>NC_137969.1:27746385-28346385 GCF_963924665.1 Micromys minutus | reverse complement strand
AAGCACATTCTAGGATCATAAGCATAAAAACTGTGACCTGGGTTGGCATCCTTCAACTAAAAAGAACAGTTAGCCGAAAGCAGAACTATAGACGTCAAAAAGCAAGGTTAGTACACTTAGAGACTTTCCCAGAACTAGATTGGCTTTGACAGACTAGGTCTTTGTTTTCATTTTGGCAGGTGGTGCTGTCTACTTGCTGAGTTTTACAGCCTGAATGGTACTTCTATCATGGAGTCATAGAGTAAGGTCTGGGACCCTGTTACATTCTACACTTAGTCTTAGTGAATGAATCAATTAATGGATTCATTCTGATTTAGTTTAAGATGCAGGGCCTCACTGTTAATCCGATCAGAATGAGAATTAAAGTCCCAGCCAGTGCTGATAGCAGAGTAGTTAAGACAGACCAAGAGAACAGAGACTGGTATATCAGTTATCTGAGTTATAGATTTGTCTCTTTTTATTTTTGAGGTTTTGTTTTTCCTGCCATGGCAAGATTATTTATTTCTATTTACTCCTGATCGATTAGCAATATAAAGAAGAGGTTTTCCCCAAAAGCTACACATAGTTTCCTTAATCTCGTGAGAAGTAAGTGTAAGCATCTCCAGTTTTCTAAAATCATTTCTGCAAAGGAATCTAACTGTTGCTTCAATGCTTCTAGGTCCTGATCAACCTGTTTACTTAGTTTGGAAAGCATAGAAGGGGCCTATTTATGGGCTGGAGAGGTGGCTCAGTGGTTAAGAACACTGAGTGCTCTTCCAGAGATCCTGAGTTCAATTCCCAGCAACCACATGATAGCTCAGAGCCATCTGTAGTGAGATCTGATGCCCTCTTCTGGTGTGTCTGAAGACAGCTGCTACTCACATCAAATAAATAAATCTTTAAAAAGAAGAAGGAGGAGGAGGAGAAGAAGAAGAGGAAAAAGAAAAAGAAGAAGTGGCACATTTAGTCAGACCATTGGTACATGCCCACCAAGAAGTTTCAGTGGCCCAATAATGTTGTTGTCAGATGAATTAACCCATAAAGCAGAACAGCAGATGTCAGAATAAAGAGAAGTACCTATGGCTAAAGGTTTGGGGTTTTTTGTTTGTTTGTTTGGTTGGTTGGTTGGTTTGATTTGATTTTTTGTTGTTGTTTTTTTATTATTATTGAATGGGTTTTAGTGCCTTATAAGCTTTCTAACTTTAGTTTGGGATGCCCACAGTGCAAATAAATGTTGTCAGTCAATGGTTGACAGTGGTTAGTTGCTATCCCTATGTGGTAGTTCGGGGGTCAGATGTCTAAGCATAACCAGCACTGTTTGCTGATTTCTGGCTGGGAATGGTTAAAACTCTCTTCCCAAGATCCCTTCCTGTGGCCTGGAATCTGTTTATCCAGGTTTTTCCTATTTCCCAAAGGCTAAAATCTTTTTAGCTTTTGTTTTGTTTTGTTTTAAGACGGGGTTTCTCTGTGCACCCCAGGCTGTCCTGGAACTCACTCTGTAGATCTAAAGATCATCAGCCTCTGCCTCTCGAGTTGCTGAGATTAAAGGAGTGCATCACCACCACCCAGCAATTAACATCTGAGGAGGGCAGAATCTTTTTTAAAGGAAAATTTCAGGAAACCTCAATTTTTAAAAGAAACCCCCTTGTTTCTGGACCTAGGAGCCCCAGCTGCATGGCATAGAATTGTCAACTCTATATTTTATATCAAAAGATAAATTCCCATATCTTTCTTTTTTCCATACAACCAGACACTGGAAGTGAACATCAGCCAGTACAGGTCAAGATGAAATACGGGTTGCTGGTCTATAGTCCCAGTAGCTAAGACCTTCCCTGTCTCTATCTGCTTCCTCGGTGTGTGTATCTGCTTCCTCGGTATCCAGGACGGATGCTGTGGGGTTGGGCTATGGCTCTGTATTCATACCCATAGTGAAAACACATCTCAGGAGGAGGTGGGGGCAGGGAGTGGAAGGGCATGGAGACCCAGTGAAACCTTCATTCCAACAGGTTCCTAGTCCAGAGACAGTTCATTTGGCAGCAGCGTCGGTGGCTTTTATTTTCTCAGATTGGTGTGGTAGACTCACGGTGGAATGCCGGTTACCTCACCGCTGTAGGAATGGAGAGAATCACGTGTAGGACCCTGTCTAGGTCAGTTTCAGCATCCCTTTGACTAGTCACTTGACACAGATGGACTCGAACAAGGGGAAACTGGCGGTGGTCTCAGAGGTTGGCTGGGTCTCTCAAATAGTTTGGGTAGCCTGTGTGGAGAACTAGATGGCTCTCTTAGTGACTTGAGAAAGAAATGCTTAGAGAGTTCTGCCAACTGTGGTCTCTGAGCCTGAGAAGCACTGGGGGGGTCTTCCAAACAATATTTCATGGTGGGGGGCAGTAAATCCCTCCCTAGATGGAGTGCAGCAGGCTGAGGCAAAGCAAAGGAAGGAGGTCTATCCATCTATTGCTGGTCTCTAATGGTTTGGGTTTTTTGTTGGTGTTGTTTTAAAGACTTAAAGTACACTGTAGCTGTCTTCAGACACACCAGAAGAGGGCATCAGATCTTATTACAGATGGCTGTGAGCCACCAATTGGTTGCTGGGATTTGAACTCAGGACCACTGAGATATCTCTCCAGCCCCATTGTTGTTGTTTTAATGTCCTGTTGTTGTTTTTTAACCTGCCCAGAACTCTTAGTTCCATCTGCACAATGAATTTTTCAATCTATGTTTAAAGTTTTAGCTATTAACTGAGAAGTTTTGGCTACAAAAATGAGGCCTTTGTCTGACCCCAATGCTAGGAGGAGGCCAAATCAGGGGATTAGTTCCCAGAGGAGGCTCTTAGCTGCTATTTGAACAGTTTTAGTCTGGATGGGGAATGCTTCTACTTACCCTAAAAAAAGACATATATATGCATGCTAGTAAGTGCTTTTATCCTTCCCAATGGACGGGATCATAGTAAAGTCAGTTTTTCCAGAGTTTGCCAGGGTGTTGGTCTCTCATTAGGACCCCTTCCAGGGTAAGGAATCTCTATTTTGGATTCATTTGAGCACAACCTGGCATCTGGCTGAGAAATTTCTCCTGCTAGGTTGTCCAGTCTAGGTACAACACGTCTTGTTTTGAACAACTCAAAAGGTTTTGTAGACCACAGCTGAGGAGCCCGGTGAAGATTAGTTACCAGGGACCTGCCGGTTGTTTCTGGGAGAATGATCATTCCTCTGTCTTCCAGCAGCCTGTGAGGTTGAACTGCCCATTTCTGCTTTACCATGGAGTCTCAGGCAGCACTGGGTCACAGTATCAATAGTCTTAGGGCCCTTTGTCAGGTCGCCAGGTCAGCAGCCCCACAGTGAAGAACAGCTATTTGTAGGGGAACCAAATACCCTCCAGAAGGGCCAAGATTTTTTTTTAATGTGCCTTCTCCCAGTGGTGAGAACCCCCCTTTCTCTATAGATCACACCGTGGACATGCCTGGTAGCAAAGAATCCTGGCTGACGATCTGTGTCTGTGGTAGTGGACTTTCCACTTCCCTGTCTGAGAGCCTGGGTCAGGTCAGTCATGTCTGCTCTCTAGGCCGAGGTACCCAGCTTGGTCCCAGATAATTTCCATTAAAGTAACTACTGCAGCTCCCCTGTTTTGTCTTTCACCACCTGACAGTTGTGGGTGAGCATCTGTATCATCAGGCAAGATGCTAGCCTAATTGATACAGCCTAATTGATGTAGACTGTGGGTTTCTTAAACCAGACTCGAGGGTCAGCCAGGATCAGGGAACAGCACAGTCATTAGACAGCCAGCACTTTGGAGAAGGAGGGCCTCAACCATGTTGTAGGTGCTGTGAGTATTGTTTCTCTGTGCAGTCCTGATTGTCCTGTAATTCATTATGTAGACCTGGCTGACCTTGAACTCAGAGATCTGCTTGTCTCTGCCTCCTAAATGCTGAGATTAAAGGTGTGCACCGCCACTGTCTGTTGGGTATAAGATCCTGACCCAGAGTTCGGGGCTAGCCTGGTCTCAAAAAAAAAAAAAAAAAAGAAAAGAAAAAAAAAAGGCAAAACTGGGTTGTTACCAATGGGAGACTGAAAAACACATCTTTTAGGCCCAAGACAGTGAACACCTATTTCTTTAGAAGACTCAGACTCATGAAAATCAGAGGTCCTAGGCAGGAGAGGCATATTCCAGGATGACTGACTACGTGGGCACCAGGGTGCCTATCTCTTTAAATAGGCGACCCGGATTACAATTTCCCCTTCTGCTTCATGGGTCACTGGGTAGTGTTTAATCCGGATGGAGATAGCTGAACTGGTTAGTTGAACAACCAGTTGAACAGTCCTGGGAGGTTGCTTGATTTCTTCTGACAGAGGGCGAGACACCCAACTTTTCCTTGTCTGTAAGTCTGATTTTGTCTCACCATCAGAGAAGACGATGGTGGTTTTCAATCCTTGCAAAGGGCCTTGACTCCATTGGTTCTCTGTTGTTAACACCCTTTGAGCTACCTCCAGCAACTGGCACCTACTTACACTTTTACATTTTTAAACTTTTCTTTTTTCCAAAATTTGGGGCCTGCTGAGTGACATCTTTTTAGCAGTTGTCTTAAATTCTTTTAAAAAGGAACTAGTGAGCCAAGCAGTTGTGGCTCAGGCCTTTAACCCCGGCAACCAGGAGGCAGAGGCAGATAGATCTCTGAGTTCTAGACCAACCTGGTCTGCAGAGAGAGTTCCAGGACAGCCAGGGCTACACAGAGAAACCTTGTCTTGAAAAACCAAAAGAAAAAGAAAAGGAGGGTGGGAGGGAGAAGGACCTATAGAAAATGGTTTAACGTCTCCTTGGTCATTGTTGGACAGAGAAATCCAGTGGCTCAGCAGTTAAGAGCACTGGCTGCTTTTCCAGAGGACCAGAGTTCAATTCTCAGCAACCACATGGTGGCTCACAACCATCTGTAATGGATACAATGCTCTCTTCTGGTGTGTCTGGAGACAGTGTACTTATATACGTTAAATAAATATATTTTTTAAAAAATTTGTTCTATAGAGGCTGTGTTGCTCAGCAGTGATTCCCCTGCCTGGCTCATGTTTGTTTGTTTGTTTTTTCCTTTTCAGAGAATGGTAGGAGTTTTTCATTTTCCAGTTACATACATCACTGACTGATAAGGAGATATAAAGATTTATGAATGGAGTGGAGCTCTCCTTTTTCCTTTGGGCTCAGTCCAGAGGATGGGCTCCCCTTCCTGCTTACCTGGAGGAGTCAGCCCCCTCCCTGTGTGCATTCTGCTTAGATGGCCTTAGATAAGAAGCCTGGCCCCTTCCTTTCTCCACGCAGGAACCAACCCTGACTATGAGCAGGAGTCAAGCAACAGAAAAAGTCAGTCCTCCTGATCCTAGAGTGGAACAGGTAGAGATCTTGGGGGGTATCTCTGGGTGATCTGGCAGAGTCAAAGGATTAGGGTTCCCAACAGGAGGTGGCACAGGTCTTAAGCTGGGTAGAGGGAGGAAAGAAACACAGACACAGATACACACAGACACACACAGACTCACACACACACAGAGACACACACAGACTCACACACACAGAAACACAGACACAGACACACACAGACACACACAGACACAGACACACACAGACTCACACACACAGACACACACACACACAGACACTCACACACACAGACACACACACACACACACACACACACACACACACACACACACACACACACAGGTGGCTACCATACATCCATATACCTGAATAGATTGAGGGATCAGTGACATCTCATATGGGCCCCAACACTGGATCAGCAGCCACATCTAACACCTCCTATGTGTCCAGACAGAAGGCACCTTAACCAGACCAGGTGACTTTCTAATTTGTTTTCTTTTGGGCTGGAGGTGTCAGACCCACCCCCATCTGAAGTGTTAGGCAGCAATTGATCACTTGAGCATTGAGGACCTGGAATATCTCAGGTTGCACACCCCCTAGGAGTCCCTTGACCACCACATTCTTCCTCACTCCATTGGGCTCTGAGACCCCTGGTGGCTTGGGGTCTGGTCTCTGGGATCTTAGTGGGACCTCCATAACTGTTGTGGGGTAGTCACCAAAGAAGGGGGTTAAGCCAATAGAAAGTCTTTATTAGCCAGCCAGCAGCTACACTGAGTGTTTTTGGGATCTAGTGCAGCACCAAGCCTTCCTCATGGTGAGCTTTTAAACACAAAAGCTGTGTCCTGGTTTGACCTACTTCAGTTAACAGGAGCAGAACTGCAGAAGACAAAGAACAAAGTACTTGTGGAGACTTTCACAATGGACTCTGATCGATCAGGTCTTTGTTTTCATTTTTGGCAGGTGGTTCTGTCTATGTGCTGAGTTTTACAGCTTGAATGACACTTCCATCATGAAGTCAGTTGTGCTAATGTCTGGGGCCCTGTTACAGTATGGGCATGAACACACACACACACACACACACACACACACACACACACACACACGGAAGAAAGGGAGGAGAGAGAGAGAGAACAATTTAATTACATATCCATTTAGCAAAACAATAACAGTAGATGATCCCAGAGAGCTTTGGACTTTCCTAGCTAAAGGCTTTCAACCAGTTTCACAGTGCGAGGCATGTGTTCCTGTTGCAAAGCATTCGTATTTAAGAATTTTCCCAGAACTATGGACTTCGATGGTTAGAACCATGGTTCTCAAGCTTCCTAATGCTGAAAGCCCCTTAATGTGGCTCCTTATGTTGTAATGACCCCCACCAATAAAATTATTTCTGTCCTCCCTCTCAGCTGTAATTTTGCTGTTATAGATTGTCATGTAAATGGTGGTGCTTTCCTATAATCTTAGATGACCCCAGTGAAAAGGGTCATTCAACTCTGGGACAGATCGTGACCCACAGGTTGAAAACAACAGGACTTTGCCCGGCTTTGGCAGACGGTGCTGCCTCCATGTTGTGTTTCATGAATGGTACTTCCTGTCGCCGGCGGTGCTAAGGTCAACCTGTGGGTGCCTGGGAATTCCAGGCTAACGTTTTACTTGAGCCTGCATTCGAGTCTATGGCATTTCAGTTTGCGGCATTTTCCATCTACATTTCCCACTCACTCTCCACTGAGGCCCAACCACCAGCAATCCCTTTAGTAAGCACCTGTTGAATGAACTGAAGATGCTATTAGGAAAACTACCCGGGTGCCAAATAAGGCTACAGTCCTGACGTATGCCACGTGAGACAGTGTTTATCATTGTCCATACGTAAATTCTGTTATTATTCCCAGCACCATTCATTAAAGCCATTCTACTGCATTCCTCGGCCCAGGATGCAACCTTGAACTGTGCACATCTTGTGGTCATGATCCTTTAGTCTCTGTTAGTCCCTGGTTTTTCTGCACTTGAATTGTGTACTGGTTGGTTGTGTGTTAACTTGACACAAGCTGGAGTTATCACAGAGAAAGGAGCCTCAGTTGAGGAAATGCCTCCATGAGCTCCAGCTGTAAGACATTTTCTCAACTAGTGATCAAGGGGGGAGGGCCCAGCCCATTGTGGGTGGTGTCATCCCTGGGCTGGTAGACCTGGGTTCTATAAGAAAGCAGGCTGAGCAAGCGATGGGAAGCAAGCCAGTAAGTAACATCCCTCCATGTCCTCTGCATTAGCTCCTGCCTCCTGACCTGCTTGAGTTCCAGTCCTGACTTCCTTTGGTGATGAACAGCAATGTGGAAGTGTAAGCTGAATAAACCCTTTCTTCCCCAACTTGCTTCTTGGTCATGATTTTGTGCAGGAATAGAAACCCTGACCAAGACAGATTTTGCAGTAGTTGATCCAACGCTTTCTCCTGAGATTTTGCCATGCGCTTTGTTTTTAGGGGCGAGGGTGGCACTGGTGATGGTGGTGCTGAGGATGAGACTTGGAACTTCAGGAACGCTAAGCAAAAGCTCTGTCACTTAATGACACAGTAGCCACTCAGATGTAACATGTGCCCTGTTCAGTGTATCTTATTGGGAGGTATGTGATCTCTACTTGACCTATTGAGGAGATGTTGACATTGGTTGCCTTGATTAATGTGTTCTTCTGAACCAAGAAGTTATAACAATACCAGTGTTTGCATTGTGGTGACTAACTGGTGAGAGACACATCTGTGTAAGCATCCTGTTTACTTTCCCCACTCCTGCCCCTCCCAATCCTATTTACTACTTGACATTCTTCTCCTTGTTTATTCTTTTCTTCTTTCTTGCATAAGCTTTTTGTTTTTGTATGTATGAGTATTTTGTCTGCAAGTATGTCTATGTACCAAGTGCATGCATGGTGCCCATAGAGGCCAGAAGAGGGCATCAGATCCCTTGGAACTGGAGTTACACATGGTTGTAAGCTACCATGTGGCTGAGAGTTGAACTGAGGGCCTGCGGAAGAGCTGTCAGTGCTCTCAACCATTGAGCCAGCTTTTGAGGCAGTGTCTGTAGCCCAACTGGCCTTCACCTCATCTTTCTCTTGCTTCAGCCTCCCAAGTCCTGGGATTATAGCCACCATGGGCAGTTTTTACTCCTCTCACTTTTGTTTGTATATGTCTGTGTATGTGTGTGTTTGTGTGTGTGTGTGTGTGTGTGTGTGTGACTGTATGATTGTGTGGGTATTTGTGTGTGTGATTGTGTGTCTGGGTATATGTGTCTGTGTGATTGTGTGTAATTGTGTGTGATTGTATGTGTGTGTGTGATTGTGTGTGTGAGAGATTACTCGTGTGTATGTATATGAACATGTGGGTGTGGTTGCACATGCACTAGCACATACGTTCATACAGGTAGAGGTTAAACTCAGGTTTCTTCAGAGGAGTCATCTACATTATTATTATTAGTAGTAGTAGTTTTTCAAGATTGTTTCTCTGTGTAGCCCTGGCTGTCCTGGAACTTGCTCTGTAGACCTGCTGAGGAGCACAGCATCGAGGAAAGAAGGGAGTATCCTGAAGCAGAAGAGCACTCCTGTTCTCCCAGAATAGAGTTCAATTTCCAACACTCACATGGCAACTCACAACCATGTGTAATCCAGGTCCAGGAGATATGATGCCATCTTCTGGCCTCCACAGGTACTACATGTAAGTGGTACACAGCTAAGTATGCAGGCAAATGCCCATATGTATATAATAATTCTTGTTGTCATTTTGGATTTTTTTCTTTGAAACAAGGTTTCTCTGTGTAGCCCTGGCTGTCCTGGAACTCCATCTGTAGAACAACTAGCCTCGAACTCAGTGATCTGCCTGCCTCTGCCTATATGAGTGATGAGATTAAAGGTGTCCCACAGCTTAGCATAAAATAAAATTTAAGAGGTATCGAGGAGGGAGGGTTGGTTGTAGAGAGGAGGGGGGAGGCAAGAAGAGAGAGAGGAAGAGATAAAGATAGAGAGAGAATGAGAATATGAACTACATTAAGCTAGCAGCATAGTCCTTTGCCAAAACACAGTCAGGAATGTATGTGGGGGTAGGAACAGATTTGTCTCTGCACAAAATAATGGCCACCATTGTTCATATTGTTGTGGGATTAGATCCAACATAACTCAGATACCAAGTCAGTGCAGATAACAAAAATGTATTGCAATCAAGCTGCTACTGACCCATCAGGGCCACAGAACAGACTTGGGAGCTGAACTTCAACCTTGAAGGAAAGTTGTACAGCATAACTAAAGGCTCAAACCATAAAGTGATGGGAAGCAGAGTGGGCTGGAGCATTGTCCAAATCATAGTTTGACATAAGGAGTTGAGCAAGAGAGCTTCCAACAATCAGGATAGGAGTTGGTTCCTGGGCCTGGAAACATGAACTTAGTTTGACCTTGCCAGCAAGATGAAGATCATTTTTTGAGATGGCTGGACTCAGACAACTGTCTCCTAACAGAAGCTGTTCTGCTGTTGGAAAGTCTCCTGGCACCTAGCACCTGGGACCTTGAACTTAGTTTCCCTGTTATTAAATGGAGTCTGAAAACAAAATGGCGGTACTTAGGACAAGTTTCTTTTGCTTGCCCCTAATATTATGTGCTAAGAATCTGGATGGATGGCAACATGCAAGAGAGGCCCAGGGGAGAAAGGCTATAGACAAAGGGACACCTCTCTCTAGGCTGTTACTATGACGTCACACAAGGTGTTTCGTGGAGAAAAAGTGATGTTATGGCGGCAGCTGGGATGACTTGTCCTGACTCCGCCTGGTTAACTGTACAGGGATCAAGGGATCCTACAACAATGTAACAGAAGATAATAATAATAGCAACAACAGAAGAGACATCAAGATTAACATGGAAATGAAGCCAGTTTGTAGAGAAAGACCCAAAGCCCTTCCTTCCTGTGGGCATACACCTGTATGGTGGATACTTTTTAGGTTCTCTGTTCAACTTAATAGCCCACTTACATTCTTGGGAGTGTTTATTTTTCCTTTTCTTAAAAAGGAAGATAAATATTTCATCTTATGTGTGTGGGTGTTTTGCCTAGAAGCATGTATACGCACATGTTCATGCAGCACTCAGGAAGGCCAGAAGAGGACGCCAGATCCCAAGAAACTGGATTAGGGAAGGTTGTGACCCACTATGTGGCTCCTTGGGATCAAACTTGGGTCCTCTGGTCCAGTCTTAACAACTGAGCCATCTCTCCAGCCCGTTTTTCCTATTCTTTTTCTTCCTTCCTTCCTTCCTTCCTACCCCACCTCCTCTCTCTCTCTCTCTCTCTCTCTCTCTCTCTCTCTCTCTCTCTCTCTCTCTCTCTCTCTTTTTGAGACTGGGCTTTTCTGTGTAGCCCTGGCTTGCCTGAACTTGCTCTGTAGACTAGGCTGGCCTCGAACTCACAGAGATCTGCCTGCCTCTACTGCCTGAGTACTGGGATCAAAGGCATAAGTTGCAGCCACTGCCCCCTGGCCTTTTCCATCTCTTGATAAATTGTCCGATTCTATTCCGTGCCCAATTTTAAAGATGTGGCATATTTTCCATCACCTGGTAGCTGTTGAAGTTTTCAACTAGCCTTTATTGCTTTTATCAAACTCTAATAAAGTTATCCTTGAGCTTCCTTTGAGTCCCTTCTAAATTCTTGTATTAATGATACCAAGAACTGCCAAGAGAATCTTAACTTTTTCCAGGAACAGAAGAACGGAGTATTCTGGCATTCCCTCAGGTTTTCCACAGGTGGAGCTAGAGACTGATAAGGTTAAGACTGCTAGGGAGAGGGTGCAGGCTCACCAGCCATATGGTATTTGGACTTTAACACTGGCAAGCAGAAACTGAAAGTCATCCACTACAGGGTACTTCAAGGCTGGTGTGCCAGCCCCACCTCAGCTTGCACACAGGGATGCTTCTATTCCTGCTTGTCCAAGGCCAGGATGGAAGTCCCCTCTTATTCTACAGAATGAGGTGTGCCTACTCTCTGCCAACCCTGTGCAACAGCACAACTACACAGTTTTGTAGGAGTTGCCCAGCAAAGTCATTCACCTGTACTGAACACTGCTGCACTGGACTAACATTGTTTCATATATTGAAAGTTAAGACATCAATTTTTCTTTTTTTTAATTGGATATTTTATGTATTTACATTTCAAATGTTATTCCCTTTTCCCCCTCCCATCCCGACATCAATTTTTCTAATTGATTTTTCTAAATATAATAAATGCACTTGCTGCTGTAAAAAAAAAAACAAAACAAAACAACCCAATCCCTCATTGGTCACAAGTTCATCTAATTAGCTTTAAAATAAATTAACATGTATCTATTACGTGTATCTGTATGCATGTGAAGGTCTGATGACAACTTGCTAGACTCCTTTCCTTCCACCGCTGGGTTTTTGGGGATTGGCTTTTTTCATAGGCTTGGCAGCAAGCATCTTTACCTGCTGAACCATCTCATGGGTCCCAATTACTGTCTTTAATATTTTGATACTGAAAATTCACGGATTTGACTAGTAGAGTCTTTAAGAGAACTCCTGTGTCCTTTTACACATTCCCATTCATCACCACTGTTAGCATTCGTTTTAGGCTCGCCCCACAGTTACCTGGCAACAGCCAGGTATGCCTGGCTTACTATAAAAGGGGCTGTTTGCTTCCTCCTCTCCCTCCTGCCCTTTGCCTCTTCTCTCCCTGACTCTTTTCTCCCCTCCCCCATCTCTTCTCGCGTCCCTGGTCGGCCTCTTCCCCACCTCTACCCACACCATCTCCTCCATTCCCAACTCCACTTCCCATGCCCTAAATAAACTATTCCAAACTACATCCGTAGTATGGCTGGTACCTCAAGGGGAAGGGATGCCTCAGCATGGGCCGGCTGAGGCACCTCTTCCCACCTCACCATACCGCTCCTCAACCAAAACATATACTGGCCGTTTTGGGGTTTTTTTTTTTTTTTTTTTTGATTTTGTTTTGTTTTTAAATAAAACAGAACAACCAATGTCCTTACATTCCAATACAAGGCATCCTAAGCTTAGGTATTTCTAGAACTTTTTTATTTTTTCATCAAGGAAGCCCTTTCCGCCCATAACTTTTGCGACACGGTCTCATGCATCCCAAGCCTGCTTCGAAACTACATTGAAATTCTGATCTAGCACCCGAATGAATGATGTGATTAACTGGAGTGTACACGCACATTTATTCCCACGTCCTCATGCAGGCGAAGCAAGCACAACGACCCACTGAGCTCCCTTTCCTCCTCTTCAAGCACTAGGAAACCCTAGGAAACGGCCGAGAGCCCTCCCCTTCCTGTCCCGGGGCGGAACTTACGAGTCCGGCGCCTGGGCCGGAGCCCAGAGCTGCACACCAGCCTTTTCCGGCTGTAACCGGAAGTTGCTCTAATAGAGGCGGCTCCATGTCAGGTGACCAAGGTCCGGGTAGGAGGGGCCGGAGGTTCAATCTTTCTGACTGACGCGTCTCTAAGAGTGGCTTGTCCACTGTGGGACAGGGGAACGGACTGGTGGCGTCGCTGGCGTTCGCGTACGGGAGCAGGTACGTGACGAGTTGGGGCAGTGGGCTTGGGAGGCGTGGGACCCCCTTCCCGGACTCAGGGACTGAGGCACCTGAAGCCAAGGGCCGGGAGACAGCCAGTCTGGCTCTGTCCAGGTCCCAGAAGAAAGGTCAGACTGGCATCCTCAGTACAGATTGGACAAACTGAGGCCCCAGAAAAGAGAAGGGTGCGCACAAGCTCCTTTCCAGACAGGGGCTCGCCCTGACTCCCTCAGCCTCGGGGGCGGGACTGTCTCACGTGGGTAGTGATTTGGTTGAGTGGAGAGATGAGTGTGGTGAACAGATTTGGGGTGAAGCGTAGGAGACCTGGGCTTGAGTTCGCTGCCTGCAGCTAATTTTGCGTTCTAGGCCAAGTCCTTTACCTCACTGAACCTAAGTTTCCACACTTGCACAACTGGGCACTGCTTCTCAAAGCATGGTTCTTCACAGCACCTGCTCTGAAGTGCTCCTGGATGCTAGCTCTACAGCCCTGGACTTTTCGAATCTTGTTTCGAATCTGGGTTTGGATCCTAGGAAACCTTTTGAACGTTCTCCTTGGCAACCCTTTACCTACTGGTGTTTGAAGCCTGTTCATCTGAAATGCTGTCCCGCTGTAAATGCGGTATTCGATTCGAGGCAGCTGGAGCCAGTTCGATCTTTGAAACATCTAGCTTAGGAAAGAACGCCGGAGGAGAATAACTATCTTTAAAAGCTGGCACGGGGTGGGGGGTTGGATGGGTGGGTTATGGCAAAGAGGGCTCCCGCTTAATCTTTGCAGCTGAATGAGGTACAGTTAGGATTAATAGGTGGGTTCTAGGGGAAGACAACTGTGTACTTAATATTAAGAATTTAACGGAGGAATGACCATTGATGGGATTGACTGTCTCCTTGAGAAAGGAGGTGTATACAGAAGGCGATTCTTTCCAATTTGAAAATCTCTTATTATGAGTATTTATTGTGAATCTACCTTTCCACTGGTAACTGTCTTCCGGGTGTATGTGACACTTCTTTTGTAGTCTGAGACAGGATATCAAGGATCTCAGGCTGTCTGCAAGGTTCTTTTGTAGTTCAAATGGGCCTTGAACTTCTGATCCTCCTGCTTCAGTCTCCGGAGTGCTAGGATCGCTTGTGACTTAGTACCATTATGCCTGTTGAATGTGACATTTGTCTTCCTTTCTTGAGCTCTCCTCCTTGGTCTCTATCTCCTGTCAATGAGGCCAGCACACTTGATCTTATGTAATCTTTTCCTGGTTGTCACATTTGCCTTCCTTCTTCTAAAGGACTTTGGAATGACTCATCTGATAAAAAGTATCTGAAATGTCTGTTGTATTAATAAACAAGGGCCCATTATATTAATAAACAAGGCTCAGTTAGTAAGTTTTTGTTTTGTGTGTTTTTTTTAAATTTATTTAATTTAAGTCAAGGTCTCATTCTGACACTCAGCCCCGGCTGAGAACAATTTAGAAAGTCAGACTCTGTGTCTGTCTTGTCTATGTCTGTCTGTTTCTGTCTCTCTTTCTTCCTCCCTCCCTCCATCTCTCCCTTTTTCAGAGTATCTTTATGTAGCCCAGGGTGACTTTAAACTCATGGTCTTCCTGCCTTAGCTTCCCAGATGCTGGGATTGCTTGTGTTCCCAGGCTCTGCTTGCCACTGGACTCTGATTACAGAATGGAGGGCTGATTGCAGTAGATTGGGTCAGTCTTCTCGCTGTTTGTACACTGAACTTGAATTCTTTCTCTAGCACTGTGTGTGCGCATAGATGTGAGAGAATGTCTGAGGTTTGTAGGCTAGCTATCTCCAGCATATACGGCCAATTCTTTTATGGCCCTGACTTGCACACCTAGAGCTTTCCAATCTAACATTAGGTGTCCTTATTTTGCACTTTATCAAACACTAAGTAGATCACTTTTCCATCTCCTGATAGAGTACTTAAGAATGTTTATGTTGTCTGGAGAAGCAAAGATTCTGTATTATGACCCAATTCTGCTGACACTTCCTCCACAAAACAAAAGGTTGGGGTTGAACCAAAAGTTCCTGCCTGTTTTCCTGTTGTTTATTTTTTTTTCAAAGTTTAAAAAACAAAAATTGTGAAATGGTCATTCAGTTGTTACCTAACATTCAAGATGGTATGGCCTTAGACTCAGTTGTCATCTCAGTGGTGAGGAAAATGCTCTTAATTTGTTGGATTTTTAAAAATGTATTACTTTGGGGTTCCTTTTAAAGGGATACTTGATTGATTTACATGTATTCTACTGGCCTGTGGAAAAAAGATTTGATGGTAAAAATAAGTTCAGGAGAAGCTACTGACCATCATCTGTTCTTAGTGTTTTAATGCAAGAACCACTTTAAAGTCACTGAGAGTTCTCACAGTGAAGCTCGGGCTTTAGAATAGCTGGCATAATAAAATGTTTTGCTTGCCCGGTGTTAACAAACTTATTTGGTATAATCCCCCTACCCCCCTTTTTTTATCCTTAACCCAGGGCCTTCCTTTGTAGTGTCCAGGGTGGCTTCAAACTTTCCGCCTGCCTTCCAAGCACTGGGATTACTAGTGTGTTCCCCCTCACAGGGTTATCTCTGTTTTGTTTTGCTTTGCTTTGGTTTTCTGTGTTTTCCAGACAGTTTCTCTATGCAACAGCCCTGGATGTCCTGGAACTCTCTTTGTAGACCAGGCTGGCTTCAAACCCATAAAGATCTGCTTAGCTCTGCCTTGCCAGCACCAGGATAAAAGGCATGTGTTCTGTATTTTTAATTGAAAAATGAATTGTCAATTTCTGACCTGAAACTTTGGCTTGTAGGCCAAATCTAGCCTTATGGGTTGTTTTTGTTTTTTGTTTTTTGTTTTTTGTTTTTGCATAGCCTCAGAGCTAAGAATGACAGCCCCCCACCCCCTACCCCCGTCCAGGTTGATCTCAAATTTGTGGTGATCCTCTTGTCCAAGTGCTCAGATTACAGGCATATGTCATGCTTGTGTGATTTAAATCTCAAGTGGGAGGCTGTGCGTGTGTGTACAGGCACTTGTTTGCTTTCTGATATATTTACTTATTTCCTTTTTCTTTTTGAGCCAGAGAGTCGCTCATTGAACCTAGCGAGGCTGCTGGCCAGCAAGCTCTCAGAACCTCCCTGTCTCTTCTCCCAGTCCTCAGTACTAAGGACTGCGATGTGTTGCAGTGCCCAGCTTTTATCTGTGTGCTGGGGGATCTGAACCCAACCTAATGCTTATGCAGCAGCACCTACCACTCAGCCATCTTCCCATCCTGGCTTTACATTTCTAAATGGGGAATTAAATCTAAATAATCCCAGCACTTGGGAGGCAAAGTTAGGTGGATTTCTAGAGGCCAGTTTGGTCTTTGAGTTTCAGGGCAGCAAGAACTACATAGTGAAATTCTTTCTAAATCTCAAAACTAATCAAACAAGCAAAGCATATATATATATATTTATACATACATATATGCATGCGTGCATATATCCTCTCATGTTATTAATTTACATTTCCTCATGACTGACATACATTTATTTCATATGTGTTTGTTTTTGTTTGTATGTACATGTGCCAAAATGCATGTGTGGAGGTCTGAAGATAACTTGGAAGAGTCAGTTCTCTCCTGCTGTTTGAGTGTATGGGGATGGAACTCAAGTTGTAAGGCTTGACAGCAAGCACCTTTCACTGCTATGCTGCCTCACAGATCTGTATATCTTATTGTATATCATCTGTATATCTTATTGAGAGAATATCCATTCGGTTCCCTTTCTCATTCTGTAATTGGGTTATTTGTCCACATGTACAATTTGAGATATAAACATTCAGAGTGTTTCTAGGATCCCTGAGATTCCTAGAAGTAACTCAGAATGAGCTGAATGACACAATGGGACACGCCAGTAGCTTCCTTAGCTGAATGGAACTGGACTTAGACATGCTAAAGCACACTTGTCCATTTTAGACTGCTGATCATGCAGAGTTAGCATGAGCCCAACCACTGCCAATGTCAGCAACGATGTTCCTACGAAAGGGGTGCTACTTGTGCCCAGAACACAGTATTATCCAAGATGTGATAAGAGCATGTGGACATCCTTGTGTCTAGGAGAATTCGGTGCTTGTCTGTCACAGGAAGAGAGGAGAGGGGTACATGGCATTGTGGAGTACTTAGGATGAGTGTAGGCTTAGGGCTACAGAACTGCTGGCTCACCATGCTGCTTCTGACTCCCTTTGGCCCTAACCACTCCATCTTGAATATTCTCTCTCTCTCTCTCTCTCTCTCTCTCTCTCTCTCTCTCTCTCTCTCTCTCTCTCTCTCTCTCTTTTGAGACAGGATTTCTTTGTGTAGTCTTGGCTGTCCCTAGAACTAGCTTTGTAGACTAGGCTGTCTGTCCTTGAACTCATAAAGATCTGTCTGCCTCTGCCTCCCAAGTGCTGGGATTAAAGGCATGTTCCACCACTTTCCACTGCACCATTTTGAATACTAAAGCAAATACCCCAGTCATTTAAATTATTAAAGATTACTTTCTTTGGAAAATTTAGAAAAATATCTCTTACCCACCCTGCCATCAATGTATTAACTCAAGAGAACCTTTGTTACAGTTACTTTTAATTCCTTTTTCTTGTCACTTGGTACAGGGCAGGTGTGTGTGTGTCTGTCTGTGAGAAAGTGTGCATGACAAGTATGAGTGTGGAGATCAGAGGACAGCCTTGTGTCAGTTTGTGGGTTTGAAGGGTCAAAGTCAGAAATACAAAAGGTTGATGTCAGTTAAAGACCCGAAGACAGGCAGGTGCTTCCTGAACTTGTGATTGCAAATCCACTTTGCCTGGATGCACCACAATGGGGCAGGTGTACAAGGCTCTAGGCAAGCCCCAAACCCCACCTCCACAGGAGAGAATGACCTAGACTCTAGCCAGACCAGCCACTCTCTAAGTCCCTCTCCTGCACACAGGTAGCATTAGAAAAACAACTATGGCCAATCTCAGAGGCAAACAAATGGGAATCCGGTGGTTCGATCCCGGGCTGTTTAAAAAGAACAGAACAAAGGAGAGAGGTGTGTGAAAATAAAGACACATGTTGAAACCTTCTCCTCGGTCCTGACTCCTTCGTCTTCTGTGAGTGCTCTATTCCAGAGCCTTATCCCAGGCTCTGCACTTTTCTAACAGGCAGGCAGGGGTTTTATGGCCCTGGCCAGCAGGGCTATAATCTGAACACTGGGCTGAGCCTTGGCCTGCCAGAGTTCACAGGCCTGGCAGCACCCCGCTGGGATTGTTCCCACACCTCCCAGCCTGAACTCCGGTGGGCCAGGCAGAGCGCACCAGAAGCAGCCTTCCCTGTGACCTGCAGTGAAGAGCTACCTTCCCCCGGAGGAGCAGAGTGGTCCCCCCAGCCGCAAAGTACAACATCAGTTCTCACCTTAACACCTTGATTGTTTTCCACTTTTTATGTCAGGCCAGGTGGCCCATGAGTTTTCAGAAATCCTCCTGTCTTAGCCTCCCATCTCCTGTAGGAGTGCTAGGATTTGGACACTTTCTTTATAGTGTCTGGTCTTCCCTGGGTTCTAGGGATCCAAACTTGGGTTGTGGTGTTTAACCATATCTCCAACTCACCCTTGGGTACGTTTTTATGGTTGAACCAGTTAGTATACATAGTTCTGAATTTTACTTTTTCCCTTATTTTTTGAGATTGGGTCTTACTGGGTTGTCTAGACTAGTCTCAAACTCTGACTTTAATAAATCTTCCTGCTTCAGTCTCCCAAGTAACTGGGACTACTGGTTCCTGCCATTAGCAGGTAGCCTGTTAACATATTAATGTTGATGTCTTTGCATTCTTGCCAGTTTTTTTTTTTTTGTAAGCATTAGTTGTAATATCTGATGAATTTCCATTTTCTTGACCATTCACTCAAGTTGGTAAACACAGACATACTGGCTATAATAACCACTCAGCATGCAATCAGTAGGGTAGGACTATGGTTTGGGTTGTTTTGAGATAGGGCCTCTTAGCCAAGGATGGCCTTGAACTCCTTATACTTCTGCCTCCGTCTCCCAAGTCCTGGGATTACAGGTGTGCTCCATCACACCTAACAGGTTTCTTTTTAAAAGGTTTCTTTTTATTATTTGTTAACACTAATAAGTGTGTGTGCGTGCATGCACACAGTGCTTCTGGAGCTGGAGTTGCATGTGATTGGTTCAGATCCACCTACCATGGATGCTGGGAACTGAACCTAGATTTTTGCAAGAGTATGCTCTTAACTCCTGAGCCATGTCTCCAATCCTAAGAACAAAACAAAAACTCTTGAATTGTGGTAAAATATATATAAAATGTAACCATTCTACTGGCTTTGAGGTATCTAAGTTATTGTTATTAAATACCTTCATACTATTATGTGACATTTCTAAAGCTTAGACATCTCACATAGAAGCTCTATGCTCACTGAGCAAAGGCAGTGCTCTCCCTCCTACTGTCTTCTAGAATCCTGACTCTCTACTACACTACTAAGAAGCCACATACCTAGCCCCAGCTTTTTTTTTTTAAGTCATACTAAAACACATATGATAAAATTGTCATCTTAGTCATTTTTGGGAACATTGATACTGTAGGAGCATCATCGCCATCTCTCTCCAGGACTTTTCATTTTGCACACAGACCCAGCTTCTGCTTATTCACATCTGGATAAGACATGGACCTGCCTCTCTATTTTGTTGATGCACACACAGTGCTTGAGTGTTGAGCCTTGTCCTCTGGGTGATTCTTGTGGTGGTATCTGTAGCAGCCAACAGGTAGTTCCCACTCCACCAGCTGTTCTTCAGAAGTCTCTGGTGACATGGGTGTAGTGGGCCTGTACAGATAGACAGCTCTTTGAATATGAAAGCAGTCCAAGATGCATTGCAGTGTGAGGAAATCTGTTACTGCTGCATATGTAACAGTGAAGTTCTGACTTGGCCATAGACTCTATGAGGCCAAGAAACAGATCTTGTTTACTTTTTATCTGGCCTAGTTGGCATTTTCTAAATGTTTGATGAATGGTGGTGGTAAACACGGTGTTCAAGGAGCTTTAGTTTCAAACCTGATTTGTAGAAGTTGATATTACACACTTTCCAATTGATACCTGGTTATTTTGTGTATGTGTGTATATATATGCCTATGGTAACAGATATTCATGTACATCTGTGTTTGAAGGCGAAAGAGCACCGTCACGGCCACTCCTCAGCTGCCATTATCTGTTTTCTTTGAGACAGTCTTATTAACCTGTGACTTACCATGTAGACAAAGCTGGGGAGCCAGTGTACCCTGGGATTTGTCTTTCTTGCCTCTACATGACATCATGCCTAGCTTTCTTTTGAGGTGGAGGGATTACGGAGAATATTTCTGGGGATTTAACCTGGATCCTTATGCTCACAAAGAAGGTTTTACCAACTGATCTGTCTCCTCATCTCTGGCTTTATTGTTTTTGATCACAATTCCTCAAGAAGTACTATTGAAATAAAAAGTGAGATCATTATTTTGTCAGGTATTTGCTGTGTAGTATTAAACTCTTAGAAAGTCTTCTCCTTAATAGGTTAATTCTTGTCAACCCTACTCATTCTTTTTTAATAGTTTAGAGTATTTTAGAGGCCTTTAGCTCAACCCAGGGAAAATCTGAATTAGTTCTGCTGACTTGTGTAACATTCCCTTATTTCACAAACTTTTCTTGTACCAAAAGGAGGGCAGGCATAGTCATCACTGTGTGCAGGTAAGGGGCACTAGCTGAGTGAGTGGGGAAGATTGCCTCAGCCCAAGCCCTGGGGGTTAAATGCTGTGTGTGCGTGTGTGTGTTTTACTTGAAAGTGACAGCTCTTAACCTAGGATTTCTCCCAAGTTGAAGAGCTTTCCTCTGGTGCAGCATTGCCCAGCTAAATTTATTTGAGTTAAAATTGCTGAATTCCTATTTTTCATTCACATACATTATTTGATATCCTCTCCCTGTCAGATTTGCTGTTGAACTTGTAAGTTGGATCTTACAGAATACAATAAACTACATAGTCTTGAGTGTGAACACACACACACATATACACATACACTTATCAGTCATAAATCATAAATGCCAACCTGGACTGTTTTCTAGTTGTAGATCTATGAAATTCCTTTTTTCTGTCCCCTGTACCTATCCCTTTTTAGTTCAGAAACTGGACTAAGGCTGGGAGTGTGGCTTAGTGTGAGTACTTGTCTAGTTCCTGGGTTCCATTCCTAGCACCTCTCACCCCTACCAAAACCTTTTAAAGCAGCATTCCTTGAAAAACAAGGAATGAGTCAGCTATATAATTGTTCTAGGTCTCAAAAACAACCACTGCTCTTGTAGAATACAGATTTTTCAAAACTTCAGATTGACTTGTACTAAGTAGTGCAGTTTGTATGCTCTTGGGCATCAGCTTTGACAAGCCATCCATCCACATTTATAAGGTGCTCCTAAGGTGCCAAGCCTTGTTCTGAGTAATGCATCTGGAAGCTATGACAGACGTGAGTAAATACCCAAACACAAGTCACTGAAGTACCATCTGTTATGCACGTGACTTGGGATTGTGAAGCTTTGCCACTGACTGGCTCTGTGACCAGCCGTGTCATGAGCCAGTGACCTAACCACTCAGCCTAATTTAACATCCCAAGAGATGCTAACAGTGTTGTGGTAGTGTTTGCCTGAAGGCAGCCTGGGAAGATTAAATGAAATAATTCATATAGAAAAGATTAGCAGGGTGTTAGCCAACGTTATAATAAGAAATGCAAATGCCCTTGACTTCAACACTTTAGGTAGAAATCTTAATTCTCTGGGCCAAGCTTTCTTCCATACTACATTTCCTGTCAGTGCATAGACAGTTACTCAGGTTGCCTTCAAGGAAGAACGCTCATTCAGAAAGGGAAGTAATAACTCAGTTGCAGTGTAACCACCTGCTGATTTCGTTGCTCTGTGGAGGAGTTTAAACAGTGCTGTTCCTGAATACTTACCTGGATGGAGGAGCCTCCTTACTGTTATCTGTCAGATTGTGACAATTATTTTATATAGAGGTAATGACCATTCTATGAAGAGGAGATAACTCGGGCAAAATTACAGAATAAGTGAACTGAAATTCACACACAGAGTATCAGATATCTCTGTACTATGCTTTTTATAGAAGATTATATTTATGGGCTGGAGAGATGGCTCAGTGGTTAAGAGCACTGATTGCTCTTCCAGAGGTGCCGAATTCAATTCTCAGCAACCACATGGTGGCTCATGACCATCTGTAATGGGATCCAATGTCCTCTTCTGGTGTGTCTGAAGATATCAACAGTGTACTCACATACATAAAATAAATAAGTCTTTTAAAAATTTCTATCCATGCATTTATTTACTTCACAATACTGGGTATTGAACACCTTATTCATGCTGTGAAAGCGCTCTACCATTGAGCTATTCTCCAGCCATTCTTCCCTTTTATTAAAAAAAAATGTCTTAGGGCCCAGAGTGATGGTTCTGCAATTAAGAGCACTTGATCTTACAGAGGACCTGGGCTTGATTCCCAGAACTCACATGGTGGCTCACAGCCATCTGTAACTCTAGACCTAGAGAATCTGACACTCTCTTTTGACCTCTTTGGGTACCAGATACACATGCTACAAGGACATATGTACAGGCAAAACAGTCATATCATTAATTTTAAAAATATGTGTATGGGTATTGTCTTAGTTAGGGTTTCTGTGATAATTACCATGCCAAAAGCAACTTGGGGAGGGAGGGTTTTCAGTTTGTAACTCTGAGGTTATACTCCATCACTGAAGGAAATCGGGGCATGAACTCAAGCAGGGCAGGAACTATGGAGAAGTGCTGCTTACTAACTTGTTCAGTCTGCTTTCTTATACTATCCAGGACCACTTGCCCAGGATTGGCACTGCCCCCAGCAGGCTAGGCCATCATACATCAATCATTAACCAAGTAATGTCCCACAGACTTGCCGTAGGACAGTATGATGCTTAGCCGAGGGAGTGACCCTATTAGAAGGTATGGCCTTGTTGGAGTAGGTTTGTCTCTGTGGGTATGGGCTTAAGACCCTCATCCTACCTGCTTGGAAGCCAGTCTTCTAGCAGCCTTCAGATGAAGCTGTAGAACTCTCAGCTCCTCCTGTACCATGTCTGCCTGGGTGCTGTCATGTTCCTGCCTTGATGATAATGATCTAAACCTCTGAACCTGTAAGCCAGTCCCAATTAAATGTCCTTATAAGAGATTCCCTCTCAAATGATTCTAGCTTGTGTCAAGTTGACAAAACTCTAGCCAGTAATAGGAATTTTGTGCACACATGTGCTATGTGTGTAAAATTTTGCCTGATGTAGTAGCTCATGTCTTTAATCCTAGACAGGCAGATCTCCATGAGAGACTAGATTTAGTCTGGTCCATTTAGTTAGTTCCGGGCCAGCCAGGGGTACATAGACCTGTCTTAAAAATTAAATAACAACAGCAACAATAAAACCTCTAAAATTTCATTCACAATTTCATGTGAATGATTCTTAGTCCACTTGCTTTTTTTTCTGTCCTTTGTTGAAATATGAAGATATAGAACTTTGAACAAGTTTCCTTATTTTTCTGAATATTAATAATAAGTGGGCTGTTGAGATGGATCAGTAGGTAAAGATGCCTGCTGCCAAGTCATGACCTGGATTCAATCCCAGGGTTCCTATGATGAAGAAAACACTGACCTCCACAATGCATACATACGCACACACTTAAGTAAATAAATAGAAACAAAAAGTTCAAATATATTATTTACTGTAGACAAAGTGGAAGGTACGAGTGGGGTGGGGGCACCCTATGGCATCAAGATGGCCACCTGGAAAAGGCATCTGTCATTACTCCTGATGACCTGAGTTCAACACCCCACAACCAAAAGCTGTCTTTCGACTTTCCCCTGCATGTTATGGCATGGACTCCCATACACATGCATAAAATAAGCAAAATGTAATTGTAAAAAGTGCTCACTCTCTGTGGCAATACACATCTTTTATTTTAGCACTTGGGAGGCAAAGGCATATGGAGTTCTATGAATTCAAGGCCAGCCAGAGCTACCATAGTGAGATCCTGTTTCAAAAAAATTTCTTTTGAGTTTTATGTGTCTTAGTGTTTGCCCACATGTATATCTGTGTACTACATGTATGCAATGTCTTCAGAGGTCAGAAGAAAAGCACAGGATCCTCTGAGCCAGCAACCACATGGTGGCTCATAACCATCTGTAATGGGATCCAGTGCTCTCTTCTGGTGTGTCTGAAGACAGCTATAGTGTACTTATATATAATAAATAATTCTTTTTTAAAATTGACCAGAATTCTATTTTTTGAGACCACCATAGGTAATATTTTTGTCATTTTTTTCTTATATGGTTTCACCTTTCTAATAGAGTATGTTCAACTTTGTATACAGGTTCTTTTGGATTTTATTTGAGGCAGGGCCCCATGCAGGGAGGGGTTAGCCTTAAACTTGCTTGGTAGTTGAAGCTTCTTGAAAAAAATGTAATGCTTCTACCTTTTAAGAGCTGTAAGGTTATAGGCATACGCCACCATTCCTGACTTTTATATAGTTTGGCTTTATGACAGAGTTTTATCTAGGCTGGTCTCAAGCTTATGCTCCTGCCTCCTTACTGTTGAGCTCATAGGCTTAAACTTCCATACCAAGTCTTCGTTTCTTTTGTTTTGTTTTAGTCATTTATTTTTACTTCATGTGCATTGGTGTTTTGCCTGTATTTATGTCTGTGTGAGGATTTCAGATTCCCTGTAACTGCAGTGTGGTTCCTGGGAATTGAACCTGGGTTCTCAAGAAGAACAGCCAGTGCTCTTAACTGCTGAGCCATCTCTCCAGCCCCCACACTAGCTCTTTGTAAACAGTTTTATATCTTACTTTTTTACTTACCATTATATCATTTAAGTAAAATCTCATGTAATTAAAATCTCTGTGGAAACATAATTTATGTTTAAAAACTGGAGGGCTAGGAGTTTAGTGGCAAAGCACATTTTTCCATGTGTGAGGCTCTAGGTCAGAGATCCAGGGTAAAGCCCAACATCATATGATAAAATTGTTTGTTTTTAGTGTTCATGGTTGTGTGCATATTCATATGTGTGTTGCTGTGTGTGTATGTGGGGGGGGGTGTATGCTTGCATAACAACCTTGGGTATCTTTCTGAGGAATATCATCCACCGCCTTTTATACAGGGACTCTCATCAATCTGGAGCTCAGCAAGTAGGCTAGACTAACTGGCTAGAAAGCCTCAGGGGTCCTTCTATCGGGACTTCCTCAGTGCAGGATTGCATGTGTATAGTACCTCTAAGCCCAGCGTTTCCCCATAGTTTTTAGGGATCAAACTAATCCTCAAATTTGTGAAGCAAACACTCTGTCAATTGAGGTACTCCCCAGATGCCCCTCACCTTTTAAACTATAGTATGGTGGGCTGGCTCTGGGGGAACATGCTTTCTAGTACTCAAGAGGCAAGGACAGGAGGATCACTGCAAGTTCTAGGCCAGACAGGGTGGCAGCAAGACCCTGTCCCTAACAAAAAAATAAAATATAGTGTAATGGGTAGTGCTACATCACATAGTACAATCTACCATTTGAGTAGATTATAGCTAGAGAGTAGAAGGGAGCTAGATAGGGAGATAATCATTAAAATCATGAGCATTTTGGAAGGTTGGGTGTAGGGTTCAGGTTATGGACTCCAGTTTGGAATATGAGCAAGCAGGCCAAGGGGTAAGGGGTCTGGGGAATCTAAGGTCTTCCTCCTCACTCCTTCCTAGCTCATGGTTCCTTACCATTCCCTAGGCTCCTTCTATACTGAATTTGGCACAGTGACTTGAACACCTGTCTGTTGTGCTGTGTCTGTAACCTCCTTTGCCATCACATGCTCTGCAGACCTATCAATCAATGCCAAACAGACTGGGCTGCCTTGTTTGTTCATTCCTCATTGTCACCCTTAGGCTGAAACTCTTATATCTGTATCCACAATGCCTGCAAATAATGAGATCGTTTTTTATAAACCTGAGAAGGTAGGGCCGGTTGACTACATAGGGAGAGTATAAGAACTCAAGAGCAGGACCAGTACATCCTCTCAGCCTTCTCTATCCTTCTGGACCTAGAAGATCATGTATTTGGGGCCAGGTCTCCTGAAGGCTATTTGGGACTTAAACATCATTTAGACTCTTGGATTTTATAGCTGGTTAGTGTATATCCCAAATTCCACTCAATCTACTTATTTCTTCCCACTGCAGCCTTTCGTGCCTGTGATATAGACATTTTTGGAATATGAGTCTCATCTCTGTTCCCATGTGGTCTGTCAGCAGCCTAAGCATAAGTGTAGACAGGCTCAGACATGCCAAGGCTTCTTGCAGAAAGTTCCTCGTGTGAACAAGTTGTGTCACAGGAACAAGCCCTTTGCTGGAAGTATGACCAGATTTGTAATTTTCATAATGAAGATTAGAACTTTTTGTATCTCTGTACACCCTCATGCCTTCTTCTGTCCTCTGCAGGCACCAGGCAGATAGGCAAAATACATAAATAAAATAAAATTTAAATGTAGAATGGGCTTGGAGAGATGTCTCTGTGGTTAGTAGTACTTGCTGTTCTTCTAGAAGACCCAGGTTTGGTTCCCAGAACCCAATACTGCAGCTCACAACCATCTATAAGAATGTAAAATGTTTCTATTGTGCTGGAAACTCTGAATTAGGCACTGTGTGGTAGCCTGGCTTTAGGCAAGTCCTTTAACCTCCCTGGCTTGATGCTCTTATCTGTAAAACGATAGATTTGAACCTGCAGTATGCTTCAGGTAAAGAATAAAAATGGCTGGGTACAGTAGGACCCAGCACTGAGGAAGCTGAAGTAAAGGATCATTTAAGCCCAGAAGTCCTAGACCTGCCACAATGAAGTTGCCATATTGGTTAGTCAGACTTTATAGGCTCTATAGAGACCAAGATTGATTTTAGCAGCTCAGCAAGGCTCAGGCCCTATTTCCTTTTATTTCCTCTTTATTCTGGATAGAAGTCTAGTGTCCGAGCCAACCAGAACCTGTATTATCTGGCCACTGTCCTATTCCTACAAGTTTCACGAGGCTGTGGCTACATTTTTTGTTCTGTAAGTACTCAGCAGATATCTATAAAGGGATGCTACTCATCTCTTTTTGTACATGAAGTTAGGGAGGAGGTAGAGGAGAGGCTTCATAGATGAGTATGTGGCTTTGGAACCCAGGATTGCAAAGGGCTTGTGAGCCGCCAGCCTGGCAGTTGACCATAACCAGTGACGTGTGCATGTACTCACTCAGCAGCAGTTATCTAAGTTATCTGAGTGCCCAGAGAAGGGAGTCAGAATAAGTGGTGTGGTGTGGTGTGCTCAGAGTTGCCATGTACAAGCCTGTCTCAGTATTTGGGTTGCTGCATGGCTGCTACACCCTGCAGACTTTCAGCTGGTCTGTTATGTCTCCTGACTATTCCTAACACCTATCTTTACCCTAGTTTTTCCAGTATGCCTGTGAGTAGTGGTAGCATGAGCCATGCAAAGCCTTGGGGGATTCAGGCAGGATGGGTTCATCATAAGTGGTGCACATGTGGCAATAGTCCCTCCCAACATTGGTTTGTACTGGATCACTGATCTGGATAGCCCTGTGCTTATTTTCAGGGGACAAAAGAAATTAATTAGTTAGTTTATATAACCTGAGTTGACCTCAGACTAATTTGTAGCCAAGAATGTCCTTGAACTTCAGATCCTCGTGACTCTACCTCCCAAGTTTTGAGATTATATGTGTTATGTCAATATGCCTGATTTTAAATGGTGCTGGAAATCTGGTATTTCACGTATGCTTGGCAGACACTCTGCAAACTGTACTACCTCCCAGTTGCAGAGAAAGTAAATTCAAACCATGGTCAATCAGTATTAGAGTTGGAACTTGAATTTAGAGCTTTTCAGGATTGGGGAAAATGTAGACATTATAGGTACTGCTATACTGGCGTGATTTCAAAAGCAATATATTAAAAATGTGACACATCTGGGCATGGTGATACACACTTGAATCTCAGAACTGAGGACACAGGGGCAAGTGGGTCTGTGAGTTTAAAGTTGGCCTGGTCTACATCATAAATTTCAGGACAACCAGGGATGTACAGTGAGACCCTGTCTAAAACAAATTAATTAAACCTTTTAAAGAAACTTTATATTAATTATATAAATTGACTATTTAACCTGAAGGATTTAGGAAATATGTCATCCCTACCAAGCCCATATGTAGAAACTCAGGTATATGCATGCATATGTTTTTTCATATCTAAAGATTTTCTAGGGGCTGGAGAAATAGCATGGTGGTTAAGAGCACCTGCTGCTCTTTTAGAAGATTTTAGTTCAATTCCCAGTAGCTGGAATGTAGCTCACTATTGTCTTTCATGTCCCAGGGGAATCCATCACCCTCTTATGGCCTCTGCAGGCATTGTATGCATGTAGGTGGGGAGACACACATGCACACGCACACACGCACACGTACACACACACACGCACACGCACACACACGTAAAATACTCATGCATATAAATAAAAATTAAGGTTAAAATTTTTTGAAGATACCTCCTAAAATTTGATTGTAATGAATGTAATATATACACATTTTACAGCTTCCTTTTAAAAAAGTTATTGTAAAAGTAATAACAGGCTTGTTATACAACATTAAAATAAAATAAAAGTTCAAAGTTTTTAGTCCCTTAATACCAGAAGTACTCGATACATTAGTGTTGACTTCTAGACATTTTATGTGTGTATAAATTTTAAAAAGAAGTTTATAAATATATTTTTGGCAACTTTTAAAAATTACTTTCATTATAGAAAGTTTCAAAATATACATAAAAATAGAATATAACATACTCCTAACACATCATTTATTTCTAATGGTCAGTTTGTTCTTGTTTCATCTTTTACTCCTCTGTTTCCTACCAACTGTGTGTGTGTGTGTGTACACCTATGTGTATATTGCGTGTGTGTGGAGGCTAGAGTTGAATGTCTTCCACAATCACTCTCCAGTTTATTTTTTTGAAACAGGGTCTCTTACTGAACCCAGAACTCACAAATTCAACCAGACTAGTCTAGCCAGGGAGCTCTGGGAATCTGGCACACTGGGACACATCACCATACCTGGCTTTTTATTTGGGTGCTAGGAACCCATTCTGGAATATTTAAAAGTAAATCCCAAACTTCCTATTCTTTAACAACAAGTTCTGTGTGTATACGTGTATACGTATGTGTGAGTGTCCTTCCTCTGGAACTATCTACCTTGCTTTTTGATTAAGAGTCTCTTCATTGGTTGGCCCAGAGTTGGCCTGATTAGGCTAAATTGGCCAACAATCCCCAGGGATCCCACTCAGCATTGGGGTTATAAATGTATCCCACTATGCCTGACCTTTTTATTTGGGGTCTACATATCAAACAAAGCTAATGCTTGCATAGCAGCACTTTTCTCACTAAGACATTTCTCCAGCCCAGATGGTAATTTTTAAAAGTTACATAATAAATTCATACCCAACAAAATTAACAGTAAATCTGCCAATGTTAAACAAAATAGATGAGCATTAGTAGTACACATAAAATGAAGTAAATCTCAGAGAGAATTTTTTTTTTCAACAAGGAAATACTGGGGCTTGGGGATGTGCATAGCTCAGTGATGAGAGCTTAGTGCTGAACTAGCATTGTGAGGGCCACATTTACCCACATTTACCTACATTTACCTACATTTACTCCCTTGCACCACACACACCCACAGAGGGGCAGGGGGAGGGAGAGAAGAGGAAAAGGAGGAAGCTCTCCACTTCTCCACCATGAAGAATGTCTTGAATCTGAGGCTAGCAAGACACTGCTACTGTCAGCAACCAGCTGCCCTTCTGGGATTTCATGTAAAATGATGTAACTGAATGAAAAAGTGGCGGAGAGCTGGCCTCTCTCCCTGCTCAAGTCGCTAAGCTGCAGTTGTAGTGAGAGATGCTCATGAGCCCCAAGCTCTAAGTCTGTCCTGTGAAGACACAGAGGAAGGCTTCTTGGTCTGAGAAAACCAGCTTTGGGGATTTGATCTTTTTTAACTTGGAAGGTGAAATCAAGTTGATCTGTACCGCAGTGGTGAGTGCTCATTTTATACATGAGAAAAGAATGGTCAGGAACAGTGTGGTTCCTAGCAGGCTGGAGGCTGGGCAGAGTTGAAGCCTTCTGTTCTCTATGGTAGCCACCCGGTATTTCTGCTTCTAATTCCTGAGCGAATGAGGGTGATGTCAGAATGAGGCTCCTGACAGGTTCTTAATTCACACTCAGAATTCCTTGGGTGTGCCTTGTATGGGTCTCATGTCTTTGCTTGGTTTCTTTGATTTGGTAGTGGTGGCCAACAATAACTTGCCAGTTTTCACTGGCAGTTGCTGACCAGCCTTATCTATAATGATGTGGTGATTTGAATATAAATAGTATACCTTGAGTCCTGGTCTCAAACCCACACTAATCACTTAGCCAGCTAACTCATTGCTGCCCAGAGCATGGGCATGCCAGACGACTTTGGGATGTATGGGATGGACAACTTTTCCTTCACTGGCAAAATTTCTTTTTAAGTGTGTTGATAAATTTAGACAAAATAAGGTAAGTGATATCCATCTGGCAGAAAGTACCAAAGACCATCATCGGGCCACTTCAAGCTTCCTAATCTTTCCCAGTCACAGAAATGTCTTTATATTCTACCATATACCAGTCATAGTCTTAAGTAGGTTCTGTTTCCTAATCAACAAATTGTCCAAAATTAAAAGAAAGCTTGGCGGTTCAATTTAATATTTAATAGAACATATATTTATTATCTGGTGTGGTCAATCAATACAGGAATATAAATATATATGGGAGAGCAACCTTCTAGAGGTTGCTCTGTGCTTTTGGAGTTTGTTTATGAGATGTGTTTATGAAATATGTTTGGGCCATGTCCATGATCAACTCAGGAGAAGTATATAGCCCCACAGCTTCTGTCCCTGTAGCCTTCTGGGAACTCTGTTCCCAGCTCAATCATAGTTAGAGTTTATAGCTGAGAGAAGATGGAGGGATTGGCTTGGAAGTTGAGGGAAGTAGGCTGTAGCAATGGACAATCAAGTGCTTTCTGCCTTCCAGGATTGTTGAAAATCTTCGCTGAAAGCTTTTCTGGCAAGCAGCCATGGCAAGTAAAGGGCCCTCGGCCTCTGCATCCACTGAGAATTCCAGTGCAGGGGGGCCCAGTGGCAGCAGCAATGGCACTGGTGAGAGTGGAGGGCAGGACAGCACCTTCGAATGCAACATATGCCTGGACACAGCCAAGGACGCTGTCATCAGCCTGTGTGGCCACCTCTTCTGGTGAGTTCTCTTTCTGCTATCTCCATGGACCCCCTCCCAAGTTTGAAAGCTCATGGCCCTGGGCAGATGTTTCAGTTTGGACAGAAGATATTTAGTATAGATGTCTCACTCATTTTAACTCCTCACACACTCAGATCCAAGGGACAAGAAGCCTCAGTTTCCATCCCAGCTCTACTGCTGAAGGGAGGTCTTAGTAACCTTAGGCAAATCCTGTTTTCACATCTTCCCATCTCTCCAGGTGTAAGGGCATTTAGTGAGCATGTACTGCCACTTGAGCAAGGTTTGCATGCTGTGCTGAGCCTACGGACAGTATTGCATAGTGGTTTTGACCAAGGACTGTGGAGCAAGACTTCCTCCTCCCAGATCTTGATTCTGCCACTGCCCTAGTGGATGACCTTCGACAGGGTGTGTATGTACATGCACTCTGCCTCATTTTACAGGCTTATTTCTGTTAAATGACCCCAAATAGTGAGTATATTGAAAGAACACACAGCACATGTGTTAGCTATAATTGTAACTGTTCTATATTTTATGTGTATGTTGTGACATGAAGCAGCAAGGTCAGTGTCCTAGTCTCAGTGCTTCCAGAAACCTATGCTGTTACTGAGAACTTAGGTGGATGTTGATCAGTGGTGTAGAGAGGAACCCTTCAATTCAAACCTCGAATGGAGAGGGGAAACAACGGCAAATAAAATTAGGGGCCTATGCCACCCCATAGCAGGTAATATATGCTGTCAGTTCATCTGAGTCCCTGAGGCTATTGTCCCCTCTCAACAAAACCCTGGATGGGATATTAGGAAACAGAATCGTTATGGAGGGGTGGGCCAGATTATCAAACCCAGGGAACATAGACCCGATTATTATTTTTGTGCAGGAATATGGTAAAGAAAGCAATATTTGAGAGAGTTTAAGTTCTCAGCAATATAAAAGGTAAAGTTATTGATGAATTAATAGACTAGAACAGAAGTGTGTTGCAGGACAGTGCTGACTTTTCTTGCAGAGAATACTTGACTTGTATCAGATTCCTTCAGAGCCTATAACATCTGAAAAACTAACTACGGATAAATTGTGCTTGGTTGGTCTGTTTTTGTAAGTGGGGTTCAAGCTGGAGACTGGAGTCATGTCTCTCTACTCTCTTATTTTTTCCTGCGGGTTTAGCTTTTTCTTGTCTGTTTTGTTGTTCTTTCATTTTGTTGTTGTTTTAAGACAGCGTCTTCTATAGCCTAGACTGTAAACTCATTTTCACTGTATAGTTGAGGATGACCTTGAACTCCTGATTCTCTCCTGACCCTGCCTCCCAAGTGCTGGATTACAGATGTATGCCTTCATAGCTTTCCCTATATGTGATGCCAGTAGTTCAAGTGATGCCTCACTGGGTTACTGTACTCCAGTCACCCCCTTCTGATGTCCCTTCCCTGCTCATGGAGTTTCTGCTAACGAAAGCATTTTTCTCCTTCTTCCCGCTTTTCATCCTGATGATTGGCCGCCCTGGGGACTCTGTAGTTGGCCGTGTTTACATCAGGTAAGATGTACTTCATTTTACTTTGTCTTTCATCAGCTAGAGTTGCACAAGACAGCCTTCATCTCAGGGGACTACTGTCAGAAACTGCAATCTCCCTTGCTTCTGGGCTCAGTTGCCCTTTTTATACACCTGCCCGATGACTAGTATTTGATGTAATAAAAAGGCCTTTTCATATCTGAATTAGTCCTGATTCTTCCAATATAGCCATATGGGCTTGGATGGCCACCACTTTTCTGTCTCAGTGACTCATTTGCAGATGGACTGGACTTGATAATGTTGGCTCCCTTTTTGTGTTTTTTGTTTGTTTTAAGACAAGATCTGAATGTATCCCAAGCTATATCCTCAAACTCACTGTGTAGTTGAGGATGACCTTGAAATCCTCCTGCCTCAAAGTGCTGGGGTTATATAGGTGTGCAGCACAATGCCTATTTCATGCAATGCTGGAAACTCAGAATGTCCTGCTTGCTAAGCAGTTGATCTGCTAAGTCACATCCTTAGCTATTAGATCTTTTTGTGCTTCTGAGCTCTTATATTTATAAATGATAACTTCTGGGCTGGAGAGACAGCTCAGTGGTTAGGAATGCTTGCTGCTCTTGCAAAGTGTCCGTTTCAGTTCTTAGCACCTGTAACTCTAGCTCCAGGGGCTCCAACACTTGTGAGTGTGCATGTACACACACACACACACACACACACACACACACACACACACACATCAAGATAAAAATAAATATTGAAGAAATAAAAAGGGGGTTCCTTTCATATCGGTACACCTCTTTCCTAAAAGTTTGTAGATTGTTCAGAAGATGGTCAGCTTTTTTTTTTTTTTTTTTTTTTTTTTTTTTGGTGTGAATAGATAGCTTTTGCAGAGGAGGAAAGCCTTGTTTTAGTTTATTATGAAAACCTTAGTGTTAGTGTTCACTAACTAAGCACTGAGTCTGGCATTGGCAACTGGATGTGAACAGTCACAGCCAGGTAGCCATTTCCATGGGTATCAGGAGTACAACATCACACTCCTGAGTGGCTTAGAGAGTGTTGGGGGAGGGCAGGGACTAGATTGCTCTGTTTCCTCATAGCAAAAGAAGAGGGAACTAAGAATGAGCAGTCTGACTCACATGAACTTGAAAGGATAGATTTGGCAGAACATAAAAGTGTGAGCTTCAGGAGATCATGTGACTTAGGTTTTGGACCTATCGGCAGGTAGGGAATGTAGGATATAAAGTCATGAAATGCTGCTACTTATGAATCTGTTTATTTAATAAACTTTTTATCTTTATATCTGGAGATGCAGTTTACATCCAAAAATAATTTTGAGGGGCTGGACATAATTAATCCCTAGTACTGAAAAGTAAATAAAGGTTGAGAAGATATATATAAGAAACCCTCCAGTACCCAGAAAGAGGTCACAAATTAGGTGTGGTGGCATCCTTCTGTAATCCTTGTACTTAGGAAGCAAAGGATGTGAGGGTTAAGAGTTCAGCATCATCTTCAGATACATGAGTTTCTGCTTCAAAAAGAAAAGAAAAAAAAATACAAGTATAACACTTCAAAAATAAAGTTTAGGGGAGGGGGAGCAAAAAAAAAATAAAGTTTAGATAATGAATGAGCAAACTCTATTTCTTAACACAATATTAAGTGACCCAAAAATAATGTACACATCCAGGTGCTGATGTCAGATTATACCATTTTGGGGGAAGATGCTGTAAAAATGAGAAATTGGGAATGGAGGAACAGCTCAGCAGTTAAGAGCACATACTGCTCTTCCAAAGATGCCCAAGTTTAGTTCCCAGGACCTATATTCACAGCTACCTATAACTCCAGCTCTAGCTTCCTCTTCATGCCTCCAAGGGCACATAGATTTGTTTGTTTGCATATGCTCTCACCCTCTACTGACATATACATAATTCAAAATAAGATGTGTTTTTTAAGAAAACTGGGAAATCACAGAAAGAAAAATGAGATAATGGGTAATTTGATCCTGAAGGTAAGGTTCTGTTCATATCAGGAGCCTGCCAAGAGGCCTCGGGCTTGCAGCTCCTTCTGTACGGTCCCTGGAGAATAACTGAGAAAGAAGCCTGTTTAATTACTGGTATTTAAAGGCAATTTTGATTTTATCCCCAGTAAATATTTTTCAATCCTAGAAACAGAAATTAGATTATTGTTCCTAAATGTTCCCAACTCAGGCTACTCCAGCTGGTTTTTCCCACATTAAGGACTCTGGCTTCACAATCAGATGCTGCACTGGACTAAAGACAGGCAGCTTTGGTTCATTTTTGTGTTTTTCTCTCACTTGTAGTGGTTGGAGACTAGACCTAACAGACAAGTATGTCCAGTGTGCAAAGCTGGAATCAGTCGGGACAAGGTCATCCCACTCTATGGCAGAGGCAGCACTGGACAGCAGGATCCCAGGTAAAGCCTTGCTTCATGTGATACCCATGTTCCCAATTGGATGGGATGTGATTCACATCTACTTAGCACTCCAACCCTACCTGTAGCTTGGTGTTTGTTGATGGCTGCTTGATTTTGAGCCATTTTGATGGAGATGAGAGGCACCTGGAAAGGGTGGGGCCTGAGAGTCGAGGAGCCAGGCTACCACTTGCTGCTGCCTATGTTTGGTAGGTGCTCAGTGTCATCTGCCAGCAAGCAAACAGTTGGCAGTGTTGTGAAAGTACTTCTTGCAGCCTGGGAAGTAGTACCCGAAGGACTGGGTTTGCTGCACCAGTCTGGGAGAGAGGGAATAGGAAATCTGGATGGCTTTGTGGGGCCTGAGATTTCAGAAATGGAGGTATAGGTGGCCCTTTAGACCTGACACCTGGAGCTTTCCTGAAAAATAAAAAAATGTCTGTCTAGCCCTCACCTGACTCCACATCTCCTGTCTACCAGGCATACAGAACTTGTTTTGGAGGGTTTTTTTTGTTCTACCTCACTTGTCTGCCCTGAGAGCAGAAGTTCTCTCCCTGTTCCCACTCAGACGACACCCTGCTTCCTGCAGCCTTTTCTTGATTCCTGCCCTTATTTTATGAAAGCCTTAAAGTTCCCTCCCTGAGGTGATCTTTCTTCTCCATGTGAATTGCTTATTCTATCACACACACTAATCCTCTCACCATATATTGTGACTGCTTATATCTCTCTTAAAATCATCATCTCAAGAGTGGGATGTTTCTGTACATTTATCTTTGTTTTTTAAAATAAAGTGGCTATAAAAAAAAAAAAAGAGTGGGCTCTTTCGCCAGTACCCATATTGATTGCATCTTGCCTTGTGCCTAATGTGAAATAAACTCCCAGTCAAACTGTTAGGAGGGTCTGAGACCTGGTGGCAAAAGTAAAAGATAGCATGTGGTGCTAGCCTAAGAGTAATGGAGGCCAAACTGAAATGAATAGAGATTAGCGGGACCTTGAACCTTAACCCTATCAAACAAATTGGCCTTGGTTTTAGTCTGGCTTAGGATTTCTGGAACACATGAGCTCATCATGCAGGCCTAGGGAAGGCAAAACTGATCATTTTTCATAACCACAGACCAAACACTCTATTGCCAGGCTGTGCAATCTGATGGCTTTCTCAGAACAAGGTGGTTTTCCTGATTAGAGGTAGACTGGGGTTAAAATTTTGTTAAGTCAGCACAGTTTTGAGTGTTGAACCTGAGAGTGACCTAGATACTGTTGGTTAGTCCTCAAGGGGAACACCTAACAACATTTAGTGATGGCCTTACTTTGTTTCTTTTCAGAGAGAAAACTCCTCCTCGTCCTCAGGGCCAGAGGCCAGAGCCAGAAAATAGAGGGGTAAGGAACATTCTTAGGAAGAGCTTCTAGAAGTGTGCCTGTGGCTTTGAAATTTTCCTCTTGACCTTGCAGCTTTTCCCCTTCATCCTAAAAGTAAAGGAAATTTTATAAAGTTCAGAAAGGAGACAAGCAGGGAAAAATCCTAGGACCACTCACTCATCCAGAGATAACCATTAGGAACATTTGGGCCTATCTTCTCATCTTCATTACATATTTATTTTATAGATTTTTAATTTTAATCTTTATTATTATTGTGTGCATATGTGTAGAGGTGAGAGGACACTTTGGGGAGTCAGTTTCTCTTCCAACATAGACCCTTGAGATGGAACTTATGTTAGGCTTCATGTCAAGCCCCTTTAATGCCAGATTGTCTTACTAGCCTTATTTCTTGGATTTTTGAGATAGGGACTCACTGTGTATCCCAAGCTAATCTGGAACTTATGATCTCCCTGCCTCAGTCTCCTACTGCTGGTATTATAGACACAGGCTACCATGCCTAGACAATCCTCCTGCCTCAGACTTCCTAATGCTGGCATTAGGAAGACATAGGCCACCATGCCTGGCTTACTTCAGATTTTTACTTTTTTTACAATATGTGATCCTTGTTTTGTAATTCTTAAATTTTCATCTCTTCTACAGATACTAAGTGCCTTAATTTGCTCTGGTAATTACTGTAGCAGTGGTAATTTACAACCAACCTAGCAAACGGTCTCTGCTTCATGGAATGCACCTATGAGAATTGGAGAATTTCAGCAGTGCAGTTTAAGATGTTGCTGAGGCCCATAGTGATGACATTTAACAGTGGCTGTTCAGTTGTACAGACCTAATATAATAGCATCCACTGCATTATAGGGCACTTACCTACTACCTTTGCTGTCTGAAACACTCAGATGAACTTACAGTTTTGTGCAGAAGCACAATTATTTTATTATGATAACTTCTTAGAATTACTGGCTCAAAATATATACATATTCAAATAAAATACTAGCCTTTTTCAAATAGCAATTTCTAACTGAAATATTGAAGGCTGAGAATTATCTGTAATTCCAGCAGTCAGGAGATAGAGGCAGGAGCATTGCAAATTTGAGGCCAGCCTAAACTTACATAGTGAGATCCTATCAGTGGGGAGAGGGAAAGGAAAGGCTGGATTTATGTCTTGTGTGCAGTCCTTGCACTCAGAAGAGCTGTTTACTAACAGTTACTGTTGGGAAAGACAATGGGTGGGAATATATTTATTTGGGGGAGAAACCAAGGCTGGTATGCAAACTTCTGACAGCAGCTATTTGGAAAGCTTTCTGACTTCCTTTCTGAAGACAAGCTCTTCCTTCCTCCTCCTCCTTTTCCTCCTCCTATCTTCATCTCCCAAGAGCTGGGACCACAGTACCATACCCAGGTTTTACAGTAATTTGAATAAGTTAAATTGTTTCAAATATTCAGAATTTTATGTGACATGAAAAACTTATGTATGTTTTAGTTTATTTTGTGTTTTGTTTCTGTTTTTATTTGGGTTTGTGTTTTGTTTGTTTTAAAAGTCTTGTTGGAAGTCTTGTTATATAGAACAGTTTAGTAGGGAACTAATTATCCAACTACCACCACTTAGTTAAAAATAGTTTTTCAAGACAAGATCCTGTCATGTATCCCAGGCTGGCCTTCAACTCATCATGTAGCTGAGGATGGCCTGGAGCTTCTGATCCTCTTATGTCTACTTTTGTGGTGCTGTGATTATAGGTGTGTGCCACCATGCCTGGGCTATACAGTGCCTTGGACCAAACTCAGAGCTTCATTAATGCTAGGCAAGTGCACAACCAGCTCAGCTACATCTATAGCTCCTGAAGTCTTTAGGAAAAACACTCATATCTTGATAACATATTTATATATTGTCATTGTACAGGAGTTTAAACAGTTTGGCAATCTAAGTCAAAACACGTTTTCTGTCTTGTATAAATGAGCACTAGGTTCCTTAAAGAACATGGTATAAGATTTTGTTTGATTCAGAATCCCAGCTTTTTTGTTATCACAGATAGTGTGTATCCTAGTGTTATCACAGACAGTATGTATCCTAGTGTTATCACAGACAGTATGTATCCTAGTGTTATCACAGACAGTGTGTATCCTAGTGTTATCACAGACAGTATATATCCTAGTGTTATCACAGACAATATATATCCTAGTGTTATCACAGACAGTGTGTATCCTAGTGTTATCACAGACAGTATGTATTCTAGTGTTATTGCAGATAATATGTATCCTATTGTGAAGCTCTTTTGCATTTGTCCATAGGACTGACTGCCAGCTGTGTATAATACATACCCTGTATGAAATGTAACTGTCTAACATGGAACCGGGAATGATCAAACATTGTATAAACCCTCAGAGCAATGCTTTTCACTTTTAGTCAGAGCCGTATCTTTTGGACCATTCATAGCTCACTCCTAAGCTGTAAGCTAAGGGTAGAAGATCAGAGATGCTTCCAGAGTTTCTTTGCTTTGTGGCATGGCTGGGAAGAAGAGCTGAGGCCTTAGTTTATGTCAGAGGGACAAGAAGAAACATGGGTACCGTCTTTGTGCTGTGATGTAAGACACTGAGAGATGTGGATTGAATCTGCTTATTATTTTTAATTGCTTTTCTTCTCACAGGGATTTCAAGGATTTGGATTTGGAGATGGTGGCTTTCAGATGTCTTTTGGAATTGGAGCATTTCCATTTGGGATATTTGCCACAGCATTTAACATAAATGATGGACGGCCTCCTCCAGGTAAGCCCAATTTTCTTAAATCAGGAACATGTCCTGCTGGAAAACTGCTTGAAATTCAGCAGTATAGAAGCTGTAGATCATTATCACCACATGCATATCAGACTTTCTAAAATCCCTTAAGTTCTTTGCAGATTGCCACACTCATCCAATGATTTGAGCACTTACATGCAGTAGGTACGTGAGAGATGTGTTACGTTCTATTACAAACAGGGGCTCATCACCTGCACTGTAGGTAGTGATTCTAAGACATAGCCTATGATCATTAAATTAAAAATTATAAACAATACTTAGCTAATGAAAAGCTTAATCTGGGCTGGAGAGATGGCTCAGTGGTTAAGAGCACTGACTGCTCTTGCAGAGGTCCTGAGTTCAATTCCCAGCAACCACATGGTGGATCACAACCATCTATAATGGGATCGAGTGCCCTCTTCTGGTTTCTGAAGACAGCGACAGTGTATGCACATAAAATAAATAAATAAATCTTGAAAAAAGAAAAGAAAAGCTTAATCCTACACGTGCACACCCCACCACCACCGCCACCACCACACACACACATTGACCATTTTGGATCAGGAAGGAGTGAAATGTTAGGACCTCCTGTTCCCTGACATCTCTCAGAACACAAAATGTCAAATTTCAGACCTTCTGGAACTGTGTTTGTATCTCTGTAACAGCTGTATTCAGGGTACAGTGAGGCAGCAAGGTGTGTGCTTGAACTCCACTACACTCTGACACCTAAGCCCCCACTCATATTATGGAGCCTATAAAAAACAGCAAAATCTCTTGAGCCCTGCTTATAGTTCTGGGCCCTGGGTATGAGGAACAGAAATAGGTCTGGTCAGGAGCTTAGTGATCTGAATATGGTAACCCATTCAGAAGTCATCAGAGCTTCTCTCTGCTTCATCCAAGATTTCCTTGGAAACAGTAGGCAATAAACTTCTTATATGCCTGCCTGCATGGGTTTATCAGAGCAACCAGCTGTAATGGAATAACATGCTACCTACCCCACAATGTATGCAGGCACTACTCCATATCTTCATCTGCAGTTCGCACATTGTTTTCTCTGAGGAAGGGGATCCCAGAGGCCAGTATGTGATTTGCCTTAAAGAAAAGACAGATTCCTGTGGAAGCAGCAGGAACCTTTAACTAGCTTTCTGCCCTGGTCCAGATTTCAGACTGGGTCTCCTCCAGCTCATTCTGCAGCCAGGCTGGACTCTTGATCAGTTCTCCTTTGTCATGTTTGGTACAATTTGTACAGCCTAGAAGTGGATTCAATCCCCTTCCTGACTCTACAACACTCTAACTAGCAGCTCTTCTAAAAGTAGAGGTTCTCAGTCACTCAGTTCTCCCTCTAACTTGCGATGTGATTTCTAGGCCCTGGTTCTAGGAAGAGCAGGCATACAAGATAGATGTAGATACATTCAGAGCAGTGTGCACAGAGGCAGGAGAGTGCCAGTACTTATGTAAAAGCCCTTATGGTCTCAGAGGACCCATACTCTGCTTCTGATGCTGCCTTTTAAAAATGAGACTCACCAAGGAGTACCATGCACAAGGCACAGCATAGGGAAAACAGGTGAGAAGGGCTCTGTTCCCTGTGGGTGTTTCCTAATAGTCCACTGGCTCATTTGCATATGTAGGACAGATCTTTTGGAGATAAAAGCCTCATTGTAGTATTTTGCTTATATTTCGTTCCTTTTATTTGAAGTTTGGGGATCTTTTTATTGGGCAGAATTCTGTTTGTATAAAGAAATGAATATTCATCCTCTCCAGTTCTGGCCCCAGTGGCAGTGTGCACAGATACAGCCTTCTGACAAAGTCTCTTCCTCCTGTTTCTCTAGCTGTCCCTGGGACACCCCAGTATGTGGATGAGCAGTTCCTGTCACGCCTCTTCCTGTTTGTAGCCCTGGTGATCATGTTCTGGCTCCTGATCGCCTAATACAGGACCCTGTTTACATCTACAGCAACACCTCTGAACTGGTTATATACCGCACCCACTCCTGTGTTTGATTTGTTTAATCCTGATCCCTGGAATCAAGGGTCAGAAACACATTAAGGAGTCTTGCTTCTCCATTAGAGCTTTGGAACTCAAAACCAGTTGGCAAGGAGCCCTACTTTCACCACCGCTGTAAACACTCTTCTATAACCTCAGGTCTTGTGTTGAATCACCTCTCATGGGTGGTGATGTGAAGTCCTGTTCCAGCCTTCTCAGCAGGTCACAGCTCTACACAGGGAAAAGATGGGAAGAAAGAAACAGTTTCTTTCTCCAGAACTTTACATTACAAAAGTGAAGGGATGAACCAGATGGTATTTACAGAAACTTACTTTCATCTTTTTACATACTCCTGGGTAAGTGGCCTCCACTCCCTATCCTGAGAGACTCCCTTCCACATCCCAGTACTGCTCTTCCAGCCTTCCCCTTCCTCAGCAAAGACAAAGAATTACTGCCCAAGAAGGTCATGATTGTAGCAGCAGAAGATGCACATGACCTTCCCAGAGACTCTGGTCTTTGATTGGCTCTGGGCCTTCTTCAGTGTCTTGGCCCTAGAAAATAGCTTGAATGACCTGCTGGCTTCCTGGTATAGATTATCCCTGATGTCACTTGGCTCAGATTTCCCATCAGCCTTCTCTAGACTGCTGCTGAATTGAGACCGACTATTCTGCTTCAGGGCTGATGTAGGAACAGCAGGACTGGTAGCCCCTGCCTCTAGGCTATAGAAGCCTGAGTCACCTTCCCCCAGAACTTGCCCAGAGAAACTGGAGGCTTTTTTTCAGGTCAGCTCAGCTGCATGTAGACACTACCACACTCAGAAGTCATTGTCCTTTTTTTAAAGAGGCTGGGACCCTGATTCCATCTAATGTTAGTTTGACTTCATGGATTTACCTGAAAACTCCTTGAATATGTGCCCAACCCAGGGACATATGAGGCTCCTGAGCAAGCAGCCCCTGGTGACATGTAACGCACGGACTGCAGAGATACGGTGTGGTCATCATTCCTTATTCTTCCTCACATTGATTTGTTCTTGAACTTACAAGCTGTTTCCTCTGAGTCTGATTATGGGATTGAGACGGTTCTTGTTCTGCCTGTCAGGCCTCATCTTAGAAATGTCACCTCTTCCTAGAGACCTCAGCAGGACAGCAAGATGAGCTTCTACTGAACCCTTTTGTTCACTTCTCCTGCACCCTCTGCCCCAGCAATAACAGAAACTGGGATAAAGCCTTGCCTGGTGATTTTTCTAGATGTAACTGTATAATCTATGGAACCCTAGACCTTGAGGGTGGTGAAAGCCTTCCTCCTCACTGCACAATCCTCACCTGCCAATGCCAGTGTTAGTGTTGAAAGGAATACAGTATGAAGTATTGTGTAGGAGGGTGGTTTGGCAACTCTAGCTGGTAAGAATAAGCTACCAACTTCATGGTGTGCCTGACAGAGTTTAAATATTCCTTGTCACTTGGAAATCCCTAGTCACAGGGGCCCCTGGAGTTCTGTTCTAGAGAGAGTTGGTGGGATCCCTCAATGTGGTACGGCCCTAAGTTATAGAGGGAAACTTAAGCCAACATACACAGAGGGATGAGAGATGAGTTGTAGTAGTGAGTAAACCATTTGCAGTCTGGTGAAATGGATGACCCAGATGTGCCCCCACAGTCATCCAAGGGAATGCAGTAGCACAGCTCGGTTCATGTGCCCATGTGACCAATTCAGGGCTATACATATGCCAGTAGCTGAGACAAGAGAGCCAACTTGGGCGTTATGGGCTATTCCTTTACAGGCTCACCACTCATCTCATGGCCAAGGCAGCTTTCCCTTCTGTGTTTTCTGTCCTCAGCCTCCACCATTCTGCCACCCCTAAGGACAAGGACATTCAGAAAATGGGAACATGTAAGGCAGCATACCTTGACCAGCCACTGATTTTCACTGTTGTGAAAGTGATTTGATTTAGAATTAAATGGTTTTACATTGCTGTGAGTATGGAGCTTGTGTCATGGGATATTAGTTGGCTGGGGAGTGGGCACACTGGCTTGGCCCCTGAAAAGTACCTGTCTAGTAATGTTTATTTCTTTAAACACCCATTGAGAGGTCTAGCTGCCTGTGACAGGCAGCTCTGGCATTTGCCTGGAATTTCTACTTCATCGAGCACCAAACTGCCATGATGAAGCTTAGCTTGTCTTGCCTTGACTATGCCGTGAGAGAAGTCACAGATTACTCAGTGTTAAAATGTCTTCTTCCTGTGTTCAGGTATAGAGCAGGAGGGCCCACAGGCCAATCCTTCCTGGTACAGAGAGTGCCCTCCTTGAGGTTTCTTGGTAGTATGTGACATGGATGAAGGAAGTTGATGAGGTTATGCATATGTCCCAGCTTTAGGCTCCAAAACACCAAAGCTATAGATAGGTTGAGCCCTCTGAAAGAAGTGCATTTCTTCCTCTTAGGTTTTGACCTAACAAGGGTCAAGTTGAACAGTGCCAGGATACAGCAGGTGAATGGGGGGGGGGGGGGTAAGGGAGGTTCAGAATAGGTCTGTTGGCACAAGCCTATAATCTCAGCTACTCAAGAGATTAAGGCAGGGGGATAAAAAGTCCAATGATGTTGTACTTAATCAGTCTGGGAGGATAGGTTCCCGCTCTCTGCTCCTCCGGGGGAAGGTAGCTCCTCACACTGCAGGTCCCAGGGAAGGCTGCTTCTGGTGCCCTCTGCCTGGCCCAGAAGAGTTCAGGCTGGAAGGCGTGGGAACAAATTTCAGTGGAGTGCCACCAGGCCTGTGAACTCTGGCGGGGCCAAGACCCAGTGTTCAGATTACAGCCCTGCTGGCCAGGGCCATAAACCCTGCCTGCCTGTTAGAAAAGTGCAGAGCCTGCGATAAGGCTCTGGGATAAAGCGTTCATGGAAGACGAAGGAGTCAGGACCACAGAGGAGCCAGAGCCGAGGAGAAGGTTTCAACGTGTGTCTTTATTTTCGAGAGCCTCTCTCCCTTTGTTCTGTTCTCTTTTAAACAGCCCGGGATCCAACCACCAGATTCCCATACGTTTGCCTCTAAAATTGGCTATCGTGGTTTTGTGTGTGTGTGTGTGTGTGTGTGTGTGTGTGTGTGCGCGTGTGTGTGTGTGTGTGTGTGTGCACGCGCCGGAGAGGGATTTAGGGAGTGGCTGATTTGACTAGAGTCTATGTCACTCTCTCCTGTGGAGGTGGAGTTTGGGGCTAGAGCCTTGTATATCTACCCCATTGTGGTGCATCCAGGCAAAGTGGATTTGCAATTGGGAGTTCAGGAAACACCTGCTGGTTGACAGTCACCTGTCCTCGGGGCTTCAACCGAACTCGACCTTTCACATTTCCAACTTTAGCCATTCAGTCCCACACACTGAGGCTTTGGGCTGCTGAAATGTGTTAGCCTAGTAAAGGCACATGCCACCAAGCCTTACAACTTGAGCTTGACCTCTAGGACCTACAGGGTGGGTGAAAAGAGAATTTTTCCTAGAAATTGTGCTCTGACCTCCACTCTTGGACCAGAGCATGCACATTACCCAACTACCCTGCCACATCATACAAAATAATACATTTAAAATGTAGGGACTGGAGAGAGGGGTCAGTGCTTAAGAGAAGGGATGGCTGCTTGTGCAGAGGACCTGTTTTCAGTGACCAGCACAGTGGCTCACAACTATCTGGTTCCAGGGAATTCAACACCATTCTGACATGGATACATGCCAGCAAAATATTCACACACATAAAGTGAAAATCTTAAACTTTAATTTTTTAAAGCAAAAACAAGACTGAAGCTATCATTTAGTGATAGAGCACTTTATATCAGTGATACACTAGTTCAGTCCTAAATATCGAAAGAAAAATCAAGGAGCTTGTGGAACTCATAAGCCAATGATATCAGAATTTTTGTTTTTTTTAATGAGGAACAAAATGTATAGAACAGGAGCTAGAGAAATGATTAGTAGGTATGAGAAGCAAACATGGGAGTTTGGATCCCAGCACCCACATAAAACTTGATGTGCAGGTCTGTAATCCTACTGCCAGGGAAGCAGGGACAGGAGGATTCTTGAAGCTCACCAAAGGTTAGTACAATAATAAAAGATCTCCTCCTCTTACATAGACCTGTAGTATACACATGCACATGTCTACAAATGCAGACATACATGTGCATGTACGACACACAAACCCATACAGAGCAGAATAGGACAAGAAAGCCCTTCATCGTGTATTATCCCAACCAGCCAACCCCAGCAACCTTCAACTCGGGTCCAGCCCTGTTGGCTCCACCTCACCTTAATATGCTCCTTTCTCTCCTACTCAGACTACCTGAGCCAAACCCCAGTCAGGTCACCTATTATCTCAATATGCATCCCAAACTGTGGGCTTTAGTTTTTACTTTATATGTGTGAGTGCTCTGCCTGCATGTATATAAGAGTACTGTGAATGTGCCTGGTGCCTACAGAGGCCAGGAGGCTCTGGACCTGAAACTGGAGGTCCAGGTGGTTGTGAGTCACTCTGTGGGTTCTGGGAATCAAACATGGGTTCTCTGGAAGAGCAGCCAGAACTCTTAACTATTTAGCCATCTCTCCAGCCCCACATTTAAATTATTTTTGTGAAGCAGGGTATCATTTAGCTCAGGCTAAATTTTTAAGAATTATTTTTTATTTTATGTGCCTTAAGTTACTTTCTTACTGCTATAAAGAGACACCATAAATAAGGTAGTTTATAAAAGAAAGCATTTAGCTTGAGTTTTCATGATTCCAGAGGATTAGAGTCCATGACCATCATTGCATCAGGCAGGCATGGCACTGGAGCAGTAGCTGTGAGCTTGCTTACATCTAATCTACAAGCATGAGGCAGGAAAAGAGACAACTGGGAATCCCAATGGGCTTTTGATGCCTCAGAGCCAGCCCCCATGACACACCTCTTTCAACAAGGGCACACCTTCTAATCCTTCCCAAACAGTTCCACCAACTGGAAACCAAGCATTCTAATTTATGAGCCTATAGGGGACCATTCTCATTCATACCAACACAGTGTGTATGGGTATTTTGTCTACGTGCATGTCTATGTACCACATGCATGCCTGGTACCCACAAAGGTTCAAAGAGAATGTTAGATACCCCTGGAACTGAAGTTAGCAAATGCCATTTTCTTAATTTTTTTAACACCTTTATGTATTTTGGGGGGCGGGAGCGGCACTATGGTATATGCCTATACTCTCACACTAAGAAATGAGGATCAAGTTTGAGGCTAACATAGACAGCAAAGAGGTGTTATTAAAAATAAAAAAAAAAAACATATATGTAGGCCGAGTGTGGTGGCACAAACCTTAACCCCAGGCCTCTGGAGGAAGAGGCAGAAGAATTTCTCTTTGAGGCAGTCAGGTGTATATATATATATATATATATATATATATATATATATATATATATATATATATATATATATATATAGTGATTTCCAGGTTAGTCAGGAATATATAAGATAGATCCTATTCTAAAAACCAAAGTGTGTGTGTGTGTGTGTGTGTGTGTGCATAGTGGTCCAAATCAGTTTAAGTTGCTGGGGCACAGGACACAGGGTTGAGACCCCTGCTGGTCTTGTACTATACTACATCTGTCCTTTAAAGAAACCCTATCATGCTGGTCCCATGTCTAGGAAAGGAACTGAATCACTCCTGTTGAGGTTAAGTTTCATAAGTGCAGCAATTGTTAAGTTTTTTACCAGATTCAATCTTGAGACACACACATGTGGGAAAGCATGTATAGAAATAAAACTTTCTACAGTGCCAGAAATGCTGCATATTGACAGTGTGCAACACAGGAGCCACTAGCCATATGTGGCTATAAAACACAGGTAATGTCACCAGTGGACAGAGCAACTGAATTTTTCCAGTCCTAGTCCATAATTCCATTTTATTTTCACATTTTTCCATCTTTATTTTTTATTTTTTTATATGTGTGTATGTGTGTGTACTGATGCCTAAGGAGGCCAGAAGAGGCATCAGATTCTCTGGAACTGGACGTACAAGGTAGTTGTGAGCCACCTGACATGAGTGCTGGTAACCGAACTCTGGGCTTCTGGAAAAACGGTATCGTCTTCTAACCCGTGAGCCATTTCTCCAGCCACACCTCCCAATCTTAGTTTAAACAGACACATCTGGCTATCATATATCCCAGTACAGATTTAGATGAACACATAAGGGTTGTAAAACGATATGATGTAATGTTTTTAGGACTGAGAAGACTCGGGCATAAAATTACAGACTATGGAAAGATGCTGATTTTAGGACTAACGTGGTCTACAAGGACAATCTATGAGAGAGTCCCAGGTTGAGGGGAGCAGGAGACAACTCCAGAGTGAACTGTGTGAGGGTTGGGTTTTATTTTGGCAATGGGGAGCTGGTCAAGCTTTTTAGCAGGGAAGGAAAGAGTCTGGAAGCCAAAGACTGGCTCAACTTGAAGCCAGCACAAGTGACAATAACAAAATCCAGGTGGGCACAAACAAGTGTCATCAGATGGCAGAGCGAGTGCTACTTTGTTTATTGGTTTTGGGACATGGCCCGAGGCAGAGTTAGAGGGACACAGATAGGTAGGGAAATCTAAGGCAGGCTCCCTAAAATGGTAGCTGCTGCTGCTTCCCAGAAGACTCTTCAGGGAGAAACTGTGGGAAGGCACTGGGCTGGCTCGGTATCTGGGCAGGACCAGTAGGGAAAGGGAAGGACCGAGAGTGTCTGTGAAATACCCACGCAAGCATATCAGCTTCACTCTGCAGCCGAGTGTTCTGTCTTCCTCAGTCACTGAGTTCTTTGTTTTTGACAGGGAGAAAACCAAGCAGTCCCATGTACAGCCACTGTCACCCCCTTTGTATTTCCTCCTTATTCCTCAGCCTAGCCCTGAACTACTATTAGGCTCAATGTCTTCCTGCCTCAGCTTCCCAAGTGTCTGGGTATACAGATTTGAGCTGCTAAGACCAATTTGAGTTAGTTGTAAGGTTCAAGTCTTCAAGAGCCTAAGACTAGATTGTGATTCAGCCAGTCTTGGGTACTAAGTCTGATAGCTAAGTAAACTGGCGAGGTGGGTACTTTCTAGAAACCTAGCAGATGTGCCCTTGCCCAGCCCCTTCCTTCTCTCTAATCGTTCCTCGTTACTCTTCCAGTGTGGGGGAGGTTCTGGATGCACTTTGGAATGCTGCTTTGAGTTTTGTCATTCCTCAGAGAGCTGTTTCCTTCCTTTTTTTTTTTTTTTTCATTTTTTTCCTCTTTACAGAAACTGGACTGAGAGAGAGAGAGAGAGAGAGAGAGAGAGAGAGAGAGAGAGAGAGAGAGAGAGAGAGAGAGAGAGAGAGAAGGTAGAAAGAAAGGGCAATCAGCAAAAAGTGGGAGATGTGTGTGCTCAGTTGTGGAGGGGAGGGACAAAGAAGCAAGATGTTCCCATTCCTCTGTGCCTGGGAAAATACAGCAGGGCCTCACTCTGCTAATCACGAAGTAGCTTGTTGGAAGAGCCCCAGGAATTCTTTCATTTTAATTCAGTATTCACTCTAGTGTTCCCTATACATCACATATTTCCTCAGGGAAACCAGCAGCTCAAGTGGGTTCCCAGGATGGAAGTCAGACACAGACCCTCCTCCCTAGCACTTTGTGCACCCTAAGTCATACGGAGGCGCCACAGAAGAAACATTTAACTAGCAGCCACTTTTGTTAAAAGGCCACAGCAGGAAGACAGAATTGTGTTGTTTTGTTTACCTAAGTGGTGGAGCCAGAGGCAGCTGGTGGGAGAGTTGGAGGCAGGATTGGCTTCCTTGGGCTCCATTCCTACACATTTCCTGATCCTCTGGCCACATGTACATAAATCTGATTGAAGGAAGTAGCAATTGTCTAAAACTAGTGTCATAGTTAAGGTTCTATTGCTAGGAAGAGACATCACGACCACAGCAACTCTTATAAAGGACAACGCTTAGTACGAGCTGGCTTACAGTTTCAGAAGTTTAGTCCAGTTATTGTCATGACCAGAAGCATGGCAGCGTGCAGGCAGATGTAGAACTGGAGAAGGAGCTTCGAATTCTACATCCTAATCTAAAGGCAGCCAGAAGAGTCGGTCAGATCCTCTGGAACTGGAGTTATGATGGTTATGAGCTACCATGTAGATTCTGGGAGTCAAACCTGGGTTGTCTGAAAGAGTAACCAGCGGGTCACCCTTCCTGCTCCTTATCAATATTCAAAGCAGTTTAATAAAATGGCTAGATCTTGTGCTCGTTTTGAATTTGGAGGCTGGGGGATGCAGGCCTGCACTTCAGCAGTAGGCTGCCCCAGTACTTCCAATGGGGCATCTGAACTCTGCAGTGTGTTGTACCATAACTCTATTGATGGATTCAGTGGGTCCAGAACTATTAGAGAAATGTGACACATGCCTGTAACTCTAGCACTTTCAAAACAGAGGCAGGAGCACCAAGAATTCAGAGCCATCTCTGACGACACAAGTTTGAGGCCAGCTGGAGCTATGTGGGACAAAGAACCACTCCCAGCTAATATTTTTGTTTTATGTGTATGAGTGTTTTGCTTGCATGTACATATGTGAACCACATGTGAGCCTGGTACCTATGGAGGTATTGGATTCCCTGGAACTTGAGCTGCCCTGTGGGTACTGAGAACTGAGTCCAGATCCTCTTTTGAGAGCAACCCATGCTCTTAACCACTAAGCTATCTATCCTCCCCCCCCCCTTCCCATAAGGTCTTTTGTTTCCTGTGAACTCTGGTCTTCCCACCTCATACTGGCATCCCAAGCTGAATCCCTTATGGTGCTCAGAATCAAACCCAGGCGTTTTCTAGGACAGTCTACCAACTGAGCGGTAGACCGAGTGCCCAAACCTTTCTTCCTTGGTGTTAGTCACAGAAGAAGGTAACTGTTAGAACATCTAGATTGTCTTGGGCTTTATAAGCAACCTAAAGATGATTTAAAGCAAGAATATCTCAGCACTCAAGAAGCTGAGGCAAGAGGCTGGTAAGTTCAGTATCAGTCTGGCTTCATATCAAGACCCCGTGGCAAAGCAAAAGAAAAAGAATATGAGGATTATGCATGAATTATAGACAAAGTTTATGCCATTTTCTATGAGACTTGAACAATCAGGTATTTTATATGGGGAGTGGGAGTCCTGGACTCAATATTCCAGATACCCAAAGTAGACTGTATTTATCTAGCCTCCAAAATCTGCCCCAGGAAGCCTCATTTCCATATTACCTTTGACACACAAAAGTGGCTTCTCTTAGCTGGGAGCTTCTTCGTTTTCACTTTACCGACTACAAACTGGGAGTCAGAAGACCTGGGATACCAACCCATGCTCTGCACCTGAAGAGCAGAGCCATTTTCAAGTAGTGTAGAAGGGAAACTGGGCTATCCTAAGCGCTCCTGTGTTGCGACCTCCGCCTATACTCAAACACCCTGGTCAATCCGAAGGCCTCTAGAGGTCGCCACTCGCTAGGGGGCGCCAGGGACTGGGCGGAGTTCGTGGGGCGGGGCGTCCGGGCGGAACCCTAAATGGGCGGTGCTTCGGGGCGGGTACCGGTGCCAGGTGCGGTTTGGTCCTCCACGGGCGCCGTAGGCGGTGCATCCTTCCCGCTGCAGAGGTAGAGACGATCTCCTCTCTAGACCGCAAGCGGGCGCGGACTTGAGGTGCTGCTGCCGGGTGGTCCTTCCTGTGTTGTCCGCGCCCTGGACCATGGCGGCGCTGGCGGGTAAGAAGGGGCCACTCCGTCCTACCCGCAGCTCGCGGGTTTCTGGCTGTCTTGGTTTCTCTTGGGTCGGGGATCCTCAGGGAGGGCCTGGCAGGGTGGGGATGATCGAACATTGTGGTCCCCGGGAACTTGGAGGTCTTGGAACTCTAGAAGTAGGAACGGGTAGCGGCTGGCGCGTGTGGCGACTTCCCGCGAGGTGGGTCCCCGGGTCTGTAGACGGTCTCCTGGTTAAGGAAGCCAAGGCACCTGAGATTCTCTGTGGTCGGAGATTCTGGAATATGGGAAGTACGGAGTCTTCTCCCAGAGTTTAGGACTTGAGATTCCGAGTTATCCTAGGTTCTGGGTTTTCTATAGATTCAAAGTTTCCGAAGGTGTCTTTAGACCCTGGGATTTGGGGAAGTGGTTCCTAGAAAATAGAATATGAGTGTGGATTTTATGATGTGGATAAAGAGAGGTCCGATCGTTCTTCCTGAGGATGAAAGACCTCTGCCTCGTGTGGAGAACAGTTTCGAGTCTCCCTAGAGACTGGTTGAGTCCTCGCTTGGTCTCTGATACCAGCGGGATAATAATTCGGCCCCTTGAGGAGAAAAGTTGAATGAAGTTGAATTTCAGAATTGGCTTAGCTGGGCCTGTAAGCTCCTCCTTCACGTATCATCTTGCAGCTTCCTGCCCCGCGGCACCACGAACCTTCTGCCGCCTGATGCCCAGCCACCTGTGTGAGTGGTTCAGTTTCTGGGTCTACCAGGGTCGACTTCCAAAAGCTTTCTAGAGGCTAAGGGAGAATTTTAGGGGTGAGTTGGGGGAGGGACTGAATATGTGCCTCCATTTCCTGGCTTTGGGCCGGTGGACAGTCACTTCCTCCATCCTGAATTCAAGGACTGGGCCTCCAGTGGGTCACTTCCGCACGGGATTTTTGTCCTCATTGGTGAGAATATGTTCTGGAGAAAGAAAGCACCGGGAGGAAATGCCTCTGTCTCTTCCCTTAATGTTTTCCTGGCTGGTAGTGGTGATGCATACCTGTAACCCCAGACTAGATAAGAGTCAGGAGAATTGGTCGGGCTTCGTGGGGAATGCTAACTAGGTCAACCTGGACTACAGAATAACACCCCGACTCTAAGTAAATTATTTTCTGAAAATTGAGTTGGGGAATGGAATGTAGTTCAGTTGGTAGAAGGCTTGCCCAGGCTGCACAAAGCAAGGGGTTTCATCCCCAGCACCGCCTATACCTGTTGCCTGCCTACAATCCCAGTTCAAAGGAGAGTCAGAATTCAAGGTCATCCTTTGCCACGGATGAATTTGAGGCCAGCCTGGGTTACTTGAGAGATACAGTCTTTTTTTTTTTTTTTTCTTTTTTTCAAAGAGACTGGTGAGGTGATTCAGAGTTCAGGCTCTTGCAGAGGCCTCTTCTGGTCCCTCACACACAACTGCTTCTGTTTCCTATTCTTCCCGCTCCAAAGGCTCGCTTCTTCTGCTCTCTCACAGGTTTTTGCACTGAGGTACCCATGCACACAGATAAACACACACAAATAAAATCTGTTTTTAAAGATTCAGGATGTGGCTCTTAGAATTCTTCTATCAACCATTTTCCAGTGATGTTTTTCTTTTTCTTATTTGTTTGTTTGTTTGTTTTTGAGACAGGGTTTCTCTGTCCTGGATCTGCCAGCCTCTGCCTCCTCTGTGATGGGATCAAAGGTGTGCATTTCTACATGGCTTGGTGGGGTTTTTTTTAGCCAGAGATTTGTACGGGATTTAGTTGTTTTTGATTTGTGTGTGTGGTGCTAAGGATCAGTCCGGAGCTGCATGCTAGCTAGATGAGCGCTCTACCACTGAGCTACATCCTCGGAACCTTTTAATCTTCCTTTAATTTTAACTCATTTTCTTAAGATTAGAAAACCATTTTCACATGTATCTCTGCGTGTACACACACACACACACACACACCACATGCATGCCTGGTGGGTACAGAGGCCAGAAGATCCTCTTGAACTGGGGTTACTGATGGGTATAAGCCACCATCTGGTGCTGGTTATTGAACTCTGGTCCTCTACAAGAGAAGCACAAGCTATTATTATGATGATATCATTATCATTTATTGGGACAGCACCCCATTGTTAGTTGCTTAGGCTAATCTTATACTTCTGGATTCAAGTACTTCCTCAATCTCCTGTATAGACCTGTGTACTGCACCTGGCTAAAATGGCAGGGTTTTGTTTGTTTTTTGATGGGCAAGGATGGAAGGAACCTGAGGCCTTGCACATGCCAGAAATTACTACTGAGTTAAATCCTCAGCCCTAGAAGTATGACTTTGTGGGGAGGGGGGCTTGAGGAGATTTAGGACCTGAAGTAACTTGTTCACAGGTTTATGGCTGAACCCATGGGGCTCAGACGTCATATTTTCCAGCCTTGCCCTTCCCAGGTCACACACAACAGAATAAGGTCGTTTGGCGAGTGAGAGAAGGAAGTGTGAGACTTGGAATTTACTTGTTCTGTTCAGACACGGTCCTCGGACACCTCGGATTCCTGTGTAACAGGAGAATCAGCAACAAAGAAATCAAATATTTACCAAGTGCCTGTGATGTCTCTGGAGCTGGGCTAGGCCAAGTTTTACCTCTTACAAGTTTTAAGAGATGCCGGAGCCAGGAAAGATGTTTGAGATTATCTGTAGTCTCTTTTTTCTTTTACATTTGAAGAAACTAAGACTCCAGGAGGAAAACAGGCTCGTCCAGGGTTAGAGCCAGGACTAATGTAGGAGTCGGGGGGTTTGGAGGCATGTGCGGAGGCAGGGGGTTGGAGGCGTCTGCGGCTAGAACATACAAAGCCTTAGAAAATACCTGTGGAGTGGCTGAGGTGACAGCTTGGTTGGTGAAAAACTGGAGGCACCAGGAGCTTAATCCCCAGCCCAATATAGACAGCCAGATGTGTGGTTCACACCTGTAAGCCTTATGCTAGGGAGGTGGATCTCTGGGTTTGTTGGCTAGCCAGCCTAGCTGAGCTAGTTAGCCCCAGAATGCAGGACTGCTGAGATGGCTGCTGAGCCTGAAGACCGGAGTTTGACCACCATAACCCAAACTAACTTGTGCTGTGAAGGTCTCCTCTGACACATCCTTCCCCCAATAAACAAACAAATAAGTGGAAACAAAACAAAACCCAAAATGAATGGTTCCAGAGTCATGACCCCCAAGGTTGACCCCACCTGCACTCATGCAAACACATAATGCACCCCAGCGTATGAACATGCACCGGTGCACACACGCTAATGTAGCCATGAATGTGAATAATCCAGGGTTTGTGCTTTTGAGAAACTTGCTGTCGAATTAGGGTAATTAAGAAACAAAGATGAAGCCCTGTGTGATGGTGCACAGCAGAGGCAGGTGGATCTCTACAGAGAGAGAGAGAGGGAGGTAGGGAGAGAGAGAGAGAGAGAGATCCAGGACAGTCAAGGCTACACAAGAAACCCCATCTGGAAAAACAACACAAAAAGATGAAGATCAAGATAAATTGTTGCAACACCTATGTGCAACAACGGAATATCAGATTGTTCACATGTGTAGCCCTGAGTAATAAAGCAGGAGACAAAAAAAAAAAACCAGGATAAACCCCTTCCTTCCTGGAATGTGTTTCGATGGGGAGAGACATCGGGACAGATGCTTTGAGGAGAAAGTTAGATAAGGGGCCAGGAGCTACAGTGGGTGGTCAGCAGATGTATTCAGGACAGTTGGAAGTTTATATATCAGTGTATTGAGTGACTACCAGCCTTGGTCATGGGGGAGGGAGGGAGAGAGTTGGGAACCGATCACATTCCCATTGAGGTGTTCTTTTAGCACCAGAGAATACTTCCTGCAGGAGGCAAACTTTGAGAAATTATAGACAGTCTTTACTTTTAGATCTTTTTAGTGTGAGAAGAATGAGAGAAGCATCCACCTATAGAGTAGGATGCACAGTCAGTGAGCCTCAATCTCCAGCAGGAGTGCTACATTACTGTGTATGGTAGAGCAAGGAGTGGATGATGGGGAGACCTTGAAGCAGAGGGTTGGGGTTGGTAAACTGGAGAGCAGTGGTTCTCATTTTTCCTAATGCTATGACCCTTTAGTACAGTTCCTCGTGCTGTGGTGAGAACTGCTGCTGTAGAGTGTGTAGTGCCAAGCTGAAGACACTCTAGATTTAGAATCATAGATGTCAAGATACGGGGCACCAGGTTCCCAATCGGCAGGAAGGTCCAGTGGGCCCTGACATAAGGCATTAGTAGCAATGGGAAGGCAGCCCTGAGGTGCCTTATGATGGAGGCTGAGCAGGTGCCTTATGATGGGTGGCCTTAGATATGGGGCAAAGGCACCTGGAGTAGGATCGAAGACCACAGGATCTCTAAGTTCACTAAGAAACCATTGTGCTTAGGGTACTGTATTTGGCCCTCTGCATTCCTGGTGGGTTTTCTGCATCTCTGGTGATTCTCATGCCAGGGCTGGCTCTGGGTCAGTGAGACCTGGGAGAGGGCTGGTGTTTGTGGGGTAGAGTAGGGAAGGATAGGGACTGCCTATGCATCATATCATTGAGCTTTTCACTGGGGACTGTAGCAGTGGGAACCAGAGCCTTTATCAGTTTACATCCGCTACCAGCTAGAACATGAGACCATCACCTCCTTCTCTAGAACATTCCATGAACTTCATCCAGAGAGTCTATTTGATGAGGTCTTTCTTCCTCTAATCCACTGGATGAGGAAAAATAAAAGCCAGGCATAGTGGCACAAGCCTTTAATTTCAGCACTCTGGAGGCAGAGATGGGTCGATCTCTGTGAGTTTGAGGGCAGCCTGGGTCTACAGAGTGAGTCCTAGAACAGCCAGGGCTACATACAAAGAAAAAAAAGAGAAGTTTTGGAGTCCAGCAGTGCTGATCTGACCTCTTTGTAGTTGGTCAGGTCCATCTGAATAGTGCTTAGGACACTGTGTGACACCTAGTGAGGACTCAGTAATTTCTGTCATTGACAGTGGGTAGAGAGCTGCTGAATGAGAAGTCAGGAGTTGAGTAGCTACAGTTTCTGATAGCACATCCATTGCAGGCCGTCCCAGATAAGAAACCGCAGACACAGGAAATGACATAGGAGCCCTACAGCCACAGAAACCTTGTCCTTCTTGTCTGTCTACCTTGTGGCCTGTTACTGTGTGTAGCTCCCCATGGCTCCAGAGCCTGACTTGTCTCTGTCTTATGTTCTACATGTCCTATCTTTCACCCAGTGAGTACTCACCAACACCCTACTTGCTTTCAGCCTGGGCTGCCCTCACACTCTGGGCACATAGGCCAAGTTTGCAGGATTTGTTTTGAAACTATTTTGGGGGGGGGGGTCTTTGAACGCAAGTCTTCTCAGCTCAACTTTTTCCCTGGCTAACCTCCTAGATGTGCTTATAGGAAGGAACACAAGCAGGTTCAGCTTAGGGCCAGGCACCCAGGAGGTCTTCACAGCTATTATGTTTTAATCTTCTGGTTAATCCTGTAAAGTGGTAACTTTAGCCTCTTTGAAAATGAGCGAAGGGGCGGGGGCTGATATGGAAGGAGCACACCTTCAATCCCGGTGCTGGGGAGGCAGAGGTGGGATCAGCCTCTTCTACATAGTTCCAGGGCAGTCAGGGCTACATAGTGAAAAACCAAAACAAATGAACAGATCAGGCTGGAAGGCTCAGTGGTTAAGAGCACTTGCTGCTCTAACAAGAGGCCAAGGGTTCTGTTCAAAGCACCCACATGGCAGCTCACAACCATTTGTAACTCCAGTTCCAAGGTCTCCAACACCCACTTTTAGCTTCTGCTTACGCTGTGCACACGTTTACGTACATTTAGGCAAATACTCTTACGTAGACAGTTAAAAATACCGGTTTTGTTTGTTTCTTTTTAAATGAAGAGGGAAGTTAATACACTGGCATACATCTCTAATCCTAGCATCTGGGAGCTACAGCAGGAAGATCAGTTGTTCAAGACCAATCCTGGCCGTATAGCCTGGGCTTTAAACAAAAACCAGCCAGCCAACCAAATAAATAAAGACTAGGAGACAGGCTCAGAGAGGGTGAATAATTTGTTCAAGGACATGGGGGCAGTAATAGAGCCAGGGTTTTAAAAATCCAGCTTTTTATTTAGTTTGAATTGCGCGTGTGTGTGTGTGTGTGTGTGTGCGCGCGCGCGCACGCGCATGTGTATGCACACATGTGCGTCACTTGCAGCAGCCAGAAGGGGGCATCAGATCCCTTGGCACTAGAATTACAGGAAGTTGTGAGTCACCAGGATGCTTGGAATCAAACCCAGTACTTTTAACTGCTGAGCCATCTCTCTAGCCCTATTTAAACTACATTAGTTTTTAGTGTTTTTTTATTGGGGTGGTGGTGGCCATGGCTCATGTGCCATGTCACTGGTGTCAGAGGACAGCTTGTGAGAGTTAGGTCTGTCTCTGAGCATGTAGATTGCAGGGCTCAAACGCAGGTGCTCAGGCCTGGCCGCAAGCATCTTTTCTAGCTTTGCCATCCTGCTGGCTCTTTTTTCCCTTTTAATTTAAATGGAACTGGAGAGGTGGCTTAGTGATTAAGAGCACTGTTGTTCTTTCAGAGGACCCAGGTTCAATTATTAGCAGCTATGTGATGGTTTACAATCGTCAGTAACTACAGCACCAGGAGATCCAGTACCCTCCCTCCATGCCCCCTTTTGCTTCCAGATTCTATGCCCTCTTTAGCCCATAATAGCTCCCGAATAAAAGACAGAGTGAGCTGGTGGTTTTATTAATAAGCTGCTGGCACTTGCTGGGCGGGTTCTGAGCTATTCTAACCCTCTAAGCTGTTAATACCCAGATAAATACCCTGTTACGTGCCATCTGCATTCTGCTGTGGCTCCTTCTGCTCCGTGCGTGTCCTCATGGCTGCTCCGTCATCATGAGCTCATGATGAATCCTGGTCTTTTCACGAGGTCCCCCTCCCCTCTCTACCTGGGACCCTGTTTCCCACCTCAGCTGTCCTCTCCTGTCCAGTTGTATGTTGATCAATCAACTCTTTATTAACCAATCAGAGGTGATGGAACACGGTTTTTACAAAACATTGAGACCAGAGATGCTTGACCATGCCATCTTTAACCAGATAGGATGTCTGGGCACAAAAATCTGAGACTTCCTGGAAGTCTGGGCATCTGAATATACAGTACACAAGACCATGATGACCATGGGCATCAGTGACTCATACATGGTGCACATACGTGCATGCAGACAAAAACTCATATACATAAAATAAATCTTTTTAAAAATCCATGTGTATGTGTATACCTGGGGGGTGCTGAGAACCACACCCAAGTCCTCTGGAAGAGCTGCAAGTGCTTTGAACCACTGAGCAGCCTCTCCCTCGGTTCTTATCCCTGACCCTTTCAAATAGACTAAAAAGAGAAAGAAAAGGACCACAGCAAGAATGACACGTAGCCTGGAGGTGAGAGGCCAAGTTTGGCTTCACTGGCTCTTTGGGCTGGAAGGAGTTGTCTGAACCTTGCTTGTACAGAAAGGAGCCTAAGGTCTAGAAAGAAGAGGGGCTTGGGGTGCAGGAAAAGTATCCGAGGATGTCGGTAGTTAAGGTTGTTATTACAATGTTATCTTTTGCCTTTGGTTGTCCCCCACCGCTGTTGCCCTGCCCTTTGGCTTCCTGCTTTGGGTCAAACAAGTGGGATTTATACACCTGATCTGTCTGTCCCCACAGAGTCCAGCAGCTGCCATACTTGTTTCAAGCTGCGCTGAGGTGGCTGCACTTTGTTCCTGGTTCTCATTGTCAGGTGGAACATGAGCCGATTCAAAGGTTTTTTTGTTTTGTTTTGTTTTTAGTTCTCCCTCACCCTCCTGCAATTTTTCTGTTTTTTTTTTTTTTTTTTCAAACAAAAGGCTGGGCTGGGCTTTGTGCATGTGGGTTCAGACATCAGGGGCTCCTGAGGTCCTTTTGCTTGTGGATTTCTCACTACTCTAAAGCCTGAGATCCCGTCTGAAGAGATCCAGCTTAGACCAAATATGAGCCAAGGTCAAGCAGCGGCTTTGGACCAGGGCTCCCCACCCTACCGAGCTTTCCACTGACCTGCTGTGTGGTCTGAGAAAGCCTCAGATGGTCTGAAGCTTTGTAGGATAATAAAAATGCAATGGGTGGTCTTGGGTTCAGGTTCCTGTGGGACCAACTTTGGGGAGCTAGAGATGGCTCAGCAGTTAAGAGCACTGACTGCTCTTTCAGAGGTCCTGGGTTCAGTTCCCAGCAACCACATGGTGGCTCACAACCATCTGTAGTGAGATCTGATGCTCATTATGTGTCTTCTGGTGTGTCTGGAGACAGTGACAGTGTACTTATATACATAAGATAAATCTTTAAGAAAAACAATCCAATAAAAGTTGTAGTTATGGTTATATTTATTGCACCCTAATAAAGGCCCTTTGTTTGAGGCACCTGTAGATGTTTACTTAGCCAGGCTCCTTTCTAGACTCTGACCACTAACTGCTGCTGATACAAGCAGAAGTGAGCAATAGCTACTGTAGCGAGGGTGACCAGCCTGCAGAGCAGTAGAACTTCCTATGTAGACCAGCCTGGAGATTGCTCTCCCACTGGGTTTCACAGGACTCCCCCAAACTTGACACTCAGACATTTCTCTTATATTTCCTGAATTAAAGGTTTCGGGAGGATCAGGATTGTTGGTTTGCAGGATTTTAAGGTAGCAAAAAAAGGCCAAAAGAGTTGTGTGCTTTGAGGACCCTGGAAGGAAGGACGGAGGAAGGGAGATAGGCAGGCTTGCTGGGTGTATATATCTATTCAAATACTAGCTGATGAGAAAGTTTTATCTGTATTTGTTCTCTTTTACTTTATGCATGCACGTGTGCGTGCATGTGTCCGGGTGAGTGTGCAAGTGTGTGTATGTGTGTGTGTGTGTGTGTGTGTGTGTGTGTGTGTGTGTGTGCTCTTGAATACCTCAGTGCAGAGTGTGGGATAAGTGTTGTTCTGAGGCAGGGTCTGTGGCTGAGATGCACACGCTGCCTGTCTCACCAGAGGAGTCCTGGTTTTTGTTTTTGTTTTGTTTTATCTGCTGAGCCATCCCTATCCCCCAGTGGTGAGACTGTGTGACGGAGAAACAGAAGTCAGGTTCATGCACAGGAGACTTTTCAATAGGCAGCTGTCCTGTGAGCTGGAATACTGCTCCGGTACAGTCGTCCCGCTGACCTTTGAAGTTACACTTGGTAATTTTGCCGGTGGCAGTTACATCCAACCTTCCAGCTGGATTTGCTGCCAAAATATTGTCTGTTCTGTGCCAAACCTATATGCTGGACCCTGGAAGGAAGAGGATTAAGATTCGAGCTCAAAGCAGCAGGACTGTACAGTTGTATAATTAAGGAACAATCATATCAGATGAATGTAGACAAAGTGAAACCAGCCAGGCCTTTGGGGGCATCAAGAAAGACATTTTCTCCTTCCTCAAACATCTTCTCTGTTTTGGGACTTGAGCTCAATATTCTAGGTTGGGTCCCAAGTCCCTGGGTAGTTAAGAATGACATGAACTTCTGACCCTGTTGCCTCCATTCAAAATTACAGGCCACAACATTCCAAGCACACACACACACATCTAGTTTTTTTTGGGGGGGGGGGGTGCTTGGCAAGCAATCTGTCAACTGAACAACACCCCTAGGCTCCCCTTCACTCTTTATATAAATGCTTAGCAAAGGAGTGTATAATCCAACACCTAGGCCTTGGTTGACTGTCTAGTCCTTTAAAGTCAACAGTAGTCGACATGATTATGATTTTAATCGTGTGTAAGTTTTTGTGTTTCCCATCTCTAATGCCGACCCTTTCTTTCTGTCCCCACCCCCTCCCCCAAGGTAAAAAAAAGCTTTTTCCTAGGAGAGCTTTAATGATGAGACACTCTGAATCCCTGCCCCATGCTCATAGACGTTTTCCCTCGGAGCTCAGTTTGGAAATTACTTCTTCAAGGAATCCTCTTTTGCCCTGCTCCTATTTTCCCAGTTCTCAACGCACCCCGCCTCCACGCCACTGCCCCAGTTATAAACACAATCACACTGTTTGAAGGCTGGAGGCGGAGCTGGCATGGGATAAATATGTGCTCAAATAATGGCCTGAGCAGTATCTATTGAATTTAACAATGCACGGTCACTTGGTGAGGCAGTTTCAGAGAAATGATGGGTGGAAGGTGGATTGCAGCGGAGTGTGAAGCAGCCGGGAAATGAGAAGCTAAGTGCAGTGTGGGGTGGCCGCTTCCTCTGTAGAGGCAGCTGTGAGAGGGAGAAGCAGGAATGGCTGCGGGTGTTGGAAGGAGAGACCCGCTTATTTAAATGGTGGTAGAAAGGCCTCAGTGCCATGGGGTCAGAGCAGGGTAGTAATGGAAACAATGTATTTTCAAAGAAGCGGGACAGAGATTCAGAGGCAGGGCCATGACCGAGAGGCAGGCTTTTATCTTGCACACACTAGGAAGTCTAACCCAGTAGACTGCACACAGGGTAAAGCCAGGGAAGGAGCAGGACACAGAACAGAGCCTGTGTCTGACAAAGGGCGGTGTTAGGGGGTCGAGCTTCAACACTGAGCAGGTGCTAACCTCAGTGTTCACATGGAGAAAATGGAGGAAGCTCATGGTGCTCTGAGTTCTGGAAACAGCCAGATGTCATTGATTCAGAGCCAAGGTGTTGAATTGTCAGTAAGTGGGTGGTCAGGTTAAACCCTCTTTCTCTTGGGTTATAAAGCAAAAACAAGAAAGATGGTGTGAGCTGTGGGAGGCAGGAGAATCAGGAGTTCAAGGTCATCCTCCGTTACATAGTATATTAGAGGCTAGCCTAAACTATGAATCCTTATTTAAAAAAAAAAGACAAGGTGTGGCTTCAAAATAATGAGATATTTTAGATGGAAGTGGAGGTGAACATTTCTTGTAGGTTTATTTGGGGGCAGGGCAAGACGACAGAGGAGGGTGTTGGAGCCCCTGGACAGAGGTGGTTGTGAGGAGCCTGATATGGGTGTTGGAAAGCAGGTGTTTAACTAAGAAGATTCATTTGGCTCTGGCTCATCCCATATCCTCTCATTTTGATCTCTGGAACCCATAGTGGAAGGACAGAACTACTCCCAAATGTTGTCCTCTGATTTCCATAGACACACTTAGCACACGCATATCACCCCCTGCCATTCGTACACATGCAAGTGTACACACAGCAACATACAATCAATATGGTATATGTATTTTAAGTCCCTCTCATTAAGTAGGTGTGTAGCTTAGTTATTGAACACTTCCCTAGCATTCATGGGACCCTGGGTTTGATCCTCACCGTACCACAGAAAACACACACACACACACACACACACACACACACACGTTCTCTCTCCTCTCACTCACTGGTTCATCATCTTGCTCAGTGTGTCTAAGTTGGCCTGGGCCTAATAAAAGTATTTTAGTGTACTCCTTTAGTGTACTCAGGAGGCAGATGGAGGAAGAGCTCTGAACTTTAGCGCATCTTGGTCTACATTTCAAGTTCCAGGCCAGCCACTGCTACATATAGAGATCCTATCTCAGACAAGACAAAACCTATTTTAAAAGAAGAGGTAGGGGAAGACCTTCAGATTCAGGAAGACTGGTTGGAAAACCAACCTGGCGGCTCGGCCCTTACGCCTGGCTCCCGGTGAGTCAGAGATGAGGGTAGATGGGCAAGTTCAAGGCTCGTGGTACACAGTGAGTTGGAGACCATTTTGGATGATAAGTAAGACTCTGTCTAAAAAGAGAAGGGCTAGAGTGCTTCCTCATTGTGCTCAAGGCCTTGGATTCAACCCAGAACCACAAGAAAAGAAGGGAAAACGGCTGCTGGGCATTCCCATGTCCCGACCCTGAAGAAACAGTGGAGAGGAACCAACTTGAAGTTCTGACAGCTCATTTAACTTCCTCTGGGGTACAAAGAAGATAACCCCTACACTGGCTGGCCCAGAGTACTGAGCAATCTTCAAGTCCCCTGAGCTGTGCTTTGTCTATTCATGGCCCCTGTGCCCGTGGCAGTCTAGAGTTACCCAGAGAGAACAAAGCTGCGTACAGAGTGTACAAGGCAGTCTTGTACCAACCTAGCCCCTGTTTGTAGGGTAGAGTTAGGTACCACGGCTTGATTCCAGCTGCCTATTTTACTTGAAGAAGTTGGCGTTTGAGCCACACCAAGAGTACTGCATTGTTTGGGTTTCCTGTTTTAGAGGCTCATAAGTTAGTCTGTACTGGTCTTAACCCACAGCCCCGGAACATGTCTCTCCACCTTTGCAAATTTTCTCCAGCTTTTGAGGCTCAAAGCTATGCTTCTCCATGGAAACTTTTCTGCCCTTATCAAAAGGAACAGTATTAGCACAGAGGAGGAGAGAGTAGAGGCTAGACCTCTGTTTAATCAGTTTGCCACTCACATACACACGTGCACACAAGCATGCACACACACAGTGTACACACACAGCCCTTTAATCCTTCCATTCATTAAAAGACTGCAAGATTATTTGAGACTAAAACTTGTTGGATCTGTGAAAGCAGTAACAGTTCTTGGATGGGAGACAGAAAACATTCATTAAATGCCTTCTCTCTGTCACCAAATTAAGATAGTACTGCCCCTGAAGCAAAAAGTTGGGACAGTGCTTCTTTTCCAGTGGCTTGCTCTTTAAACATCAGTGATGATGTAACCATCAACCTCCATCCTGTGGCTTTGTGTGGAGAGGACCGGTTGTGTTGGTTGAATAAATGAGCTCCTGCGCCAGGTTATGGGAAATGTGAGACAGAGTATGAGCCAGAATGGAGGGCTCTGGGTACTTCCTGGGGACAGTCATGGGAAGGAGGGAAGCCCTTTCACTCTGCTGATAAGGGCACAGGCTGAAAGCTCTGAAAAAAGTGGTGGATTTTGTAGTTTGTTAGTAGATTTAGGTTTGGACCTTTTTGTTTATTTTGTTTTTCACATTTGTGTATGTGGCGGGGGGCGGGGGGGGGATGACGTACCATGGTACACTGGTTGGAGCATGAAGGCCAGAGGACAAGTTAAGGAAGTCACCTTTCTCCTTCCACCATGTAGGTCACAGGGATCAAGCTCAGGTTATCAATGTGGTGGCCAGGTCCTTTACCCACTGAACCCTCTTGCTAGTCCTAGGTGAGACATAATTTTCCTGTGTAGCCCAGGCTGGCCCCATAGACTCACCTAACGGCTAGTTTTGTATTAGCCAAAAAGAGGAACAAGGATCAAGTGTGGTGGCAGGCCTTTGGTCCCAGCTCTCAGAAGGCTGAGATCTACCTACTGAGTTCCAGGTCAGCCAAGGCTACAGAGAAACCTGGTCTTGAAGGAGAGGGGAAGAGGATAGAGGGTCAGGGAGAGAGAGGGGGAGAACAATCAGTTATTTTTATTTATTGTACACTTTTAGAATGTTTTCAGGATCTTAGGAGAGAACCCCCCCCCCCATGACAGCAAAGGTGCCCTGTCCACATGGGAAAGACGGGCCGCTCACTTTTATTCTAACACAAGTGGTCACAGTGTCTTTCCCGCTGGCTGGGGACCGACTAGTTTTAGATAATGGCAGCAATGGACAGCCAAAGCGGAGTTGGCCACTGAAGTCACTTAAGCTCTAAGAACACAGCATGGTTGAAGTATAAACCAGAGTTTTACCGGATTAGGGGATTAAAACATTTGCATAAAGTTTTACAAGGTGGGGCAGATAAAATATTTGAATTCCTAGTCATAAAAGTTTTACAGTGTTTGCTAGAAAAAACTAATGTTTAATGTCTTACACACTGTGGCCTGTGTGTGACAGAGGGTGGAGCAAGTTCTCCCTCCACCATGTGGGTCCCAGGGACCCGACTTGGGACAGCAGGCTTGAGGCTGATGCTTTTACCAGCTGAGCCATCCCACTGGCCCCATCAGGGACATTTTTGTTTTAAATTGAGATGACTTTTGAAGAAGGAGTTCCCTTCCTAGAGACATGAGGCTTGCCAAGTGTTTGCCAGAGGGTTTTGTGGACAGGAAACTGAGCATGGGCAGGGTGTGACCCTTCAGTGGGAGCTTCTGCTAGTCCACATGACTCAAATTCTGTTCCTTGCGTCCTGCTACCTAGGGACTCTGACCACCTTGGTTTTGTTTCAGGTGAAGAGGCCTGGAGGTGTCGGGGCTGTGGTAACTATGTTCCCCTGAGCCAGAGGCTCTACAGGACTGCCAATGAAGCCTGGCACAGCTCCTGCTTCCGGTGAGTGTCTCTCCTTTCTTTCCCATCGTGCTGTGGCCCCTGCACTACTTTCCTGTTCTGAGAAATGGAAAAAAAAAAAAAAAACAAACAAAAAAACCAAGCTTCTAGCTAGAGAATTTTAATCTTGGTAGCGCGTTAGGGGCAGGGAAGGAATGCGCAAGGAGGAACAGCCCCAACGGCAGATTACAGTCTGGGAACCACAGGTGGGTCGGGTGTCCTGGAAGAGCCGGGCCAGGGGAGGAGCTACTCTAGAGTTTCTCCAACGCCCTTGCTCCACAGCACGGAAACAGGCCAGAAAGAGCGCCTTTCTTTCCCCACAACCACACCACTGCTTAGGAAGGTGCCTTGTGGCAGCTAGGGTGGCTGGCAGTGTCATCCTGTCATCTCTTCCCCACAGGAGTCCCAACCCTGTGGCCCTTCTTTTTGTGACTGACTTTATTATGGCTTCCATATTATCATTGAGAAGCGGGCTCCATTTCTTTTGTCCGTGGCTTTTTGAGACTGAGACTGAGTGTAGCCCTAGTGGGATTCACTATGAGGACCGGGCTAGCTTCCTCGTCTGCCTCCCCAAGGTTGGGGGTAAAGGCTTGAGCCACCACCACCCGGCCGAGAGGCCACTCAATTTTTTAATAATCACTGTTTCTGGGGTAGGGGTGGGGGTGTGAAAAGGCACTTGCTGTCAGGCCTGGCCATCCGAGTTCCATCCTTGTGCCCTCATGGTAGGAGAAAACCAACTCCCGCAAGTTGTCCAATTGACGTGCGTATGCACACCATGGAGTATGCACCTGCACAGAGACTCATACACACCAAACAAATAGATGGGGGTGTTTGTTTTACAGGCTCTAAAGCCACATTGGATTTTACTTTCTGAGACTCAGTTATACGGAACCTGAGGTGTTCCTAGAGACCTCAGTACAGAGTGTGCGGCAGGCACCCACTGAGCACTGTCTCCTTTCAAGGGTAGGAGTTTGCCATTGCGTACAACAGTTCCAGCCCACAGCCATTCCAAATGAGGTGCGTCTCCTGTAGAGGTGGGGTGGGCATGTGTTACCCCATCCAACGTCTCTGCTCTTGTCTGACATTTGCTAACAGAGACTGTGCTGTGGACCCTGGCGCTCACACACAGCTCTCCCTGCAGACCTGCCGTCAAGCAGCTGAGCTTTATGCACTTACCTGTCTCCACCCTCCAGGTTCAGGGTGGAGGTTGGCCTGGAGAAATTTGGCCTCTGGAAGCTGAAGAGGCGCCTTTTCTGTCCTTTTAGCTTCAACCCAGACTTCTTGCTTTTTCTGTGCTTCTGATGGCCTTAGATTCTCCTCTCTCGGCTCCTGGGGAAGTGGATTCTGCCTCTCCTATCCTTCCTATAGAAGCGGTGGCTGTCAGAGCCCTGCAGGTAAAGTCTTAGGCTATTCCTTTCACTTCGCGGTGGAGGTCAGCCTTGCTTTGGCATTGACCCACACGATCTAATGCGTTCCTGCCATATTCCTAATCATATCATATTCCCTGTTCAGAACTTCGAGGCAGAGTAGAAAAGCTGCCCTGGTGGGGTGTTTTTGTTGGGTTTTGTTTTTTCTTTTCTCTGGTGGGAGGTGTGGGGTTTCAAGACAGGGTTTCTCTGTGTAGCCCTGTATGTCCTAGAACTTGCTCTGTAGGCCAGGGTTATGTGCTCCTACTCCTGGCTAGTTCTTGTTACTTCTGATGACTAGGAGAGACTTCCTGTCACATCTATAACCCTTCACACTGAGAAGACTGCTCAGGGTCACTCAGGCTGTGGATGCCAAGAGCTGGCCTTTAAACTGAAGGCCTGAACCCTTTGCAGTTCTAATCAGATGTTTGCTTTTGAGGGCGTGAAGAGAAATGTATGGGTGGGGTGGCATACCTGTCATTCCAGCTCTCAAAAAACTGAGGTGGAAGATTCTGAGTTTGAGATCAGCCTAAGCAACACAGCAATTCCCTACCTTTAAAAGAAAAAAGTGTGAAGGTTGGTGTGGTGGTGGTAGTGGCACACAACTTTAGTCCCAACACTTGGGAGGCAGAGGCAGTCGGCTCTCGGAGGCCAGCCCAGTCTTCAGAGCAGAGTTCCAAGACAGCCAGGGCTACACAGAGAAACCCTGTCTCAAAAAAATAAAATAAAATAAATCATGTTAGCATGTGGGTGCAAGCTATAGAGTGAGGTCAAGTTTTCAGGCAGAGCCTTTCAAGTTATTAAGTGACCTTAGGTGACTTCTCTACCCTTTTTAAATGAAGAATATGACCTCACAGGCATGTTGGGAGTAATATCTTAAATGTGATACTCCAAAGTACTCAGCTGATAATTTGCCCATGAAAAACACCTTACTACCAATAGCTGTCGCTTTCTGTTGTGTGGAGAGTGTGCCTCTACACACCCACAGGCACACACTCACACCTCTGGTTGGGCTTCTGTTGTAGAGTTCCTGGGTGGCATCTTTGAACTACTGCGGTGCGGTTAAATCAAAGATTGAACCCATGGGGATGGGGTGGGGTGGGGGTGGAGTGCGGGTTCCTGCCGATTGCTGCTTTGCCTAGATAGTTCTGTGATAGATCTCCTGAAGAAAGTTCTGTGAACTTTCTCCTGGTAGAAATGGGATGCCATGGTGACCTTCCACAGAGCATGCTCATTTTCCCTGAGGAGGGTTTCCGTCTTTCAGATCCAGTTTTTCCCAAGTCAGGGAGAGCTCTTCAGGGCTGGAAAGGGCTATTTGTTTGACCCCAGGAGCAACCTGGGCTAAGGGGGGTGTTGGGGCTAAGGAGCCGGAATATTTTACGATCTTTTCACCCAGCTCTCCTGCAGTTCTGGGAAGTTTAGAGTATCTGGTACAGGCCAGCTGGAGGAAGGATCTTCCCTCCCTCTGTGCTGAGAGAAGTTCATTCTTCATGACTTCCGTCCAGCCCTGTTCTTCCCAGCTGGGCCACAGTTGAAGAAAAGGAAGCAGATGTCTCCCCTCAACACCTTTGTTCTCCCTGGGTAAGGCTAGATTTTGAATGAACGGATTGTTGGGATTTGGTCCAACCTCTACACTTCCCCTCCATAACTGTGTTCCGTGGTGCTCTGGAATGACGTCTATAGTCCTGCATATGAGAGCCTTTCCTGGATTCTCCAGTGCCCAGGACGTCTAAAGACTGGGACCTGGGTCTGTTGGGTAAAGTCCAGCTCACAGGCCTCCTGGAGGTAGCTCAGGGCATGGACACTTGGCCAGGATTCTTCTGATCTACCAGATGCATGGCTGACCAGCCCTTGTTCCTATTCCTCTCCTTCCCATGGGTTCCATTTAAACTGCCTCTGGCCTGCTTTTTTCTTTTGTGCTTATTCTTCCTTTCTTTTTCTTTTTTCTCTCAAGACAGAATTTCTCAGTGTAACCAGCCCTGACTGTCTGGACTCACTCTGTAGATCAAACTGGCCTCAAACTCACAGAGATCTGACTGCCTCTGCTTCACAAGTGCTAGGATTAAAGGCATGTGCCACCATGCCTGGCTTTGGCCTGCTTTTCTTTGGCCTGGGCCCTTCTTGGGGCCAAGAACAGAAGCAGCTGAAGTTAGCCTGCGGAGCTATGAGTGGTGGGTAACCTGGCTGTCCCACCTGGATGTCCTGTTCCCCTCCCCCTCTTTTTAATAGTGTCTCATATCCCAGGCTGGCTTTGGACTTGGGCATGTAGCTGAGGTTGAGGTTGAACTTCTGATCCCCTTTCTGAGTGCTGGGACTACAGGTGTGTGCCACCATATGCTGTGTTGAGTCAGAGTTTGCTGCAGGGCATGCAATCATTCTACCAACTGAGCTATACCCCAGTCCTCTTTAAATTTTGAGGTAGAGTTTTGCAATGTAACTCAGGCTAGCTTCAAAATCCTTCCTCTCTCGGTGTTCCTTAGCTTTGGGATTACAGGTGTTCATACCCTATCCACCTAGCCTCTCAGTGATTTGCTGTTTGTGTTGTTGGGGAATGGATCCATGGCTTCACGTCCCGGGAAAGATGTTCATTCTACCACTGAGCTGCTACTCTGGTCCTTATAGAATTTTATCTGGAGACCAAGTTGTCCAGGCTATCATATTCTCAGGCTAGCCTCAAGTTTGAGACCATCCCGTCTAAGTCCTCTGGAGTAGCTGATTGTCAGAATGTATCACCACAACCCTGCTAAGCTGCCCCTGTCTGTCTTCCACAGCCCTGAACTTAACTGCTATTCTTGGATCTGGCCCCTCGCTCCTTTAATAAAGGATACACCACCCCAAGAGCACTGCTGATTTTCTGGCCTCCTTTTTCAGGGTGACAAGCACAGACTGAACTGTGTCTTGTAAGAAGCATTTGACAGTGCCTGTCCTCTGGGGAAGGGCTATTGCCAGTGGAAGCCTGGCTCATCCCATCAGACACACTGTGAGTCCAGAAGGGTGTAGCATAAAGAGAATCAGAAACTGTAGGGTAACAATAGATTGGCAACAGGTTCTTCTGAAGTGCCAAGCCATATTAATTGTCTCTATCTAGGTGTGGTATCCTAGTTACAGCTCTGGGAACCACAAATTAGCACGCCATGCCAGATACTGTCCTTGCCCTTTTAACAAGTACTTGCTTATTTACCCCTGAAGATAACTCAGTAAATGAATTACTTGTTTTACATACCTCAAAAATAAACAGCCAGGATTGTTCATATGCACCTATAATTCTAATGCTTGAGAGGCTGCCTCAGGGGGACTGTGAGCTTGAGGCCAGCCTAGGCTATACAGTAAGACCTTGTCTCAAAAGCACATGCCAGAACCAGTATGGTGCTGCCTGTAGTTTGAGCACCAAGGTACTTGGATCATGAATCTGTGGCTGCCAAGTGAGAGACCCTGCTTCAAAATAAACAAACACACAGATGTAAAGAATAAGGCTAGCAATAGAGAAGGGAGAGTTACCTACGAACATTTCTGAGCCAGCTAGACACCTGCCTGGAATCTGAACTCAGGCTCCTGCTTGTCTTGGCATGTGCTCCTGAATTATGGGCATGTCATTTAACCCCATTTCAGCTTCTGTAATGTGAGCCATGCACTGCCAGTATCAGATAACCTTGAAGTCTTCTTGCCTTCCCCAATGCAAGAGTGCAGTCAACTCTGCCTTAGGCTCCTGGTGGCAGGCCGTGGAGCCACTCCGCCCTCTACTGGTCACTGCTGATGTTGACCTAGGTTTTGACTCTGCCTGTGACGTCTCAAGAAAGATTGTTTATCCAGTTTATCTCTGAGGAAACCACAAGCAGGCAGGGCACTGAAGCTGGCTGTTGGATGCTGACTGGGGCCTGCCTGACAGGAAGGAAGGAAGGAAAGACACCTGGGCCTTCCTCCTCCCTCTGGAAACTCTGGGATGTGACCTCAGTGTGCCTTAATCTTATCTTGCCCTTCGCTTTGTGAAATGAGAAGCCTTGTAGCCTTCAGGTAGGCAAAAGCAAAGAGCTGGAGAGGGATAGGGCAGCCCTCTGTGGGCATTGTACTAAGAGTTTTGCTCACCTGGCTGATCTAAAATCCACTGTGTGTAGACTAGGCTATCTTTGAAGTCATAGATTGGTCTTCCTCTGCCACTAGAGTGCTGGGATTAAAGGTGTGAGGTACCAGGCCCAGCATTCTTGAAACTTTCTAGGTAGTTAAGGAAGGCTAAATGTCTGATCTTCCTGCGCCCCCTCCCCTTTACAGGTGTGAACTGCCCTTTCCAGGCCATAGCTGGCCTTTGAATTTAGTTCTCTCTGGTTCCCAAAGGACCCTTTTCTCACTGGGACTCCCAGGAGTTAGCTGAACCAGGCTGTGTGTAGCTACGGCTTAGTTCCTTAACCCCTATGAGCCTTCTTTCTTTCTTTATCTCTTTCTTTTTTAAAGATTTATTTATTTATTTATTATGTGAGTACACTGTAACTGTCTCCAGACATGCCAGAAGAGGGCATCAGATCTTATTATAGATGGTTGTGAGCCACCATGTGGCTGCTGGGATTTGAACTCAGGACCTCTGGAAGAGCAGTCAGTGCACTTAACCACTGACCCATCTCCCCAGCCTTCTTTCTTTCTTTCTTTTGAAGATAATTTTGTAATTGTATTTATGTGCAGAAAACTTAGGACATTTAACCCAGTTTAGTGGTGAGTTCTTTAGCCTTTGCCTTTTCCAGCTTGGCAATGCGAGCCACAGACTTAGGACCCAGAACGTTGCCTCCCCAGTGGTGGCGGATCTCATCATATCTGTCATTATAATTGGTCCTAGTAGCTTCCACCAGCTTAGCCAGAGCACCCTTGTCTTCTGAGTTAACCTGTGTGAAGGCAACAGTGGTGCATGTCTTCCTGTGGACCAGGCGCCCCAGCCTGGCCTTTCCCTTGATGGTGCAGTAGAGCACCCACATCTTTTGTCACAGGGCAGGCAGGTAAAACACCAGCTCAATGGGGTCTACATCATGGGCAATCAGCAGCAGCTGAGCCGCCTTGTTCTCCACCAAGGTGGTGACTGTATTGACTCGAAGCATAGATCGTCTTTTAGTTGGGACGTCCCCTTTGCCAGCAGCTTTCTTCTCAACACGGACCAGTAGCCTTTGCTTCTTCTCTTGCTTTGTCTCTGGCCTGTTCTTGTGGACAAGCTTAAGCAGCTGAGTAGCTGTTTGCCTATTGAGGGCCTTCGTGAACTGGTTAATGGCAGGAGGTACTTTGAGCCGCTTATAGAGGATGGCCTTTTGCCACTGCAGTCTGATGTAGCAGGGCCATTTGATGAAGCCTGTGAGATCTCTTTTGGGCTGGATGGATGTTCTGCCCAATGCCGAAGTTCTTGGGTGGGCCTTTTTTCAAACAAAGGATTGACCACCTTTTTGGCCTCCTGTTTCTTGACAACGGTGGGGACCAGAGTCACCTTGGCCTTCATTCATTTGGGCATCTTGCTCAGCTGGAGGAGAGAGAAAGAAGAGGGGATCATGGGTGATAAGTAAGTGAGCCTTGTTTCTTATCTGTGAATTCCCAGGAAGTACCTTGCCACAGGAACAGGGCACAGACCTTAATAAAACCCAGCACTCAGAAGGCAGACGCAAGGGGGAGTTTGAGAGTGAGGCCAGTCTGGGTTACAGTAAAAGGAAATTAAAAGTGACCACTGTCCAGAGTGATTGTGAAAATGAAGAGAGTCATGGAGTAAGAAAGCACCCTAAGTTTGGGGGGCAGGGCTGCATCATGGGGGTGGCTTGTACCTTTAACCCTGGCATTCAGGAGGCAGAAGCCAGCCTGATCTACATACATACAGTCTAACCAGGGCTATGTAGTGAGACCCATTTCCAAAAATAAAAATAATAAAAAGCATTCTGAAAATTCCAGAATGGGTCTAATGTTGAGGTGAGCAGTACTTGCTTCTCATATTCAGTGTCAACTTCTAATTCCATACATCTTCTGCTGTTTAAGACACTGAGATTAAGCACTACTGGGAATGTAGAACTACCATTCTAGCCCAGTGCCATAACTGACCCAGGAGAAGGTGTTGGGTCCCTTGGAGTTAGAGTTAAAGGTGCTTGTAAGACACCTGATGAGGGGCTGAACCTGAACTTGGGTCCTCTGGAAAAGCTGGGAAAGCTCTCGGCTTCTGACTGGTCTCTAGCCTGAACCTCTCGGTTTTATCTCTGGCTTCTATTACTTAAGAATGTGTTCATTATTTCCATTTCTTCGTCTCCCTGCCTGTTTCTGTCATCAGCTCCCACCTGCAAGGCTGTCAGTCTGTCTCCCCTTCACTCTCCTGCCTTCTCAGCCACACATTCTCTCAAGCAGTTGGGGTGTGTGAGGTACAAAACAGCCAAGGGGGAAAGACACCTTAGTAGTCAAGACTACTCTTCCAGAGTACCTGAGTTCAGTTTCTAGCACCAATGTCAAAGAGTTCCCAACTGCCTGCAACCAAGTCCCAGCGCCTCTGACATCTGTGCCCCCCTCAGACACCTTATTCACATGTACATACCCACACACATAATTAAACGAAAGTACCCAGGCTGGCCAAACTCAGGAGGCAGAGGCAGGCAGATCACTGTGAGTTTGAGGCTACCCTGGTCTATAAAACAAGTTCCAGGACAGCCAGGGATATGCAGAAAAATCCTGTCTTGAAAAACCAAGAAAAATAAAGTAAATAAATCTTTTAAAAACTCTGGGAACTGGAGAAATAGCTGAGAGCTTAAGAATCCTTGAGAGGACCTGAGTTCAGTTCCCAGCACCCACAGGGCAACTGACAGCTGTCTGTGACTCCAGTTCTAGGGGATCCGACACCCTCCTCTGGCCCTCTCTGGCACTGCACACTTGTGGTAAATATACATTTATTCAGGCACAACTGTCATAAACACATAAAAAGTAAATTTTAAAATTATGGGACTGGGGATGCAGTTCAGTGGTTGTTTACCTAGCATGCGTGAGGCTCCAGGAAAATCCCCATTGCTGAAAACAAAAAAAGCCAATGTGCACATAACCATACGCCATTACCCCCACAGAGGCATGTGCCCAGAGCCTCTTGCTCTCCTCCTGAGTCTCACTACTCTTCTTCCCTGCTGACAAGGCTCGTATTGTTCTGCACCCTGGGCCTGGAATGCCAACTCCTCTTCTTTTTGCCTACTTAGCCTCTGCACATAGCTCAGATGGTTCCCTGAACAGCTCAGAGATGTTGGTATCCCTCGCTCTTGAAGCTCCTGTTGTAGTTTTACTTGTGCAGTTATCTCTGTTCTGACTCCTCACGGTAAAGGCCTTCAGGGACTTTCAGTGGGCGTGTCCCTCATTCTGGCAGCAGCCGGCACATCCTCGCCATAGGAAGCAGAGATGGTTGAAAGGATTGCCCCAGCTGTGATGCAAGCGTGGCCTTTCCTGCACTTCCGCTTTCCGAATCGCATCCTTCCCTGAACAGCTGCAGTTCTCAGAGATGGCAGGGAGGAACTGGTTTAAGACACTGGGTTTTGGAAAATTGTCTGTAAGGTCAGGTAAGAAGATAAACCTTTGTCTTCTGCTTTCAAAGGAACTGTCCTACAGTGGGGAGAAGTGAAGGGGCCCAGGTACCTGATCCCCAGCAGCCTCAAGCTGCATGTCTCTGTAGGTGTAGCCCAGTCAGGAGCAAGCCCTGGGTGCCCAGAGACCTGGAAAGAAAAGCGAGGGAGGAGGAATGGGTTCAGCTTCCCTAGCCCACACTAATTCTCAGTTGTAATAAACATGACCAAAAGCAACTTGGGTGGGAAAGGGTTTATTTCATCTTAAACTCTCACACTAGTCAGGAGGGAGTTAGGGCAGGAACCTGGATGCAGGAACTGAAGCAGAGAGTCCAGGGGAGTGCTGCTCACTGGATTGCTCTCCATGGCTTGCTTGCTCAGCCTGCTTTCTTATAGAACCAGAACCACCTGCCTAGAGTTGGCCCCACCCACAGTGGATTGGGCCTTCTCACATCAGTCACTAGTCAAGAAGATGCTCCCACAGACTTATCTACAAGCCAATCTGACGAAAATTTTATCAGTAGAGGCTCCATCTTCCCAGATGCCACCTGCTTGTATTAAGTTGATAGAAAGTAATAAAGTAAGCGGACTAACCATCAGGCGAGACAGCCTCAGCTACACAATGAGTTTGGCCAGCCTGGGGACTGCCACAACTTGTAGCCTAGAACCCTAGTAATAGACGCATGTACAGAAAAGCTGGGGTCTAGTAAGCTCAGGATGCTTATTATGTAGAGTTGGACACAGCAGAGGTATTATATACAGCTGAACAAGGTAGTGGATTTTTGCGAATAGCTAAGCAGGGAGGCAGGGTTATTACACATAGATGAGCAAGGAGGCGGGTTTAGCTGATGTCAGTAGGAGCAGACTCTGTAGGAGAGCAGTCTCCAGACCACAAACACTCTGGAGAGCAATTGAAGGCGAACATTTTGCTCTCACACTGTCAACATTTAGACTCAGAACAGGATGGCTTTGCCGTCACTTGAGCCTCACTGAGGGGACAGGGGACAGTGAGCAACACATACCCACTCAGGTTTCCTTCACTACCCACACTGGGGTTCATGAGGCTTTGTCATAAACAAACAAACAAAACAGAAGTAAAGGCCAGCAGATATGTGGCCAGCAGGGAAACACAAGTGATGGCCTTGAAGCAGGAGCGTCACTGTGCTGGGTCAGGTTGCTGAGTGTAGCCTGGCTGCAGCAGCCAAGCTGGGTTCTGTGTTATAGGCAGGGCTCATTCAGCCAAAGTAAAGATCTCTGTGGCGGTTCTTCTTCTGATGCCCAAGTCAGCCCCTGGTGGAGGGCATCTGCTGCTGCTCCTTCCCTTTTTTAATCTTGAGTCTCACTGTGTGGCCCAGGCTAGTTTTAAACTCTTGGCCCTGAGTCAGTTGATCTTCCTGCCTCAGCATCCCAATTGGGTGGGCTCTGAGTGTGAGCACTGCGCTGCCCAGTGTAGGTATCAGTCCTACCTGTGCAGGGATTTGGCCTCGCTGATTTCAGTTGTCAGCCTGTAGGTAGACAGTGAAGTTGATAAACCATCAAAGCATGTCTGCACCTCTCTGAGTGTGTTTCTAGACCTAAGGTCCAAACCCAGGCCCAGATTAGGTTGATTCACCAAGATACCAGCCATAAACAGGTCTGTGGGTGACTAGCCAGCCCACCTACTTCTGAACACCATTGCTTATTTTAGCATTGGCCTAACGGGTGTGGAATTGTTTTCTTAATCCTTTTATCAGGGAAGAAACCGAAGCATAGAGAGATTTAAAGGCTTGACTGAAATCACACAGTAAGCTATTGTCAACCAGGGAAAGATCTCAGGTCTTCAAATGGCTCTGCAGGCATCGCCTCAGAGATGTGTTGGTGGTATGGCAAAAGGATTTTGTCTTGGTCAGGGTTTCTATTCCTGCACAAATATCATGATCAAGAAGCTAGTTGGGGAGGAAAGGGTTTATTCAGCTTACACTTCCACATTGCTGTTCATCACCAAAGGAAGTCAGGACTGGAACTCCAGCAGGTCAGGAAGCAGGAGCTGATGCAGAGGCCATGGAGGGATGTCACTTACTGGCTTGTTTCCCCTGCCTTGCTCAGCTGCTTTCTTATAGAACCCAGGTCTACCAGCCCAGGGACGGCACCACCCACAATGGGCTGCCCACCCCCACCCCCATCACCAGTTGAGAAAATGCCTTACAGTTGGATCTCATGGAGGCATTTCCTCAAGGGAGGGTCCTTTTTCTGTGATTAACTCTATCTAGCTTGTTTCAAGTTGACACAAAACCAGCCAGTACAGATTTCTTCCTCTCAGTACAGTCAGAAAACGTTGGGAATGAAGGTTCTGATACTGAATGGCAAACGTTGTCATTTTGTGAGGTTTTTAAGTAGGGGCTGGAGTGATGGCTCTGTGGTTAAGGTCACTCATGGCTCCTGTAGAAGATCTGGGTTTGGTTCAGTTCCCAACAGCTACAACTGTCTGTCAGTCCAGTTCTGCAGGCTACAGCTAAGTAATATGCATGGGTGTATGTCTGCATCGTGTGCACGCCTGCTGCCTGCAGAGACCAGAAAAGGCACAGATCTCCTGGAACAAGAGTTACAGTTGGATTTTGTGCTGGGATTCAAACCCAGATGCTCTGCAAGAGCCACAGGTGATCTTAGCTACCGAGTCATCTCTCCCGCCCTGTTCTTGTGCCGGTTTTGTTTTCTGTACAGCGGATCTCCCCAAGACCTCATGGGGGTGCTAGGCAAACATTCCACCACTAAACCACACCTGGCCCCTTGAATGTCTAGCATTAGCATTACAAAACAACAGTTCTCGATAATCTACAGGAACTACCATCTGATTCTTAATAAATTTAGCGGTTAAAATGAGCAGGTCCGTAGAGACGTGGCCTCAGGACAAAGGCCACCCATTCTACAGGTGGTGAACAGTGGTTGGCAAACAGACTTGGTGTGAATGTAACACAGCTAGCTGTAGACTTGAGCTAAGCCAGCACCTGAGAATGTATTGTCCTTGGTGTCTCCGACTTTACTTCCTAGCCATTGAGAGCCCCTGCTTGCTTCAGTACTTCTGATAAATAGCCCTCCGTTGCCTGTGTCTTTAATTGCTCAATTGTCCTAGCATGGTATACAGTGGTCTAGCACTCCTCATCATCCCTGCTTCCTCTGTGGTCACTGCTTACATGTGGGCTACAGTGAAACTGATGGATATGCTCAGGGTTATGTTGTTCCTTCAAGCTCGGAGCCTCTTGTCAGCCTGGCAATCAGCCTCCTTGGTCAGCTGATACAAGGTCGCCTCTGGAAGAGCCCCATCCCTCCCCCCATCCCCACCAATCAGAGGAGAGTTTTTTCTGCCCTCCTTGTTATCTTCCTCATACTTGAGCTATATCCCTGTCGGTATTTGTTTGCACACCCAGCTGCAGTCTTCAAGTATAGTTTTCCAAGGATGGGACGATATCTAATCCACCTCTGTGCCCACAGTGTAGCGGACGGCCTAGAAGGGAGCCGTCAGGGTGAATGGTGCCTTTGTGGAATGACGTCTTAGAGAACTTGAATAAAGTCCTTCCCATGTGCACCCTCATCATCTCTGCTGTGCAGCATTCCCCCGGGCAAGAACTTTTCCTCTGAATGGACAATAGAATAAGACCTTTGTCTATAACCAGCTGCTGCTGGTGGTACTGTCTTAAAATCCCAGAACTCAGGAGGCAGAGGCAGGTAGAGCTCCAAATTTGTTCAACAGAGTAAGTTCAAGGCCAACTAGAGTTATACAGAGAGACCCTGTCTTAAAATAACAACGAAAAGGAGATAATAATATAAAGTTCTGATTTTTTCCCTCACCCTCAGAAACGCTGGTGCTGTGTGGCTGGGAGGTGCCAGGGATATCTTGGTTTTCCCAGTGGAATCCAGGATAGCTTTTCCTCAACCACACCTTGAAAGATCCCAACGGTGACTAAGTGGCAAATATACAACAGCTGTTGGAGGCAGTCAGATTACTGAGTTCAAGGCCAGCCTGGTCTACAGAGTGAGTTCCTGGACAGCCAGGGCTACACAGAGAAACCCTGCATTCAAACAAACAAACAAAAGGATGCCACAGCCCTTTAAGTGATAAATTTAATGAGAATGTGTGCATGCATGCCGAGCTTACCTCTGTGTCTGTCTCGTGGACTCCGTGTTCTCTAGTCTGAAGACTAAAGCCCACAACTTCTAGAGCACTCGTCTTTTGGGGAAAGGTAATGGAGCTCGGTTATACTGCCCAGGCTGAGTGAGCCTGGCTTCAGCCCTGACTAAGACACCATGCCAATCAGCTGTCACGGGAAGAAAAGAGAGTGTGGCTTGGCTTCTGGTTAGAATGTCCGTTGAAATTAGGAATGGCAAGCCCCAAAATGTTCAATAGCGCCACCCCGTTATATGCGGTGTCCCGATTATTAGTACGAGAAAATCATTCTCATACCCTGGAAGGGAGCGACAGTGATGCAGCCACTGTTGTGGCTCTAGAGAACCTGGAGAATGGCAGTGACACCCAAGGTCTAATGACTTTCCTTCCATGTCTGTCTGTACCCTCTTGTAGTTTGATATGGCAGTGGACAGGCATGGACACAGAACCTTGCATGTATGTGATGGGCTTGGGAACATGTCAAGGAAGCCCTTCATAGAAGAGAATGAGCTCCGTTATAATTGGGCGAGAGAAAAGAGAAGACATAGGCGTGGTGACAGATGAAGGCATAGGAGGCTCGAGAGGAGCGAATAGCAGAGGTTTGGAGCAACTGAGGGAAGCCAGATGTGGTCAGGGCAGGATATGGTCAAAGCAGCCTATCCGGTGGGATAATTAAAGCAACAGCCTCAGGTCCCATGCTTTTGTGGGATGGCAACACTGGGGTATGCGTGTGTGCATGTGTGTGTGAGTGCATTCGCACACGTACACGTGCATGCACTCGTGGGAAGGGAGTGCTAAGGGATTCTGAGAAGGTGAAGCACTGTGTTAAGGGATGAAAGCACATGCTGCCTTGTCCCTGCCTCTTAAAGCACAATTCTAAACGGGAAGCAGATAAGCAAGCAGGGAGTCCTCTGGCGTCCTAGTTAGGGTTTCTACTGCTGTGATGACACCCTGACCAAAGATTAAGTTGGAAAGAAAGGGGTTTATTTGATTTACACTCCCACATCATAGTCCATCACTGAAGGAAGCCAGAACAGAAAACTGGAGGGGTGTTACTTACTGGTTTGCTCCCCATGGCTTGCTTGCTTAGCTTGTTTTTCTTATAGAACCCAGGACCACCAGCCCAGGAAGGGTCCCACCCACAGTGGGCTGGGCCCTCCCCCATTAATAACCAGTTAAGATAATGCCCTACAGGCTTACCTATAGCCTGATCCTATGGATGCATCTTCTTTATTTTCTCTTTTCTTTTTAATTTAATTTAATTTTGTTTCTTAGCTTGTTTTTGTTTTTTGAGACAGGGTTTCTCTGTGTAGCCTTGGCTGTCCTTGACCTCACTTTATAAACCAGGCTGACCTTGAATTCAGAGGCTCACTTGCCTCCTGAGTGCTGGGATTAAAGTCATGTGCTAACCACACCTGCTTATGGAGGAATCTTTTTAATTGAGGCTCCCTCCTCTGATAACTTTAGCCTGAATCAAGTTGACATAAAACTGTCCTGTAATCCTTAAGTGTTCTAGGCACTTCCAAAATCTAGAAAGTGACCTGGCGAGAGGAGGAGCAAAGGCCAGAGAGGTAGTCTATTGAAGGAATGGCTGTGCTAAGCAGCAAGGAGTCAGAGGCAGGTCCCCATACAGCTGTGATAGTACGCACCTGTAGTTGTATTTATCTAGAAGGCTGAGGCAGGAGGATCACAAGTTCAAGGCCAGCCTGCCTATGTAAGCTCCTGTTTCAAAATTTAAATTTTTCATTAAAAGAGAGATACAGATAGACAACCCAGCGGTGGAGTGTTTGCCCAGCATGCTCAAGTTCCCAGTGTCGTCTTTAGACAGCAAACTGCACCCTTTCCCTGTGTGGAGTCCTCCTCACCAACAGAGGGCCTCGTGCAGCAAACACAGGTCCCTGTGCTTCCGATCTTTTGTCCAGGCTGAGGATAGGGTGATTCATTCACTCAGCAGGGCTCTCAAGGATGATCACTTGGGGCTCTCATCTCTGAATGCTGTTCTCCAACCTGTCCCAAATGCAGGCACCCTGGAGTGTTGCCCGGTTCTGACTGTTTCCAGCTTTCGAAGTGTACCAGAGATTAGTGCCATCTTGCTAATTCATCCTAGCTATAATTGCCAGCCCCAGGGTCCCTGCAGTGGCCTTGGGGCGTGTGGCTGTTGGACCTGTCTGAGCGGCTCTCTTTCCTGGGGCAGAAGGGAAAAATCTACCCACAGTGTGACTTTTCACCTCCAGGTTCTGAGCGTTTGGACCCTTTGAAGTTGGCTTGAAGGAATAGCACAGGGTAACGTTCCCTACATATGGTGATCAATCTTTAAAGGCGCCTCCTGAAAGCCAGACTTATGAGGGTCAGATAGATCCCACCTGGGAGGGGCTTGCACTTCAGCTCAGAACGTGGAGAGATGACTGCATTGCTTCCAGGGGGAGGCACTCACATGGCACTGAAATCCTCTTATTAGTCCCCCACTGGTCCACCCACCAAATCCCTTGTAAGAAGAGTGGGAAGGGAAAGCCTGCAGCCTCCTGCCTGCATTCCTAGACACCGACTCACTGCTGCCCGAAGCCACTGGAGCAGCAGAGCTGTGTGAAATGTCAAAAGGAGTTATGCTCAGGGGCTCCCGGGCTCTGTTCTGTGCTTCCATCTACACTCCGTTCATCAGATGGAAATCAAAGGACGCAATTAGATGCTAGTTCCAGATTTAAACAGGGGCTCCCTCCTTGCCTGATCGAATTACAGGGGAGCATAAGTACTTCTGGGCTCTATCCTGGGAGAGCTTGCAGCCAGCCAGGCTGTGGCCATCCCCTCGGTGTTTTCTGTTACCTCCCTTCCTCTGTGGCTCTTGCATGGCCCCCAGCCAAGATCCTGATTCCTTCAAGGCTGGCTCAAGAGATTCAAGCTCAGCTTGAGACCCAAGGAAAACCGGGAGCCCACCGGCACCTCATAGGAATGAAAAATGTTGACGCTGGAAGCTGTTTAGAGACCTAACCCAAAGCCCAGACAGGCAGGAGTTTTCTAAGGGCTGCATAGCTAGCACAGAAGTTGAACAGTAGTCTTAATGATATTAACAGCTAACATTTATCAACTCTTAATGTGTTCCAGACTCAGTGCCAAGGGCTTAAGGGTAGTGCATTGTTGCATTCAAACCCAGACAGTCTGGCTCTAGGCCCAGGCCGCACTCCCCAGAACAGCATGGTAGAACACAGCTTATGCTGTCTAACTTAAAAGCCAGGTTCAAATCCTGGCTTCCCATCTTGTTTGTTCAGTGAGATGACTTCAGGTAACCTCTCTGAACCTCAGTTCCTTCCTCTGCAAAGAAAAGGGTCTGAGGGGGCTACAGCACTGTGGGGGTTAAATGTCATTCACACACAGTGTTGTAGCAGTTGAGGTGCAGGCTAAGTGCCACCCAGCACTCACTCCTGTGCCTCTGGAGCTGGATGCAGTGGACAGACCTGAATTTAGCATTCAGTACAGAATATACTGTGCAGCCTGGCTGGCCTGGAACTGGATCCATCCGTTTGCTTTCAGACTAACAGAAACTAACAGAGATGGACCTGTCTCTGCCAGGAAAGCACACCCAGCACTTACAGCCACTTTGAAACCAAGTTTCTGTACGGCCTTTGATTTTTTTTTTTTTTTTACATTTTTAAAAAGATTTATTTATTTATGTATATGGGTATTTTGCCTGTATGTACATTTGCACACCAGAAGAGGTCATCAGATCTCATTACAAATGGTTGTGAGTCACCATGTGGATGCTGGGAATTAAACTCAGGACCTTTGGAAAAACAGTCAGTGCTCTGTTTTTGTTGACCATTGAGCCATCTGTCCAGCCCCGATTTTTACATTTTTAAATGGTTGATGGGATAAACAAATAAAAAGGCCAAAAACAATTTCATGACTCATGAGAATTATATCAGTGTCCACAAAGTTTTATTGAAACATAGCCAGATCTATTTGTTTATTTTACTGAGGATGCTGTGGTGGTTGAGATATTGCGTAGCTGTGACAGGGTCTATATGAACCTAAGGTATTTGTCCCCTGAACCTTTACAGAAACAGTTCGGACCGCTGCTATGGAGGCATTCTTACCGAGGTAGAAATCCATCTTCCCATCTTCAGTGTTGACCAGATGTCTCTCGCTAAGCTGTCAACAACCCCCTCGGACCTTGGTTTTGACATCTGTTCAGTGGGTACAACATGTATGCTGAACAAAGGCAGTTTTAAAATGCTAGCAGATCGGTGGTGAGCAGTTGAGGGTCTGGGACACACCACACACTCATCACACTCATGGTCTCTGTGCCCAGCTGAAGAAGAGAGAATATTCCTTTGTAACCCATGAGTCACTCTTGCTGTGGACTTTCTGTCACACTTTACAGTGACAGCAACTGATGGATGACTTCAGCTTTTTCTAGTGGGGAGGTGTGTAGTATACCTGGTGGGAAACAGCCTGTGTCACAACCCCCTGTCCATCAAGGTCAGGGAGGGGGGCGGGTCCCTCATCTCTTCCAGTATAACCCTGTGGACTGGGAGTTTGGTCAGCCCACCCCTAGGGCCCTGCGGGTATGCTCCATTCCACATATCTGGGCCTGGACTCTCCTAGGCCTAGGTCATTATCTCCTCCACCTGCTGGGTTCTCAGGACACACGGTTACCATCAGACACTCTCGTAGTTTCCTCTCTGTTGCTGTAATAAACACCATGACCAAAAGCAACTCGGGAAGGATTTATTTCAGCTTACACTCGCAGGTAAGAGACCATCACTGAGAGAGTCAGGGAAGGAGCCCAAAGAGCCTGGAGCTGAAGCCATGCAGGAAGGCTGGTTACTACTTGCTCTAGCTCATTTTCTGCTAGCTTTTCTTTTCCTGTTAAAGAAAAAGACAGGTCTTGCTGGGGGGTGGGGTGTGCACCTTTAATCCTGGCACTTGTGGGAGCAGAAACAGGTGAATCTCCTGAATTCCTGGACATCTAGCGCTACTTAGAGGAAAAAAAAGAGAGAGAGAGAGATGAAGGAAGACAGGATCTTGCTATATAGCCCTCACTGACATTCAATTCAGAGACTTGCCTGCCATGATCTCCCATCTACTGGGATTAAAAGTGTTGGCCACCACACCTGGCCACCAGCTTTCTTATATAGCCCAGCCCCACCTGCTGGACCCTCCCTCATCAACCACCGGCCCAGACAGTTCCTCACAGACTGCCACAGAACAGTCTGACAGGTCATTCAGTTGAGGGTTCCCTTTCTCAGGAGGCTCTGAGGTTGGGTCAAGCTAGCAATAAACTCTAGCCCTCTAGCTAGTACTGAGGGAGAAAGGGCACTGCTTTCTGGGAGGAGTGGATGGCTTATGGGAACCAGTAAAAGGACACATGATGCCGGCTGCCCCAGCCTTGCCACTTTGGTCATCAGTGAGTCACTTAATCTCTTGGCACTTCACTTTCCTAGAATATAAAGTGGGCATAATTCCACCTTAGAGGAATTAGTTTACTTATCATTTGAGTCACACAAAGATAAATACTCTGGGCCCCGTTTCCTCAGCAGCAGCACAGCACTGCCCCAGACTGGAAGTAGCCAGTCTCTTGAGGCTGTCCCCCAGACCAGGCAGAGGGAGTGGATGAATAGGAGTCCCAACACCAGAAGCGAACAGAGATGGATGTTTCTAGGGAGCAGCCTCCTCTGCTGGAGGGTCCCCCTTCCTGTAGGTGTATCTCTGCCAAAGCGGTCATCTTGTGCTTCTCACCTCTCGGCAGAGTTAGCGGCTTGTAGGCAGCTCTTCGGGCTGGTGACATTTGGACTCTGATGTGTTGGCCCCCCTGCGCTGCCTGCCCGGAGCTGTGCGGTGGACGCACAGCAAGCTCCAGTTATTGTCTGTGGCGCTTGCCTGCAGCCTCGCTCCCGCTCCGGCTCCACCCCTTGCTGCGAGGTCTGTTTCCTAACAGCTGCTCCAACCACACACCTCGATTCGGCCCGAGCTCCTCCTCTTCCTCCCTCCCTCATTCAGGGTGGGTGGGACTGAAGGACGGGACTAACTTGACAGCAGCATCTCATTTTTAGCTAGTCACCGGCCCCTTCCCCAGAATGCCCGTGTGTCTCTAGCCTCTGAAGAGAGGCACTTCTCCCGGAGTCCCTGGGGGCCACGGAGCTCCGGAGAACCGGGAAGGAGACACACCAGTCATGTGCCCCTGCGGGAATCTGCCAAGGAGCCAGGGGCCTGGAATCCTCCCTCTCCTGCTGCTTCGGAGGCAGAGGTGAGCACCGGGCGGCCGGCTCTAACCAAAGGTGCCGGGAACCCGCCTGTCATGGTGGCGGTCTGCAGCCAGCCTGAGGCACTCCCAGACGGGTTTGCAGCTGAGCCTGTTTATCTGGTGTGGGAAGAAGATGGGGAGTTACTTGTCTGTCCCGGCTTACTTCACCTCCAGAGACTCTTTTAGGTGAGTTGGTCTCCCAGACCTCCCCTTCATCCCCACTCATAGTCCCTGAGGGGAAGGCCAAAGTCTTCCTTGTTCTCCTCTGACCTCGCTTAGTCCTCGTTTTACCAGAAGAGCTTATTTAGAAGCAGCTTGGAAAAGGGCACTCGGGTGTCATGAAAACGGTGAGGTGAAGGACCCAGGCTCCCCTTCCTAACAAAACACACCTTGGTGTTACTGTGTGTGGAGAAAGCACAAATGGGGTGCCATTCTGTGACGCTCACGTGTCTTACCTACAGGCCTTGCTGCCTGCCCAGGAATTTGTCCCAACAAGCAGGATGGGCAGGTTTTGCCAAACTAAAAGCTGGCAAGGCCTGGGTGTGGGTAGCCTGGTACACAGTAGGCACTGTATACATGTCCTCTTAATGGCTTATTTGCCGCGGCTTTGACGGGTTCCTCAGCTCCCAGATGAGTGAAGTTTCTGGGTCAGCCCCCAGATATGTGCATCTATAGGGGCTCTCTGTGAGGCCTTTCATGGGGAGGCGTGGAAACTTTCTTTCCCTGACCTGTCTGTCTTTGCTCTCGGCCCCACCCCACCTTCAAGAGAAACTCCCCAGGGGGTTTCTGGCCCTCTGGGTCCCTTCTGAATGGAGCCATTCCTGCCTGGGGTGGGGCTTGTTTTGATTCTTTGGGAGAAACCTGTTTTTCTGAGGACTGCCTCCCCTTCACCAGTAGTTCTGCTTGACTTTTTCTTCCCCACCCCAGCTTTGTGGCCGAACCTCACTATTAGGATAGTAATCTGTGGCTGTCCCTGGGCAGAGGTTTCAGTGAGTGGCTGGGCCCTTTGGAGACTCAGATGGGACTGGGCCTAGATACTGACTACAGTAGCCCTCCTGCCTAGCGCTTTTCATCCATCAAACCTAAAGATATTATGTAACCCCGTCTTACTGATGAAGCGACCAGACTCAACAGCGGCAACATGCGGTCCCCTTAGCTGGCTTGTTTGGGTCCTGGAGTCTCTTATCCTTCATGGGGCTGCAGCTCCCTGTGTACACATCTCCCATACCTCTTCTCAGCTTTGCTTTCTTTCTGCCCTGTCAGAGCAAGAAAAGGATAGTTTGCCAGATATAGTGAAGATCATTTTTATTTTTTGTTTTCTGGGTTGAGAAAAGTCGGTCTTGAGTTCATGAGGTCGATTTTACCATGCAGGATCCAGATGCCAAGTGTTACGACAGTGACTTATTCAGGTCCCCCTTGTTCCTCTAAACCCTGGGAAGGCATCTGGGGGGAAGGGCTGTTCCTTTAGTGAGCAGGAACAGTCTGCGCCTTTTAATTTGTGTGTCCATGACACTTCTCTGGAGCTAGGGCAGGTAATGAACTTTTGAGAGCCAGGTCCCCAGGGCCTCCCGGGACCAACAGTCCTTTGTCTTGTTATACGCCAACCTCTCTGGGAAACCTGATGACCTCACCTCCATTCTCCAGGCCCTGTTTGCCCAGCTGGGATCAAAGGGCATTGACTTGCAGTGGCCCCTCTGCCCTCTCCTACATGAGAGGCTCCATTCCTGAAGCTACAGCTGAAGCACACAGGACTCTGTGCCCCGGGGGAGGGGCTGCCTGAACTCTCCTTCTCAAGCTTCCAGGCTAAACCACTACCTGGTCATAAAGCTGCCTCCCATCAGCCCCCTCCTTCATCATGTGCTCCTCTGTAACAGGGATTAGGGTTTGTGGGCTCCTGAACCAGAGCCCTTCCTGGACTCTGTCAAACAAGCTAAGTCCTTGACCCGCGGGCCTCTGGAGGAGTAAAGTCCGTAAGTTCTAGGGATGTGGTTGCAAGAAAGGTGACGCAACCAGATTCCGTGGGACATGATCAGGCGTGACCATGTGATGGGGAGAGGAGGAGACAGGAATGAAGGATGTCATTTCTGCGCCCTGTACGCCCCTCTGCCTAGCAAGCCCCACTCTAGCAGAGGGTACATTGTCCTGTCTGCCTGTCACGGGTGTGAGCGGCACGGTGCAATCTCAGGTACTGCCAAATAAGGAAACATCTCAAATTGAAGTTTACTACGGAGAGGTAAATGAGGGAGTGGGCTTTCCGGTGCTGGTGAAGCCATAGCTTTACACATTTATCAGCAGGGACTCTTGTCACTGAGTCATGTTCCCAGAGAGTGACGTGTGTTCTTCATCTTTAAAGGAACTCGTTTTATACAATCTCCCTCCGTGTCCAACTAGAGTTAGATGAGATTGGTTTGGATGTTATCTCTTGAGAAAAGACAAGCACAACTTTGCATTATAAAGCAGTCCGTGTTTGAAAAGAAAACTGTTCGTCTTAGCAAATAGCCTCTCTAACTCTTGCAGCTTCCTTCCAGCCCTGTGAGAGGCTAGATCAGGTGAATGGTTTCCAGCATTAGCTTGCTTGGCTACTCTGAGGCATACACACTTTGGTTCCTTCCCCTCTTAGACAGAGGAAGCCCCCTGTGAGCTCTGCAGATTACATGAACTGTCAGCCAGCCCCGCCCCCACTGGCCCTCCACCAGAGCTGCATGTGTCCTCTCTATCACTAAGCTTGTTACAGGTCTGGTTAGTTTTGTAAGAACAGCATAATAACATACTCCACAAGAATTACAGTTTGGCAGACTACTTCAATCCATAGAGTCGGTAGGAAGACGCAGTAGAGGGGTGTGTGGTCGTAATGTGAGTTTCTAGCCCCTATCGTGCCTACTCTTGTGATCTATGGAGGACGATTGGAACCCCTACTTCGTGGAACTCTAAGGCCACGTAGCTTCTTTCTCTCCTTCTCAGCCTACTCCAGACTCAGAAAGAGGCCAACAGTAGTAGCCACAGCTGCTTAGATTTAAGTAAGGGGAGCATCCAACCCAGTCTTTGCCAGAACATAGGAGAGCTGTGCTTTGGTGTGCATGACTCTCATTCAGAGGGTAGAGCTCTTACCGGTGAACACTGGTCTGAGGAATTAGGAGGTGTGTGGAGGTGGAGCCTCTATCACTCGGCTTCTCTCAGCACTTCATCTTGCCTTTGGTTCTTACATGTTGTAGAGCACAGTAAAGGTCCCGACTGCTAAGGCTCTGTGGAAAATTCACTTTAGGGCCTTCCTTTTCTCTTGAGAGGCCTGCTTCCTAGTTCTAGGTATGAAGCAGACCCATATTCCCCTGGGCATGGGAAGGAAGAGGGTCAGTCTGCATTTGCTCTTGCTGTTCCCAGATTGGAGGAAAAGGAAATGAACACTCCTGGTTACCTGCTGTGGGCCTCGCACGGGGCTTTTCACCTGCTGTCATTTCCACAGCTCCCTTCAGCTCAGCTGTTTGTTGATACGCTGTCTGCAGACTCAGGAACCGTCTTTGCCCAGGTCACTGCAGTGTATCAGGAGAACTGGTCAAACGCTGTCCTGAGGTACAGCTTGTGTATGTGGCCTCTTGTGTGTCTCTCCTGTCCGAAGACAAAGGACCACACTGAGCCCTGGTTTCTGACCCACCACTACTACCTCCTAGCTGGGTGCTTTGGGGACTGCAGCTATTTGAGGACTTTCATTTGAAGCTTCCAAAAATGAAAAGCCAGAGGAAAATAAAGTGCCATGGCTTCTGAGAATCTGAGGAAGGACATTTTTGAATGGTACCTCACTTCCACAGTAGATTTAGATATTTAAGATTTTTTTTAAAATTGGATATTCTCTGTATTTACATTTCAGAAGTTATCCCCTTTTTCTAATCCCATCCACCCTCCCTCTCCCATTGCCTCCATGAAGGTGCTCCCTCTCCCAACCACCCTCTCCCACCTCAACACCTTGGCGTTCCCCTAACACTGGGAAAACAAGCCTTTGTTGGACCAAAGGCCTCTCTCTCTCCTCCCATTGATGTTAGAAAATGCTGTCCTCTGCTGCATATGCACCTGGAGCCATGGGTCTTCCATGTAAACTCATTGGTTGGTGTTTTATTCCCTGGGAGCTGTGGAGGTTTTGGTTAGTTGATCATTTTGTTCTTCCCATGGGGTTGCAGACCCTTTCAGCTCCTTCAGTCCTTTCTCTAGCTTCTTTGTTGGAGTCCCTGTATTCAGTCAAATGGTTAGCTGCAAGCATCCTCCTCTGTATCAGTATGGTTCTGGGAGAGCCTCTGAGGAGGCATCCATATCAGGTTCCTGCCAGTAAGCACTACTTGGCATCAGTAATAGTGCTTGGGTTTGGTGGCTGCATATGGGATGGATCCCCAGGGATTTAGATTCTTTAACACACACCACTACTGGAGAACACTGGGTAAATGGACGAAGAGCTACTGGTGCTGGTTACATTAACCATTTGAGCTGAAGGAGAAGCATCGTGAAGGGTTAACACTCAAATATGAACTGTCATGGTTCCAGTCTCTCCATTATCGGAGACAAGCATCCTGTAGCCTGACAGTTAAGACACGCTGTGCCACTGAGGTCTGCTGCTACAGAGATGGCTAATGCCTGAGTTAGCACTTTAAATTCTCCAGTGGCCTGAGAGGCCTGTTGTGTTTATTGGCAAAAACAGCTTAAGGGACCGTCAGCTGGTTCTGTCAGCTGCTCACTGGGCTGTACTCAGAGGTACCTGTGGCAGGGGATACACAGGCGTTCCATACACATGGTGTGAGCAGTGATACCACCAGCCAGGTGTGCGTCCCAGCAGGCTGGTGTGACTATCTCCTGCAAGCCTACACTTGTCTCTCTGCCCGTTCCCTTGCCTGGCGAAAGCTACTTGCAATGAACAAAAGCAGGATATTGGCAGTAGAAAGGAGGGTGTGTTCTGGTGCTTCCATGGCCTGAGGTGGCACACATACCATTGTGAGGGTGTAAGAGAACCCAGGCCTGCAGCTGGGCACGGATATGCCTGCACCTCATGACAGAGAATCCTTGTTCTCCCACCTGGGCTTATGGTTCTCAACACTTGTGCCCCATTTTCAGTTTAAAAGCATCCAATGAAGGCCTTCCCTGCCAGCCCTAGGCTTGGATGCTCAGTGTACCAAGAGGAAACAGGATCCTGCCTCTACTTTCGAGGACTTCACAATCTGAGGGAAGAGAAGGAAACTTATCCAAGAGCATTAAGTCAGCAGGTAGGAGGCAAGAAGGAAGCCTCACTCTGAGTGCCACCTACCCAAAATTAGTCCCACAGTCACTCAGAACCAGCATGGCCACCCCGAGAGTTTGTGACCACGTTACCAGTTCACAAATGAAAAACAAAGATCAGGCGCGGGGTGGGGGTGGGGCAAACGGTGGTACTGAGGTTGAAACCTCAGATCTTCTGGAGAGAATGTGCCCATCATTTCATAAAGAAACTGAGCCCACAGAAGGATGTAGAGCATGTAGCATTAGGCGCTTGAATGTAGCTCTCTCCTAAATTAGAGCTCATCACACTCTAGGCCCATCCTATCCACATACAGTGTACCACACCCAGCTCCCAAGAGCCTGCTGTGGCATAAGATGGTGACAGCACCCATAAATAATCAGAAAGGCCACAGACTCGAAACAGCACCCACGGCAGTTGGGTGTTCCATGTTCCGGGGCTTCTCTAGCCCTAGCATGGCAGCTTTCCACAGCTGCCTCAGCCCACCCCTAACTCCCACGTAAGCATTACACTCAGGAATAGCAGCACCGAGTGGCCTCTCACCTTACATGATTCGGCTTGGTTTAGATCTTCTAGAAGCTGATGTAGGGCACCTTGTATCTGTCTCACATCTCTGTATTGCCTAACAAGTTAATACAACGCCGGCCTTCATTGGGAAATGTTTTTGTGTACGTACATTAACTTACTTGGTTCTCATTCTAGCTGGATCTTTTTGGGGTTTTCTTGTTAATTGATTTATGGTTGTATGTATATATTCATAGTTTCTTAGACAGGGTATTTTTGTGTAGCCCTGGCTGTCCTAGAACCTGCTTCATAGACCAGGCTGGCCTCAAACTCACAGAGATCTGCCTGCTTTTGCCTCCTTAGAGCTAGGATTAAAAGGATGCCTGGTATTTTTTTAAGACAGGGATGCATGCTCTCTCTCTCTCTCTCTCTCTCTCTCTCTCTCTCTCTCTCTCTCTCTCTCTCTCTTCCCCCCTCTCTCTCTAACCTTGGCTGTCCTGGACTACATTTAATTTTTTTTTGAAATTATAATATAACTACATCATTTTTTCCTTTCTTCTAACCCCTTCCATATTCCACCTTCTTCTTTCAAATTCATGGCCTCTTTTTCTTTTAATTATTGTTACTTTTTTTTTTCATAACATAAAAATAGAACCTGCTCAGTCAGTATAATGTTACAGTGTTACTTGTAATCTATAGGTTTGCAGAGCTGGTCATTTGATATTCCATAGCCAGCTAGGGAGACTTTCTCCCACTTTTAGTATTCCATAGTTGCCTTTGTCTAGGGATGAAGCCCTGTGTGAGCTTTCTTCTTTCTATATTGGTGTGGTTCTTATTTAGGCAGCCATGTTGGTGAGACTTTGTGGGAATAGCTTCTCTGACATTTCTAGGAGACACAATTTCACATCAAGTTTCCTGTGTTCCTCTGGATCCTCTAGTCTTTCTGTCTGAGGTTGGGCTGTGACCCCTGAGCCTGAGCTGCAGGAGTCAGGTTGTAGATGCATTAGCTACGACTGGGCTTGGGAACCCTGCATTTTAACCAGTTGTGGTTTCATGCAATAATCTCTGCCCTGCTGGACCCTGGAGCAGGACCCCATCATTGGCTGTTTATAGTGGGATGCTGTTTTTACATCTGGTTTACCAGGCTTCTGAGAAAGCCAGGCATGGTAGTGAATGCCCTTAATACCATATCTCTTGAGTTACTGGCCAGCCAGGGCTCTAGTTAGACCTTGCCTTAAAAAAGTCCCTAAGAGAACTTGTCCAAGCTGGGTCTAGTGGGAAGTTGAGGCAAGAGGATTGCTGTGAGCTCGGGGACTAGCCTGTGCTACAGAGTGAACATTGATCTCAAAATTAACAAGCAAACAATAACAAGGCCTGGCATGGCGGCATACACCTTTAGTCCCAGCACTAGGAAGCAGAGGCAGGAGAATCTCTTGAGTTGGACGGCAGCCTGGTCTACAGAGGCAGTTACAGGACAGCCAGAGATACACAGAAAGACTGACCAATAAAAATAAAGATAAACATAAGTTGTTGAAAGCTACCTAATTAGTGCAGTGTCTATCCAATGACACATGAGCCATCACCTTTAATTGCAGTGAATATCATGTTCCAGCTGTAATGAGCCTTTTACATAAGCTGTCTGTACGTCTATACATAGTATCTTATTAAATTGCATAGCAATCTGTCTAGAGATGATGAATTGATCAGAGAAGTAAAATATAATACCTTACCCAGGCATAATTATTAAGTGACAGGGCTAGGAGCTCTACAGAGGGGCTACCCGTGTGACCTCTGAGAAGCAAGAATGTAGCTGGTGTTGGTCAGAAATCCTTTGCCAATTACAATAGGCAGTCTACTTGCATAGGTGTAGAGACCTACAGTCCTGCTGCTTGAGAGGTGACGCAGAAAGATCTCTTGATCCTGGACCTGTTAGAGGAAGAATGAAGAGAGTGGGGGGCATATGGCCCATGGAGGTGTGGCGAGGCCTGGGGGCAAGGGAGATGCCTCTGGGGGGTCCATGTTGGGAATCCCTTTCCCCTGGGTGGAGGTGGGGGAGGGAAGGGGAAGAAGAGGGATAGGGTTAGGAGAGCAAGAGAGCTAGAAGGCAAGAGAGGCCAAGAGAGAGGAGGGGGCAAGCAGCCCCTTTTATAGTATCAGGTCACTGGGGCGGAGCATACATGGCTACTGCTGGGTAATTGAGGGGTGGGGTTTACAGAATCCCAACAGGACCCAGCCTGGACAACATAGTAAGACCTAACTCAATTTAAAAAAAAAAAAAAAAAAAAAAAAAGAGTCTGACTAAAAGGAATGAGGTTCATTGGCTAGGTGGTCAAGGAGCTGGATCTTAGCTGTGTGTGCTGGTAGGCTCAGCACAGCTGGTAGGAGATAGTGGCCACCTGTTCCGGTGCAGGTTGACAGTACAACTCAACTGACTGAAAAGTGGAAATCTCCAACAAGGTGACAACTTTTACTCTTAAGGCTAAGAGAAGTAACAAATTTTACCAGGCATAGACACCTTTAATCCAATACTTGAGAGGCAGAAGCAAGCCAATTTATAAGGCCAGCCTGGTCTACCAAGCCAGGATAGCCAAGGCTACATAGAGAAACCTTGTCTTAAAAAAACAAAAAAACAAAACTCGAGGGGTGGGACTAACAAATTTCATAATCAAATTGTAATATAAATTGAAATTTGACCAATTGTTACCACAATTGTTGCTCATAGCAATTTCTATTTTCAGTCTAAAGTTGAATCCAGGGTTGGGATATTTATTGGTTTACTGTGTCTTTCTAGGCTTTCTCCAGCCCCACCCACTTTCCCCCTGATATTTGCAATCTCGGCAAAAAAATGTATCGATTATTATGAATGTTATCCTTTGCAGCTCACACATCAGTAGAAATCATGCTAAAAGGTTTTGGGTTGGTTTGTTTTGTTTTGTTTTTTTTAAAGCTCTTTGTCTCTGTCAGGGCTGGAGTGATGGCTCAGCAGTTCTGAGCACTCACAGGTCTTGTTGAGGAACTGGTTTCTGTTCCCAGTACCACCTGACTGCTCAGCACTGTCTGTCTCCCTCCAGGAGATCCTATACCTTCACCCCCATGGGCTCCAGGCACACATGAAATAGTCTTTAGAATAAAAAAGGTATTTATACTGTGGTGCTGACTTAAATGAAAACAGTTATAATAAACTATAGAAAAAGCTTTAAATTGTCAGCAAGAGAGAGAACAACTCTAATTACACAAAATTAAAAATTGTGTGTGTGTATTCTACTTTGGTATTTATAACTCCAATTAAATAGGTGTTTTCTAATTCTGCCTAGTAGTTTGAGGCCAGTTTGACCAACATAGTGAAGAATTATAGAGGGATCTCAGCAAAGGAGAGAGAAAAACTATGAACAATGGTCGAGCTGTGGAGGCCAAACTTATCACAATGTAGAGGCAGGAGGATCGAGAGTTGGAGTCTGCCCTGGGGCTACAAGTGTTTTTGAGGCCTACTTTATTCAGCCCACTGTCTTAATAGTGTTCTATTGCTGAGAAGAAATACCACCTTCTCATAAAAGAAAACATTTAACTGGGGGGTTGCTTAAAATTTCAGAGACTTTGTCCATTATTATCATCATGGTGGAGAGCATGTTGGCGCTCATGACACACACACCGTATATATGAACCCAATAGTAAATAACTTTTAAGCTCTCTGTGTCTGGAGCAGTGTGGCTGAGAGCTACATCCTGGTCCCCAGGTGGAAGAGAGACACTGGACCTGGCTTAAGCTTTTGAAATCTCAAAGTCCACCTCCAGTGACACATTTTCTCCAACAAGGACACACCTCCTAATCCTTCTAATCCTTTCAAAGAGCTCCAGTCTGGTGACTAAGTCTTCAAACACATGAGCCTATGGGGCCCATTCTTATTCAAACCACCACACCCACATGCTGAATTTACCGGAACATTTTAAAAAATAAAAACAACTTTTTAAAAAGATTTTGTTTTCTTGGGGTTGGAGAAATTGCTCAGTGGTTAAAAAAACACTTGTTGCTCTTGTAGAGGACCTGAGTTCAGTTCCCAGCACCACGTGGCAGCACACACCCGTCCCAGGGAATCTGATGCCCTCACATAGACATTCATGCAGGCAAAACACCAATAAACATAAAAGTAATAAATCTTAAACAATTTAATGTATATATGTCAGGTCCAAAAGAAACTGAGAACAAATGGCTAACTGTGGTCCCTGTTAGACTACCAGAGTGCACACCGGCCTCCAGGCTCACTTAGTATCACAACCATCTTTGGTTCTCAGCTCTTCTCAACCCACCCCTACCCTAACCCACTCCAGCTTATGGGCTTTCTACCCCTGGCTTCTCATTCCGTTATAACCCTGCCAGTTCAGCTCTTTCCTCATGCACGAGTATAGGACTCGTGCTCTGCGAGGGAAGCGCATGTTCTCAATGCCGAGCCTGACAACTTCTCTATATGTAGCTTTTTTGTTTGGTTGGTTTTCATTTTTCCTCAAGAACACCTTCACAGTGCTGTGGTGACTGGATTTTGAGGTGGGGTGATTGAGATTTTTTTTTAAACATATTTATTTGGGGCTGGAGAGATGGCTCAGCTGTTAAGAGCACTGACTGCTCTTCCAGAGGTCCTGAGTTCAAATCTCAGCAACCACATGGTGGCTCACAACCATCTGTAGTGGGATATGATGCCCTCTTCTGGTGTGTCTGTATTATATATAATAAATAAATAAATCTTTAAAAAAAACATTTATTTTATGTATAAATACACTATATCTGTCTTCAGACACACCAGAAGAGGGCATCATATCCCACTACAGATGGTTGAGAGCCACATGTGGTTGCTGAGATTTGAACTCAGGACCTCTGGAAGAGCAGTCAGTGCTCTTAACCACTGAGTCATCTCTTCAGCCTGAGGTTTCAGTTTTTTGTTTGTTTTTGATCCATGAAACATGTACTTGAGGGATGTATGCACACCCCACACGTAAGTTATATGTGCATTTTTCTAGGGGAGGTTTCTTGGGTCGTAGAAGCTTCTTGGTGGGCTCCAGGTCCCAAATCCCCTGCTCCCAGAGGCAGGCAACAGCACAGCTGGTTTCTGCAGTTCTGTTTGTTCAGAAGCAGTTTTCCTTGGGAGGCCACTATGCTGTGGCTTTGCTCCATCCTGTCTTTGGAAGAAGAGAGGCCTGCCCATTTTGTCATTAAACTGGGAGCCAAGGACCACCTGTGCGGCCTCTTCTGGCGATCCAATAATATTCCTTTTCTGGCCTTGCAGGTGTTCAGAATGCCAAGAATCCCTCACCAACTGGTACTATGAGAAGGATGGGAAGCTGTACTGTCACAAGGACTACTGGGCCAAATTTGGAGAATTCTGCCATGGGTGCTCCCTGCTGATGACAGGACCGGCCATGGTGAGCCTGCCCCTCTGCCCCTCTGTCCACTGGTAATCCTTCCAGTTCCCCATGGGCAGTCATCATCATCATCTTCTCATCAGAAAGATGATGTCGTCATTCAACCATAGGAGTCTACTGAGCCATTGCTAAAGACAGGTCTAGCCGTCCTTCTGGTCCAGAGGCCTCTCTGTGGGAGCTGTGACTTTGGTTCCCAGCGAGTGAGTTTATTACGTGTGTGACAAGCAAAAGTAGATGCAGGAGTGTGTAGCAGCTGGTGGGCTGCAGCAGACCCTGACAAACACCATCGTGTCAGGCATCCTGCGTTCTAGCAGACACCCAGGCGGCCTCGTCAGATCAGAGGCTCACAAACAATCCAGCAGAGCAACTGCAGTACCCCAGTGAGGAAGCCCGCTGCCGTCCCTGATAGAGAGAGTCCTAGAGAAGTAGAGCATCCCCTTCCGTGATGCCTCTAAGTAAAAGAAAGGAGCATCTAACCAGGTGCTCACAGCATCCAGCAGAAGCTGACAGAAAGTTGACAGTCTGACTGAGCCTTCTTTCCATGGATGACTATCAGTGGCTGAATTTCCAACCTCTATAAAACCCCTACTGTGGGCATTTTTATATCGTGACATAAACAATGGTGACCTCTGCGGAGTGATTTCCCCTCCCGTTCTCAAGGACACAGTTTTTCCTGGTTGGCTATGTTACCAATATCCCTTCCCCCCCCCCACTGTGTCAAAACCAGGAGATCAAGCCCACCCCCAGGCAAAGGGCTCTTGGAAAACACTTTGAGACAAACAAGCTTAGGTCTAAAGTGGGAGCGGGCAGCCCCGCTTCCAGAGCCAGCTTCTCCAGGGAGTTCATACGACAGATCGGCAGTAGTGTCTGTTACACCCTCAAGGACTTTAGTACACTATTGCGTGTGGGTGGGTGGATGGCAGAGAACAGCACAGTGAGATGAAACCTGAAGGACACTGTGACAGGTTGAAAGGAGGATGTACCTAGGTCCTGACCAGAGAATCGGGTGGCAGGAGCCAGAATGGGCTGGCAGAGACAGGTTCTGCTGCCTGTGTATATAATGAGACTCAAGCATGAACAACTAGCCAGCCCTGTGCTGGAGGGACGGTGAGCCTCTGTGGTAGGAGCCACTACTTTGGGGACATGTCCTTATGTCTGAGACCAACAGCTTTCTGTGTTGTTAGAAATGGCAGGAGACATCCCCCTGTCACATCCATGGACGCTCTACAACTGGGACTGAAAGGCTGGAATTTGGCCAGACCTACAGCTCTGTTCTTGGAAAGAGTGGATTTTGGTGGATGGTGTCAGCACATCCATGATGGGCGTCACACCCGCCATTAATCCTGTCCACTCTAACAAAAGTGGTAACTCCTTCCCTCCGTGGTGTTTCTCTATGCTCACAGGTGGCTGGGGAGTTTAAGTACCACCCAGAGTGCTTTGCCTGCATGAGTTGCAAGGTGATTATTGAGGATGGGGATGCATACGCCCTGGTGCAGCATGCTACGCTCTACTGGTAAGATGTGCCCTGCGTGTCCTTCGCAGTAATAGCGGCTAGGAAAGTGGGACATGAGCAGTGTGAGTGGGGCGAAGGCAACTGGGGTGGTGTGCTAGGAGAGCTGCTAGACAGCGTCACTCTGCCCCGTAGTCCTCTCAGAAGGAGGAAATGGCTGCGAGGTGCCCTCTTAGGAAAGACATCCCCCTACCCAGCTAACAAAAGAAGGCAGCTGAGGCCCAGAGGCCGGGACAAGGTTCTTACCGTGAGTCAGGCAGAGCAAGAAAGCGCGGTCCATCTCACCTCCAGGCCAGGGTTCTTCCCAGTATTTTCTCTGCTGCTGCCCCAGCTTGTCACCCAAGTCCTAGACTCCTCCCTTTGGACAGCCCATCAAGACTTGTAGCAAAGACAGTTGTGGCGAGACTGGGGCTGCTGCTTCAAGCCACATGATAGATACAGTGGTTGCTGGAGGACTCCCGGGCAGACCTGCAGGATCTCAGCTCCCTTTGTGCCCCTCTCCTCAGCGGAAAGTGCCACAACGAGGTGGTGCTGGCGCCCATGTTTGAAAGACTGTCTACGGAGTCTGTCCAGGACCAGCTGCCCTACTCTGTCACGCTTATCTCCATGCCTGCCACCACCGAGTGCAGACGTGGCTTCTCCGTGTCTGTGGAAAGGGCCTCTTCTAACTATGCCACCACCGTGCAAGTGAAAGAGTAAGTGTTGTTAGAACCTTGCAGCAGAGGCTCATGGTCAGAGCCCACAGGGAATCCTCACAGGGCTCAGGTCATAGAACTTCTCTGTCCTCACCACCACCTTTCTCCTGACTCTGGCTCTTCGTGTTTCTTCTGCCCAAGTTGCTTCCCTCTTAAGGCTGCCTTCCCAACTTTTCAGACATCAGGTTTCATGTCTGCTCCTAGAACTTATCTGGGCTGATTAATGTGTATTAGCTTGACTATCATCTGCCCTCCCCACCTGAGGTGGTTTGAATAAGATTGACCCCAGAGGCTTATATATTTGAATACATATTGAATGTATTTAAAGCTTAGGGAGTGGCATTAGGAGGCATGGCCCTATAGGAGGAAGAATGTCACTGGGGGTGGACTTTGACGTTTCAGGCTCAAGGTTACTCTCCCTACTGACTTCAGATCTAGATGTAGAACTCTCAGCTACCCCTCTCTAGTGCCATGTCTGCCAGTGTATTGCCATGCTTCCTGTCTTAACAATAATGAACTAAACCTGAACTATAAACCATCCCCACTTAAAATTTTTTTTAATAAGAATCAGTGTGGTCATGGGTCTCCTCCGAGCATTAGAAATCCTTTTTTTTAAAGATTTATTTATTTGTTATATATAAGTATCCTGTGGCTGTCTTCAGACACACCAGAAGAAGGCATCTGATCCCATTACAGATGGTTGTGAGCCACCATGTGGTTGCTAGGAATTGAACTCAGAACCTCTGGAAGAGCAGTCGTGCTCTTAACCAGTGAGCCACCTCTCCAGTCCCACAATAGAAATCCTAAGACTCCAACATGAACTCCAGAAGGGCCTCCTTTGTCTTGTTCTGTACTGTATACAAGGGTCTGCCATTAATAGGAAGTTAGTTATTGTTTTATCGGTTGCATTTATGAATGGAGAATGAAGACAATAGGCACCAGAGAGAGTAAGATCTTACTTTTGGTCTCATTCAAAGATTAGAGGTGAGACTACATCCATAAAATACTAGGCTTCATTTTTTTTCCTTGGGCACAGCATCATGTTGAGGCACAGCATCATGACAGGGAGCATGTGACAAAGCTGCTCACTTTGTGGTGGCTGAAGAGAGAGAGAGAGCCCTCCCTGTAAATACTGTGAGGCTGGATCTTACAGTGCGGGTGAGAGGTCATTAGGATTAAGAATTCAGGAGGAGGTGAGATCTGTTCTATAGCTTCATTAAATAAGGAGAGGAAATTGTGCAGAAGGAGACCAGATACCTCTAGAGGTGAGTGTCTGATCGTTTGGTGTACATTCAGAGAGTAGCCTGAGCGGCTGTTAATATGGAGGACCTGACTGTGAAAGTCCAGGAGGTCTGTTAAGCATCAAGATAATATAACCAGAAGGACCACTGGGGTGGAGGTTAGATAGGAGAGAGGAAAGGTCAGAGATATAGACCTGTTAGAAGGCTCCTGGGCGATCCAGGAGAGAGATGTTGGTAACTATGGTGATGGAGAGAAGGCAGGATTCTCAGAGGTGGGTGGGGGTTGAGGGGAGAAGGGAGGGACTTGAGGGAACTCCAAATGGGGACAATGTCCAGGTTTCTGGCTTAGGCCAATAGGTCAGTGATAGTGCCCTTCCCTGAGAGGAAGCATCCTGGGGTGGGTACTACATTTTAGTGTAGGTGGCCTCCAGCATGTGGCCACTGGGGACTGGGTACCTGGTGAGCTGTCCCTGTACAAGAGGCCAGCTGGGTTTTTAGAATGCTTTCGTCCTGCCTTAACTCTTGTCCATCTCTAGGGTCAACCGGATGCACATTAGTCCCAACAACCGAAATGCCATCCATCCTGGGGACCGTATCTTGGAGATCAATGGGACCCCTGTCCGCACTCTCCGAGTAGAAGAGGTACAGTGTGTGTCTAGTCTGTCTGTGGGCCTGGTGCATAGAGCAGGTCCCCTGAAAGATCTGGCTGGCTATTTACCCATACCAACCAATCTTAACACTGAGCCTGTGACAGCCAGTGGCTTTCTCGGTCAACCTAACAGATTTCCAGGGCAGAAGAGATGGGTTGCCAGGTGGGAAGGTAGCAAGGTGCCAGACAGAAGCATTGAATGACCTCTGGCAGCCAGAGGCTACCTCTAGGCAAGTTAAATGTTGGCTACACTGTGCTTAGACTGTTTGGGTGGGCAATAGGCAGCTTCAGGTAGGACGGCTTGTGGAAACTGACCTTACCTTGCTGTTGGCACAGGTGGAGGATGCGATTAACCAGACAAGCCAGACACTTCAGCTGCTGATTGAACATGACCCTGTCCCCCAGCGCCTGGACCAGTTACGGCTAGATACCCGGCTATCTCCCCACATGCAGAGCACTGGACACACTCTCATGCTCAGCACCTTGGACACTAAGGAGAACCAGGAGGGAACACTGAGGAGACGTTCTCTGAGGTGCTGCTCTGTCCCATCTCTGTCTTGTCCCTTGTATATCCCTCAGAGGCTGTATTGGTTTTTGGAGGCCAGCAGCCTTAGGGAACCAGGTCAGGGTCAGCATACGAGACTTGAGCTGACCCAGCTACCCTGTGGGACTCACAGTTCACAGGTAGAGTTTCTGTATAGACATGGAAACAGGTGTCTACCAGGTTTCCTTAGAAACTACAGGGTCAGAATCTTGGTGTGGTAGCGCATTTCTGTAATCCCAGCATGTGCAAGGCTAAGGAGCATCATGAGTTTGAGCTAGCTACAGTTACATAGTGAGACTCTATCTCAAAAAAAAAAAAAAAAAAAAAAAGCATTTAAAAGCATTGCTCTTATCCACAATCTCAATACTCAGGAGACTGAAGCAGGAAAATTGCCATGAGTTCAAGGCCAGACTGGACAATAAAATGATCCTCAGAGAGATTCAGACTGGGGATGTAGTCAGACTACTTGCTAAGCAAACAGGATAACTCGGGTGCCTAGTACCCATGCCAGAGCCAGCCAGGCATAGTTTTACACGTTCCTGTAACCCAGCACTGAGGGGAGTGGAGGCAGGAGGATTAATGGTACTTGCTGGCTGCCAGCCTAGCTTCAACTTCAGGAAGAGATCTCTACAGGAATAAGGCAGAAAGTGGGAGAGAACACCTGATCTCCTCCACTGGCCTCTGCATGTATACACAAGTGCACATGCACACATCTGTACACACACTCACACACACACACACACACACACACACTCACACACACATTCTCTCTCCCTCTCTAACAATGTGCACAGGTGCACACAAACTAACACATACCAAAACAGAAGACTGGGCTCTGTCCATTAAACTTGAGCTAGACAGGAAACTGTAACACCGACAATCTTTAAACTCCATCATAGAGGAAATGTGGGGCTGGAAATGGTGAAGAATGTGATGGACCAACCTTTAATCTCCACACTTAAGGGCAGAGGCTAGCCTGGTCTGCACAGTGAGTTCCAGGACAGCCAGCACTACACAGAGAAGGGGTGGGGGGAAGAGTATGAGCATTCAGGGAAGTGTGGCATTTTGGGGGGGGGGTTGTTGTTTTGTTTTGTGACAAGATCTTACTTTGTACCCCTGGCTGTCCTGGGGCTATAGAAAAGGTATCTTTGAGTTTCCGATGCTGTGAGCAGACACCATGACCAGGGTAACTCTTATAAAGGACAACATTTAACTGGGGCTGGCTGACAGGTTTAGAGGTTCAGTCCATTATCATCAAGGTGGGAGCATGGCAATGTCCAGGCAGACATAGTGCAGGAGGAGCCCAGAGTTCTACATCTTGTTCCAAAAGCAAACAGGAAAACACTGCTGTCTTCCAGCCAGCTAGGATGAGGGTCTGGAAGCCCACCCCACAGTGACACACCTACTCCAACAAGACCACACCTCCTAATAGTCCCACTCCCGAGGCCAGGCATATTCAAACCACCATACCAGGCTAGCCTCAAGCTCACAGAGATCTGCCTGCCCTCTGCCACGCTGTTGTACTGGGTTAGAGGCACTATTGTGCACAGTCAAGCATAGGTGTTTTAAGACTTGGGGGACAAATGTTCCCATTCACAAAGCCTCTGGAGGGCAACTTTGTGTGTGAGCCTCAAGTAGGCTACTTATAGGACTGGAGACAGGTCCCTGTGTTCTCAGGCAGAACTATCCATGACATTCACTTCCTCTCATACTTTGTACCCTGTTTCTGCATCTGTGATGTGGGGTTCTGTAAGAGTTAAATGTAACAAAGGACACAAGGTTGTACAGTGCCAGGTTCAGCACTCCTTAATGTCAAGGTTAGAACTAGGAACCGGGTATTTCTCCACCCCTGGCTCCAGTTGGCTGAATCAGTCAGGCTCCTGTTGGAAACACAGCCTCCCCACAGATCATTCCTCACCGCCTCTGGGCCTCGGCCAGCTTGACGGAGGCGAGGTACCAGAAGGCAGACGGGCTGGAAAAGGGAAGAGTGGGTGGTCAGAGAGCTGCTCACACAACTTGAAGAGCCTCTATTTGGAAAGGTAGCTCACTTGGCGTGTGCTGTGGGCAGCAAGGTGGCAGCACGGGAGGGACAGAGGGTCATTTTATTCTTCAGTAAGTCAGAATAACAGTCACTGGCTGCTTTTGCATATGTAAATGCAGCGGCTTTATTGCCATAAAAGTCATGCATGTTTATTATCTCCAAATGTAATCAGTGTAGGCCAGTACAGATTTATTCAAAACTGGATCCAAGCTGCCATTTACCCCTTTTGTGGACGGAGTCATCTGTCACTGTATGATACCTTGAATCAAGCAGCCATGGGGCTGGAAGCACAGTCTGAGGTAGTGGAGCTGTCTGTAGTGCTGTTATGTCTGGAGCATCATGAACTAGTAGACTGTCATCCTGTATATGAAGTCCTCAGTCCGTCCACCCCCAGCCTGCTTCCTGCACTTCTCAGTGCAGGATGGAATCCGTGGTGGCCCACATGCTGGGCAGATGCTTCCCCACTGAGATTCATCTCTAGTCTCCTGATTTCCCATTTTTTAATGCGTTTTTTACTATGATTAATACTGTCTACAGCCCCCAAATAGCACATCTGTCTGATTAAGAACCCCCTTCTCCCAGAGATACCATCCAAATTTCAACCGCTGGATGACCAGGTGCCCCCGAGCCTCCTGTTGTGTTTTGTTGCCTGGTTTCACCCTTCCCTCATCCTCAGGCGCAGTAACAGCATCTCCAAGTCTCCTGGCCCCAGCTCCCCCAAGGAGCCCCTGCTCCTCAGCCGAGACATCAGCCGCTCAGAATCCCTGCGCTGCTCCAGCAGCTACTCACAGCAGATCTTCCGGCCCTGTGACCTGATCCATGGGGAGGTCCTAGGGAAGGGCTTCTTTGGGCAGGCCATCAAGGTGAGCACAGGAAGAGGCCTCAGTCTTTGCTGCCACCACCTTTCTTTACCTTTCCTTTCAAAGCATTATTGTGTGTGTGATGTTTGTGTGGGGGCCAGAGGACAGCTCTGAGGCGTCTGCTCTCTCCTACCTTTCCATGGGTCTGGGATCCGACTCTGATCATCAGGCTTGAGTGACAAGTTTGCCTGTTGAGCCATCCCCAGTGCTCTTACACTGCATCCTGTAGGACACCGGCCTCCTTCCTGGCTGTGAGTGATGGTGTCTGAGGTGCCCTTTCTGTCCCTACAGCCACCTACAAGCAGCATGGCTGCTGTAGGGAGTGGCTCTGGAAGCTCAAGCTAGGCTTCACATCCCTGGCCCTCATTGCCACCAGTCAGTGAGGGTGTGCTAGGTGCTCACAAGCTGCAGGTTGCAGGGCATGCTACAAGGTGAAGGCTCCTGCTACTCTGGTGAGCCCAGGAACTAATTTTTGTCTCTTTCTCTCCTCCTCCTCTACTGAGAGCTGGGAGGGGGGGTCAGGTAAGCCTTGTGTATCAGCTTTCCAGGCAGCAGGGTGGAAGGCTCACCTCTGACCCACCCAGCTCCCTGGTGCATGTCTGTGGCGCTGACACCCTGCCCCCAGACTCTGTCTACCGAGGGGATTCACTCCTGTGCCAGATGAGCAAAGCCCCTGCTTGGCTTGGCCGCATCCCCTCCCTTCCTTTCCGGTCTCCTTTTCTAGAGTCCTGGCTTTCCCTTATGCATGCCCCGCATTCTAGGGGAGGAGATACACTTCCTTCCCAAGTCCCCTCTGTCCTGTGCTGTGTTCTACACATCTCTGGCTACTCTGTCCTCCAAGGAATGGGAGGACACTGCAAAGTTTTTTTTTTCCTTTGCCTTTTCTTATTTTCTTTTCCCCGGTGCTGGAGGTCAGACCCAAGACCTTGAGCATGCCATCCGAGGTCTCTGTCACTGAGCTTCTCCCTCAGCCCACAGACTGTCACAAACAGAATGCTAAGATCGTCTCTGGCCTCTGTGCTGTTAACACTTGCCCTTCCTGTAGGTGACTCACAAAGCCACAGGCAAAGTGATGGTCATGAAGGAGTTAATTCGCTGTGATGAGGAAACCCAGAAGACTTTCCTGACTGAGGTAAGAGGCTGGACTTTCCAACCTGAGGGGCTGAAACAAGCAGATCATGTGACCCCAAGAGTGAACCCAGGCCGGATATGGCAACACAGTGAGACCCTGTTCAGAAAAGAAAGTGAAATAGGGGTGTTTCTTCAAAAGAAAAAGGTGGCCCAGGCCTGTCACTCCAGCTACTCCAGAGGCTAAGGCAGAAGGACTCCTGCTAAAGGCTAGCCTAGGCAACATAATGAGGCTGTCTCCAAATAGAAAATAAAACAGGGGAGAGGCTAGATGAATGGCTCAGCAGGCAAGAGCACATACTGCTCAGGCAGAGGACCTGGGTTCTGTCCTCAGCACCTCCATAGTGGCTCACAACCATCCAGTTCTGATACTCACACTGACCTGATACCAGCACCAGGCACACGTGTGGTACACAGACATGCATATGTGGAGCTGAACACACACACATGAAATAAATTATGGATAAATAAATAAGAGTTGAGCTAGGGAATAACCCAGTGCTGGAATGTGTGCCAGCACAGTCTGCACTGTACTGGGTTCAATCAAGAGACAGAAGAGAGGGGAGGGAGAAAGAACAGGAATTGGGGGTGGAAGAGTCTGGGAAAGAAAAGGTGACGAGATGGAGAAATTTCACTTCAGCCGCTATTTTATTTTATTATTAAGAAAAAAAAAACCTCAAAGTTTATTTCATCTCAGTCTCTTAGGTTTCATCATCATTATTTATTATTATTATTATTATTATTATTATTATTATTATTGACTTTTTAAGTGTGTGGGTGTTTTATCTGTATGTATATCTGCATACCAGAAGAGGCCATGAGACTAGAGTTATAGGTAGTTATGAGTAGTCATGTGGGTGCTGGTGATTAAACCCAGGTCCTCTGGAAGAGCAGCCAGTGCCCTGAAACTTTGAGCCATCTCCCCAGTCCTTTATCTCAAAACCTTGGGAGAGATTCTGGTGTGGTAATACACACCTTTTATCTCAGCACCCTCAGAGGCAAGTGGATCTCTGAGTTCCGGGCCAGCCTTAGCTACATAGTGAGCTCCAAGCCAGCCAAGGATATTAGAAAGACCTGTCTTTAAAAATAAGAAAGGGGGGAGGAGAAGAAAAAGAGAAAATGTCCAAGAGGAAAGACTCAAATTACAGTGCATCTGTTAAGTGCACACTTAAAGACACTACAGGCCAGTCTCAGGCGAGATTCGAGTTTTTAGGGGATGGTATGAACATACCAGTTTGATATATGTCATTATGGTCGCCACCAAATATCCTGAAGTTGGACTCAGGGGACAGATATGCCATCCTGTGAACATCTCTTTTGTGCTGCCTCTTGCTTCTTAGGTAGCTGCAGCTGGGGCAGCTGCAGTGGGGAGGTGGCTTCCTACTTAGCACCCTCGCCACGGCCCTTCTCTCACTCTTGGGCCTGCCCACCTGGGTCTCTAGAGCACATCTAGAAAAGCAGGGCCCAGTGTGCAGAACCTGTGAGGCTGTCCTCACTTGTCCTCCCCTCCCCCAGGTGAAAGTGATGCGAAGCCTAGACCACCCTAATGTGCTCAAGTTCATCGGTGTTCTGTACAAGGACAAGAAGCTGAATCTGCTGACAGAGTACATTGAGGGGGGCACGCTGAAAGACTTTCTGCGGAATGTGGTGAGCCCGTGACCCCACTGTCATGAAGAGCCTTAGTGGGTTGTCAGAGGGACACCTGTGCTCCTTACTCTGGAGCCTTACGGGTTAGAGGGACCTTGTTTGCCCTCAAAGGCATCCACTGGGAGGGATTGGAAGGCTTCTATGGCACGGTGGAGTCTAGACCAAAAGCTGGGAAGGACTCCTTATGTACATTCTCCTACCCTGCAGGACCCGTTTCCTTGGCAACAGAAGGTCAGGTTTGCCAAAGGCATCTCCTCTGGAATGGTGAGTCCTATCAACAGCCGTGTGCATAATTAGAATGAGGTGCAGGGGTTACAGGCTGCTCTGGAAGGCAGATACCCATCATGGGGCTGGAACATTCAGCAGCTGCCTATTGAGTTTCTTTCAATGCCAAGGAATTGTTGGCTAGCTACTCTCTTTCAGTCAACAGTTCTCAAAGGATTCCAAACAAGGCAAATCATAGCTCAGGGTACCCTGACCTTGCTGTCAAAGAGGTGCTCAGGTGCTGCTGGACCTTGGAGCCTTACTGCCTACAGAATACGAGGGGGAGGGGGACAACACGAATTCTAGATGAACTCTGAAGAAGCAGCCAGTGGTGCCTTCACGTGTCTATTGAATGCATTGTGGGAATGAGTCTAGCCATCCTCAGAACTGACAGACAGGTGCTAATGAAGTGGCTGTTCCACACAGCAGGCACTGTGGAGGGAGGGGCTGCATCCAGGAATGTGCTCCTTCCTCCAGTAACCTTTGTTTACAGCGAAGAAGTGAGATAGAACAGGAACAGCTGGGCCCCGGGTTTGTCAGGAGGTCACTGGTGGCCACCTCCAAGCTACAAGTCCAGCTCTGTAAGAGAAGGGACGAGCTGGAGCTGCGGGCAGACAGTGGCCAGCACCAAGAGGGTGGCTTTGCAGAGGGTTGGCCCTGTGGAGGCTGGAAGAGAAACCACAACACACAGGGGTCTCAGGAAAAAGGGGTACATTGGGAAGGTATAGTCAGCTTTTGAGGAGGGGGTTGGCAGGCAGCCAGGCCATGTGTTACAGCGATAGGAAAAGTAGTGCAGGGGGACTAGGAAGGGGGCAGTGTCACCCTCCACGTCTACAGGGAAAGGAAAGACTAAGAAAGTAGCTCCTAGGAGTGACACAGGAATGTCTAGTAAAAATAGTTTAGAAATGGCTGGACAGGAAGAGGGAGGGGCTGAAGTACAGACAGAGGAGGAGGGTGTCTCAGGGGAGGTGAGTCAGGAGGTCGTTTCTTCCCCACCACAGGCAGGAAAATCCAAAGTGTCTGAAGCCTGACCCTGGAGGAGGGAAGAACAGTGAGGGCGCTTACTTTAGATTGCCTCCACCTGAGTAAAGGATGGGGGACTCAGACCAGTGGAGTTGGAAACCGTTGGGAAAACCTGGGCAGGAGTTGGCAGTTTTCGGTTGGTGTTAGGACACAAGCTTTGGGGTGGGGATGAGAAGCCAAACACAGGCTGGGCCTAGAAGACAGGAGTAGCTGGGCATTGGGGGAGGGGACGCTGGATGGGCGTGGCCTGGGGGAACAGGCTCCATGGCTCCCACTTCTGTTGCAGGCCTATTTACACTCCATGTGCATCATCCACCGAGATCTGAACTCGCACAACTGTCTCATCAAATTGGTAAGTTCCACTGTGCTTGTCTGAGCTGCCTGGGGCTATCCCTCCGGCTTCAGACCAGACACCACCTACGGGCTTCTATTTGGGCTTTCTGCTACCTCAGATGCCTTTGCCATCCCTGTCTTATGGAAGCTCTCAGGCACACACATGCAGGGACAACTTCACCTCCCTCCCCAGGAGCAGCCCTTGAAGTGATTATTATTAGAAGGGATTAGCTTGCCTGTCTGGCCAGCAGAAGGCCCTAGGCTCAATCCCCTACACTGATTTAGTGTGACAGGAGTCTGGTTGTGGTTGGGGGCTGATTCCACTTTGCAGCGTGGGCAGGCTGCAGGGTCTTTGATCCACATAGCCAACATGAGGCCAGCGTTCCTCACACATCCCTTAGTTACAGTTGTTCCAGTGTGTGTCTCCTGCCTACTTCCTTCTGTACCAACTTGAAATAATTGTAACGTCTCTCCATGCTACCACCCCATAGTTCTCCCCTGGCCCTTACGGCCTTTGCCCGACCTTTTCTCTTAACCTATTCTGACAACTACAAGTGCTTGTCAAGAACAAGACAAAGGGCTGAAGAGAGACAAGAAACCCTCACCCACCTGAGCTGCACTCTGCAGGTCACTTCCCCGAGGCTCCGCCCCCTTCAGCTTGGAATCTGCTGTGGGCAGTTACCAGACTGACCAGAAAACCCCACAAAGGCCCAGCCACAATGGTGTAACTACTTTCTGGTGTGACTATCCTGCTGTGTAACTTTACTCCCCTTGAAGGTGGTCTCTCTTGCCTATGCCCACTCCCCAGAGACAAATTAGAGAAACCCACACCCAGGTCCTAACCTGGCCCTTGCCCTACCAGGACAAGACGGTGGTGGTAGCAGACTTTGGGCTGTCACGTCTTATAGTAGAAGAGAGGAAAAAGCCTCCAGTAGAGAAGGCCACCACCAAGAAACGCACCTTACGCAAGAGTGACCGCAAGAAGCGCTATACTGTGGTGGGAAACCCCTACTGGATGGCCCCTGAGATGCTGAATGGTAAGTTCTAAATCCCTGGAGGGAAAAGATCCAGAGAAAAGACAGGAACCATGTCTTAAATTGAGTGCTGTAAGCTGGGGAAGCCTGTGATAGGGACAGACCTGGGAGGGGGGTTGTCTTTCAGGCTTGGCCAAGAAAGGTCTCAAACTTCTTTCCCAAACACAGCTGGGGACAGCAGCATGCCATCCTAGGTGGCAGGTGAGCTCTAAGGATCTTTTGTCTCTTAAGTGGCCCAGGCTGTTGAGAGCTTAGCCTCCCCTCTCTCCAGATCAAGAACTGAAGTATGGTGCCCCCTGGTGGATGTTGGCTAGTATTGTTGAAAAGCAATGGGTTGCCTGGCTAACCCTGGCTTATGGTCAGAGTCTAGAGGAGCCTGAATCTGGCTGCAGTTCTTGATGACATGCAGTCGATGGTCACCCTGAGCACCTTTAGGGCTGTTGTAGCCCTAGTTCTGGCCTGGCTTGACCCAAGACCCAAAGAGGCTTAACCTAACAGCCATTCTCCCCTCTTCCCCAAGGCAAGAGCTACGATGAGACTGTGGATGTCTTCTCTTTCGGGATCGTTCTCTGCGAGGTAAGCTCTGGCTCAGACACCCGAGGAGCCCCGCCTCCCTGAGATCTGGGTTTCTCTCCTACAAGAGAATAGTTTGCCACAAAGTCAGTGGTTAGGCTGCAGCGTAGCCCAGTATCTCTCAAAGCCCTGAATCGAGTTAGACACATTGAAAACCTTTTCTCACTCCTACAAAACTGAGGGAGAGACTTACAGTGGTTAGAATAATTAAAGAATTTACAGAGTTGCTTTCTTCAGTAGATTGCAATGGAGTATTTGTCATCTACTGAAAATTCAGGTGATGCCAGCCAGAGGGTTTCAGACATCAGTCAAACCCAGTTCCTCACCTTGTAGAGCCTTGAGCTGGTAGAGGACATAGCTTCAAAGGGGCATGGGCAGGGCAGGGTCAGTGGAAGCTTCTAGCTTTCAGAGGTGCCAGTTACAAACATTGCTTCTGCTGCAGGGAGGCCTCTTCTAAGCCCTCAGTATCCAGACATTCAGTGTCAAGAGAGGTCTAGATTAGCATGGTAAGGAGAGGTGGGTCACAGGGCCGCCTTCTAACCCTGGGCATCTGTCTGCAAGAGCATCCCTTTCTCCTCTATCTGTGGCCTCTGTAGACCTTCCTGACCAAGCATCTTCTTGCCTGCAGATCATTGGGCAGGTATATGCCGACCCTGACTGCCTGCCCCGCACACTGGACTTTGGCCTCAATGTAAAGCTTTTCTGGGAGAAGTTTGTCCCAACAGACTGTCCCCCGGCCTTCTTCCCCCTGGCTGCTATCTGCTGCAAACTAGAGCCTGAGAGCAGGTTGGTGTCTCCTCCCTTCTCCCACCTCACAGCCCTCAGGTCCTGAGACGTTTGCTTCAGATCATCCCATGCCCTTCCCTGGACAAGCAGTGTAGAATCCTAGAGCTCGAGTCATCGGCTAAACCGTGGAAGCTCCTGACAGCTCTGACGTGCCACATTAGGGAAAAGAGGTGGCACAGAAGCAAGGGAGCTGTCAAGATGGAATCACAGACATTAAAAGCAGTGGGGGGTGTTTTGTTTTTTAAGAAAATCTGGGTGAGGCATATGAATCCATGATAAAATGTGGAATGAATGGAGCTACGGGTTCAGTTCTCAGCTCTGGGGGTGGCCAACAAAAGACAATTACAGGGACTGGTGGTGTGTCTCAGGAATAGAGAGAACTTGCCTGGCATATGCCAGGTCCTGGGTTGCACCTTTAGCAAGCATACATGAGCAGATGCTCCATTCACCCACACACCCTCACAAAACACAAAGTGATTGATTTTTTTTATAAAGAGTTATTTATTTATTATATAAGTACACTTTAGCTGTCTTCAGACACACCAGAAGAGGGCATCAGATCCCATCACAGATGGTCGTGAGCCACCGTGTGGTTGCTGGGATTTGAACTCAGGACCCTGGGAAGAGCACTTGGTGCTCTTAACTGCTGAGCCATCTCTCTCTCCAGCCCGTGATTGATTTTTATATCATGTGCCTTTTATCTTTTAAAAAATGCTTATAACTCTTAAAATAGGGTCTAGGGATGTACTTGGCTAGAATGCATGAAGCCTTCGGTTTGATCCCTGCCATTGTGTAAAAGCTGGGTGGGAGGGTAAATGCCTCTGAAGTCAGGATTTGGGGGTTCTTAAGAGGAGGGTCAGAAGTTCAAGACCAGCAGGTGTGATGGCATATACCTTTAGCCCCAGGACTTGGGAGGCAGGTGGATCTCTATGAGTTCAAGACTAGCTTGGTCCATAGAAAGTTCTAGGATATCCAGGACTACATCACGAGACCCTGTCTAAAAGAGGAGTTGGAGCAGGAATATCACTCAGTGATACAGCACTTGCCTGGAATGTTCAAGGCCCTGGGTTCTATCCTCAGTACCACAGAGGCTGCTTCATACCCCTGTCTCACCACACACGTGAAGGGTGCTACTGAGGGAATGACCGTGGGCTGGTAGATAAATCATCTAACTTTGGATAATAAAAATAGACTTAGAAGCTGCCTTAGTTACTTTTCTATTGCCATGACAAAACACCATGAGCAAGACAATTTATAAAAGAAAGCATTTAATTTGGAGGTTGCTTACAGTTTCAAATGTTGAGTCCATCCTCTTCATGGTAGGGAAGCATGGCAGCAGGCAGGCGGGGACTAGAACATTATCTAATCCTCAGGTAGGGTCTGCCATGGCCTTTTGAATCCTCAAAGCCTATACCTACCCCCAACAAAACAGGATGTCCTAATCCTTCCCAAACAGTTCCATCCCACAAGCCTATGGGGACCTCAAGCCACCACAGGAGCTAAGCTAATATAGGACAGGGTCTGGGGGCAGGTTTCACAATTTTTCTGTTGTTTGTGGTTTTGTTTGTTTTGAGATGTCCCCCAAGCTGGTTCAAACTAGACATATACTTGAAGATGACCTTGAACTTCCAACCCTCTTGCCTCTACCTCCTAAGTGCTAGGATGACAGGTATACTCCCACATGGCCACCACTATGCTGAGAACTGAACCCAGGTCTTTGTGGATGGTAGGCAGGCATTGTACTGACTGGGCCATATCCCCAGCACCCAAATTTTATTTTTAGTAAGTATAGAAACCCAGTCCTAACCTTTGCTTGTTGCGTTCACATCAAGACATGAGAGGCTCTAATCTCTTTGGATGTTTTTACCTTAAGCCACCATCTCTAGCCTGGCCAGACTTGTCAGTGTTACCTTGCATAATTATATCAAGAAAGTAGAGGGTTTGCCTGACGTGGTGAACCTTGGAAATGGGGGACACAGCTTCATACCCATCCCTCCCATGCTCATTTTATGCCTGTTCATCCCTCTTCTTTGTAGACCGGCGTTCTCAAAGCTGGAGGACTCATTCGAGGCACTCTCCCTGTTTTTGGGAGAGCTGGCCATCCCACTGCCTGCAGAGCTGGAAGAACTGGACCACACTGTGAGCATGGAGTATGGCCTTACCCGGGACTCTCCGCCCTAGCGCTGGTTCATCCCCCTGCAGGGGGACATTCCACAGTCAGCATTGCCCCCTCTGCGCCCTGTCCTTGCTCTGAGCAGGACTGCCCAGGCTTCCTGTGGATTAATGGCTTGCTTAGAAGCAGAACAAGCCACCCCTACTACCTCCCCAGGAGGCACTTGGGTGTAGGGAAACAGTTCTCCACAGGTTTGGGGGCCTAGTTTCTGTCTGTAAATCCAACACTCACCTGAAAGCTGTGAAGAGGATAAAAGAGCCTGGATTCTAGACCAAGAGTCTGTTACTCGGGACTCCCCGGGACCTCTGTGGATTGAGATTCTGGGAGGCTGTAGCTTTACACTAATCAACATAACCTGGGCCTGATGGGCAAAATGGCGGAGTGAACTGGCCTGAGGGCTCTGGAGCCTCTGGTTCAGCAAGGTGCAGGACTTCAAGCAATAGTATGAGTAACAGAAACAGGGAGCCTTCAAAGTGTGGGAAATGACAGTAGCGAGTTCTCCTTCCATCCTGGGCCATGCCCTTTGGAGCAGGTTTTGAAGAGTCTTAGTATGTGGTGAAATCTACAGGATCCAAAAAAAGGACTGGTTTCTGCTCACCAGCCCAGGGACCACATCAGTGTGTGGGGAGTTTCCACTTCAGCATCCTGTCTCAACAAAAACACCAAAGAAGCTGGGGCTGGAAAGAAAATGGCCTTGCCCTCTAAAGAGCCCCATATCCAGGCTGGTGGGCTGAGTCAGAAACTCGAAATATTGCCTAACAATAGATGGGCTCTGGATGCCAGTGTGGTTTGTCTCAGACTTTGGTCTAAGCAGGGAGAAGGGGGTCCCATCAATTTCTTTGCACCCTGTGGCAGCTACTGCACATCCTCTAGAATGTCTGGTCCAGGCAGCAACCTGGGACAGGCATTGGTGGCCGCTGAGTCCCCAAAGAGAACTCCCTGAGCTGGGCCTTGTAGATTCTACCTCTTCTGTTGCTGGTCCAGCTTACTTCCTGAGCCACACTCGAGAGCCATGGGCACGGGGAAGTCTAAGGGCACATTCCACCCCTGACTGCCAGATGTCCCGGGACTCTGTAGCTCACCAAGGTTGCCGTCTCCTAAGCGGGAGCTCACACCATATTTAACAAATGGGGAATGGGTTTGGTTATAAATACGTGTGATGGGTTGTACTGGTGGGGGGATCTGGGAAGAGTGGTTGCTGTTATTAGCTTTTATCTATGGGGTGATATGTGAAATATTTTGTACATAGACAAGATGAATTATGGGATGGGAAGTCTTTGGCCACTTGAATTGCTATGTAGATTGTACTTGTGTGTGGAGTTCCGAATCTGCTGCAGAGGGACTCCTGAACTCCCAGTAGCAGCTTGGTTCGGCATCCTGTGATCAATTATGCTTGCGCTGTCCCGCAAGTGTGGGAGTGGTGGGCCTGCGCTGGGCCATGAAACAGATTAAATAAATTAAGCAGTTAACATAGCGATGACAGAGCGTGCAAAAGTGACTTAGGAGCCGACTGAAGCATGCAGAGAGCAGGACAGCTACTGTGGCAGAGGACCAGGGCACCTCCAGTTTCAGGGGTACTCTACCTCATCTCACTCTGGGCTCCTGCACACACGGTACGCGTACATGCCCTTGGGCACATACATTCACACTTTTTTTTTTAAAGATCTGTATTTATGTATGTGAGTACACTGTTGCTATCTTAAGACACACCAGAAGAGGTAGGGTATAGGGTCCCATTACAGATGGTCGTGAGCCACCATGTGGTTGCTGGGAATTGAATTCAGGACCTTTGGAAGAGCAGTCAGTGCTCTTAACCGCTGAGCCATTTCTCCAGCCCACATAAACATTTTTAAATGTTTTAAAGAAACATAGTCTGCTGGCCACTTTTATATAACTTATCAGGGAATTCTCAGTCTCAAGTCTAGTCCCCTCTTCTAGACAACAAACCTTCAGAGATCATACACATCCACTAGAGGTAGCCCTTCTGAGTAGCAGGTATTTTAGGTCTGCAAAGCTATTAGGCCTGGCTCTCAGCGGCTGACCCGGTCCTTGGGGGACCTTCTGCTTCTAAAGCTGTTGTGCCTGACCACTGGGTCAAATAATGCCAATATTTGGTAAGGTCCTCCTAGGCACCAAAAAAAAAAAAAAAAAAAGCCAAAAAGCCACAGCCTCTGCCAAATTTGGTAGTATGTGTTTATGGTACTCGTGAGATACAAGGGCTGGGGAATCAGTATAAATTCAAGGCCAGCTTAGTCTACCTAGTGAATTTCAGGCCAGCTCTGGTTACAGCACTGAGAGCCAGGCCTAATAGCTTTGTGGGCCTAAAGTGAGGTCAGTTTGGCTGGGTGTAAGAAGGCAAAGTTATGGACAAGGCATTTGGGAAGCATTCCCAGCAACAAAACATGTGCAAAGTAAAGTAATGGTTTGTGTTTATTTAAGTCAAATGCAGAGCAATTTGCCATAGTTCATACACAGGTGTCAGAATGAGGTATATAAAACAGAAATACTTTCATAGGAAAGTAGGAAGTAGTACTGTTCTCTTTCCCACAGTCAACACCACCATGGGAACCCTGAGATCCAGGCCCCCTCAACAAATGGCTGTAGGGAGCAAGCTTTGCTCTCAATGTCAGGAGCAGAGGGGCTCCTGGGTGGGGCCGCTGCCAAGGCCAGGAGGCTGGGCACTCTTGGTAAGACACTCAGAAACTGCTTTGATCTTGGGCAAGACACTTTTCCCTCTCTGGAAAACCCTTCAGGTCCTTCCCAGTGATTCAGTGATTGTTTTGTACCGGCTACAGTCTTAACCCTATGGAAGGAACTGTCCTGGGGGCCAGAGGGCTGCCTGCAAGCCAGGCTGGACTACAAAGCAAGCCTTACCACGCCTTTACCATAAGCTCTGGTTTAGTCTCCAGGCTCACCTTTCAGATGCAGGTCGCCAGACCCTGAAGGGTATAATTCCCATGGGTTGGCTGGCTATTTTCTTATCAGCACAAAATGAAGAGGTTCTTCTATCCATCCTCAAAAAGACAGTCTAGATATTCAGATCTACTGTTTGAGGCTGAAGGCAGAAGTGGGTCCTTCACCTCGGTGGGAGGTTTAGTGCAATTCTTTCCTTTCCTTACCAAACAGGAAGAGACGCTTGGGCCCAGGCCTAGCCCACAGTTGTCAAGGCACATCACTGCCAGCAAGTTGGGGCATACCCAGCAGTCTCTATCTAGAACCCATTTACAGCCCGAAATTCTAGCTTTTATACAAATTCATTTCTGGTTCTTAGAAGTTGGAAGCGACTTCCATCATTCATATATAGAGGTGTGTGTGTGTGTGTGTGTGTGTGTGTGTGTGTGTGTGTGTGTATACACATTTTTTTTTAATGCTTGACCTTAACTATGATTAACAGTATACGCCACTCAAGTTCCTGGATGAGAAATGGAAAGGCAGAGACTGAGGCCACCGTCAGTATACAGCATGGACGAGCTTTAGCAAGCTCCCCATCTTTTGCCTCGCCCAGGCAACATGAAAGCCCTTATTTTTGCCACAGCACCACTGTGGCTACTGTGCCAGTCTTTCTCTGCAGGCAAATCCTGCTTTAAGGGACAGAAAGGGAACATTGATTGGACCCTACCCAGCCTCCTCATCCTCACCCATAATGCTACCTGCTGCTTCCTGTGTCGTGAGGAGTCACATCTGCCCCCCCACCCCCGAAAGAAAAATGGGATAAAGTTTTAACCACAACACAAAAGGTCGGTCCTCCCAACTGCAGGAGGGTGGCCTGTCCTGTACCAGTGTCTACATGGGCACCTGCCCGCTGCAGGGGCTCAGGCCCCAGGGGTGCCAGCCGGGCCTGTGAGGAGGGTGCTGCCCTCCTGCACGTCAGCAGGAGTCTGGTTGCTGTGCACGATGATGGTCTTTTCGTCCACGATCTCACAGGTGGGATTGGTGAAGGCGGACAGGGGCAAGGTGATTCGCTGCATCTCCCTCTCACACACTTTCTGCTCATGTTGCTCTTTCAAGTCCTTCCCCCTGTCAGGGAAAGAAAACATTCAGGTTGTGCTTCCAGCGAGGCTTTGCTGTTAGCCTTCCTGAAGCCTGAGCAGGTGCTCACCCGGGTCACAGCGATCACCTGACCAAGCCAGGACCGGCCGTCCTACCAGGCCGCCTTAGGCTCAGCACTGCCCACTCTTCTCTGCTGGCTGCTCTGTCTTGGTGGCTGCTCAGTGGGGATGATGTACAAGAGGGAAACTAAGAAAGGGCTTTGCTTGCAGCCCAGGGGTCCCAAAGACCCAAAGAATGATCCCAGCTTCTTCATCCTTACCAATGCAAATGAGCAAAAGAAAAAAAAAAAAAAGGACCAGCCTAGCCTATTTAACACTTGACTAAACAGCTCTGTGTGCCTCAGTTTCTTCACCTGTCTCAAAGATATTGTGAAATCATTTTGAAGCTGCTTGCCCAAACTAGTGCAACTGCCGTGTGAACTCCTAGGGTATGACTTGCCCTGGAGCGGTCCTGACTCACAAAGCTGTGTTCCCCTGCTTTCCCCTAAAGACCTCTCTTATCCAGCCAGGGCAAGAATTATTCATCTTTCTTAGTGATAACCTCCTCTCTCTAGGCCTTAACTTCACCATCTTAAAATAAGGAGTTGCGCACGATAGTCTGTCTCTAGAGCCCTGGACCCTCTGTAAGGTTCCCCCATGTGACATGAGATCTGATCTCCTAATCCTCACTGTAAGTTCACAGGAGGCTGATAAACTCATCCCTCTGTGGCACCCAGGGACTGGAACAACCAAGTTTCTGCACATGCAAGCCCAGGCCTGGCCTATGCTTCCTGTTTAGCATCTTTGCTGGATATCAACTCCCACCTGGCGCACTATTCACGGAGGGTCTTCTGGAATAAGCACTCCCTCAGGTATTATCAGTCATCTGTCAGCTATGGCTGACTGCCGTACAGAAGGAGACACCTCTCTGTATGATATAAAGCCATGTTCTTCCAGGCGGCTCATGTAGGCAAAAATTTGGAAGGTCTGGGTTTAATTTGAGTAAGGGATCCTCCTCCCCAAGCTAATCTGTGATTCACAAAAACACAGTGCATTCAAGCCAGGTGGTGGAGGTACAGGCCTTAAATCCCAATACTCAGTGGGCAGAGGCAGGAGGATCTCTGTGAATTCGAAGCAGCCTGATCTAGAATGAGTTCCAGAAAGCCAAGACTACACATAGAAACCCTGTGTGAGAAGGGGCATCTTTTACCAGAGGCTGAAATCTTCAAGAAGGCTGGAGGAAGAAAACAAGCCAGGAACCCACTACTTCCAGAATACCTACCAAGAAACCAGGAAGAGAAGCAGTGTTTAACTGCATGTTTGATGGATGCCACACACTACATACACATGCCCTGCCTTCACTTCTCATGTTCTACAGGCAGAAGGCTGGCTTTCTCCACTCCCTCCCCTATGCAGCATGTGTCTGTATCCTGCTGAGCAGCTGCTAAGGCGGGCTTCACCACACACATCTATAGGGGTCAAATCAGTTTGCATTAATAGCAGGCTAGAAGAGCAACCAAGGGTAAAGGAAGCAGCCACTGTGACCGGTCTGCACAGGCTTCATCCATTTAGGAGCCTGGAAGCATGCCTGACCCGGCGTGCCTGCTCCAAGTCTTGCCTAGGAATCCTGAAGATGCAATGGCTGAGGCTGCCAGGCTGAAATGACCATTAGGCAGCCTAGCACCCTCCCACTGCTGTGGGGGCAGGGGACAGTCTGGCTGTTGTCTGGCAGCCAAGACAGAACAAAGGCTTACTCACTGACTCAGCTTCTCTCCCAAGGGGGGTGGAATGGTGTGGCCTTACTGTTTTCCCTCCCTTTTTATCAGACTAAGAGCTCCCTGCAGAGCTAAAACAGCACTCAGCAGGAACAGGGAGCAGCCCCAGCCTAAATTACTAGGACAAAGGCCCAGCCAGATTGAGTTCCCTTCCACCCCCACCTTTAGTTCTTCTTTCCAGGAGGAAGCCATGGTGCCTGCCCACCCTTCCCACCTCTGGGAAGCTCCCTCCATCAGCCAAGCCCTGGAGCATTACAGAGTTCAAAACTTGCAGGAATTACTGATTGCTCTGGGGGTCTACACATTGGGCTGGGCTGGGCTGGGCTGGCCAGAGAGTAGAGAGGTGAAGTACCAGAGCTGCTACCTGCCTCCAGCTTCCTATACCACACTAGGGTATGGGAACAACACTGCTGCTCTGGGCAAGTTTTCCAAGGAGGCTACTATAGAGTCGCACAAGTGTATACCCAGGTGTGTGCACATTGACTCTATCCTCACAAGATACCTATGTGCCATTTATTATTATCTCAGACCTGAGAAGGTGGGGGTGGGGGGGAGAAGGGGAAAGAAGGGAGAAGGGGGAGAAGAAGAGGAAGGGAAGGGGGGAAAGAAATGAGGAAGGGAGGAGGGGGGAAGAAAAGGAAGGAAGGGAAAGGAAAGGAGAAAAAAGGAAAGAGGAAGGGAGGGAGGGAAGGAGGGAAAAAGGGGTGGTGTTAAACCACCTGTCCAAGCAAGAGCAGAGTTAGGATTTAAACCAAGCAAAATAGTGTCCTCTAAAGAAATGTCAGTGCTGGATTACCACAGCTCACTCCCAACCTCATGAGTAAACAGGGGCCCAGAAAAGGTAAGTAATGTGCCTGATGTGTGGTGTCAACAATTGGAGGGAATTCTGGAGTAAGAGCTTGGGTTGTTTGTTTTTTAAGTTTCTAAACAAAGTCATTCTTTGAAAAGTTTCTCTCTTTTCTACTGCCCAAACTAGTTTAAACGTAGATGAGGCTACCGGGGTTCTGTCAGGTGCTCTAGAGATAACTGACAGTGTTTAGATATATCTTCCTCTCCAGCCAGCCAGGCCGGCTCTTGGCTCATGCCAGTAAATCCCAGCATTCCGGGAGTTGAGGAATAAAGACAAGAATTCCTGACCATGGCTCACGAGATGGCTCAGCCGTTAAGAGCACTTGCTGCTCTTTTAGAGGACCCAGGTTTGATTGCCAACAACCCCACAGCAGCTGACAACCCTCTGAATATGCCTACAGTGTAGACATACATGCAATTAGAACATTCATACAAACAAAGTAATGTTTAAAGAGGCTGAAGAAACGGTTCCGTAGTCTAAGAACACTAGCTGCTCCTTCAGAGGAACCAGAATGGCTCCCCAGCACCCACGTGGTGGTTCACAACCATCTGTAACTCCAGTTCCAGACAGTCCAATGCCTTCTCTGGCTTTTGGGGACAGGGTGCACAGACATATTACAGGCAAAGTCCACACATAAATAAATAAACAAATAAACAAAGGGCCAGCCTGGGTTAAAGAGTAAGAATCTATCAAAACAAAACAAACACACACACAAGTACATATGGTCTAGACTGGGTACCAAGGACATGATATATTTTATCTCTTCTAGGTCTCAGCTCCTCATTGGGAAGAGAGCTTCCAGGGGGAGGTGATGAGGTAAAAATCATCTGAGGAAGGCACACAGCAGGGCCTGACTTACCAAGAAAGCATGGCACCAACAATGACCACTGTGGCCAGCAGCTGATTCCTGCCCTACTGCTTCAGTACAGTGTTTGTGCAGGGGAAGCATCCACATTGAACAGACAGGACAGCTACCAGGCAGGGGTGGCCTAAAATGACATTCAGCTTACAGCTCTTGCCCTGACATCTGTCCCCTCTGGGTGGGGAGAGGGAGGCTCCGGGCTTGTTTCTAACCCACATGCGGTTTCCTGTTGTACAGCTTGTTCTCAGAGCCTGTTTGCTAAGGAAAGGGGTGGTCCGGAGGTTAGTGTCAGGGAGTCTGGTGACTTAGTGCCTTCCCCCTATGGGTACAGGAAGGTTCACTCAAGGTCATGTGGCAGCCCCACGACAGCCTAAAAGAGTAGAACGAAAAGAGAAAGACCTGGCTTCTGCACCTGGCACCAGCTGAGCTTGGAATCAAGGGCGGTTCCTTCAAGCTGAAGGTCTGGAAACTGTCCTAAGATGGAAGGCAGCCAGATGCTGTCCAGAGGAACATGGGGAAATGAGGGCCAGCAGACTGTACGGGGCAGCACAACCGCGCTGCTTTCCTCAGTTTCGCTTTTATGTATTTATGTATTTATTTTAAGTACACTGTTGCTGTCTTCAGACACTCCAGAAGAGGGCATCAGATCTCATTACAGGTGGTTGTGAGCCACCATGTGGTTGGTGGGATTTGAACTCAGGACTTCTGGAAGAGCAGTCAGTGCTCTTAACCACTGAGCCATCTCTCCAGCCCTTTTTCAGAGTTTCTAAATGAACAAGTAGGTTTCCCCAGACCTGCAAGTCAACAGTGCTTCTAAGGACCACAGCCTCAGTCTGGGAGTCAGGATGCTCTCCCAGGTCAATCCCTTGGAACCTCCCTACTCTCTGAGTCACAGAAAATCATCCATAAAGTCACCAGTTCATGCGAATGATAGGGCCGAGTTGTAAGTATCCTCCTTAACTCCCCACCTGATAAATAAACTGAGGCACAGAAAAGGTCAGTAGTCAAGTCCTTACAGCCTATAGACAGGCACATCAGCTACTGTTCATGTCACTCACTGTGTGCTGTGCACCAAAGCTAAGCAGCCACACACCCTTCCCCCACAGGAATGCTTCGGACCAGTACCGAGAAACAACCTGCCCCGCCTCGCAGACGGCAGCTTGCTCCACCATATCCAGAACGAGTAACCACCGACAGAGCACCTATTCTCTCTTGCCTCAAGCTTCCTCATCTGAGAACTGGAAGGAACACCGTTTATCTTCTAAGAATGACTGTGAGTGTAATCTCAGCCCTCAGGAGGGAGAAGCAGGATTTAAACTTTGAGAAGCCAGGCTTGGTGATTTAACACTTTAATCCTAGCAACCAGGAGGCAGAGGCAGGCATGGAGCGATCCATGACAGCCAGAGCTAAGAGTGACTGAGACCCAGTCTCCAACAAATCAAAACAAAAAAACACCAACATCAAACCACAACAATGAAGAGGTCAGGCCATGTTTTTACTGTATGATGACTCTAAGGCCAGCCTGAACTATGAGAGACCCTGTCTCAAAACAGAAAGTGGAGCCGGGGCACGCTAAGCGTCGGGAGGCAGCACAGCAGCGGGCGAGAACACGCTATTGCTGTAGCAATGCCTCCCTGCCCTTTTCCATCTGCCCTGTGGCTGGGCCAACTCCAATACCCCTGAGACCGTCTCGGGTTTAGAAAACAATGGCTGGTAGACAATCCCCCGTGTTTCAGACATGGCTTCCAATGCTGGACAACCCAGCCCCTGTGTTCCCTTACAGGAAGGCTTCTCCAGTCAGAGAGATAGCTGGTCCTTGGGGCTGGAACTCACACCCGGATTTTGTCCAAGACCACTCAGTGCTATAACAATGGTTTTGATTCTTAGAACCTTTGGCACCGATTATGACAGACTTGTCCCATGCGGCTGCAAGTCTGTCCCTGCTTTCCAAGCCATCTCTTGTACTTTCATAGCTGGTAAGGAGCGCAAACGGATTGTCTCCTGTAATCATTTTTCTTCTCCCTAACCTAGAGGACACTCCACTGATAACATTTAAGCCCCAATGTGAGACTTCAAAACCAGGAGCTAGGAACCTTTTCCAACAGTGGAATGTTTTGACTCATGGTCTCCCTCTGTCTTACAAATGGAGGGAACTTACCTCCTGCCTGCTGAGATTAAAGATCATGTCTTGCTTTATTACTTTTTTTTTTTTTTTTGGTCCTTTTGAAACAGAGCCTCAGTTTTCAAACTTGTAAACCTCCTGCCTCACTCTCCTGAGTCCTGGGATTAGAGTATGTATGAAGCAGGGCACCTATCTTAGTAAATTTGAAAACTCAACAAAATGAATCTCTTTTTCTTCAGAGCATGATGACAAGGGCTCAGAAATCCCATTCCTCAAGAGGCCGAGGCAGGAAGATTATGAGTTAGAGACTACTCCTTCAAGGCCAGTCAGGGCTACAGTCTAGGGGTGGGAGGTGGGGGAATCAGTATCTAAGTCATTGCCCTGAGGGCCCAAGATTACCAGGCCGCGGTGACTAAATCAAATCTCTACTCTTGAACTGGTTTTTCGACCTTCAATACCTTACTTCCTTTTGAAAGATGCCAAGAAGTTGACCTGATATTGTCCTTAGCCCTGTTCCAAGGGAGTTAGGAAGAGAAACTACCCACCTCTTGTAAGTGTAGCCCAAGATGATGCCAACTCCAATAGCAATGATGATCACCATCATGGTCACGCCCAGAACATAGCCTACAAAAGACAGGACACAGGTTCCATTAGCCACACCCTGGACAATCAGCAAATGACGTCATCTGACGAATCCCAACCCACGCAGCCATACCCAGAGTTCCCAGGTCTTTTTTTTCCTTGGCGTTCATCCTCACACGCTGACTGATCCCGATCACTGGCTGCACCTCTGCTGCCTCACTCCTGGCTGGCAGGGCATTAGCAGGAGGGAACACCTGTGCCTCGTTGTCACCTGGTGCACCAAACCTCTCTTCCAGCTCCGTGGTAGAGGATGGTGGTGGTGCTTGGGAAGTGGTCTCTGGAGGTGAGGTGAGAAACAGCTGTCATCAAGGACTGCCCTAAGTGCATTCTACAGCCAAACCTGACCTGTCTGTTGGGGATGTTACAGCAAGGGCTCCCCCCCCAAAAAAAAAAATCTCCCTTAAACTGATAACAAATTCTGCCCCAGGCTAGGAGTGGTGGTGAACACCTGAATTAATGAATTTAGGAGAGGCTCCGCAAATCCCCTACAGCCAAGCAAGCCAGGGCTACAAAGTGAGATCCTATCACAAAAACAAAGGGGGGGGGGGGAGAACAAACAACTCCCTTGCCTCAGGGGCAAACTCAGGTCTGAAAGGGATGCACCCTCGCTAAGGAGCAACGAGGCAAAAGAGAGGGAAAAGGTCTCAAGAAATAGCCTCTCTCCTGCCTCCCACTAGTCTCTTCAAGTCCTTGCAATCTTTCAGCACTCAGCTGGGCTTGCCAGGGGGTTTCTCTAGAGACGCGCGCGGGTCTTCACAGCAGGAAGACAATCCACAGAGGGCAAGATTCCTGCCAGTGTTAGGGGTTAACTTTGACCATCTCTCATTTTTAAACCTAGAGAACTATCTTAGTTTTCTGAAGTCTAATAGCTTTGAATTCAAATCAGAACACACCCATTGCCTTTGGCAGGGGGTCAAACTTTTGGGTGACTCAGATCCCTCACACGGCTTCTTCCCTGGAACTGTGAGCATGCTGCCTGGCTCGCGGCAGACGCTTACACACACACACACACACACACACACACACACACATGTATAAAGGCTAGCGGGGCGCTTTGCGGAACAAGCAAGCTGCCTCCCACCGTTGTTTACAAGGGCTCGCCGAGGATGAGCTCACTCCGAATGCCGCGGCGGCCAATGGGCGTTGGGCTCCGCGGCCTGGAGATAGCTCTGACCAATCGGACGGCGCGGGGGTGGAACGGGGCGGGACAGGCGTCGAGCAGCCGCACGTGCGCGGGTGTAACCGTCGCTCCGCTGCTCGGCGCACGGGGCTGCGGTCCCCTACCCGGGGTCCCAGGGCGGCTACCTGGGCAACGCACATCCTCGCAGCGCCGCTTTTCAGGGATGCGGGTCTCGCTGCTGATGTAGCACCAGGGTCCGCGCGGGTCCTGGTCCGGGTTCCGGCAGTAGTTGTGGTTGCCCGGGCCTGAGGTGGGGGAGAAGAAGCGTCAAGGGCCGCGGCCAGCGCCCACCAACCCGTCCTCCCCGGCGGACACTCACTGGGCACGGCGAGCGACTCGAGGCTGCCTTGCGCGGCCAACCAGTTGAGGCAGCGGAGACCCGGCGCGGGCGAGGGCTGGTCCTCCCGGTACAGGTGGCCGTTGTCCCAGAAGCAGCCTGTGAGGAAGAGGAACCCGCCCGGGACCCTGAGTGCGGCTCCCTGGCCCCGCGGGCGAAAACCCTGCGGAGAGCGCGTGTCATGCCCCTAGCGGCGTCTGGTCCACAGACAACAACACTTAGACTTAGCTTTAAAAAAAAAAAAAAAAAAGGTTTGAGATCGCTGCGCAAATGCAAAGGGTTGTTGCTCTTGGACTTGGGACCACTTTGAAGGTGCAGGAAGGCTGGCTAAAGTCTTTCTGTGGAGATGATGAGTGGTTCTGTGCAGTCAGACATGGAAGTCATCCCAGTGCTGAAGTCAATGTTACATAAACTGATGTTCCCTTCTCCACGAATACAGCCACCTTCTGCTACTTTTAACAGACACCACCAGCTCTCAAGAGAATTCCACAAAAGCCTTTGAGTCAGTGAAGCAAAAGATTCAATAAAGACTCCAGCTGAGGGACTGCCTCTTCTCTTCAGCTCCCACTCCCCTCAGCGGCGAGCTACAGGAAGCTGGAGAAGGGAGGTTTGTGCGCCTGCCACGCTAATAAGCAAAGGGACTTTAAAAGGGTAGGACTCTGGGGAGTAGAAGAGATGAATTCCCAAGCTCCATCTACTCGTGTAAAAGGCAAGGGAAAGAGAAAGTGACTACTTGTCTTTGTTCTTAATGGCAAAGATGGAGCTGCAAGCCTCTGGCAAGGAAGGAGAGAAGAATGCTTTCGTGGGACAACAAGAAAAGCAGCCAAAATCTTCCTTCCCTGTCAACCTGGCCACATTTGGGAAATCTGGGGGCTTTAGCCGTTCTGCTTCATTAAGTTGCTGCAGAAAGGGGGGGGGGATGTAAGCTTACCTCCAGATCCATAGGCTTCTGCTAGAAGCATGTTGCTGAGAAGAAATGTGTGCACCCAAGCCAACAGCATCCTCGCCTCTTCCGGCTTGCAGGTGACTGAACAGCCAGTGTCCAAATGGGGTCTCCTTGGCAGCAGTTTTGTCTCCTAGTTCCCAGCCTTGCAGTCAGAGCGGCCCTTGTTATGCTCTTCTGGTAAACAGCCTCTCTTTAGAACTGGGAGCTTCCCAGCTAGCTTGCTGCAGCCGAGGTGTTTTTCAGCTGAAAGGCGCCCCCTGGGTCCTAAGCCGCCTAGACCGTACCAGATCACTAACCCCGAGCCAAAAGAGGAACTCAGCCAAGTGGAGAGTGGCAGAGAGATTTTGCTTAGCAGCAGATCCGTGTGAGACCTGCACGGCTACATCCCCAGAGCTTTTCTTCCTTTTCCATCAGTGTGAGTACAGAGCCATTGTGTCAGAAGGCATGGTGGAGTGGGGTGGATTAGGAGCACCTAAAGCACTGCACAGTTGTAAGAGGATGCTGATTGCAGAAGCAGGAAGAATTTAAGACCACATAGGCAGTACAAACAAGAATTATCTGTCTGGAAGCAATATATTTAAAGTATACTCTGTCAGAGCCAGTTCAGTCATGTTCCTTTACTAACATTTGAGGTTTGGGGTATCCATATAATAGTAGGAATACTGAAAGGGTATCTTTAGCTGAAAATACATGTTACACAAACATTACATTCGCTTGGCCATATTGTAAACTCCACCCTTTCTTCCAGCTCAGAAGTAAAATGTCTTCCAACCCCTCTCATCCAGTACATAGGAAATCTAGTTGCAGTAATTTGTATCTATTGTTAAACCACATCCACAAAACATGGGGCCTTTGGAGTTAGGAAAAAGGCTCTCTTTCCATTTGTCTGGCAGTTGGAGTTTCTGAGCAGCCTCAGTAAACTGACAGATAGAGCAGATTAGTTTGCCAAGACTACCTTGTGACGGGCAAATCCAAGAATAGAAATGGGAGACTCTGTTTTATCTTGCCACAGTGTAGGGAGGGAAAATAACACCACTATAGACTGTATCGTAGTGGAAAGCTAATGTGATCCTAACTGTGAGAAGTGATTGAACCCTGATGGGTCTTTTAAAAGAGAAAGATTTGTTTATGTGTGTGTGCTTACCTGTGTCGGTACTGAAGCCACAGGAACACTTCAGGGCCTCCAGCTGGGCCATGGGAGGTGGCTGATGTGGGCAATAGTAACTCAGGTCAGCTCTTTTGGAAGAGCAGCAAGTACTCCTAACCTCTGAACCATCTTCCCAACTCACCTGACAAGCTTTTAAAAACATCATGTCCAGAATGGATAGACGGCCCAGTGGTTAAGAGCACTTGTTCTTAGAGTACCTAAGTGGAGTTGCCAGTCCCTGTCTCAAGGACATGTCTGTCCAGTTCCAGGATATACAGCTATACAGCTCCCTCTTGACACTCACATGGGGCACATGCAAAACACCAGCGTGTGTGTGTGTGTGTGTGTGTGTGTTTGTAGGGTAGGGTAGGGTAGTATCACATGGTGTGTGGTATATGCCCTAGTGTGTAGATGAGGAAGTCAGAATAGGATGCCCAATGTCTTACTGCCTTGAAACGGGTTTCTTACTGCAGCAGAAGTGTGACCTTCAATCGAGGCTGGCAACACTCTCCAGTTCTGAGATCCTCCTGTCTGCTCTCCAGTGCTGGGTTATAGGTTCACATAACCATGTCTGGCTTTTAATGTGTGTGCTGAGGATTTGAGCTCAGATCTCACAGGTGCAGAGCCATGGCCTTTTAAAACACCTCAGCTGATAGTGTGTTTACCTAACCGTCCAGAAACCTTGTGTTTGATCCCTAACACAACACACTGAGTAGGGGAGTACAAGTCTGTAATCCCAGCTCTGGAAGTGGAGGCAAGAGGATCAGAAGTTCAAGGTCATCTTTGGGTATGTGCATAGGAAGTTTGAAGCCAACATGGGCTACATGAGACCCTGCTTTAAAAGTTTTTAATGTCTGATAAACATTTTTGTTAATTTTACAAATACTAACTTTTGAAAACCTACTGCATATTAGCTAGTACTTTTAGATACTGGGACGTTGTTGTGTGGACAAAATGTTTGAATTTGTACCCTCATGATGTCTAAATTCTAGCTGGGAGAGACATGATATTTAAAACATCAGTATTAATGTTTTAAATAATATAAAACAGGAAAGAAGTGATACAAGGCAAGACAGACAAATGTCTTTTTTTCCAAGTGCTGACTTGTCTAAATGCCAGACATTGGGAAAAGGAATTTCTTTTCTTATAGATAATTTTAAAAATTATTTATTTTTAAATTTTATTAAATTAATTAATTTATTACATATACAGTGTTCTACATGTATGCCTGTGGGTCAGAAGAGGGCACCAGATCTCATTACAGATGGTTGTGAGCCACCATGTGGTTACTGGGAATTGAACTTAGGACCTCTGGAAGAACAGCCAGTGCTCTTAACGGCTGAGCCATCTCTCCAGCTCCAGGGAAAAGGGAGTTTCTTGGAACCAGACAAAAATATTTTTGTTCTCCCTTTACAGTCCTGGTATTTCACTATATTCCTTTTTTTGAGACAAGGGGTTACTTTGTATGTCTGACTGACCGTAGATTTCTAGATCTACCCTACAATGAATCTAGGCCCTCAAACATGCTTAGCAAGTACACTACACTGAGCCGTCACACAGCCCTCTGCCATCTTTCCTCTTTCTGCTAACCTGAGTGCTGTGTTCCATGTAAGGACAGCTTTTGTCTTTATCATCCAATTTTCTGGTGTCTCTTTACCTCTGCTATGTTATATAAACCACCCTTATTGCAACTTCCTTCTCCACACTGACTTCATTTCCTCTCTTCCTGAGAGATGTCTTTTAAAGAGTTTGTATGCATGGAAGAACTGATAAAGGTCATATACCTTCATATATGCTTTTTTTTTTTTTTAAAGATGAATTTCGGATTGGAGAGATGGCTCAGTGGTTGAGAGCACTGACTGCTCTTCCAGAAGTCCTGAGTTCAATTCCCAGCAACCATATGGTGGCTCACAACCATCTGTAATGTGATCCGACATCCTCTTCCTGTGTGTCTGAAAACAACTACAGTGTATTGTACTTATATATAATAAATAAATAAAGGTGAATTTATTTATTATATATAAGTAGTCTATGGGGGCCATTCCTATTCAAACCACCACAGAGTGGTAGATGTAGACACCCAATGTCCTCCTCTGGCCATTGTATACACACATGGGCGTGCAATCTGCACACTTCATGCATGCAGCATACACATGTAGCTACAAAAAAAATCATAGTCTGATTGTGGAAGGAAAAGAAAAGAGAAATATATCTCTTAAGCTGAAGCTCTAATATGCTCTGGTTGCCGCTCCTCTTCATCCTCTCTGAAACCTAGTTAATGGAAATAAGCGTTATTACAGGAATGTTTCCTTAGTGAGTAGATTGCATTAGCGCAAGAATAACAAACCCCGAGTTCAAAAATAGGAAGGCATTTTATTTCGGTTTCCTGTGTAGTACGTCCCTACCGGCTCAGTGTTGTAGGCAGCATGGCGGCTTCTCATTATCTTACACTAAGAGCAGCTCTGGTGAACATTAAATTATTACTTCACATATGTAAAGAGTGCCTTGGGTATATACATACATGTAAAGCCAGCAATTGGGATGCAGAGGCAGGAAGATCAAGAGTTAAAATCCAGCCCATGCTCCGACTCTGTCTGCCTGTTCTTGGCAGTACTGCTCTGTGTACCATGAATAAGATTTGATTCCTACCACTGCTCTGTGTACCATGAATAAGATTTGATTCCTACCACTGCTATCAAAGAGAATTTGAGAAAGTGAAAGCATCTCATACACATTATTTGTGCTGTTAATTTTTAAAAGACTTGGAAGGGGCAGGAACACCCAGAAGAAGGCATCAGATCCCCGGAACTGGAGTTATAAGTAGTTGTTAGCTGCCTAATATAAGAGTTGGGAACTGAGCTCAGCTCCTTTACAAAAGCCTCAAGCACTCTTTTCTTATCCATTGAACAATGGCTCCAGTCTCCTGTTAATAGCATTGTTGGGGCTGGAGAGATAACTCAACAGTTAAGAGCACTGACTGCTCTTTCAGAAGTACCCAGGTTCATTTCCCATCCCCACACTGCAGCTCACAACCATTGCTAACTCTTATTACAGGGGCTCTGACACCCTCTTCTGGTCTCAGGAACAAGGTATTCTCATACATATTAATTAACCAATAAAACATGATTATGGCTGAGCGGGGTGGTGCATGCTTTTGATCCCAGCACTGAGAGGCAGAAGCAGGTGGATCTCTGTGAGCTTGAAGCCATCTTGAGTGCTATACAAACCCTCTCTCAAAAACAAACAAAAAAATGACAAATTAAAAAACCAACCATTATTGTTATTGCTGAACTAGAACCAGAGCTCAGTTGGATCTTTAATCATGCAGTTACTTTGTTAGGTAGTTTATTCAAATCCAATTTTTCTGGAAATACAGTTGAAAATTCTTGGTTTTCAGTTACTTGAGGCCATTGGTCAGTTTATAAGTCTCTTGGGCCAAAGTATTTTCACTTTAGTGTTAGACCATCACACCTCTCAGGATTGCTAAGAGACTCGCCTTGACTTGCCTGCGGGTGGGATGTGTAACCTAACTCCCCCTACATAGAGTGATACACATTTTATCTGACCACCCAGTACATTCCAGACAACAGCTTGCCATGGAATAGTAATATTGTATCTACCATTTGAGTTTTTCATGTGATAGATGCTGTTCTTAGTGCTTTCTATACCCTGTCTCCACAGTCATTCAGAAACTGTAGACATGCCTCCCTGTAAAATGAGTGAGTCATGAAGAAGTTTAGCAGTTTGCTGAAACCCATATGGATGTATAGAAGAGAGCTGCTGACCCAGGCCCATGCCCTCCACAGCCCAGAAGGCTGAGACAAGGCACAAAAGCTGAAGTTCTGCCTTGAGTGCAAAACGAATTCCAGGCAAGCCTGGGTAACAATGTAACCCTGTCTCAAAAAAGAAAACCTGTAAAAGAAACTTTGAAAATAGGAAAGAGCTATGGGTGTAGCTCAGTGGTAAAGCATTTGCCTAGCATCTACAAGGGTCAGGTTCATCACCAGTAAATAGAGCCAGGTGTTGGCTCAGTGTGACCTCACACCTACGCAGTAGCCACATGACTGTGTGGACAGGGAGAAGCTTTGATCTGAGAGACAGAATTCTAAATCTTGTTTCACGTCCCACTCCACTGTCTCAGATTGTTACTTGAAAGACTTTGGAGAAATTGGTGAGCCTTGCTGAAATTACTGAGCCTCAGTCTCTTATTTGTAAAATATAGATGATAATGTATCATTCACAGGATGGCTGTAAAGAATATTTTATACTTGACTGTTATGGTGGTATATACCTGTGTTTTGGCACTTGGAGGGCAGGGTCAGGAGGACTGCTGTGAGTTCAGGCCCAGCCTGTTTTCTATCGTGAGTTCCAGGACACCCAGGGTTTGAGTGAGAACCTATCAATATGTAACTGAGTTATGAAACATTGAGTTAATGTCATCGTCTCTGTTTACAAAGCACTACACCAGTACTAAGGTAGGATAAGAGAGCTGTGCTTCTTTGAGGCTCCAGTGCAACGGGAAGAAAGTGGAGGACGCAGAAGGACAAACAAGGAACCTGTTACTGGAATCACTGGAGGCCTGGCATTGTCGAAAATGCCTGTGATTACAGCTGTAGGAGGCTGGGGAAGGATCCTTAAGTTTGAGACTGTCTGGGGCTCAGTGAGATGCTGTCCAAAACAAAACCAGAAGAGATGGGGAGGGAGGGAGACAATGTGTGTGTGTGTGTGTGTGTGTGTGTGTGTGTGTGTGAGAGAGAGAGAGAGAGAGAGAGAGAGCGAGAGAGAGAGAGAGAGAGAGAGAGAGAGAGAGAGCGAGCGAGCGCTGGGACAATGGCTCAGTGGGTCAGAATAATTGTGCAAGCATGAGACCCTGAGTTAGTATCCCAGCCTGAGGCCAGAGGGGACACTGGGTGTCTTCCTCCTTCACTCCCTCGCACTGTAGTTTCCCTTAGGAAAAGACTTCAGGTGTCGGGGTCCTTAACAGTCGCCTGTGGCTAGTGTTACAGATCTAGTCCTGGGGTCTAATACTAAACTGCTCCCTGGAATTACTCTTCTGTCTATGCATGCATACCTGCAGGTGCCCTACTCCCACCCTGCTTTCTTTCATTCAGGTCTTCTTGAATTCTAGGCAAGCACTCTTATTATTACATCTCCAGCCCCCCCCCCCCCTTTCATTTTCTCGATAGTCCTTCTGTGTGTAAAAGTTTTAAATCTTGGTGAACTGCAGTTCCATTTTGTTATTTATTTACTTATTTAGATTTTTTAATTTAGATTTTAAGTGTTATCCCCTTTTCTGGTCAGAAATTCCCTATCTTATCATCCCTTCCCTGCTTCTATGAGGGTGCCCACCCATCCCCTCCCTACAGTTCTTTTTAGGCAATCTTAGTACTATTGTAGAAAATTAATAGTCCATAGATCTATCTACTTTTTAGACTCTTTAGCTTTGTTCATTGAGGTACAGACATCCTCTGTATCAGTATCAAACAACTTTATTTAGCTTTGTAATTGTTCTTTTTGACTCTGCTTTTTTAAACTTTTTTTTTTTTTAGCAATTCTCAGTGACACTCAGGCTGACTTCAGACTTCCAATCCCACCCCACCCCGACACACCCCTGATTTCTTTCCTGTCTACTGAATACTCTTTTTCCCTTGAGCAACACAGAGAATGTGTATCTCAGTGTTTTTCCCATAGACAGTTTTGAGTTCTTTTTCACCTTTCTGAAAAGTCAAGTTGAACATTCTTTGTTAGGTTCTGTGCCCATGTCAGTAAAGCTCTTGGTGCATAATTGTTTGTAGCATAGCTTTTTAGTCTTTGTACCTATTGAAGTTAGTATGGACTAAATGAATTGACTTTTATACAAGAAATTAAATCCTACATATGAGATGAGTACAGTAATGTAAATCTGAAATTCAGGCTACTTGAGAAACTGAGTCAGAAGGATCACAAGTTCAAGGCCTGCCTGGGGCACCTTAGCAAGAGCCTCAAAAAGAAAACTAAAAAGTACTAAAACACAACTACATGTTAGAGCACCTGTAAGGCCACATTTAAAGGGGGGGGGGCTGGAGAGATGGCTCGGCAGTTAGAGCACTGCTGCTCTTTAGAGGACCCAGGTTTAGTTCCCAGCACCCATGACAGCTCACCACTATATCTCTAACTGCAGGGAATCTGATGCTCTCTGCTGGCCTCCAGGGGCACCAGACTGGCACACATTATATTACATGCAAGCAAAATACCCACACACATAAAATGAAGATAATGCAATGATCATGCAGTAAAAGAGGCTTGAAAGTATATGGTGTCAGATATATTTAGTGTGTATGTGTGTGCACACACGCTACTGTGCTTCTGCAGAAGCCAGAATTCAGCCTCAGGTACTATTCCTCAGGCACTGTCCACTTTGGTATTTTGAGACAGGGTTTTTTTTATTGACTTAGAACCCACAGATTAGGCTAGGCTAGGGTCCACTTGTATCTGCTTCCCAAGCACTGGGGTTATAAGAACTGCACTGGGACACCAGCTTTTTTTCTTAACAGGGGTACTGGGGATCAAACTGGGGTCATCGTGCTTTCAAGGGTAGAACTTTAAAATTGAACCGTCTCCCCAGCCCTTACATTTCTTGTCTTAGACTAATATTGATTTTCAGTGCTGGGGATTGAATGAGTCCATGCATGCTTGGTAAGCACTGAACTACATTTGGTTTTTCTTTATTTCTGGTGTATGTTGTTGTTGTTGTGTTAATTGTGGGAGAGCATTTGTTTTTCTGTATGTTCATGTGTGAGTATGTATGTATCTGCATGTATTTGTGAGAGTGTATGAATGTGTTTGTATATTCATGAGTGTCTATGTGTGCATATCTGTGTTCTTGTGCCTGTGTATCTGTATGTTTATGTGTGTGCCTGTGTATGTTCATGTGTATCTCTGAGTTCATGTATGTCTGTATGTACATATCTGTATGTTCATGTATTTGTGTGTATCTATTTGTTCATTTGTGTGTCTGTGTGCATCTGTGTGTATGTCTATGTGTGTGAATCTGTGTGTTTGTGTGTCTGTGTATGTGTGTGTGTGTGTGTGTTGGTGGTGACTGAGCCCAGGGCCTCACAGATATTAGGCAATGCTCTTCTAGGGAACTATATCCTTGCTCTGGCCTAGCTGAAGTATCTAATTTTTTTTTCTGGCTCCCCTTTCTGGCCCTCTCTAGTTAGACGCATACAAGTACTCCTGATGGCAGAGAACTGGAGCCAGAGGCAAGTTCTGGAAAGTAAAATAGAATACTATGGTGGAGCATTCCAGCCAGTCCAGACAAGCTGGAGGAGGAAGAAAGCAGCTTGCTAAAAAGCAGTCCTGGAAATGTAAGGGTCAGGAGGATAGGGTCCCCTGTCTACAGTGCCATTGGAGCAGAATTCCAACGGCAGGAGTCCACCATTGAGTGAGCGTTTGTGAAGACCAGACTTCACATGGAGATGGGAAGTTGGTTCCCTTTACGCCTGAGGTAGACAGAGTAGTTACAGAGTTTAGTTTGGGGCTTCTGTGAGCGAAAGTGGAGTGGCCTCAAAGTGCACAGTCCTGTGCTGGATGCATGACCCCATTCTTCAAGCCTGGGAAACTGTGAGTAGGGGTTCTGCTGGGGCCACTTCAAGTCAGTAAGTTTCCCACACCTACCGCAGCCCAGATCAGATGCTTCTAGCTGTTTACACACACTTCCTTGTCTTTCCACAAGGCACAGCTCCCAGAAAGTGAGCTCGCACAGAATTAAGCTCTCTAGATTCCAGCCTAGCTGGGGTTCCAGCAAGGGAGTTGAATGTTGTCAGAGGCTAAGGGTAGAACCTCTCCTCTCCAACACCGAGTCCAAACACCAGAGTGATACCACTTAAATTGGAACAAAGAAAATAGTCTTTGGGGTCCTATTTTTGGGGGGCCAGTGGATGGCTCAGCTGGTAAAGGCTCTTGACCATAAGGCTGACAGACATGAGTTTCATCACCAAAACTCACATGGTGGAAGGAGGAAGGAATTGATCCCACATACACCATAGTGTGTACACGCTTGCACACATACTTACACACAAAAAAAAATTTAAATGTGGAAGTATCAGCAGCTAGCATCAAATTAGTAAAATAGAAAAGAAATAGGTTTGTGTGTCTCTTCAGAACACAGAAGTAAACAAGATTTTCTTTGATTTACAAGAAAGGGTTTAGAAAAACCCTGGTTTGTAATTTTTGCCAGTGGGCTTAATCACTGAGATGATTGTTACTAATAAATGTTTGAGAACTGGAAGAGTTGGTTCAGTGGTTAAGAGCACTCACTGCTGTTGGAGAGGATCTAGGTTAACTTCCCAGCACATGCATGGAAACTCAGAACGATAACTCAAGTTCTAGGGAATCCAATGCCCTTTGGTCTCTGCAGGACCCAGGCATGTATCTGATATACATATGTAAATGCAGAAAAAAACACACATACACATAAAAATGTTTACACTGTTTAAACTTTAAAAAAGAAAGAAAGAAATATTTGAATTCAGATACAAGACAGCTTAGTGGTAAGGACACCTTCTGCCACAGCTGACACCTGAGTTTTTCCAGGACCAAGAGTGGGAGGAAGGGACCGACTCCTACCTGCAAGTTGTCCTCTGACCTTCATACATCACTACCGTGGTGTACACACACTAAATAAAAGGCAATAAAGATTTCTAATATCCATTTATGATGATCTTAAAATTACAATCTAGGAATGAACAGGACCCTCTTTGATGTGATAATATCTGTAAAACATTATAGTTAACTTATGAGTTTTCTCAGCACCAAGGTGAAGAACAAGATAAGGATTTTTCTCTCCTTTGACTCCTTTTTGCCCTGTATAGGAAGTCATAGTACTTGCACTATAACAACAAAAAGAAATAATAAAGTTACAAAGCTTGAAAGGAAGCTTTCTTAAAGGCAACATAAGTATCTCTAGGAAACCCAAAGAACTGGTGGGCGGGCGCACTGTTCCTAGTAAGTCATGGCAGAGAATGCTGCAGGACATAAAGACCAGCCTGGGCTCAGAGCTGGGGGAGTGAGGGCATGACTCGAAGTCAGTGAGGTAGGGTGCAAACTGACAGCTCTGTGTTCTGCCCGAGACAGTTCTCCAGAAACCTCCAGACAGCTCTGCAGATAGCTCTTGGCTCTGTAGTCTGCTTGAGACAGCTTTCTGCTTGGGACAGTTTTCTCTTGCTAGAAAAAAAATTCTTGGATTTTTCTGACCAAAGTCAGAAATCCTGCTTTGAAAAAAAACTAAAAGAGCTGTGTTCACTCTTCAGGCAGTTGGGTGGCTCTCTCTTGGAGACCAAAGCCCAGTTTTTAATTTACATATAAATTTAGTCATTTACTCCAGGTTCCCTTTTGATCATCCCAAGAATTAACATTTTATGACCAAAGCCCCTAGATTCTGAGTAAAAGACAACAAGTGCATTTTTTAAACATTGCAAATGAACTCAGAGATCTGACCACTTTCAGGATCACAGACAATAAACTAGCTGGGTGGGATCCCATCCTAATACCATTCCCACCATGCTTGGACTTTAATTCACTCTGTCCCAGGCTGACATTGAACTCAAAAATCTGCCTGCCTTTGTATCTTTCGGACAAGCTAGTTTATTGGTGCAGCTGCCTTTGTTCTTTTAGGTATGTGAAGCCCCTCATACAATTTATATTGTATCCTTATATTTTGCATAGTTGAGAAATTATATATTCTTGAACTCATGTTCAAGTTCAGAGTTCTTTCCCACAGTCTTAAGGGCTGTCCTGAAAGTCACAGTGCTTACCATTTTTGCTGAGGAACATAGATAAACCCTCAACTCCCAGACTTGTGCTGTTTCTAGTTATCATGGAGTCATTAACCTCGGCAGGGGAAATATTTTGTAAAGATGGAACATAAAGTAAAATGTGTATATTATTATACAAACAAGCTCTATGCCCACAGTAACAGTAAACAGTCTTGGAGGCTCACACCCTGTTGACTCTGCCCTGGGCTAGAACCATGCTATGCAGTCCCTTCCATGGCCATGTAGGACTTGTCAAATACACAAAACTCCGTTGCATCCCAGTACACTCAAAACAAACCAGTAGGAAATGGAAAATAAAACAGATTTTACAAAGAGCTGAAAAACTGGAACAAAATCAAATAACTAATAACATTATCCATGTTTGTGGATAGTATGAGTCAATGTTGCCAAGATGTGGGAGTTCTTCCAACCTGACCTATAGATTCATAACCATCCCAAAGATCCAGTAAGTTATTTGTGGATGTAGACAGACTGATCCCTAAAGTTTACATGGAGAGAGAAAAAAGACACAGGATAGTCAAACCAGCAGTGAAATAAGGGACTCCACTTTGAGGACTGAAATTCTTCGGTCTTCAGACTCAAAACAAGGGGGTTGCCAAGATGGCTCAGTGGGTAATGGCACTTGACACCAAGCCTGACGACCTGAGTTCCATTCCTGGACCCACATCCTAGAAAGAGACAACCAACAACCAACTGAAAGTTGTCCTCTGACTTCAGCATTCAAGCTACATATGTGCACATAAATAAATGAAAAACAAAACACTGAGACAGCCTCTCATTGTGAGAAGACAAGCACATACTTCATGTAACAGACAAATAGATCAGTGCAAGAATAGGGCCCATGAATAAAAGAAGAAATACTATAAGCGTTTTTTGGGTTTTTTTGTTTGTTTGTTTGTTTGTTTTTTTAAGGTGGGTTTTACTGTATTTCCCAAACGATCTTGAACTCCTGAGTCAGCCTTTGCCCTCCCGAGTAGCTGGGACTTGTTGCCCCTGCTTCCAGTGGAGAAACTTATCTTTGACAAAGGAACAAAATAGTGTCTTGGTACAGAAATACTATGCAGTAACATGAAAAAAAAAAAGACAACATATTATATACTTCACAAAAATTAATGTATCATAGAGTAAAATATAAAGTGTGAAACCAAACACGGAACTCCATAAGGAGGTGGGAACCAAATGAAGGGCCAGTGAGATAGCTCAGCAAATAAAGGCAATTTTTGCTGTGATTGACAACCTGAGTTCAATATCTGGGATGCACATAGTAGAAGAAGAGAACCAACTCCGTCAATAGCCATCTAACATGGACATGCATGTGCACACTGAGATCATCTTTTAACTTCTAGAGAGCATGAGTTAGTGACTACTTATAGAGACAGTACATCAACACAGTGGTCTGTGTCAGCACTCAGGAAGTTGAGGCAGGAGGTGCTCCACAAGTTTGATGCTGACCCAGATTACATCCTGGATAGACAGACAAACAGAAGGGACACGTAAGGGAGAGACAACCAAAGGCTTGATGCGATGGACTTAATAAAATTGCAAAAATGTATGTTCTGGGAAGACGAGGTCGAGAGGACGAGCCAACACACTGAAAAGGTGTTTGCATGACATACAGTCTGATGGAGGACTGTTAAGCAAATATACACAGAACTTTGGGGGCGGGAGTTGGAGATGGGTTCCAATGTAGTCCTGACTGTCATGGAACTTACTCTGTAGATTAGGCTGGCTTCAAACTCAGAGATACACTTGCCTTGCCTCCCAAGTGCTGAGAACTAAAGGCAGCAGCACCAGCACTGCCAGGCCAGAACGTACCACTTTACTATGTAACCCAGCCTGTCCTGAAACTTTCTTCCCTTAAGAAAAAAATGTTTAGATTTATTTATTTATTTATTTAGGAGACAGAGTTTCCACTGTAGTCCTGATTTGCCTGAAGCTCACTATGTAGACCAGGTTAGATCGACCTGCCTCTACCTCTTGAGGACTGGTATTGAAGTTGTGCACCAGCATGTCTGGATATAGATGTGTGTGTGTAATTTTTTATGTGTTTGAGGTTTGAGTATGTATTTGACAGCAGGCATGTGTGTGTTCCATATGTGTGCCTGGTACCCACACAGAGGTTAGAAGAGGGGTCAAAGATTCCCTGGAACTGGAGTTACTGATGGCTGTGAGCAGCCTTATGGCTACTGGGAACTAAATCTGGGTCCCTCTGCAAGAGCAACAAGTGCTCCTGTCAACTGAGCCATCTCTCCAGGCCGTGTTGGAACTTTGAATTCTCCGGCCTTATCTTGAATGCCAGCATACCTGATGTAATTATTTGAAATACTTTTTTTTTTTTTAATTTTTATGTTTGTTGAGATAGGATCGCTACTGCTCAGACTGGTCTTGAACTCATACCAACAATCCTCCTACTTTAGTTTCCTAAGAGCTAGGACCAGAGCATGGACCACTAAACCTAGATTCGTTATTTTGACAACCATGAAGCTATATACTAAGCTATATGTGTTGCTCTAACTTATTTGCTTGCTGTAATTATCATCTCTGAGGCTCAGAGCCTCAGCCTGCTGAGACTTACTACTGAATAAGCTCACTACCTTCTGTTTTCACCTGTGTCTAGCTTGTTCTCTTTTCAGCCTGACTCTGAAAAACTCTCCCAGTAAAACTGTCTCCTCCCTTTCCTCTCTCTGTGCTGTTTTCTCTTAAGTAGCTTCTTTTCTTTCTCTTTACTGAGAGTTGGGCAGATTCTGTCAAATCTTTCTCTGGTTCATCACTTTGTCTGTCACTCAATTAGACATCACTTTCAAATGGGGGCTTCCTTCTACAAACTGACCTTACCTCCACTGTTTGGGATTAAAGGTCTGTACTAAGCGTGTGTCTGTATTTTAGCCAGAAAGATTAAAAGTGTATGCTATGGGGGCCTGGAAAGATGGCTCAATGGTTAAGAGCACTGGCTGTTCTTTCATAGGTTTTGAAAACATGCTGAGTTCAATTCCCAGCAACCACATGGTGACTCACAAACATCTCTGAAGACAGCTACAGTGTACTCATATAAATAAAACAAATATTTTTAAAAACACACAAATCTAGAGCTGTTTGTGGTGCTATACACCTGTACCCACTTGGGAAATAGAGGTAGGATGTGAAATTTGGGGCCTCCTAGAACTGATTATGAGTTCAAGGCCAGGCTGAGCTAAATGAGACCCTCTCAAATGAGGAGGAGGAGGAAGATGAGAGACTGTGGAAATAGCTCAGTGTGTAAAGTAATTGTTGCCAAAGTATGAGAACTTGAGATTGGAGCCCTTAAGTCTACATAAAAGCCAAACTCAGCAGCACAGGTGCTCAGCCAGTGTGGACAAATCAGTGTGCTCCAGGTTATCTTTAAATAAATACATAATAGTGATAAACTAGAGGGTAGAGGAAGAAACCCATATGAACTTCTGGCTTACACACACTTACACACACACTTACACACACACACACACACACACACACACACACACACAAGGAAAAAATTGCCATGTTCCTACCTTATGATTCAGCAAGCATATTCCTTGGTGTTTACACAAAGTTGTTGAAATCATATGTCTGCCCACCTAGCTACACATGGATGTTTATGGCAGCTTTATTCAAATTTACCAAAACTAATAATGCCAAGCTGGGACCAAGCCTTTCACACACAGGCAGGCTTTTGGACAACATTCTAGATCTGAACTATAACATCTGCCTTCCACATGAGTCATCAGGAAAAGGAAGCTTGAGATAGACATCTCAAAAATAAGTATCAGGGCTGGAATTGTAGTTGGATGGTAGAGTCTTTGCCTACATTAACACACCCAAAATCAAACAGTATTTTTGGTTTTTTTTAAAGATTAATTTAGTACTTACGGGCGTTTTGTCTGCGTGTTTATCTATGCATCACATGTGTGCCGGGTGCCTGTGGAGGCCAGGAGGCATCAGATCCACTGGAACTCAAGTTAGTTATAGTTGTAAGCCAGCATGTGGGTGATGGGAACTGATCTGGTTCCCTGAAGAGTAGCACTGAGCTCCCTTCAGCCCCAAAGAGGATCAATTACATCTTAAGCATTTAAACGAGCCTTATGCAACAGAAACGTTTCTTACTGGTTTAAATTCTGTGTTGTATTTGGTACCCAAACTCAAACCCAGACTTTATTCCTGGCCTTATACCAAGAGCTCTTAGCACTGAGCCAACACCCCAACACCCTGTTTGGTGTACATCAAGCTACCAATGGGAAAGAAGGGCTTGACTTGGTATTACAGCTTTATGTTAATTGTGAGAGACTCAAGCAATCCAGCTACAGTTACATTTCATAACAGTCTTTCCTGCCTCTTTAACAGTGTTCAAACTTGTAACATAAACAGTTGTGTTTCCCTAGAGCCTGCTGCTTTCTAATAACTATTTCATAACTTTTAACATTTTTATAAAAATGTATTTCATTTTGTGTGCATGTATTTACATGGATACAGGTGTCCTCAGAGGCCAAAGCCATTCTATCCTCTGGAGCTAGACTTAGAGATACAAATGTTACAGTTGTGAACTTGCTAGGAATCAAACCTGAGTCCTCTGGAAGAGCACCATGAACATCTAATCACTGAGCTATCTCTCCAGCCCCTAGCACCATTTTTAGATTTGTATTTATGTGTAGTATTTTGTCTGCACTTATGTCTGCCTGCAGATGGAAGAGAGTATCGGATCCCCCAGAACTATAGTTATAGATTGCTACAAGCTACAAGGAGAACACCTTGAACCAACTCAGTCATGTTCTCTGCAAGAGCAACGAGTGTTCTTAACAGCTTAGCTATGTCTCCTGCCCCATAATTACTTTTTTGACCATTTGTTTTGTTCAGTGTTTTTTTGAGATGGGGTTTCTTTACGTAGCCTTGGCTCTCTGGAACTCAGTCTGTATACAAGGTTAGCCTTGCATACAGATATGCCTACCTCTGCCTTCCAAGTACTGGGATTAAAGGCATGTACTTCTACTGTCCTGACCATAACTTTTTAAAAAATATTTATTTATATGAGTACACTGTCACCGTCTTCAGACACACCAGAAGAGGGCATCAGACCCCATTACAGATGGTTGTGAGCCACCATGTGGTTGGTGGGATTTGAACTCAAGACCTCTGGAAGAGCAGTCAGTGTTCTTAACCACTGAGCCATCTCTCCAGCCCCTGACCATAACTTTTAATGTAAGCATTTTTCTCTCATGGTATCAAATGTTTTGAAGTGATCTTTACATATGAGCTAACCAATGGACATTTTGCATGAGTTTTGTACAATATAATCTTTAGAGTTACTTTGTTGTACAGCTTCAAAGAGTGGGATTCTTAATTTAAAGGGGATAAATATATTAGGCAAGCACTCTACCAACTGAGCTATATCTCTGGTCCATTCTTATTGGTCTTCTTACTCTTTTTGAGTCCCTGAGGATGAGGGTTGGCCCAGGATAAAGGAAAAAAGGAAGGGAGCCAATAGAGAGGAAGGCGGCAGGGAGAGGAAGAATGACCAGCCACCAGGGGGCATCTGAGGATGTGTCCTCTGTGGCTGGAATCATGGAAGGTCTGAAGCAGTAGGTGTATCTGAACTAAGACTCAAACACTCTGTTGCCTTGAACCTGTGTCCACATCCACACACACACCAATTTCAAAGTAAAGGGAAAGGCCTAGGTCCCAAGTCTGAGCTGATGCTGAAAGAGGAAGGGCTCATCTTTAAGGAGAGGGAATTTCACTAAAGAAAGATTAAAAAAGAAAGAAGCCCCCACAAGGTTCCTTGCTTGTCAGTGCTGAGGCTGCTCCTTGTGGGATGGAGCAATGCATCCTGGTTTCAGTTACTAGTGAGAAGAGTCATCTCCCTGTAGGATAACCTATTTGAAGTTCCCAGGTACCTTAAAGCAGAAGAGGAAGGAATTCTGGGAAGGGTCCCAAGTAGTGGGGATGTCTACCACCCTGAGCTTCCACCTCTCCCCTGCATCTTGGTTTGGTCTCTCACTCAGGCTCAGCCCCAGCTTTGCAAGGAAACTCAGAGATCTGTTAGTGAGATGCACTCCTGTCAAGCAGCTTCAGTAAACGCTCACTCAGTCATGTTTCACTTCCGGCCTGGTAACTGGCCAACTTCTTCCAGAGGCTCCTATGTTATCTGACAAGGCTTTTTCCCAGGAGAATGAAGTTTTCTGTCACTTTGATGTCAGTTGGTATTTGTACTTCAGGGGCAATTTTGTCCTCATTAAGCTCCACTGTTCCTGTCACACCCATCCCCACGAGTCAGCTTTTAAGCATGCTCAGGAGACCTTACCTAATGCCACCACTTTCTCAGACCTCAGCTTCTGCCAGAACATTAGAGCACTTAGTTTTCCTCATCCTCCAATGTTCTTTGTATTAAAGACATTTATTTATGTATGTTTCATCCCCATAACTATTTGCTGAATTTATTTAAGTACATAATTATATATGTAACTGTTATACATATTATATATAACATAATTATATACAACTAAACAGAAAAACACGTGTATGTAATTTATATATATATAAAATCTCCTAAGGCAAGAATTAAATCTTTTCTAGCATGTAGTAGCCATTCAGAAAGAACAGGTGTTGAATGGATTAGTGGTTATAAAGTGTCAAGAACTATTCTATTCTAGGTAATGGGAAGAGATGAATTATGTTTTTAAACTTAAATTCTTTATATATATATATATATATATATATATATATATATATATATATATATATATATATATAGGCCTTCTGCTTGCTTGTATCTGTGTATTAAATAAATGTCTGACGCCTCTGTCTGACAAAGAATCCTGGGTGCTGGGAACACGTCCTTTGGAAGCAGTCAGCGCTCTTTAGCACTGCACCATCTTTCCAGCCCTCAAGATGAGCTTCCTTACATCCCATTCTCATATGGGGAAAGTCATGAAAAGGTGGTGTGTAGACCGGGGATATATTTGGTGGAGAGCGCTTTGTCTAGCGTGGCCTGAGTATCCCAAGGGGATAAAGGGCCATGCAAAAGTGGAAACCACAGAAAAGGGACATGACAGAAGTGACACATGGCTCCACAGACAGCTCAGCCCTTCAAAGCTTCAGACATTAGCAGTCACTGGATTTCTCTGAACCTTCAAATAGAATACATTCCTCATGGGGCATAGTGCCTGGCACACAGCAAGCATGCCAGCTGTCTTACAGTAGAGATGGAGGCAGGGAAACTATAGACAGCAACAATCAGATTTGGGCCTCTGGAGTTTCTTGGGCAGACAATGAGATAAGAACTTTACAGGCAGAGGAAGCAACTTACACAAGCAACTAAACAAAGCTGTAAAGTTAAAGGGCACAGGACTTTAACGCTAGGGCTCAAGTACCAGTACGTAGGGAGTTCAGGCCAGCAAGAGCTTGGTGGGACCGTCTCCCTCCCACTCGACTCCCCAAAAAGGTAAAATGCTTCCTGCAAAAACTTGAGTTGGATCTGTAGGATCTACAGTTGAAGATCAAACTCAAAAGCACTGTCCAGTAAACTGGATGTGCTGTGCTTTAATCCCAGCAGCATTTGGAAGGCAGAAGGTAGATCTCAGAGTTCGAGGCCAGCCTGATCTCCAGAGTGAGTTCCAGGACAGCCAGGGCTCAAAAACCAGGGTAACTGAACACATAGTTAGACAGCCCTGGTGATAAGCACATTGGATCTCCTTGTACAGACTTCCTTAGCACAGCCTTGTTAGAGGCTATGGCACTGCACAGCAGACCAGGAACCTGGAGCCTACCAGCAGGAAGCTGTGTTTATAGTAAAATGTCAGCTGGAGGCCCAACTCCAGCCTGACCTCAGAATGACTTGACTTAATTCAATTTTATTTACAACTACGTGCTTTACTTTCTTTGAACACAGCCCAAGCAAGCTGGCCTATGTGACTGAGGCTGGCCTTAAACTCCTTCCTGCCTCTACCTCCCAGGAAGTGATGGGATTATAAAAGTGCACAATACCCAACCTGCAGCTTCAAATTGTCAAAGTAAATAAAACAAATTCTTTTTCTCTTAATGACAAAAATGCTTACCTGTTAGCACTGCACAGAAACTGCTGGTCCTGTTCTTGCCTACTCTTTCATTACAATGAAGGGGTTTGAACAAAGATGACTAGGCCAACAAAAGGAGTTTTGAGTGTTTCCTAATGTGTTTTAGTAGGTATCAGCTACTTTGTTCTCCTAGCAGCCCTGAAAGAACAGCTTTTTTGTTATTGTTTTTGGTGAGGAAACAAACCCATGTCACGGTCATGTAAGGTCTGAACCAGGGCACAGTGATTACCCAGAGAAGAGATGGTGCTTAGAACAGCAACAGTTAAAGGTAGTTGTGGGAAGTGGAAGATGCAAAGATTGGGGTGGGAGACTTCAAGTGAAAGACATTCTGTGGGGCAAAGAGGCACAAGGCTGGGGGTAACTCTAGCTGGACAGGACGTAAAGCCGTAACAGCCCCCATTGGAGGATGGCACAGACACAACTCAGGTTGCACTGCTGGGTTCCAGTCTCACTGGCCTGCCTATAGCTGTGTTTGGACCAAGCCTCTTGATTGTTAAAATAGTGCCTGCCTTACTTCAAGTGACTATGAATCGACAAATGTGACGGTTAGACAGGTGGTTGGCACTTTTAACGTGTCATTACTACTAATGGTTAGTATACTTACTTGGAACAGCATGACTGGAAAACATCATAAAGGCTGACAGTTTAAAAAAAAAAAAAAAAAAGACCAACAAGTGTGGGCTTGTGCTCGGGAAATACCAATTAGGGAGCAAATCCAGCCTGGGAAATTCAGAGGTGAGCTACAGTTATTTGGGAAGGGGGCTGCTAAGAAAGGGAACAAGAGGCCAGGGTAAGAGCCATTCACTCATTCCCACAGGGAGACTGCATTTGTACCCTCCTGGTAATAGTCTTAAGCTTTACTACAGCTCTCCCTGTCAATCCTGCCACCCACTTTACAAGCAAACGAGATCAGGCTCAGAGAGTTCCAGAGTTGCATAAAGCATCTTGACTGTGTTCTGGAACTGCCACAAACCCACCTTGCTAGGCCTCCAGCTTCTCCTTTGCTGGTGATCAAATTTCTCTATAGATATGTTCATTTGGACCATGGGGTCTCCCTTGCCTTGACAGGGTACTCTGCCAGAGAAGATGAGTACAGGGCCCTAATCTTGGTTTGTTCATTGCCCAGATCTTCCAGCAGTAGCTGGGCTAGCTCTATGATGTGCTCGAAGACAAATCAATCTACCTTCACTTTAGTAAAGCCCAGGGAGGTTTAGGGCGTGGTCCCAGGTGCTGTGGAGGGTCCCTCTAAGCATCAAGAGTTTCCCTTACCTCCAACCTCTGCACTTGTCTCTCACTCACTGGAAGCAGGTCAATAGTAACAGAACCAATTTTATTGGTTGTGCTGCAGAGTAGGTAGCTTGTGGTGTTTGGAAATTTGCTCAGGATTTGGCAGCTCAGAAGCAAAATCACATAATCCTGGGCAGGTATAAAGGCCACCACCCTTTATGCATCTCCACAGCTTCTGTCTATGACATGGAGGATACAGGTAGTTGGAGCAGGCAAAGGCACCTGCTTGCTTTGCTGTTCACTTCCTGCCACAGGACAGTGATAGAAATAAATACAGTCCCCACTTGTCCAAGGCAGTGCCAGGGGTGTCTAGAGCACAGAACTAAGGAAATCTTTGTAAGGTCTCAGGGCAATTTCATCAAGTCCTTGGGTTAAGGCCAGGTCTGTACTTTGACACGAGTATGTTCAGGTTGCAAATTCTGTAATGGTCACAAAGCACATATCTATAAAACTTGAACATGCTACATCAGCCTCTTTGCTAAGTCACATCAAATGGCCAACCCTCTACTGTGCAGTCCACAGAGCCCAGCAAATCACCCAAGAGCTCATGTAAATACATGGCTTGTTTTAAAAAAAATCTAACCAGAAGGCTCTGCCTTTAAATCAGAACAGTGGAATAATTACTATTAGCATGGGGCTAAGGAAGGTTGTGCTTTGTCCTTTCTGGTCTGTTTCTTTACCACTCACTCTTTTTTACCTGTTTGGAGATAAAAGACTATTTTTATTCATTTTGGGATTTCTCAAGATCCTTGGAGTGCAATAAGAGTCCAGTCCCTCTGCAATTGTTTTTGTTCCCATCAATCCTCTGTGGGGCTGGAAGATAGCTCAGTCAGTAAAGTGCTTGCCTTGAAAACATGACCTGAGTGTGAGCCCTAGAACAAGCCCATACTTAAACAGAAAAAAATGCCAAAGACAGTTATGTGCACTTGTAATCCCAGAACTGGGAAGACAAATAATCCCAAGGGGCCTATGGGCTCGCCAGCCTAGCCTACTTATCGAACCCTGGGTCAGTGAAAGAGCTCCTAAAAAACTAAGGTGGGGGCTGGAGAGGTGGCTTAGAGGTTAAAAGCATGGCCGATCTTCCAGAGGACCCAGGTTCAATTCCCAGCATCCACATGGCAGCTTGCACCTGCCTTGTAACTTTAGTTCCAAGGCTCCTGACATCATCACAGACACAACGTAGGCAAGACATCAATGAACATTAAAAAAGGTGGACAGTTCCTATAGAACAGCACTGGAGACTGCCCTTTGACCTCCACGTGTGCTCACCTGCAGACATTAGTAGGCATGAACACACACAGACGTACTTCCCAACTCTTGTCCTGTTTGCTGCTCACCACTCCTACCTCCACACTCTGAGAAAGGCAAGCAAAACAAGCTAAAGAACATGGAGGAGCAGACCTCAAGTGGCTGAGAGTCTCACCCCTCACACAGACGAAAGTTTTCCTCCTGCCATGTCCCTCCATAGCAGATGGCTGACCGCCTTGAGTCCCCTCCCACCACTTTCCCTGTCTTTCCTCTTGTACTTCTCATTATCCAGAAGCCATATCCAAATCTGCTTGTTAACTCTCTCTCCATTTAATTCCAAGGGCTGTTTTGTTCATTACAGACCCTGAAACATACCCGGTATGCAGCAGTGAAAATATGGGCTGAGTACTTGTTGAGTTAATGAGTCCTGGAACTTAAGTTTTTTGGTGGGAACATCTACCCAGTGCTCTGCCAGGCACACTGGAACGGGTATAATGGAGAAGGATCACGGTGTCTCCGGAACCACTCCCTGCCCCTCCTGGGCAATGGATACAGACTGACTCCAGGTCCCAAAGACACAGTTGAAAAACTGGACTCAGGGGAGCAGGCAGAGTTATCGTACTAACGTCTTTAATATAGTCTGATCAGGTCAATTCACATCACAAGGTCAACCTGGGTGTGCTCGAGTGTAACACAATCAAGGAACACAGTGTCTCTACCTGAGGCTCTCTCACCTTCCTGGCTCCCAGTACCACTGGACCCTCTTCCTGATCAGACTGGAATTTTTTTTTTAAAATTTTGCATAAAACTATTTCTTCCATAGACTTCAAACAACTAGCCAAGTTAATTATGATACACCTAAACAAAGTTTAATACTAACCCTAATGTGTGACTGCGGTTTACAAAGAGCTCTGTGTCACCTGGGGTAGCTTTCAGTAGCAATTCACTACAACTGGTCCTAAAAATAACAATAAGAATTAGAGAATCAAAACCCAACAGCAAGTTGAATGGTTAAAATCAAGTAAGAACTGGAATTTGGGGTAGAGGGGTCCTCAGTGGATGAGCTTGTCCTGGCAGTGATGTTAGCGTCCAGCAGCTCAGAAAGACCAGGGCCAACCTCGGAGGACACTCATCCTATGGTCCATGGGATGCTGTAGGTTTCTGCCATCCTTAAAATAGTTGGCCATAAGAGGGTAGAGACCCTACTAACTTCTTTTGAGGACAGAGGAAGGGGGCTGAGGAATGAAAGAAGTGGGAGGGACCAAAACTACCAAGTGAGGCCCAAGAGTGTGCCTTGGAGTTGGCATTAGGATCACCAATAACTGAGCACCAGAAACTCTGGCTTCAGACCACTAGAGAAATGAGGCCTGGTGCTGCCCCGGAGGCCTATGTAGTGGGTCTCAGGTATTTCTACAGAGAGTATCAGATGACAGTCTATTTCTAAGACCACAGCGGGGTGGGGTAATGGAGGGAGGGGGGAAGGGGCAGGAACAGGAGTTAAAAATGAATTTAAAAAATCTCTCAGCTACAGAACCCAAAGACATCACTTCCCTCCGCATTCACAGCATTGCTCAGCAGTCCCCAGTGGCTGTTCTGTGGGGACACAGCATATCTCACTTCCCTTCAGGCCCCATGGGCTGCTGGTCCACCTCAGGATCCACTAAAGATGATGCAAACGCTGACTGAACAATCTGAAATCCAAAGGACTCAAGAAGAGACATGTTCTGCTGGGGAGAGAAAGGTGAACCAAGGGCAGGACCCAGGTCCCCCATGGGACCCCCAAGCGCACGGACATGCACCTTCTGGATGTGTTTGTTCAAGTAGGACTTAGAACGGAAGAAGCTCCCACATTCAGGGCATGGGTATTTCTTCTCCCCATCAGACTCCATTTTGTTTTTAGGGACTGCCATGTCACAGGAGAAAGAGCCGTTGGCACTCTGTTTCTCTGGCGTCTTCAGGTCACTGGCGTCTGAGAGGTCACCATAGGAATCAGAGCTCTCAATCAGATCCTGATGTGAGCATTTCTGGCCTTCTATGAAAAAACAAAACAGGGAAGAGATGAGGCCAAGGATTAGAGCTGTCCCTTCCTGGAGGGGCCATGAGAGGCCAGCTCACAGGCCCTGGAGGGCTGTCCCTTCCTGGAGGGGCCAGAGAGGCCAGCTCACAGGCCCTGGAAGGCCAACCTGGCCAATCACTAACCTGGCGGAACCCATGAAGGTTTCGCTGGTCTGATTAGGAGCATGGAATGGCTGTAGGGGCAAGATGACAGTGCCCTGGGCCCACCAGCCTCCCTCACTATAAACTCTTCATGCAGGTGTGTATGTAGAATTCGCCATCACCTCAGTCTGCTTCAAGGAAGGACGGCCAAGAAGGGATCCCCCCCTACTTCCACCCAAAACAACCCAAAGAGCCCCAACTCTTAGGTGCTTCCAGAGGTGTCTCCGAGAGTGAAACTTCTGATTATGATGAGCAGGTGTCAGTGGCTTGTCCCCTGCACTAGACCAGTGGCTACCTTCACAAAGCAGGCAGAACTAGAACCATGAGTTCCTCTACTCAGCTAGATCCTACTGATGGCCCACACACAACCAACGCTTTACAAGGCCTACCTTCCCACTCCTGCAAAGATCTTTCCAGGGCCATGCAGCCAAAGTACACTGATGAAAAGCAACTCTGAACAACCTTGTCAGCTGGGTAGACCATCTAGACCAAGACATAGCCCTTACTGCCCTACCTTGCCTGGCCCACACTGGGGTCTACTACCAACTACCAGCTTCCTGCCTAGGTCCAGAGAGCCATGCCAAGATGGGCCATCTGTGATGGGAGCATGGAGCATGCCCCTGGCAAGAAGGCAACAACATGAGACCCCCAAACAACATGAACCAACAAGTTAACAGTGAGTCTGGAAACTCTTGTCACACCAATTCCAAATCAGAGGCAATCAGGTAGCTAGCTCATTTACTGCCATGCATCTCACAAATGCAGCCACTTGTGGCAACCAACCACCAATGTCATAGAAAAGGCCAGCCATTGGCTCCCACCCACCCACAAGAACAACCAAGGAGAAAGCGTTCAGCAACACGTCCACGACCCTACAGGGCGACAGGCAGTGTCTAGACCCAGAGTAACTCGTCATGCAGTGCTCCTCTTCCTGCCCTAGCAACCCTGTAAGGCTCCCGTCAGTGGGGGCTAGCCGAGAGGAAGGAAGGAAAAGAAGGCTGGGGAAGAGGAGGCAGGCTGGATCAGCAGTACCCTAAAGCCTCACTCACTGTCCTGGAGTGAGCTACCCGTGGCAGACTTTGTCCTAGAGAGCACTGCGATTCTTGCCTCCCCACCACCCGGCCCAGCGCCCCCACATCACAGTCTGCGCAGAGAAGCAAAGTGCAGAGCAAGGGGTCGCTTGCCTTTGTTGCCATAGGTCCTGGCGCAGTGGAACGCTGCTCCCCCATTCAGGATGGGTTCCTGGTGCCTGGAGACCTGGGGAAGGGGAACACCGTGGTGGGTTTTAACATGGACCTTTAAGTAGGAGGCAGAGGAGAAACCTAAACAAGACAAAAGGAGATGAGATCCCACAGCCAGCAAGAGATAGCTCTCTGCTCCCCATGCCTTTTCTTTGGCAGCTCTGGCTAGCATTCCCTGGTCAGCTGCCCCTGGAAGGGGTTCACTCCTTGGCTCAAAAGCATCTGCAATCATCACATGAGGCATGAGGTTCGGATGGAGGGCGCCACTGTCCATGAGTCAGCTTCTCTGTAAAGGCTACACTGAAGGGCCCAGGCCAGCCACCTTGGCTCGCTTGGTGCCTCAGTAGCAGGTGGTTTGAGTAGATGTTCCACAGACTCATGTCAGCTGCAGAGACCATGGCTAGACTCCAGCCAGCAGAAGCCTGCTTAAAATGTAAAGGGAAACCAGACGGTACAAGTGATGTCCCCAAGGAATGCTTCCAGAGGTCCCCTTTCTTCTATCTGTTGGAGCATACTCTACTTTGACTTCTCCACCTTCAGAACAATGACTTAAGAGCCGATTCCACCTTTGGAAGAAGGAGGCAGCAAGTTACTGTGGCATCATGGTCATTCCTTATCCGTGGCAGTCTTTTCTGTTTGGTTTTGGAAAATCCATCAAGGACACCCAGGACGATCTCTCGCCATCTTGAAGTAGGCTCCACTTCACACCTCCTGCTTTGGTCCATTTCAGGCATAAGTATCGCAAGCTGGAAGAGCAGCTCTCAGGCCGATTTCCAAAGGTCACAAGGCCTTTGGAGGTGACAGCCACAAAATCAGGCAACAAAATGACTTGTTTCACAAGAAAGAGGTATGCCACTGAACCCTACCATAGTCAGGACCAGAAAGTACCTCTAGTAGGTACCAAAGCATTTTTATCTAAGGCTCACTTGGGGTGTCAGCGCCCTCATCTAGTTCCAGATCTGCCCAGCACATCCCTCAGGCACTTGGACTTCCATGTACGCCTGGTTTACTACATGTATTTATTTACTGGGGGCAGGAGGTGGAGGTGAGGTGACAGTTTGTTAAAGTTGGTTCTCTCCTACCATGTGATTCTCCAGCACAAACTCAAGTCTTCAGTCTTAGTGACAAGTGCCATGCTGCCCGCCATCCCCTTGTCCCCTTTTACAACTACAGGCACGGTGAGATTTCTCCCGCTAAAGTTTCAGGGGTGGAAATGTATTGTGTGATTTCTGCCCAAACTTGTTAAAAGTATGAACTGCAGAGTGGGGCATCCCAGCACTCAGGAGGCAGAGGCCATTGGGTCTCTCCGGTCTACAGAGTGAGTCCCAGGACAGTCAGGGTTACACAGAGAAAACCTGTCTCAACAAGCAAGCAAACAAAACAAAAAGTGTGAGTTGCTACACTAGTCATACATTCATTCATTTTTTGGTGGTGGTTTTGTTTTTAATAACATCCTCCATGGCCTAGGCTTTTCTGAGACTGTGGTGTCCTCCACATCAGTCCCAAGCACAGAGATCTTGAATACTGCTTGAAGGTTCACTCTCTTTTCCTTAAGGTTTTTTCTTTTCTTTCTTTTGTTTGTTTTTTGGTTAAAGTTTTTCCAGACAGGAGTCTCTCTGTGTATCCCAGGCTATCCTGGAACTTGCTCAGAGATCCGCCTGCCTCCTCTTGCACCACCACTGCCCAGATCAGAGTTTCACTTTTGAATGCTGGTGGTGTCCTAGAATCCAACATGCTACACTAAGTAGTCTGCAGAGTTCCCCAAACCCACTGTAAATTATTATTATACCCATTTTGCAATGAATAGAGAAAAAGCTTAATGTGGTAAAGGAATTTTCATGCATACGTACGACATGTAACACTGCATGGCCACCAACCAGCAGAACCTGACCTCACTCCAGAATCCTAGAAATAAATACTATCAGAACTTGGCCCTTAATTAAAGGTCTCTTGAATGGATCTGTGTCTTTACTCAGGGCCGTAAAAATAAGTTACTTACACACCTTTGTAGCTAAGCCTGCCTGCCTTTCTGGGTTCTAACTCCAAACAGTGTAACTTTGCATTTTCCTTTCTATCACTTTTGTTCAGATTTGACATTCACTCTTAATTGAAAAGGCAAGAACTTTCTTCTCTCTTCTGCATCTGTCTTCTCTCAGCAGCTGCTCAGATTTACAGCTTGACTTATGTGATAGCTTGGCTACCTCTGGAATTAACTAAAGCCCAAGCAGCTGGGTACACCTGTTGAGAGATTTTTTTTTCCTTAATTAAATAATTTGAAGTGGGAAGATCCACTTTTAATCTGAGCCATACCTTTGGCTAGCAGCCTGTATAAAGGACATGGAAGAAGGGGGCTCTCTCTCTTTGCCTGCTTGCTCTCTCTCTCTCTCCATGCCAAGGCTATTCCTCCATGGCATTAGAGCCTACTTCTTCAGGATTCCATTTTATACTGAAGACCAGCTGAGCATCCAGCCTTGTGGACCGAACAACTTCCTGTTCTTGGACCTTCGGCTGGCAGACAAGCGTTGCTGGACTAGCTGGACCACATTCTAATAAATCCTTTTTGTGAATCTACTTTCTCACATTCTGTCAGTTCTGTTCCTCTAGAGAACTGGACTAAGATGCCTTGATATTTCTCTTTCAAACTCTAAAATTGCCCTTGAGCTTCAAAACAAACAACAAAAAAGTCCTTTGGACATGTATGATGTTTATTATCACCATTACCGTGTGGTAATAAATGTGGTAGAACAGGCTGCCAGCAAATAGCCCTGAGGTCCTAGAGGCAAACTGGGATCAGGAAAGCATTTCCTTTCTAACACGGCTACTTCAAAGCTCGCCCTGCATCAGGTGCTGGCTTTCTAGCCTGCCTGGGAAGCTGTCTTGGGCTGGCTGGGGCTGTACTTAAATGTTTGGCCTGGGGCCAGACACTGGAGGACAGACATTCCTAAGAAGCAGGTTGCAGTCAGGAATCAGGAATGGGTAGGCAAGGCTAAGGGGAAGAGAAGGCCCTTTAAACACAAGCCAAGGAGGCACAGTGGCCCCAGAAACCGGCACAGGACATCAGAACTATGTGAGGATACAATGCTGCCACTTCACAAGCGAATTTTCCTTTGGTTTCCATTCGTTTGGGGCCTCTGAAGTAGTATGAAGCCCTTATGGCATGCCAGGGCAGGTCTACTACAATCAAAGTGAAGGGGAGAAAGCACCAGGCATTACTATAGTCACACTGTGTAGGAAGAGCTATTTACCTCCAGAACACAGCAGACACACAATAAAAACACCCTGCATATTCCTAAAAATCATTCTAAGGAAAATGCTGCTGGATCCTCCTGACTTTCCTCTGTTGCAAACTGTACTTACTATCTATAGCAAGCGCACTTGGCAAGTGGCAGACGGGTTCACAGCTGCCACTTAAAGCCCAGAGCTTAAACACAGCAGCTCAGCAAGTCAAGTGTTGGGACGACACAGAAGCTGAGTTTCTGAGCAGAACACAGCTTTGAGGCTAGATGTATTTAGCTAACATTCTGAGCTCCCCCACCCACTCTCTGACCAAGAGCCAGTGAGGGAGCTTGAGGCAGGGCCTCCATGATATACTGATGAGAGCTGATGGTTGTGCCCATATCAGCAGGTCCCTCCCTCCGCAGAAATGAAGTTTGTTAATGCCAAAAGTTACTGTTCTTCAGTTGTATTTTCTTGCCTGGTGTCCCTGCAACTCACATTCTGGTCCTTGTTCATGCAGAGATTGGGGACTGCTTCCGGTGTCCAAATCTCAAAGGGGTCAAATCCACCAGTGCATTTAAGGCCATGTCAATGCAGGAGAAAGAAAGCACATCACTAATTTGCTCCTGTGCGGTCATCTGATGGGAAGAAGTTTCCTTTGTGTGGTTTTGGTGGTGGTGGTGGTGGTGGTGGTGGTGGTTTTGGTTTATGAAAGAAGGTCCCAGCTGGTTTGGTACTTGCTCTTTAGCCCAGGCAAGACTTGAATTTATAAGAATATTGTCTCTGCCTTCTAAGTGCCACAGGAGTAGGCCACTAGGCCTGACCTTTTCTCCTCTGTCAAAAGGTCTCACCTGTGCAGCCTTGGTTGGCTTGGAATTTGAGCCGTCTTCTTGCCTCAGTCTCCCAAATGCAAAGACTATAAGCAAGAGGGCAACTTTGAGGCCAGGCTGGGCTTTATGGTGAGGCTGGAAGGACAGCTCCGTGGTTAAGAGCACTCCTCTTTCCCAGCACCCACGTCACGGCTCACAATCACCTATATAACTCTAATGACTTCTATGGGTTCCTGCATGTACATGGTACACACACACACACACACACACACATATAACTTAAAAATATTGAGAAGTAACAAAGTACTTCTTTGTTTCAGTACTTGGACTGAAAGCTGTTTGGAAGCCATCTGATTCACCCACACCTGAGACTACTGTGCAGTGTCTGGGACTCAACAGAAAGCTTTGGCATACCAGGCAGGGGCTCCCCCACTGAATCACAACCCCAGCTCAGAACATTCATTTATTTAAGCCTCAGTGGCACAGGGCAGAACCCCCTCAGCCTCTTCCAGAAGAAAAACCTTCCTTCCACCCTCTTGTTAGTTTTGTTGGCATTAGCGTGCAGCTGTTGCTGTTTGGTATTTCTGCCCAGGAATGAGTCCAGAGACAGTAGCCTCTACCTCTTCCTCTTCTCACAAAGGTTACAGCCCTCCTCCCTTCCACCATGCAGTGCGAGTTAAACCTGGAGCAATGGGTCTTCCTGCGCTTCAGCCGGTCATCCCCACAGTCTTGGTGGGCCCTTTCCTGGGCTTCCTCACAGCCCTGAGACTCCTGTCCTGTATGTATCAGCTCCTTGTCCTGTTCCATCATCTGAGCAGGACTTTCGGTTTGTTTGTTGACATTCTGGTTTTATCGTTAACTAACCACTTGTAGCAGCTCTCAGCTCTGCCTACTGAGCCAGTTCTGGAACTGGTAACTTGACAGGAAACTTGACAAAGTCTTGCTGATGGTGCACTGTAGAAAGTTTAGAGTTACTTGGGAGTACTCTCTGGAAGCCAGGTTAGGATGAGGCAAGGAAAGAAGCCAGCTTTCTAAGACTAGAGCATCCCCCATCAAAGCTGTCCCACAACACTCCTTGTCCTCACCCCCTCCTCCCCCGTTTGCTCCCACAGGGAAACTAGAAGCAGCTGAAGCCGCTAGAGCCTTTGTACTTGCATTCACAGCGGGCTTCCTAGCGAAATAACATCAATAATCCATGACCCTCAAGGCAACTCTAAGGTGTGTGTGTATAGTCTCTGAACAGCACCTGCTTCCAAGACTCCAGTAAAACCATCCACCCAGCAAGAGTACCTCATCAAGAATTTTAAGATCTGTGGAGACGGTGCCCTGTCCAAAACACAGTATCATCGAGTATTACCAAACCATTTTACTATTTCACTACATAAGGAGGGGCATCCCAAAGGTGCAACTCTGTGGATCCAGAGAGCTCTCAGCCACTTCCTCTTAGGCTCCTCTCAGCAACCCCACAAAATGGAAAGGGGTAGGGTCTTTATCACTTCTAAGAGAAAAGAAGCAAGGCAAGGAGAGCCCAAAGCTACCTAGAAAGAGGCTGGAACTAAACTCCTGACTCCTGATTCGATGCTCAACCTGTTAAGTCATAGACTAGACTCATAAAAACACTGCCACAAGAGTGCCCCAGGAAAACAACAAGCCACATGGCCTAAGCAAGCATAGAAGAAGACCAAAGAAACAGTCTCTGGCTCACACAACAGCCATCCCAACCTCCTAATCACAGACACTGTGCTTACAAACAAACTCAGCACTTCCAACAGCCGACTCAACCCAGCAGACCCTCGACATGCTGGAGTTTTTGCCCAACACAAAACTACAGCCAAGGCTAGACACTCAGTAGGCCAGCCTTAGCCTCAGGCACACAGCCCAGCCCATCAAACTGCCCTACTCAGAACTCCATCCACTGTTGCCTTTCCTCAAGGCCACAACCTGCAGGGAATCTCTGGTAAACATTTATACTAGAAAGCTTTTGTCTCTTGTTCATCTCCAGAGCCAGCCTCTTTGCCAGCGAGTGGGCTAGCAGGATCCTTTGATAGCCCATTCAGGCGAATGACTCCCAGCCAACCCCAGCTAAGCATTTGTGAATTCGGTGTCTCTGACCCCGAGTTTGGTGATCGAGTGAGTCTTTCCTTCTGTTCCCATCATTAAGTCTCTTGGAAAGGAGGAGGTTACAAACAACAGCTTAGTGGTGTGGTCAAAGCCTGGGTGAGGGCATTTCTCAGTCAGTAGAGAGGGTGGGCTCCCCACAAGATCAGGCCCATCCTCTGAAGTGAGGAAACAGTGGGGAAATTACCTCGGTTACAGATACTGCAGAAGTTGCTGGGCCCCTCGCTGTGCTTCTTCAGGTGGTCTGCCATGTACGCGGCCCGCAAGTACTTTCCACACACCTGGCAGGGCACCTTGTCTTCATGACAGGCCAGGTGGGAGCGCAGGCGGTCTCGAGTAGCAAAGGAGGCATTGCAGGTCTGAGAAAGGAGAACAGCATGAGGAACAAGACATCCCGCACCTGACCAAGCCCTCCTGGTCAGCCTGTGAAACCAGTCCCTTTAGAAAGCTGGACAGTTCAGTACGGCTCTGCTCACAAGTGGCTGCCCTTCTGTCCCACAACGCCTTCTCGTGGTGTAACTGATTTGGAGTTATTGGTTTCTTACCACAGACAAGCTCAAAACATTGCAAGCTAAGTCCTGTGCGCTTGTACTGAGTGAAGAGTTAAGTATTTCCCCCCAGCCCCTTGGTTTTTGAGGCAGGTCTGGCTCGTGTGCAGCTGAGGGCTGGGATCACAGGTGCTCACATCCACTGATCTTCACGTTAGCCACAAAGCACGGGCCATAAGCAAGTTACAGCATGTCAGCCAGGCTTCCTGTTCTCTACCTCAGGGTTCCCCTTACTGCCTTATACAAAGAATCCAATGTATCCATGTCATTCAAATATGACATTTGTGTTGGCCACAGGGAAATGGAAAAGGCAGGACAAAGTACAGAGATAGCACTTCATAATCTTGTGATGTGAATAAAAAAAGCGGCTTATGAAATAAGCGAGTGTTGGCTCTGCTGATGTGATGGAGAAGGTGATTGGCGGTGTTACAGTGGGGTGTGGTGGTCAGGACAGACAGGGCCTGCCTACAGCACTGAGCAGGCTCTGAGCGCAGACTGAGAGGGACATTTGTCTTGTGTAGTTGATCAACAGCTCTCCAAGGCAGACTGTTACCCCTCCCACTCTAGGATTGTGTAGCCACTGAAAGACACAACCCAGCACAGCTCACAGACATGTGTACAGTTATGACCTACACCCTAAGGATGAGGGTCTAGCTCCCTAGCCATTATCTCTCCCCGCTTCCTCTGCTGCGGCGTGCAAAGGCTGTGTGTGGTGCCTTGGGGAAACACACATCACAAAGCCTTGAAAGAGGTCAGACCCGGTAGCTTTCAAGCTATTTTGGTTCCACAGGGGTGCCTGGGGCTAACGTCAAACTGGACTTATTTCTCTTCTCTTTGTGTACTTTCTGCTTTAGGACTGAGAGAAAGCTGCTTTCAATCTGAGGGTGAATAGGCGCCATCCCATTAACTGGCTAGAATGGAGCTGCCTCTATTTCCTGGTTACAGGTGGATCTTGATAACCTGAAATTTCAAGGTGAGTAGTGTCAGAACGCCATCAACGCACACACACACACACCCCTTACTGTATGGTCAAAGATCAAAGTAGATGGCAGTACTGTGAAGCAGAAGATGCTACACTTTGCCTCAACCCCAGATATGTGTAACACAAGCTCCCCATAGTCACGGGTACAGTACTAACTCAAACAAGACAACTCATCCCAGTGGAACTGCTTTTATGTTTTATGTTTAATCTTGTGACAAAGGAAACTTAACTTTGGAAAGTGAACTTGCCCAAAACAAGACTCAGGTACTAGAGAAAGGAGCAATCCAAATACCTGGACCAGACCAGTCTTGACCAATTTATAGCTGGGCAAACAGAAGCCCTGTGAGGATGCAGGATGACCGAGTTGAGAACAGGCCTCAAATCTATGCCCTTAGAGTTTCTGAAGTCAGTACAGGGACATTCTGTGAAAGAAAGGAGTCAACCCTGACCCCGATGTACTTGGTATCTATCCAGTTGTATCCTGGGGCAAAATAGTGCAGGCAAAGGCCAGCAGCTGGGCAACCCAGAAGCATCAGGACCCAACTCAGGGATATCATGACATAGGAAGACCACGGAGACAGGGAATTCGGTCTTCCACCTAATCTGCAATCTGGAAACCATGGAAAGGGGTCTTATAAACACCCTGGGAGACCGTGACCATGCTCATTTATCCAAGGCCAAGAGCTGGCTCTGCCAAAGGTCCAAGAACTACCTAGCCCTACAGCTGGGTGGGGACGTTTGGGGTTTTTGTTTGTTTTTTTTGAGACGAGGTCTTACCATGTAGCCCTGGCTGTTCTATAACTCACTCTGTAGACCAGACCCCCCCCCCTTCAACTCAAGAGATCGACCTGCCTGAGTGCTGGAGTTAGAGGTATGCACCGCCTCAACCACCAAGAAAGTGTAAAGCCTCAGAACTCTAGAGCTGCATGAACCAGGTGAAAATAATTAGCATTGTCTTCCCTTTTCCAGAGAGAGGAAGCCCAAGGCATGAAAGATACCTTGCTTCTTTTACCAACCATTCCGGACCTTTCCTATAAAGGCTTTGCCATGTCATACTTTGGTACCCAAGGTAATGGACAGCCAACCCTCAATTATCCCCAATTGGATTAAATATTTGGGGATTAACTACGAAAAGTTAAAACCGCAGTTGCAGCTGGCTTCCCTTACCCTGTCCTCCACTGATTATCTCTTAAGGAACCCGGAGCAAACATAATTGGGAACACCAGTCTTCTGCTGGGATAAAGAAGCCTCAACAGAAATGACCACCTTGTTACAAAGCCAACCTAAAGTAGTTGTTGGCGTCCCTGTTCAACTAATCCTGTGATTGGAGTCCCCCCAGGTTTTTTTCTGTGTTTAAGTCCAAGTCTGAACCAACCAGAACTTCAGACAACAGAGAGCATTTTTCTGGTCACAAGACTCAGGTAAGACCAGAGGGGCTGAGGGAGGTAGGCCTTAAAGAGGACTCCCAGAACCTGAGTTTCAGAACTCCCCATCCTGTAGACAGGGAGCAAACAGAAGTGCCTTGAAAGGAAGCCAGCCAGCCAATGGCACAGTGTGCCTGCCTGTTGGCTTGAAGTGCCTACTGTATCCACGGCCAAGGCTCACAGTTTGCTAGTTAGGAGGCATACTAACACTACTGCTCTCCCCACATTAAGCTTTCAGTCGAGCGGAACCCCAAGAACACTACTAGCATGTCCCAAGCCCAGGCAGTCTTTGCAGTCTGAAAGTGATAAGGTGCATCTTTCAAATCCTCCTGCAGCCAGGGGGGGGGGGGGGGAACTAAGGGCATCATATGAAAATCCAGCTCCACTGGCGTTAACCCCTTTGTGCATGCCCTCAACTCACCCTTATTTAGACAGCCTCAAACAAGGGGCGACCAGAAGCAATGGGAAAGACATGCCAGTCTCTCAGCTCTGGCTAAATTCCAGGCCCAGGTAAGGGAGACTCAAGCCTGAGGTTCCCTGCCCCTTTACCTTCCAAAGGCTTTCCAATCAGTCTGAGAAATCGGCCCCCTTTATCCTCTGTAGCTAAAGAGGTCCCTGCACTTTGACCAAGCCTATAGTCACAGCCTGCACACCCCTTGCTGCTGGGTGCTCTTTAGAAGGTTTTGGCTACAGGGTCAGGTCTGTGAGATTGTGCTGAAGGACAGAGGCAGAGCAGGAGCTGGCTCACACACCAAGGGACAATGATACCAGTTGTCACAAAAGACCAAGGACAAAACACACAAAGCCTCAAATGTTAGAATGAAACTTTTATCGTGGGTCCTGATCTCCAGGCAGTCTGCAGGGGCTAAGGGAGACACCAGGGGGCCCAGGGAAGGGAGTGTCTACTTGCTGTCAGCCCCAAAGCCATGTACCACAATACAAAGCTACTGGTTAGTTTAGTTCTGAGCAGACCAGCTAAAAACCCTCAGACACGGGAGCTCACTAGCCAGAACGGAAAACAGGCCCTTGTGAGACGGAAGAGTTCAGCTGAACTTAGTTAAAGCGGTACTGGAGGCATCTGTGAGGGTTGGGGACACCCCTCCCAAGTAGGAGGGTGACCAGGAACCCCCCAGTCAGTGTGAAAAGTGATGCCAGGAGAAGGGACACAGAAGCTGAGGTTTGATTCCTTACAATTCCCAACTTCTAGACTCCCCAGACAAGGTTGGCTGCCCTGCTGAGGTAGGGGAGGTGAGACAAGAGCATTCAGAAAGAAACATGGAGCCCCATGGGGGAAGGGGAACGTGGTCCTTCCTATCACTACGTGAGAGCTTTGAGCTGGAAAAAATGTTAGAACATCTTGGGGGGATCTGGGAGTGGTGGGCAGGAACCATCTTGCTAGCTAGCCTCTGCCAAAAGCAGGGGTCTCCAGCCAGCCACCATTCCCCTCCACCTCTCCGGAAGGGCCCAGGCTAGCCCAGGCTAGCCCACAGGCCACTGAGTAAAAGCCCGGCTGCCCTCAGGGGTTGTCCAACCCTGTCTCAGGTATCCTGGTGGGGCTGAGCAGAAGAGTGCATTGCTGGAGTGTGCTGGACTCAGGTTTTCAAGGGCTGGGAAGGACTTTTTTAAAGAGAGGGAAAAGGCGGTATCAGGAACTGAATGGGACGACCTCCACAAAGCAGGCTGGGCAAAGTCCCATGATGGCAGGTCGCTAGGAAGAGGTTCCAGGGGCGGCAGGCCGCTGCTGCTCCCAACCCACACCTGGAAAAAGGGCAGAGAGTGCAGGTTACCCCCCCAGGCCACCGGGCACACCCCCACTGCCCTCTGGGTTTCTCCTATCCTGTCTGGGGCTGCTCAGCACACTACCTGGGAGTCAGAATGTGCTCTGTGACAACAGAGATCAGAGATGGAGGCAGAAAGCGGCAAGGCAAAGACCGATCCCAGCAGGCCTATCTGAAGTCAGCATCCTTGGGAGAAGCTGCCTGGCCCAGCACCTGTGAACAGTGCTTACCCCTAGTCCTTGGAGCTCTGTGCTGCTGCGCACATCCGATCTTCCCTACAATCTCCTGCACCCACCCCTGCCAGCAGGTCGGGAGAAGCAGGTACCCCTGTCAGAGGCTGTGGGATAGCTCATGACACTGTCCTGACATGAGTTGATGGCACTTGCCACAGCAGAAGGGAGATAACCAGGAAGACAGTGGGGGCACTTCACATCACACTGAATGCTCAGAGGTCAGAGAAAAAACTCATCTTGTAGGTGCCAGCATTCCCCAGATAGAGTTCAAGCTGTCAGGAGAAGATGTAGTCAGCCTTCCCTACATGTTCCACCCTGGAAGAGAGCACGCCTTGCCTTGCTCTTGCCGTCCGTGTTGGAGATGGGACCACCCTCTCCCTCCCTACGGCCTCTTCCACTGCCATGCTTTCTCCACTGAAGGAACCCACAAGTTCCCACTCAGCTCAAACCAGGGCAAGGGTTGTTGGCTGGGCCACCAGAAGCCCTTTTGAAACCCCTACAGTTCATACAAATTACTGGGAACCAGCAGCCAGGCCCAGCAAGGTGTCAGATCTACCAGGACAACACTTGTGTCGTGTGGCCCACCAGCCAAGGAGCCCGCAAATGCCCGGACAGGAAAGCTAAGCAACAGAATGGAGGAGAAGACTGTGGACACCAGAAACAAGTGACCAAAAAAAGACTCACAGCCCTGGGGAAGCAAAGGAGGCTGGGGATAGAACAAAGGAGGCCAGAGGAAGGACAGGGGCAACAAGAGTGGGAGGTGTGTGCAAAGCAGTGCTCAGCAAGGCTGGGAGGATGGCAGCATTCTTCCACCCAACTATACCCTGGCCCAGTCCCTACCTGACACTTGTGAGGTCGCTCAGACGTGTGCACCTGCTTGATGTGTCCATTCAAGTGATCTGGCCTGGAAAAAAGATCAACAGACTTTAAAAACAAGACATCAAAAAAGATGGGCCAAACTTGGCCAGTCTCCCTCCACTCCACCTCCCCCCCTTTCTAGGGAGAACTCCACCCCAGCAAGACAAAGACAAAGTCACCACCCAGCTCTAGCTCCAGGGGCCCAAGCATCTCAGCCATTCCCCCCCCCCCCGAGGGGGGGGAAGCAAATGTTCTGCTCTGATCTAGCTAACCCCACCCCACCCCACCCCACCCCCAGCAGAAATTCAATGATTCCTAGGACCTGAGGCGTCAGCTTTAGAATGACACAGGGATGCCTTGCCCAGCCTTTTCTGGGAGGGGTTGGGTGTGGGACTCATTGTCCAGACTAAAGCCCCTTAGAAGCATTTCGTTCCCCTCCCCCCAGCCTCTCCCGCCACAGCAACCAATGAATGCCACCCGGATGGAATTCAGTCCCCAGAGGCCAGGGATGGAGCTTTAAGTCCCCAGCTGGACTGGCAAGCCAGATGCCCGCCAGAGCAGGTGGGCAGGGGCTGTCTGACCGGTAAGACTGGTTCCTAGTTGGGGCCTCTCTGGGGGAATTCTGTCCCTAAGCTCTCACACATACAAGATCCTTGGGATTTCAGTTAAAACCAGCCTTGTATTCAATATTCTCAAACGGGGAGAAAAACAAAAACAGCCCTGTGCTCCCAGGCAACTGCTCAGTTCCCAAGAACGCTCACTAAAAGTTGAAAAGAAGGTCTGTCCTGAGAACACACGGAGGACCTGTGGGTCTACTGGATCCTGGAGCCACCAGGTCAGAACGCATCAAACTCCGGTATTACTATTGCAAAAAAAGCCCTGCGTAACCGGCTTTTATGCTTCTCAAACCTAGGGTCACATGAGGGGCAAAGCTGGAGCCTACTGCTGCAGGCCGGCCTGCTCAAACTGGTAGAGGATCTGGGCCTCAGGAGTGTAAGGAGTCCCAGACACACTTGTTCAGTTCCTCCCTCCGAAGCCATTCAGGCGGGGAAAGTCGAGGGAGGAGCCCAGCCTCCCGCCCCCAGAGGGGGCCCCACGCCTGGTGCCGGAAACACAAAGGGAACCAGGGGAGAAGAATGGGGAGGCCCAATGGCTCTGGCCTAAGGAATCTGGCCCCTTCCTACAGGCCCCCGGGAAGGTGAACCTAGTAGGGCACCCTGGTGCCGGAGAACTTGCCTGAAGGCATAGCTGCAGTTCTTGGCCACACTATGTCAAAGCCGGGGTTCCTAAAACATTTAAACATGGTGTATGCCCTATTAAGGTCCAGTGACCCTCCACCCCTACAAGATCCACATCCCCAGATCCTGGCGAGAACAGAACTAAGATAATACACAGCAGGGAGTGGGGGAGGGTGCCATCCTCACCTGGAGAAACCTTTCCCACAGCTCTGGCAGATGTACGGTTTGCCCACTGACCCATCATGGGACCTCACATGGTACGACATGCGGTCTTTTCTCTTGAACCGCAGACCACACACCGGGCACGAGTACGGCTTCTCCCCTGAGTGGGACAGCTTATGCCGGTTGAGATGGTATACGTCACGGAAGATCTTGCCACAGATCTCACAAGCCACCTGCTTCCTGGTCCGGCTCCTTTTTCTGGGGCCGTCGGGGTCCTCAGAGATTGGTAACCCATTCTCACCCAGCCTTGGAGGAGGAAGATCGATATAGCCCAACTGGAGGCTTGTGACGCCGTGCTGGGCCTCATGTTGCCGGAGCCGGTTGGCGTCAGTGAATACCTTCCCGCACAGGCCACATGGAAGGATGCCTGCTTCCCTCAAGCCCCCTGGAGACCCAAACATGGAGTCCAGCAGGTTGGCCTTCCTGGGGCGTCCCCGGCCTCGCTTGCTCGTCAGTGGAGGTGCACTGGATGCCACATTAGGGAATGGAGAAGTCAGTAGTTGGGGGGATAGGGGTCCAGCCACCATGGGCAATCTGTCCACCCCAGGTAACACAGGCAGGGAAGCTTGGCCCGCAATAGCAGCACCTGTGGCCCTGGCAGCCTCGTCCTCGGGCTGCATGCTGCCAGCAATACCATTACTGTTGGCTGCCATGGCTGCCCCGTTGGTCATGTCCAAAGGGAAGCCCAAGTCAGAAGTCCCAGGAGGTCGAAAGAGCATGATATCAGCCCGGGCAGGGGGCACCAGGATCTGCACGTTGGACTGCTTGATTACTTCCTGGCAGATCTCGATGACCGACCTCATCAGCAGGAACTTAGCGGCCGTCATGAGCTCTGGGAAGCTCTCTAGGCGCACAACGATTCGGGACGTGTAAGCGAAGTCCAGGATGTCTCCGAACACTTTGGAACTGATGGTGTGCATCTCCAGTTCGCGGCTGCCTCCAGCCCCGCCGCCTGGAGCCGCCGCCGCGCCTCCCACATCAGCAGGACCACCGTCTGCAGCTCCGCCGTCGCCTAACTGGGCGCTGAACACAGACTCAAAGTACTCGCTGCAGGCAGCCAGTACGGCGCGGTGCGCTGGGAAGCTCTCATCGCCTACCCGTAGGAGCACGTCGCAAAAGCGCCCGCCGTTTTTGCGTTGTTGGTTCAGGTTGTGTAGCATCTCCGTACTGTGTCTGCTCACCTGGTAGGTGTAGCAGCCTGACGGACCACAGGAAGCATCGTTGACCCGCTCCATGGTCGCTGCCCCTTCCCCACTAGCCGGGCCGGGCACCCGCCAGTCCCTACTCCCTTCCCTTAGGCAGCGAGACGCCTAGTGCAGCGGACCACTCACACTCCCGGCACGTGCGGCCCAGGGCTCGGTAGTACTCTCAGGTGCGCCCAGCGCACACGCCCCCTGCTCTAGTAAAAAGGGCTAGACCCAGCGGGGCACTGCCCCCCACATAGCCGCCCTTACCCTCCACCGGACCCGCGAAGCACTCCCTCTCCGCCTGCCCGCCTCCCTCTCTAGGTCTACCTTCCAGGGGGTAAAGGAGCGAAGAGGTGCGCCCCTCCTGCAAACGCGGCTGCCACCTCCCCTCCCGCCCGCCAGGCGGCGCCGGCGCGCAGCCAAAAGGCGCGCGCGCGCGCGGGAAGGAGGAGGGGTCCGCCGCGCAAGCGCAAGCGCGCGCTCCGAGGCTTTTCTCGGGCCCGCTGGGGGCGCGCGCTGCGTCCCCTGCAAAGCGCGAGCCGGGGTGGGGGCGCCGGAGCAAAGGAAACAAAAGGCGAAGGCGGCGGCGGCGGTCGGCGCGCACGGGGGCGGTGGCGTAGGCCGGGTCGTGGAGCCCGGCGAAGGCGGCGGCCGAAGCGAGCGGGTGGCTGCAGCAGGGTGGGCCCTTTCCCAAGCCAGGCACGAGTGGCGGCGGCGCTGCGGCCCCAGGCTCCGTGCGTTCGGAACGGAGGAAAGATGGCAGCGGCTGCACTTCCTCTTGCACTTTCACCCCTGGGGGGAGGAGAAGGAGGGGGCGATACCAACAACACCCCCCCCAGCTTGCAGAAAGAAAAAAGCAGTGAGATCGGCGTGGGGGGTCTCGGTGGCCCCGGCCCAGCACGTGCGCATCGGGCTCCCTAGTCTGGGCCGCCTAGCGCTGCAAACTTTCCACTTTCTTTGTGCCGAGCGCCCCCCCCCTCACCCAGCGGAGGATGCACGTCCCCCATTCCCTATTTATACACCCCCCCCTGCAGCTCCGCTCCCCCCGCTTCCTGCCCCCCCCCACTCCCCAGCTCCGCCAATGCTAGCACAGCCTGATCCTCCGCCTCCCCACCCCGCCCGCGGGGGCCGGGGGCTGCAGCCTCACCCCCCCTCCGACCCCGACCAATAACGATCCGAGCGCCGAGCCAGCAAACCAGCTACAGCCGCCCCTCCGATGCCCGCCCAGAGTGTAGGCGAGCGTGCGGGAGGGGCGGCCAGAGCCTGTGGATCTGAGCCCCCCAGCCTGTCTTGCGCACCCGCAGGTCGGACGGGCATCAGCACCCTGCGTAGTTCTCCTTTGATGGCCGAAATCCCTAGAAGTCGGCTGAGACCTCTCGATCTGCAGCTGTAGAAAGGACGCGGAATCCCGACCTGACGCAGGCGGAACCTTCTGCCTGCTTCATACTGAGGCAACTGCCCTGCATGCCTGGATAACTAGAGATAGGTCCTTTTCCCCACCCACCGCTACTTGGGCTTTGTGCCCCAGGGAGCGTGGAGTCGCCAGCCAGCTCAGGGAAGGGACAGTATGATGGCGGTGGACAAAAAAAAAAGAAAAAATCAACGGCCCCTGCACGTCCCAGCAGTTTTGTAAGAAAACTGGAGAATCCAAAGATCAAGAACCCCCCCCCCCATCTACTCCAAGCCAGAAGCATGCTTAACCCCTGCCGCCCGGCAAAATGCCGGCCACTCTGACCATGGACCGCACGGCCAGGCCTGGGCGCTTTGTCCCTAAGACGCCTCAGGATGCTATTAGGCGAGGGTTGGACACAGGTTCGTCTGCTGGGGCTGACGCTGAGCTATTGGTCTCAGAGCCTGTAGGCAGAGCACGTGTACGGGCGCGAAGTTCCCACAGTCGCAAGAGGAGCGAAGTACGCATTCCAAACTTTGCACGGTTCCAAACTGAGCGCTTCCATTAAATGTAGCGGTGTATGTGGAAAAGCATTCTGGGTATTAGCATGCAAATGAACGGGGCCGGCTTTCAACTCGACTTGGGGTTCCCACCACCGTGAGCCTAGCCTCTCACTCAGATCGCTGAGGCTTTTTTTGGCACGGCACTGCAAAGAGGACCCTAGTTCAAATCCTAGACCTGATCTCTCTCGTTGTCTTGGTGCCAGTTACTTGGCTTCTGTGAGCCAGTTTCCTAACCTGTGCCCCGGACAAAGTTGAGAATTTACTCTCCTCAGTCAGTAGACTCCAGACTGGATAAAATGAGAAGTGAGGCTTGAGGAAAGTTCCCTTACCCTAAAGGAAGATTTGTCCCCGTAAGTCCAAGTCCTGTGGTAGAGCAGTCTGGTATTTTGGAGGCAGATTCTGGGAACTAGAAGTTCTTGTATTTACTTAGTGTGTGCTAGGCTCCTGTTCTTTCCAGGGGCTGGGGAAGATCTGCCTACTCAGTCCTCGCTGTACTTACATTGCCGCAGGTTAGAGAAAATGGAAAAGTGAGTGACTTGCCCAAGGCCACACTGAGTAGTAGAGTCAGGAATCGACCCAACTGTGTGTTTTCCTTCCAGGGAACTGAACCCCATTAGTGGCTTCTGTGGGTCAGGCACTGGATCACAATAGGCTGTGTTTAGAAAACTGGATGGTATATCGAGAGAGTTCACCTTGCAAATTGGAGTTCACAGGGCTCCTCACCCACAGTGCTCTGAGCAAGAGACACATAATAGCCACATTTTGTAAATGCTGATGCTGGAGTAAGCCTAGTGGTTCAAGACCCCACCTTGGAGAAGCAGCTAGAGGCAGGTAATTAAAACTGGTGTTGACCCCAGCCCAGAGTTTTATTCTGCATGTCACCTTGGTGCAATTGATTATACAGGGGCCACCATTTTTCCATACCTGTTTTCCATCTTGCCCACAGGCACCTACCTATTCTGTAACTTTAGGCTTCCAGTTGTGTTTATAAAATCTCTATACTTGTTACACGTACACACACCAAAGAGTGAGCAAACCGAGGCCTCAGTGGTGTTAAATAACGGGTCCAAGATGACACAAAGGAGTCCAAACTAGAGCCTCCGGTCTTTAAAGCTGTCCTACCTGAGCATTCATCGACTGGCTAAGATGACTAAGATGGTCTTTTCCCCTCCACACCTGTCGACAGAGCCTCAGTCCCTGTTTCTAGGCTACACCTTGAAGAGAAACGGAGCTCAATTCCTGAGTCTGCCTCCTGCTGCTGGTCTGTTGGACCTTCTTCAGTTGCCATGGAAACAGTGTACCTCCGTTTTGGCTCAGAACCAGATGGTTAGCAAACTGAAGAGCGTCGTCGTTCTCAGGCTAAGCAAAGCCGTCAAGGTCATCCATCCACTCATTAGATTGGTATTGATTGAGCACCTACTAAGCACCAGACTTTGTTTTGTGGGGGTTTTAGATGCTAGAGAGTACTGTAGTAAACAAGCCAGACTTCAGACCTTCCCGTCAAGAATTCCAAAGCCCAGAGAGGCAGACAATAAGGGCCCAAAAAAATTCTTGCGTCTCTGGCCAGTCCAAGTTCCTCCTTCCCATGGAGCCCCTTTCCTGGACCATCCTTGGCAAAAGCCCAGACCCAGGTAAAGCTCCTCCCAGCTTTTACAGCTTCCTTCCCCTTGCTTATTTTTCCTGCCTGCAAAAAAAAAAAAAAAAAAAAAAAAAAAAAAAAAAGAATTTTAGAACATACATGAAAGCAACAAGAAAAATCAAATAAGAGCCTGTGATTTCAGCACCAAGAGTTAGACTCAACTAACATTTCCTGTGAGGCTTTTCTGTATCTGTACTAGTTTCTTTTGTCTCTCTTTCTCTCTTTGGTTTTTCAACAGGGTTTCTCTGTAAAGCCTTAGAACTCACTATGTAGACTAGGCTGACCTCAAACTCAAAGAGATCTGCCTGCATCTGCTTCCCCAGTGCCAGGATTAAAGGCCTATGCTACCACACCTGGCCTCTCTCTTGTTTTTTTAAATAATTTTTTTAGAATATTTTTTATTTTTTCATAGATATAATTTATCTTGATTACATCTAATTTAAATGTTCCATCTTACTACCCTAACCCCTCTATACTTCTCCATCTCACTTTCATATTTTTTTAAATATTGATTTTTTATGTATGTGAGTACACTGTTGCTGTCTTCAGACACACCAGAAGAGGGCATCAGATCCCATTACAGACGGTTGTGAGCCACCATGTGGTTGCTGGGAATTAAACTCTGGACCTCTGGAAGAGCAGCCAGTGCTCTTAACTGATGAGCCATCTCCCCAAACCTTTTCATGTCTTTTTTTTTTTCTTTTAATAACTGTCTTAGGCTCCTATTGCTGCACAAACATCATGACCAAGAAAGAACTGGGGAGGAAAGGGTTTATTCAGCTTACACTTCCACACTGCTGCTCCTCACAAAGAAAGTCAGGTTAGAACAGGAACTCACAAGGCAGAAACCTGGAGGCAGGAGCTGATGCACAGGACATTGAGGGGTGCTGCTTACTGGCTTGCTTCCCCTGGCTTGCTCAACCTGCTTCCTTATGGAACCCAGGGCTACCAGCCCAGGAATGGTGCCTTTCAGAATTTGACACCCCCCCCCCCACACACACACACACACTAATTCTCCATCACTAATTGAGAAAATGCCTTACAGCTAGATCTCATGGAGGCATTTCCTTTAGGGAAGTTCCTTTCTCTGATAAATCCAGCTTATGTCAAGCTGACAAACCAAGCCATTGAGTCCAGGTGGTGCTGACTGTGCCCAAGGTGTGGAGCCACCCACCGGAGCACTGATGACTTAGCAGAGACACACAGTCACTGCCCCAGCAGCCGTTACCTGTCAATCACTCCTCAGTGAGTGATAGAACGCCTCCATCCCTGCCTGATGACAGCTGGCTGGGTCTCCAGGTAACCACAGCTGCTGTGAGTTCCTGCTGGAGGTCACCCCAGTCCTGTCCTCTAGAAAGCATGTGGCAGCAGTCCTCCCACTTAAAAAAACTAAAGGAGGCTGACTTTTATCTCACAGCTGGAAGCCCTGCCCACCCGCCCCCCACACCTCCAGTGAATAACTAGGAAAACAGTTATTCAGATAATCCCAAGATTTTCCTAATTTTTTGTATTTTCTCTATGCATTATTTTATGTTTCAAAAATACTTATTTTATGGACTAGCATAATACCTTAGCAGGAAAAAAAAGTGCTTTCTGCAAAGCCTGAGGGCCCGATGAGTTGAATCCCCGGAGGCAACATGGCGGAGCTAACTCTCAAAGGTTGTCCTTTGGCTTTTGTAACCTCCTCATACACAAGCAGATAATGTAAACTTTTAAAATGTGTTTTCTGCATGGTATGGTGGCATGTATCTATAGGCTCAGCACTTAGGAACCAGAGGCAGGAGGACTGCCCACAAGTTCAAGGCCAGCCTGCTCTGCATACGTGAATACTAGACCCATCATGACTACATATTGAGACCTTTTCTAAAACAAAACATTTTTAAAATGCCAAACGAACGAAAAAAAAATCTCTTTTCCCAGCACATGCCAAAGTTCCACGAGGACAAGGCACTGATGATAAAGCTATTGGCTGCCTGCTGCCCGCCAAGTGCGTGTCTTGGTTACACGGAGCCTGAGAGGTACCTACTCCAATGACTCCCACTTTACATACTGAAGACTAGCAGGTGAGAAACCGGCTCACACCTCCTGGGCTGCTGCTTAGGTTCACTGAAGTCAGCTGGGGTGTGAGGAGAAGCACGGGTGTGAGGAGCTGGGGTGTGAGGAGAAGCACGGGTGTGAGGAGCTGGGGTGTGAGGAGAAGCACGGGCATGAGGAAGTGGGATGCCAAGGTGCTGAAAAGCTGGTTCTCTGCTCACAGCATCAAGAAGAGCGCTCAGGTGGGAATGGAGCACAGACAGGCTGACCCACGCTGCACCTGCAAGTTGTAGCTATCTTCTCGCTGACTAGAGCTTCCCCTAGAGCTCTGGGGAACAGATGCCTGTTCATTCAGCCCTCTCGGCCTTCCTCTGCAGAGTAGAATCATTGCCACCGTTTTATCACTCATAGGAGTTGTTTCCGACAGCTTCTCTCCACACAGCCCCACATGGCCTCAAAATCCTGGGAGAAGTTTGTGGTGTAGGGATCAAACCCAGGACCTTATGCTCATGAGCGAAGTGCTCAGTTCCTCCGGTTTTCCTTGACAAGCTTCCATGGCTGTGGCGAAGGTGTGAAAGTCATGTCCCTTACCCTGGAGGCCACATCCTTGTGATAGGAGTCAGGGGATTAGAAGCCACTACCTTCCATCCTGAGGAGTTATCCTTCCCTGCCATGGTCTTGGTCTTGGGGTCCTGATCTAGTGGGCCATCATTTATCATTGGCCATGTTTCCTGTTTCTATGTGGCCCTTTAGAGACAAAATCAGAGAAAACAAGCAAAACCCCCTTCAAGTGTATACACATGAATGTATTTCAGTATTTATGAATATATATATATATCCTCATAAACCAAAGAAAAAATACAAACACACATGCACATGCATATATATTTATACATATCTCTCCAGCCCCAAAATTATTTTAGGAAAGGAGGCAAGAGCTTCAGAGCTTAACAGTCTTACTCTGTTACACAGGCTGGCCTCCAACTCATCAAACTTCCAGCCTTAGCTTCCCAAGTGCTAGGCTTGCAGCATGAGCTACCACACTTGTGTTTTGGCTCTGCTGCTGCTGCTGTTCCCAAGGAATTTTGCTGGGCAAATAGGGCATACATATAATCAAGCTCTCCCTCTCTCCCTCCCTCTGTGTGTGTGTGTGTGTGTGTGTGTGTGTGTGTGTGTGTGTGTCTGTCTGTCTATCTGTCTGTCTCTCCTCTCTTCCTCCCTTCCACCTCCCAACCAAATGATCAACTGAAGAAAGTTCACTATATATTATAGATAAATAATATCATTAACAAAAATGTAATATAAAAACAGTTCTTGGATGTGTGTGTAAGTGTGCGCAGGTATGAGCACTCATGGAGACCAGAGGAGAATGTGCTGCTCTCTTTATTTTTACGGAGACAGGAGTTCTTACTGAGCCAGAAGTAAACCAGTGGACAGCTTGGCTCAGGGACCCTTCGGTACCCATCCCCCACAGCACTGGCCCTGCAGGCGCACAGCTTTTCTACCTGGGTGCTGGGATCCACAGTCAGGTGCTCACAACAATTGCTATTATGAGCTGAAGCATTTCTCCAGACCACAACCTTTTTGTTTTGTTTTTACTTTTTGAAAACAAGTGTTTATGCTGGCCTCAAACCCCTTGTCCTTCCTCTACCTCCTAAGGGCTGAGATCATAGGAGCTAAGCTGACACAAAAATTTTGTATTAGATCAGAGGACAACTTGCAGAATTGGGTTCTCTCTCTCTCTCTCTCTCTCTCTCTCTCTCTCTCTCTGTGTGTGTGTGTGTGTGTGTGTGTGTGTGTGTAGATCGGAGGACGACATGAATAAATCTGTTCTCTTTGTACCATGTGGGCCCCGGAACCTGAGCTCAGGCCGTCGGGCTTCCAGGCAGACCCCTTGGTGGGGCTGGTCATCTCACCAGGTCGACATTCATTTGTTTTGGTTTTTGGCTTTTGTTTTTTGCATGTGGAGTACTTGTATATTCATGTTTTGCCATGTAAAGCTACTTAGATGTGAGGGTTTGAATACGCTTGTTTGCACAAGAACTTGGAGGCACAGGATTGGTGCTGGAGTTCTGATTGGTAGTTCTGCCGCCTCATTCATGAGGCGGGGCTTGTCACTCAAGCCCAGTGCTCATCAACATGACCAGTGTGGCGCGCAGCCAGCCTGACTCTACTTTTCAAGGTTGGAATTTACAGGTAAGACTTTAAATGGAGTTTGAGGGATCCAAACTCTGGTCTTGACACTCCCCAGATGTTGGTTTCTTTTTTGAGTCAGGCTTTGAACTCATGACCCTATCGCCTTAGTCTGCCCCGCATCCTGGGACTTACAAGCCTGTGTCCCTGTGTCCTGCTTGTATGTTTCTTCTTAACACATACCCTTATTATCTCCATTGTCCAGCTCCATGTATTGCACATAGAAGACACTCACAAATATTGTTGAATAAAAGAAGAGTATCGTTTTGAGGGAGTAACGGTGTTGCACAGCAACTGAATTGTTTGCCCAGCATATGCAGAGCTCTAGGTTCAGTCCTGGTACCAAAAAAATAAAAATTCTTAGCTTTCAAACTAGCAAATATTTTGCTTGATGTAAACAGGAAGGACTGTGTGTTTACAGAGGGGCGAGCTGGTGCCCTCTGTGGAGGTTCGGCAGTCTGTGTTAAAGCCTTGGAAATGCATTTAGCTTTTGATTCAGTGGTTTTATTTGTTGGTATCAGGTACAGTCAGTGTGCTGTGTGCTGAGAGATGGGCTTGGATGTTTTCAGGGCATCGAGGCTCTACCTTGGGTGGGGTGAGAGAGCTCTTGCCCAGTAAAGGGTAAGGCCCTGGGTCATTTCCAGGGCCAGATAAACAACACAGAAAAGGCTTCTTGGGAGCTGCGCTTGGTGGTATCTACCTGTAATTGAACTTGTGAGCATGAAGGTGCTACTTGAGGGGACAGAGGGCAAGGATGCAGTCAGATCTCTCTAACATGTGGGACTCAGTAAAGTTCTCTGAACTGCTCAGTCATCCTGCCCATCCACCTTGAACTCTTTTTTGAGAGAGGGTTTCTTCTGCATAGCCCTGACTGTCCTGGAACTTGCTGTGTAGACCAGGCTGGCCTTGTACCACAGAGATATACCTTCCCTTGTAACTTTAATTTTTTTCAAGTCCTATTTTTAATGATGGTTCTTAAATGCTTTAACCTCCCTTTAGCCCACCACCCACCAAAGGTAGTTGAAAAGAAAGGATACAGAGGAAGGGAACCTATTTAGAACAACTCTGTCTGTGTTGTCTGGAAATTAGCAGTTCAGTTCACAGGTTAGCAGGCAACAGCAGCTCCATCCACTGCAAATACCTCACAGATACACCAGCAGTCCAGTTCAGGAGAGTCAGGTTAGCATCAGTGGTGACACGACCTGCAGACACAGCCAGGCCTCAGCCTTGGCTCAAGTCCGCAGCAGAGACTAACAGGAACACCAGGAGAAGTTCTCAGCTCCCTCAGGGAGACCCACGAGTGTTGCAAAACCAGCTCTGCAAGCCTCATTCAGCCTCTGTCACTGTCCATTGAGTCCTATGTATACCCTCCAAACATCATGTGTCCTCCACAATCCGAGGAAGGGCAAGGAATTGCAGCATACCACCAGACGCTTTTGGTGCGTTTCTCTCTGGTGTCTGGACAAATGTGCTCGCTTTAGCAGAACATCCTCTTTCCTGTGTCTGCTTCAACAAAATGTTCATGAGTCTGCCTTAGCCTTTACCTGTGTCTACTTTAACAAATCGTTCCTTCACATGTTTGTCCCAGCAAAATACCATCCAACGACTTTCCAAAGAGCCCTCAAGTTTCCACTTCAGCCTCTGCTGGGATTAAAGACGTGCCAACACCTACTGGCAACAGACTTTGAACTTTTGATCCTCCTGCCCTCGGCTAGAAATAGCTGAAATTCCATGTGTGCACAATACATATGACCTAGTATTTGTCTTTTTTTTCTTTTGAAGATGTATTTATTTTAAGTATGTGAATGTTCGCATGGCTATGTGCCATGTGCCCATGCAAGTCAGAGCCCTTGACTCACCTGGAACTGGACTCACAGAGGTCGGGAGCCACCATGTGTGTGCTGAGAATTGAACTCGGGTACTTTGCAAGAGTAACCACACTCTTAACCACGGCAGAGTCGTCTCTCTAGCCCAAACTGACATATATATATATATATATATATATATATATATATATATATATATATATATATATATATAATGAAAGCTGGAAACCATCTGTATGACCATCACCAGGACCCAGTGCCATGGGTAAAAGTGACAAAACCTTAACTGGGACTCCTGGGTGATGTCTGATTCCTCCAGCTCCCTTTGTGCATGTTGGACAGTCACACTGGGAAGAAGGCTGAGAGGGCAGCTCGGGCACTCCTGCCGCATGGCAGTGGGCGCTTGATGAGACGTGTGTTGAACTGGGCTGATCCCAGCTGAGGGGTCAACAAGTTGGGGACAAAGATGACTTCTGATGGCTGTCCATGCTGGTTCTCTGCCACAGACATTTCCTGCAGTGTTGTTCTTGTTTACAAGACTGGGGAGATATCTCAATGGTTAAGAGCACTGACTGCTCTTCCAGAGGTTCTGAGTTCAATTCTCAGCAACCACATGGTGGCTCACAACCTGGCTACAGTGTACTCATATATGTAAAGTAAATAAATATTTTTTTAAGAAGGAATCTAGAAATCAGGAGCTGGAGAAGTAGTACAGCACTTCAGAGAAGTAGCTCTTTTCCCAGAATACTTGCCTGGTTAGGGTCTCAGGGCCCACACACGGCCTCAGGCCTCAGAACTGTCTGCCATTTTACCTGTTCTGCCCTCAACAAACACCGAGCACAACGTCTGCATAGACACACACATAGACAAAATACACATAAAATATCAAAGAAAGTTAGAAAGGGACTGGGTGTGGTGGTCCACATCTTCAAGCCCAGCATTCCAGAGGCAGAGGCAGGCAGATCTATGTGAGGTCAAGGCCATCTTGGTCCATAGAGTTCCAGGACAGCCAGCCCTACACAGAGGAAGAACTGAGAAATTGAAGGCTGGTGAGATGACTCAGAAGGGTAAGGTATTTCCTCCCAAGTCTGACAGCCTGAGTTTGATCCCCAGGATCCTCGCACTGGAAGAGGCTATCCTCTGACCCACACATACTATGGCATGCTGCTCCCTATAAATAACTATAAAATTTAAAGACTTTGGGCTGAGACTGTGGCTCAGTTGGAAGAGTAATTGACTTGTGTGTATGAACTGCTAGGTTTAGTCTCCAGTGTCCAGGTGTAGATCCAGGGTAGTGAGCATCTGTGACCCCAGAACTGTGGAGCTGGACACAGGCAGACAGATGTCTAGAGCTCACTGCTAGTCATTCTACCCCAGGACTGACTGGTGAGCCCCACATCCAGTAAGAGACCCTAGTTTTTTTTTTTTTTTTTTGTTTTGTTTTGTTTTTTTTTTTTTTGTTTGTGTGTGTGTGTGTGTGTGTGTATGTGTGTGTGTGTGTGTGTGTGAGTGTTTGTTTTTTGAAACAGGGTTTCTCTGTGTGGCCCTTGCTGTCCTGGAACTCACAGATCCACGTGCCTCTGCCTCCTGAGTACTGGGATCTTTATTTTATTTTCTATTTTGAGACAGGATTTTTCTGTATACCTTTGGCTGTCCTTGAACTCACTCTGTAGACAACAATGGCCTTGAACTCACAGAGATCCAACTGCCTCTGATTCCCCAGTGCTGTGAGTAAAGGTGGTCAACCACCACTGCCCAGCTATGAGTACTTCCTACTTCTGTTTTCATGTTATATTCTGTTTCTTTTCTCATTCCTTTACATTTCTTTTTTAAAGATTTAAGTATCCCTTTCAAACTCCTCTGGCAATATAACTGCCTAGGCTACTGCATTAAGTAGTTATAGTAAGGGCTGACTATAAGAAGAGATCGGCCAAGCAGTGGTGGCACATACCTTTAGTCCCAGCACTTGAAAGGCAGAGATAGGTGTATCTTTGTGAGTTCAAGGCCGTCCTGGTCTACGGAGTGAGTTCCAGAACAGCCAATACTACACAGAGAAAAAGAAACAAAGAAGGGAAAGGAAGAGGAGAGGAGATATAGAAGGATTTTAATTCAGCAACATGACTACGCTGGAATACAGACACACCCTTAGTACCCTCACCCCTAAACAATAAAGGTAAAGTTAGTTTGTAGAAGGAAGCACCATGTTTGAAAGTGATGTCTAATTTAGTGGCAAATCAGAGAAAGTTTGACAGACTAGGATATGCCCAACTCTCAGAAGAACAGAGAGGAAAGAGATATGACTTAAGAGAGCAGGACAGAGAGAGAGGAACAAGACATTTTTACCAGGACAGTTGTACAGAGACAGCTGAAGAGAGAACAAGTAGACACAGGTGAAGACAGGATGAGTCAGAGAATGAGAAGGAACCAGACAATTAGAACAGATTGCCAGAGTTAGTTGAGACCAACTAGAGCAATTCAGTCATAATCTGAAAGAAGCCAGTTTGAGTCAGTCAGCATGGGGAGGTAGTTTGAACCAAAACAGCTGAGTTGAACTAGCCAGCCAGAGCTTCGAAAGTGCTAGAAAGGGTGAGCTGCTTATTCAGCAGTAAGTCTCAGAGGCTAAAAACATTCTAGGCCTAGATTTGATTATACATAGGCCAAAAGCTTCTAGGACTGGGCCTAGGTTAGCAGAGGCAGTCATCCTCAGAGATAATTACATCTATCAGATGAAAATCACTTTTTCAACAAGATCTATTGGTTCACAAAATCCAAGGCCACGTGCATAGGTTGGTGCTATTATTATTCTAGAAGTGAGCCCTCTGTGGTATCCCCTCTTGCTCAGTCCTGCTGCCTCTCTGCCTCAGAGGCTAAGCCACCTTTCTGCCTCCTGATGCTCCAAAACAGAGGCCCAAGCCCATCTCCAGCATTCTGTTACAGAAGCAGAAAATGAACAAAGGCTCCGAGAATCAGAGCTCTTCTGTAACAGGTAAAGCTGTGAGGGTTGGACTTAAGGAAAAGCTGGAGTGTTGCTAAGGCATTGCCTTGGTGGGGGGTGGGGGGGAGGATCTGAGAATGTTTCCAAAGGAGATGAACACATGAGTTGGAGTAGGATGATAGGCTCTAACAAGCGTGGGTACCATCTGTGTACTTTGGGGTCTGGATAGATAAAAGAAAAAGATGTTGTCCTCTTTCTTGAAGCCAGGACATATTCTTCATCTCTGATCTTGAACATCAGGATTCACACTAACATCTGAGGTTCTCTGGCACCTTAGGCTTGGCAATGTGAGCTATGCCATTATTCCCTAATGGTGGTGGTGGTGGTGAAGTGTGTGTGTGTATACACTCATATGCTTGTCTGTATCATCATCGTCATCATCATCATCAAATGGCAGCTCTGGGGCTGGAGAGATGGCTCAGCAGTTAAAGAACTCTGACTGCTCTTCCAGAGGTCCTGAGTTCAATTCCCAGCAACCACATGGTGGCTCACAACCATCTGTGAACAATTTACTTAGTCTGTGCCTCATGTGCTAATGTACACCTGTAATGTTAGCACACGGGAGATTGAGGCAGGAGGATTAGGTTCCAGAGATCAACTTTGGCTACATAGAGAGTTCAAGGTGAATCTAAATTATATGACCTTTTGTCTGAAATGAAAGATTGGGCTATCATGATCCGTACGGATGTGCACAGCCGGGCATATTCCTGGTGTCATCTTGCATTATGCTCTGACTGCAGAGCTGAGGGTATCTCCACTTTCACACCAGAAAAGCCAACACAGGGAAAAATCAGATAGCTTTTCCTTTTAAGGAAATCATGATTAGAAAGGGTTGGTTGGTCAGTTGATTTGTTGATTTTCCAAGACAGGGTTTTTCTGTGTATCCCTGACTATCTTGGAACTCAACTCTGTAGACCAGGCTGGCTTCAAACTCAGAGATCTAATTGCCTCTGCCTCCTGAGTGCTGAGGTTAAAGGTGTATGGTACCATTGCCTGGCTTTTAGAACCTTTTACTTACACTGTTTAATTAAATTTTACCAATACATTGAGTAAATACCTTAACATAGTATTGGAGGAGGGGCTTGTGCACTCTGTATTTGAATGCTGATTTCTGTGCACAGAGATCTACTTAACAATCTAAACACAGGCACTGTCATGAATGTGAAGAATCTCCTGTATTAATGTGTTATAAAAAGTGCTCAATTATCTCTGGTTGGTCAATAAAAGGCTGAACAGCCAATGAATGGGCAGAGGAAATAGAAAGACTGGGCTTCTAATCTGAGCTGGAGGTCCCAGGGAGAAGGAGTTTGGCAGGCGAGGGTCCAGGAGAAGAGGAGCCACAGGGCAGGTAGAGGAAGAAGGTCACCATGATGTTAGGCATGAGGAGGAGTTGACAAGGGAGTTCTCTGTGAGGCTAGAGAGATACAGCAGAGGGAAGGGAACCAGGGACAGACCGAGCAAGTACATGCATGTAGGTGGGAAATGTCTAGATAGCTTAGAAGGGTTAGGAATACCTGCTCAGTTATTGGGCTTAAAGCCTGTTGAATAAGTCAATAGGTCTCCGACTCCATAGTTATTTCAGAACTAGCTGTGTTAGAAAGAACTGCTACCTTTAAATATAAGATATTATCCAGTGCGGCTGAGAGATGGCTCAGCAGTTCAAAGCATTTAATGCTCTTGCCGAGAGACAGAGTTCTTTTCATGTTCACATTGGGTAGTTCACAACTGTCTGTAAACTCTAGCTCCAGGGGATCCGATACCCTCTTATACTCTGTGGACATTTGCATTTCACTGTTACACAGACACATACATATATACACACAATTTAAAACATAAATAAAAATAAAAAGGAATGTATGGAGGATGGGAGATAGCTCAGCCAGACCTGAGTTTGCTCCCCAGAACCTGAACTGGAAAAGCTAGGTGAGTACTCAGACTTGTAGGCCAATACTAGGAGATTAGTGCAGGGGGCCTCCAGGAGCTTGTTGACCAAGCCAGCTGAGCTAACCAAGTGATTCTAAGCCAGTGAGAGATCCTGTCTCAAAAACCAGTGGATGGCATTTGAGTGACATCTATGTTGACACCCTCCAACCAAACCCTGCCAATAATGTTGTTCAGGCCTAATCAAAGCCTAAGTTCAAACATACAGATGATCCAGCCTCTACTAAGGTTGAGCCCACTCCTTTGTACTTCACAGCATCAGTCCAGTTCATTTAGAAATGAGTTATCTGTGCCAGACATGGCCTACACACATATAATGGGTATCTTAGGGTTTTACTGCTGTGAACAGACATCATGACCAAGGCAGCTCTTATGAAGGACAAATTTAATTGGGGCTGGCTTATAGGTTCAGAGGTTCAGTCCATTATCATTAAGGTTGGAGCGTGGCAACATCTAGGTAGACATGGTGCAGGAGGAGCTGAGGGTTCTACCTCTTGTTCCAAAGGCAGCTATGAGAAGACTGGCTTCCAGGTAACTGGGAAGAGGGTCTTAAAGCCCACACCCACAGTGACACATCTACTCCAACAAGGCCACACCTAATAGTGCCACTCCCTGGGCCAAGTCTATACAAACCATCACAATGGGTTCCAGGTAAATCTGAACTACATATAAGACTGTCTGAAAGAGAGGGAGTGGAGGGTAAAAGATCATTTCTAGAGGGCAAACTTTATCTCACAATTCTGAGGGCTAAGAAGTCTAAGACCAGAGCCCCGGCAGATCTGGTGTTTTGTAAAGTTGCCCACTTCCTGGGTGGCCCCTGTTCACACCAGGAAGACGAGAGGGTGAAAGGCACTGAGGCAGTATTCTTCAGAAGTGTTCTTTCTCTCTAATCCAATTCTGAGAAACCCTAGCTTCTGGACTTCTAAGAGGCCTCATCTCTTTGTTAAATAAAAAAAGTGTTATCTTTATGTATATGGATGTTTTGACTGCATGAATGTTTGTGCACCATATGTGTGCCTGATACCCAAGAAGGCCAGAAGGGGTCAGATCATCTGAGACTAAAGTTAAAGACAGTTGTGAGCTGCCGGGACTCGAATCTGGGTACTCTAGAAGGGACAGACAGTGCTCCTAACCCCTGAGCCATCTGCCCAGTCCCTTAAGTATGTCATTGTTGATGGTTCGTTTTCTTGGTGCTCTTTTTCTTATTTATTTTGAGATGGGATTTTACTCTGTAGTCTAAAAGTGCTGATCTGAAACTTTCGATGTAGCCCAGCCTGGCCTTGAACTCACAACCATCCTGACCTCAGCTTCCCATATGCTGGAATTACAGGCACGAGCCACCTCACCTGGCTCCAAATTGTGATTTTTTTTTTTTTATGTCTACTTTAGCCAGATTTTAATGTAAATGCTGCTAGGTTGTGCAGTGTATTAGGTTGGCTCTTGATTATAAACAGGTTTGGGAAATAGGTCTGAATGAGGGCCAAGCTCCAGGGGTCCATCGAGTGGGATTCTAACCAACCAGAAGAGCGAAGAGAAACAGCACGCAGGACGCCATATTGAGTCAAAGAGATGAAAGGTACAAACTAAGGTGAAAAGAATGAACCCCAATTTTATGCAGGAGAAAGAAAAAATGTGGGGGCTGGGCTGGAGAGATGGCTCAGTGGTTAAGAGTACTGACTGCTCTTCCAGAGGTCCTGAGTTCAATTCTCAGCACCCACATGGTGGCTCACAACCATCTGTAATAGGATCTGATGCCCACTTCTGGTGTGTACGCATATAAATTAAATAAATAAATCTTTAAAAAAGAAAAGCAAAGCAGTGGGAAGTATGTGTAGGATACAGGTGTTATGTACACATCACATATATATATATATATATATACACGTATATATTATAATCTATATTTATAGGCATCCTTCTGTTTCTTGCTTTTCCTCTCTCTGTTTCTGCAACAGTCTTGTGTAGTTCAGGCTGATCTTGAACTTCCAATGTGGAGGATGATCTTCAACTCCTGATCCTCCCTTACCACCAGTTGCTGGTGGCTGTGTAGGGGACTGTCAATCATTTCCTTCATAATGGATGCATAGGAGACATTTTATCCATCATCTAACATTCTTTAAGTGACTACTCACTGGAACTTTTACAATAGCTCTGTAGACCTAAGAGGGCGCATTCCAGCCCCTCTCCTTTCCTGGCTTCTGCTTCTTTCTGAGACTGCACTCTCCTGTCCTGCTCCAACACAGACCTGCACTGTTTAAGACACTTCTGTCTGTCCTTGCTTCCCAGCCGACCTTTCCATGCATTTTGACTAAATCTGCTCGATTTCCTTCCCCTCCAATTCTGCTCCATCCCCTTGTTGGGCGGGACTGTCGTCCAAGGCAAGCAGCTGTCATGGGGCACTCAGCTGTACTCCCCCCCCCCTTACAAAAGGATCTTCCCAGTTGCTCCAGTAGACATTCACGTTGCCTCCGAGGAGGGGTGGCAGAGTCACGGGACCAAGGCTTGGCTTGACGATCCAGCTGCTCTGTGGTACCCATTGTGTATAATTCTGCCAGAAGTGCAAGTGATTCTGGGCTCCACCCCTCTTCCCTGCTGAGCAAAGCTTTCCAGGTGAGAACAGTTGAAAGGAGGGGCACCCACACTCCTCTAAGTAACCCTCCTTTACTTCTGTAAGGAAGACCAACAAAGGGTTTGTTTCCCCAGAGAGAATGTTGGAAGAATGGTGCCTCCGTTGGGCTTTGGGACCTTAGGAGAGGGGGTAGACAGCATGCATGCATTTCCCTGGGAAGGAATTTAAGCAGCTTCTCCTGCCACCTCTAGTTTCCCCTCCCAATCAATTCTATATACTCTCTCTCTCTCTCTCTCTCTCTCTCTCTCTCTCTCTCTCTCTCTCTCTCTCTTTTAGGAAATTATTTTTTACATTGATTTAATTATACATGTATGAGTATTTTACCTGCTTGTATGTATGTGTAACATGTGCATAACTAGTATTTGAGGAGGTGAGAATCTCAGATTCCCTGGAACTGGGGCTGTAGGTGGTTGTGAGCCACTGTGTGCATACTGGGAACCCATCCTGGTTCCTCAAGCTCTCATTTCCTTAAATCCTCAAAAGCAGAAGGGATGAAGGGCTACCAGTGGTACCTATTAGCACAACAAAGCTCATGCGGGCCTCCAGGCTCCCTCAACAACACAAGGTCACACATTCCAAAGTCCAAGCTAGCATCCTAGCTCTCCTCACCTCCTCCCTCCCCTTAACTCCCCCAGTTCAAGGCTTCCCTCCCAGTTACTCATTCTGCTTCTAACCCTGCTAATTTTTGATACATTCCTTCTCTTTGACCAAGCCCTTGTTGTCCCCATTCCCCATCCCCTCCCTTCTCTCTTGTCCAGTCTACTGGCCACCTTCAGTCCTTGTTGTCCCCATTCCCCATCCCCTCCCTTCTCTCTTGTCCAGTCTACTGGCCACCTTCAGTCTGCTTCTTTCTCTGCTCTGGACCCTTCCAAGATGCCTCTGGCTGTCCTCTCTCATATGTACAAGACAAGTCTTTCCCTTTAGCCGTACCATGGAGCAGTGATACCGTCAGCTTACATGTCCACTTACATATCCGATTGGTGCTACCCTCATGTGCATGGGTGCACAACAGTCTGCTGGAGCACAGGTAGTCTCATCTCTGAGGAACTGGATTCCCTCCCCCAGCAGCTCCTCAGCCGGGTGTAGGACTTTTTTGTCTCTCCTCCATCTATGCTGGGGGTTGTACCTATGTCACAGTGTTGAGAGGTGCTGTGGTGTCCAGCAAATGCTGTGTGTTTCAGGGTGCTGCCTCTGCTTCTCAGTTTTCCTAGGCCTCTTCCACGTGACTCTTGAGCCTTGGATGGAGGGGTGTGGTGTCGATGTCCCCTTTAGAGTTAAGCACCCTCAGTTAGTCTCTGTACCCTGTCATCTACAGTTGTAAAAAGTTTTGTTTTGTTTTATTCTTGCTGTATTTTACTGTCGTAAAATGTTTTTCTGATGAGAGGTGAAGGAGGGCTAATTTGACCCTGCGAGGATGCCGGGCAGCCCAGCTGGTGACTTGGTTTTTAACATCTCTGTCAATGACCAGGTGAGTTGCCTGTCATCATTGTCTCTACCAGCACTGAAAAGTGTCACAAGCTGGGGATGAAGCCTTTATTCAGCACAAAGGAGACATCCAGGACCCAAACCACAGTGCTGAGTCACTACTGGACATCCAGGACCCAAACCACAGTGCTGAGTCACTACTAGATATCAACTGGCATTTGTCTAATTTTTCCCTTGTAAAATTACTCCCCATTCACTCTTCAGAAAGCACTACAGTATGAATCTATCTATCTATCTATCTATCTATCTATCTATCTATCTATCTATCTATCTATCCTCTTAAGAAGTGGGCCCCCGCTTCCCTTAAGGGCAGTGTGCCTGCACCAGGCATTTGGAATCCTTCTACGTGGGGGCTTTGCCTCATTGCTTTCACTCATTTGCTTGTTCAATTATTTTATTACTTATTTATTTAGAGACAAGGTTTCATTGTGTAGCCCTGGAAGTCTTGGAACTCACTCTGTAGACCAGGCTGGCCTTGAATTCAAAGACCTGCCTGCCTCTGCCTCTCTCTGGAGTGCTGGAATCAAAGGCATGTTCTACCACCAACTGGCCTTATATATAAGAATTTATATAAATTTGTCTTACAAAACTTCATTTCAATAACATTTGTTCTTTAAGATTTTTTTTCCTTCTTAGAAAAAGAAAAGAAACAAACAAAAGGTATAATGTACTTATCTCATCAAAACAAAACAAAACTCCCCAAAACAAAGACTTCTGGGGCCTGGCATTGTAGCTTAGCTGATGCTTGAGTGCTTGTCTAGCACCCATGAAGCCCTGAGTTTAATCTCCAGCATTTCATTAACTGGTGTGGTGCTGTATTGCATGCCTGTCACCCTGTGCACCGGAGATGGAGGCAGGCAGAATCCTAGGTCTTCTTTAGTGATATATAAAGTCAGTGCTAGCCTGGGATACCTGAGACCTGTTTCAACAAACAACATTTAACAGAACTATAGGATCTGGAGAGAAGTCTGTGATGGTTTGGTACCTCATAGGGAGTGGCACTGTAGGGAGTATGGCCTTGTTGGAGGAAGTGTCACTGTGGGGGTGGGCTTTGAGACCCTCCTCCTAGCTGCTTGCAATAGAGTCTTCTCCTGGCTGCCTTTGGAACAAGATGTAGAACTCTCAGCTCCTCCAGCTCCCCTGCCTGCCTGGATGCTGCCATGTTCCCGCCTTGATGACAATGGACTGAACCTCAGAACCTGTAAGCCAGCCCCAGCGAAATGTCCTTTATAAAAGAGTTGCCTCGGTCATGGTTTCTCTTCACAGCGATGTAAGTTCTAAGACAGGACCTGGTGGGTTCATGGAGGCTCAACACTCTAACTCCAGTTGCAAGACATCTGAAGCCACTTATTGTGCAGACATATATGCAAGCAAGATGTGTATACACAGAAAATGGATTTTTTAAAAAGGCCTTGACTCAATGTAGGTTCAAAAGAAACCCAGTTTCAAAGAAAATGAGGTGGAATAATTACAGAACTCACTTAATGTGGACCTCTGATTTCAGCACATACATGTGCACATGAACACACGTGTCCTCCACCTCATCATGGATGCATGTACATAAAAAGATTGAAAAAATAAAAAGAAGAAGTGCTTAATGGCAGGAACCAGATATGGATGCTTCCTCAGAGGCTTTGCCAGAGTCATATAGATACAGTTGAGGATGCTTGCAGCTAACCATTGGACTGAACACAGGGACCCCAATGAAGGAGCTAGAGAAAGGACTGAAGGAGTTGAAAGGGTCTGCAACCCCATGGGAAGAACAACATTATCAACCAACCAAACCCTCCACAACTCCAAGGGACTAAAACACCAACCACTGAGCACACATGGAGAGACCCATGGCTCCAGTTGCATATGTAGCAGAGGATGGCATTGTCTGGCATCAATGGGAGGAGAGGCCTTTGATCCAGTGAAGATGTGTTTCCCAGTGTAAGAAAATGCCAAGGCATTGAGGTGGAGAGGGTGGTTGAAAGAGGGAGCACCTTCATGGAAACAAGTGGAGGGGGAGGGGGATGAGAATGGGGGAAAGGGGCAAAACATTTAAAATATAAATACAGAGCTTATCCAATAAAAATTAAATTAAAAAAAAAAAAAAAGACATGTTGGGCAGTAATGACACACGCCTATCCCACCAAAGAAAGTTCCGGGACAGCCAGGGCTACTCAAAGAAATCCTGTCTTGAAAAAACAAAAAGAGAGAGAGAGAGAGAGAGAGAGAGAGAGAGAGAGAGAGAGAGAGAGAGAAGGAAAGATGATGACAGGAGAAGGTAGTGGGAGAAGGAGCTGAAAAGATAGTTCAGTGGTTAAGAGCACTGACTGCTCTTCCATAGGTCCTGAGTTCAATTCCCAGCAACCACATGGTGGCTCACAACCATCTGTAATGAGATCTGATGCCCTCTTCTGGTGTGTCTGAAGACAGCTACAGCGTACTCACATGCATTAAATAAATAAATAAATAAATATTTAAAAAGAAAGAGAACCATTAAATTGTTTTTAAATGACAGCTCAGTGACAGCAGTGGCAAAAGAACTCACCAGGACTGGAATAATCAGAGAGAACTTATTCAAATACACAACTATGGTGGAGAGTGTTGCCGAGTTCCTGGGGAGGATTATCAAGAAGGGCAGGAGGTATCTTTCCCAGCAGTTTTGGTCTTCTCACACAGAGCGCCAGTGTGGTCCGTGTCTGGCCATCATTCTGTTGAGTGGTAGAGTCTCAGCTTAAGTTGTCTTTTTGAGACTGGTTCTTTGTGTCAAGTGCCACAGCTCACTCCTGGTTGCTCCAGATGTCTGTGTAAGAGGCCGTGAGTCAGCCACAGATGGTGGTGTCCTCCTGATAGTGTGAAAGTTTGTGTCAGCGTGTTCTCCTGATGTTTGTCTTTCATGTGGGCTTTTCCTCGCTTTCGCCCTTACCACAGGGTGCTAGAATACACTCCCTCCCTGTCTTGTTCCTTTCCATTCTTTTCAGTTATTTTATTCATATTTTGCTCTTTTTTTTTCTTTCTTACTGATTTTGATTTGCTTTGGTTCTTCCCAAGACAGGTTTCTCTGTGTATCCCTGGATGTCCTGGAACTCACTGCAGACCAGGCTGGCCTCAAACTCCCCAAGTACTGAGATTAAAGGCATGCGCCATCACCGCCCCGCTTGCCTGGTTCTTTTATTGAGTCATTTGAAGAATGTAGCTCTATGGTAGAACACTTCTTGAGGCTCTGAGTTTAGCCATCAATTACGCGTGTAATTAATTTTTTGTTTTAAAAGAGATTTGTTAGGGCTGGAGAGATGGCTCAGTGCTTAAGAGCACTGACTGTTCTTCCAGAGGGCCTGAGTTCAATTCCCAGCAACCACATGGTGGCTCACAACCATCTGTAATGGGAACAAATTCCCTCTTGCAGTGGGTCTGAAGACAGTGACAGTGTACTTACATATATAAATAAAGTCTTTAAAAAAGAGAGAGATTTGTTTATTTTATGCATATGAATGAGTACACTGTAGCTCTCCTCAGACACACCAGACGAGGGCATCAGATCCCATTACAGACGGTTGTGAGCCACCATGTGGTTGCTGGGAACTGAACAGTCAGTGGTGCTCTTTTTTTTTTTTTTTTTTTTTTTAATATTTATTTATTTTATGTATGAGTGAGTACACTATCAATGTCTTCAGACACACCAGAAGAGGGCATCAGATCTCATTACAGATGGTTGTGAGCCACCATGTGGTTGCTGGGAACTGAACAGTCAGTGCTCTTTTTTTTTTTTTTTTTTAATATTTATTTATTTTATGTATGAGTGAGTACACTATCAATGTCTTCAGACACACCAGAAGAGGGCATCAGATCTCATTACAGATAGTTGTGAGCCACCATGTGGTTGCTGGGAATTGAACTCTGGACCTCTGGAAGAATAGTCAGTGCTTTTAACCTCTGAGTCATCTCTCTAGTCCCCAGTGTAATTAATTTGAACATTTAATTTATGTATCATTTTTCAAATAAAAATAAAAACCTAACACTGCAAATTTTCCTTTAATTATAGCTCTACAAATATTTTTTGGTATTGCCATATAGTAGTTTATTTAATTTTTTTAATGATTTTTGTCAAGACAGAGTTTCTTTGTGTAGCCCTGGCTGTCCTGGAACTGGCTTTGTATTACACACCATGCTGGCAGACGCAGCTGGATGCTAAGATGCCCAACCTGAGGCACCCCTACTCTTAGAGGCCGGGAGGGGCTGTCTTAGCATTGTTCCATTGCTGTGAGGAGACCCCTCCTGCATGTGTGCGCTCAGAGGCAGAAGAGGATGTTTGTTGGAGCCCCTGGAACTGGGGTTCCAGATGGTTATGAAGCCTCGTGTGGGGTGCTGGCAATGAAACTAGGATCCTCTGCAAGAACATCAGTCCTCTTAACTGTTGAGTGATTACTCCATTCCCTATTTAAAACAATGTTTTTTAAAAAAAAAAAAAAACAAATAAAACATTTTGCCACTAGGCAATCCACAGAGAGATGAGAGGAGAAAAATAATTTCACTTCCTTGTCCTCTGACCTACATACTTTATTCTCTCTCTCACATTCCAACACACACACACACACACACTCTCTCTCTCTCTCTCTCTCACACACACTCATACACACATGTACATACACACAAACACACAGTTAGGCAGTCTGTATATTGAGTTCCAGGCCAGCCAGGGCTATGTCATGAGACCGTGCTTCATACAAACAACAGCAAAGAGAGCAATTACACACACACATTCACATACACACAAAACCAAAAACACATACACATTCACACACACACACACACACACACACTATAATAGATAAAAAATTTTAAGAGAATTACATATTTTATTTTTTTAAATTGTTCTTATTTTATTTTTATTTATATGAATACACTGTAGCTGTGTTCAGAAACACCAGAAGAGGGCACTGGATCCTACTATAGATGGTTGTGAGCCACCATGTGGTTGCTGGGAATTGAACTCAGGACCTCTTAACCACTGAGCCATCTCTCCAGCCCTACATATTTTATATTTTTTCTTTTTATTGCTTAAATAATTGCTCATATCAAATAGATCCATAATTTGAGGTAAGCTTTTGCCAGCACAGGAGAGGGGGCTGAGGCCGGTAGATTGACTGAGGTCAGTCTTTGCTATAGCAAAATGTTGTCTCAGAGGGAGAAAGGGGGGTGGGGGTACTGGAGACTGGCTTTAGGACTCCTTCCCCATGTGTGCCTTTCACAACCTGTGGCAATGTGGGGTTCTTGCAAACACATCCCTACCCCTCCTGCCTCTTCTTTATCTGCCCATAAAGTTTTCTCTATTTCCACCTTTGACTTCATAAGTTCATCTCTTTCTGTCCCTTCTCTCATCTAAACCAGATGTCCTGTAAGAACCTTCCTGTTTCTTCTGACACTTGTTATATTGGGCTTTGTATTTCTAAGGCCTGGGTGTTCTAAGACCTTCACTATACTCTCTTCTCTTCTGGAGGAATCTCTCTCTTTGCTGTTGTTTGTATGAAGCAGAGTCTCGTGACATAGCTCTGGCTGGCCTGGAACTCAATACATAAACCACCTGACCATCCAGGTCATAAAACATTGGTTATTCAGCAGATAGTGTTAATAAGCACCCATCACTGAGGACCTCTCACCCTCTCCTGCTGTGGTAGGCTGGAACCTTTAATGGGTTTAGAAGTAACAGCAGACAGGAGCACAGCCAGCTCAGCATTAGTGCTTGTCTAGCATGTGTAAGGCACCATGTTCCATGTGTAGCAATATGCCGCAACATGCATTCCAACGTGGGTAACAAGATTTACAAAACTTCTCAGGTTACTGTTATCTTGTTGGGTCAATGAAACTCAATTTGTTCTATATTATGTAGCTGCCTGAATAAATACTTAGGAGAAAAACATACATTTCACCAGGCATGGTGATTCTAGCATTCAGGAGTTAGAGGTATGAGTTCAAAGCCAGCCTGGAGCTCCAGACCAGCCAGGATGACAGAATAAGACCCCATCTCAGAAAGAACAAAAACAGGGAAGAGCTGGTTTCCTTAATATGAAAGAAAAATTTAATAATATTTTTATGTGGGGCTGGAGAGATGGCTCAGTGGTTAAGAGCACTGACTGCTCTTCCAGAGGTCCAGAGTTCAATTCCCAGCAACCACATGGTGGCTCACAACCATCTGTAATGAGATCTGGTGCCCTCTTCTGGTGTGTCTGAAGACAGCTACAGTATACTCACATACAATAAATAAGTCTTTAAGAAACATTTTATGTGTATCTGTTTCATCTGCACTTATTTGCATTTCCCACGTGAGTGTTCCCTGGGAAGTCGGAAGACAACATCAGGATTTTCTCCTGGAAATGGAATTATGGAGGGTAAACTACCATGTGGTTGTGCCCTTGGGTCCTCTGGAGCTGGAGTTACAGTGGGTTGTAAGCTGTCTGGCGAGAATGCTGGGGACCAAGTTGCGTCCAATGCAAGGGCATTATGAGCTCCTGAGTCATTTCTCCAGACCCTGCTTTAAAATGTGAAATATTGGCTGATCCCAGTGAAATATTGGCTGATCCCAGCACTCAGGAGGCAGCTGGATCTCTGTGAGTTTGAGGCCAGTTTGGTTGGTCTACCAAGTGAGTTCCCAGAAAGGTTGGGCACAGAGAAGTAATATCCTCCTTATTTTATGAATTTCACTTGTATACACCCATGCACCATGTGCATGAAGTGTGTAGTGTCAACAGAGGCCAGGAGAGGGCATCATATCCTCCTGAAACGGGAGTTACAGAGGGATGTAAGCTGCCATGCGGATGCTGGGAATTGAGCTCAGGTTTTCTGGAAAAGTAGTCAGTGCTCTTAACCAATAAGCTGTCTCTATGTCCCTACCCCACCCCCAGCGTTAAAAACAAATACCGTATATGGGGTATTGTGCTTGCTGTAGTAGCATGAGTGTTGAAGTTAGGAGACAGCTTTGTGGGGTCTGTTCTTTGTACCCTTACATGGCTGCTGCAACTCTCCATAGTCCTGGAACTTACAGAGATCTGTCTCTTTCTCCCGAGTGCTAAGCTTAAAGGCATGTGCCACCAAACCTAGCTAAATTCTTTTAAATTATCTATTTTTATTTTATGGGCACTGGTGGTTTCCACGCATGTGTGTCTGTCTGTGTGAGGGTGTCAGATTCTGGAGTTACAGACAATTGTGAATTGACATGTGGATGCTGGGAATCGAACCCGGATCCTCCAGAAGATCTGATGCCCTCTTCTGGTGTGTCTGATGTAATAAATAAATAAGCCTTAAGCCTTAAAAAAGTAAAGCTTTTTACTTATTTTTTTAAACACACAATTTCAGGGTTAACAGTGATCAAATATCCTGTAGCAAAAGCTAGTCTGCCTTGTTTGAACCAACAACTCCGGAAGAGAGACCAAAGATCCACAGTGGTCTCCTACAGCTACATCAAATTCCTCATTCTCAAAGTATTATATAAACTCCAAATACTCCTCACCCCTTTAAACCCTCCATTCCCCTTTCGTGAGAAGGTTTATGTCCCCTCAGTTTGTGTACCAGTAAACACAGTATCATCTGCTGAGGTCAGACTCTAGTCTCTTGCCAGACTTTTGTCTCTTACTCTGTGCTTTGTATCTAACAAAGGTCAACGTGGACTGCAGGAGACCACACCATGCACCTTCCCCCAAAGACTAGCAGATGGTTCATTTGGTAAAAGTGCTTTCTGCTCAGATCTGATGACTGGGTCTCAGGGTGGAAGAGAAAGAGCTGTCCTCTGATGTTCATTTTTGTTTGTACACACACACACACAATTCTTTAAGATATTTAATTTCATGTATATAAATAATTTGTATTTATCTCTGTGCACCTCACTCGTGCCTGGTCTTCACAGAGGCCAAAAGAGAGTATTGGTGAGATGTACTGGAACGGGAGTGGGGTTACAGATAGTTATAAGATGGTTCTGGGAATCAAACCAGGATCCCCTATAAGAGCAGCAAATGCTAGTAAGTGCTGAAGCATTGTTCCACCACACTAGATCCCCCCACAAGCCCCCCATTTTAAAAAAAGAAAAATAACAACAAAAATAAAAACAAACAAACAAACAAAATGTGCCACTGAGGAGGCAAAAGCTAGAGCCCCTACCTAGCCTCCACTGCTGAGGACCACTTAAAAACTGTGAAGCATTAACCAGATAGATGTGATGGATGCCCAGGTCAGAGGCAACACTGTTAAGCACAAGGACAAGTGCTGCAGCCTGGACCACATAGACCCTGTCTCACAAAACCAAGAACTACCCAAGAAACCTTACACATCTTCAAAAAAAAAAAAAAAAAAAAAACTACCCAAACCAAAAACTAACCCACCAAACAAACAAACAAACAAAAACAAACAAAAAAAACCTAACTACCCAACCAAACAAAAAAGCCTAACAACTGTAGCTAGTTCATAACAGTTAAAATCTCCTGGCAAGATGGCTGCTGGTGGTGCACACCTTTAATCTCAGCACTCAGTCCAGCCAACACAGCCATATAGAGAAACCCAGTTTGGAATGCTAGTCCCTTCTACCTCCTGCCCTCAAATCTCCTGGCAAGAAATGAAGCTTATCTTTTTTTTTTTTCCTTTGTTTTTTAATTGAGGTCAAATACAACATGGGCACTGTGCCAGCTCCTGATTCTCCTGCCTCTACCTCCCAAGTACAGGTGTGCCACCACATCTGACACTAGTGTACTATTTCAGGCTATCTATCTTGGAACTTACCGTGTAGCCTAGGCTAGCTCCAAATCCCACAGCATCTGTCTGCCTCAGACTCCGAAGTGCTGAAGTTACTGGTGTAAGCCACCACACATAGCTTCACAGGTTTATTCTCATTCTATGGCAACAGGATCTCTCTGTAACAAGCTGCTGACACCAAGCGGACCTAGGTTGTGGCTGTAAAGAGCTGAATTTACAGGGCCTAGACTTGCTTCTGATAAGCATACGTAATAACATAGGGACAGTGCCCGATTTGCTCTCTGTTGTCCCCAGACCTGTCAGTGTCAGACACCAGCAGCACTCCGTATGATTACTGGATGAATACGATGCTTTCCCAACGCTCTGAACGCTCCCCTCTGGCACACTTTAGACAATGTTCCAGCGAGTTGACCAGGGATTAACTTAGTGGCAGGCCCTATTGAGAGATTTGTTAAGGAGAACCTCCTTGCAGCGGTGATGCTTTGAGACTGTCCCATATTCCATAAGCACTCAGGTTGGAAGGGCTGGTGATTTGATTTTATCTTTTAAGACTGATCTTTGATCACGCCCCTTTACAGCTGGACTTCTGCTTCTTCTTCCCTTCTCCATTACTAATGGTGCTGGATCAAGTTACCTCATTATTCCTTAATTTATTTATGAAAAGGCTGAGGTTAAAGAAAAGAAGCAAACCCTGGGTCCTTCGGGAACTTTCTGTAAAAGCTTTTCTTTCCCTTTCCCCTCCCTACAGCCAGATACAATTTCTCATCATTACCTCTGGCAAGCTGGAATAGTTTTTATTTACAAACTTATATAAATAAACCCTTCTCTGGGTGGGGTGGAGGCCATCTGTGTGGGTAAGCCTGTTTTGTCCATTCCCAATGGATTCATCTATCAACACAAACTCACTTATACAGAACAAGCTGCTTTCAGACCAGCAGAATAGTCCTGGGCATGCTGGCTACCTTTCCATAAAACACTGGAAGAAACATCTTTTTAAATCTCATCCCCACACAGTAATTGTGGGAGCATCAATCTTGTATAAAATGGAAACACAGAAATATATATCAAGGACCAGTGACATGGCTCAGTGTGTAAAGGTGCCTCCTGCCAAGTTTGATCCCTGGGGCCCATAGTGCCTTTTGATCTCCACATGAGCACAGACCTCCAGAGACAGAGGCCTAGAGAAATGGCTCAGCAATCAAGAGCACTGTCTGTTCTCCAAGTTCAATTCCTACCACCCACATGGCAGCTCATAACTCTCTGTATCTTATACCAATGCACATAAATTATATTTTTATGTATGTATAATTTATACATATAAAATACCCATAATTTTATGTATATAAGTTGTGTATGCCTTAAATACAATGAATAATTTTAAAAAATTTAAAGAGAAAGTAGAACCAAGCAAAATAAGCTAAAACAAAACAAAAAAAAAAAAAAAAACCAGAAAACAAAAAAATCCTAGCACTCAGGCAATATCTCTGAGCTCGAGGCCAGTCTGGTCTACAGAGTGAGTTCAGGACAGCCAGGGCTACACAGTGATTTTTGTCTGGAAAAAAACAAAAATTTAAAAGAAAAAGGTGGAGTGGTGGTATTCTCTTTCAACCTCAGCACTGAGTCAGAGTATCTGGGTGAGTTCCAAACCAGCCTTGTCTACATAATGAATTTCAGGTCATCCAAAGCTACACAGCGAGATAAAGAAAATGCGCACCCCTGCCCCCAAAGCCCAAGTTACACAAGGTGAAGGGTCCCTCTTATGTCCTTCAGCACCACACTCATAGGAGGCTGGGCACTTTTCCCTCTGGGTCCAGGGGGACCCTCCAGATTTAAGTTTTATGAGTCCCTGGCATTACAGGATAAACCTTGCTTTAGGATTCATTCTTTTATTTCACTTTCTTTTTCTTTTTCTCCAAGTTTTTCGAGACAGCCTTGCCCTGGAACTTGCTCTGTAGACCAGGCTGGCCTGGAACTGTAGCTTCTGCTACTTTTCCAACAATGTACTTTCTGGCCTGGTGTGTGGTAGTCGAGTGTTTGCAGGAGACCCTAGGTTCCATCATCAGCACCATGAAACAGATTCGTGCACTTCTAACAAGCAGCCTAAGGGTATAACGATACAAGGCACAGTTGTTTGTCCGTCTGCCAAGCCCGGGACCAACTTCCAGTCAGACCACATGTGCATATTTCAGTGGCTGTAACCCTATTTTACAGAACAAAGATGCTTTCATATCTATTCCCTTCTAATGAGTGCTAACGTAATTTCCAACTTTTCAACATTATAGCTGTCGCAAGTAACGGTTCTCTCTGGAATAGCTCATTCGATCCACTAGTTGTGGCTCGTTGAGTGCCACACTCTTTCTTCGGGATTCCTGGTAAACAAAGGATTCTTCAAAAGATTGTTTCCCACCCCTCCCGGCTCCACGAGAGGCTCTCCACAACTCGGGAAGCCGAGGTCACCGGGGCGTCTCTTCTGACGAGGAAAGAAGGCCCCGAGTATCTGCGCGCACTTTGATGGGAGCCGGGTCTAGGTCTTTTAAGGCTCGCACGCTGTACACAGAGCGGACAGGACGAGCGCAGGTCCGGTGGGGTGGGGCCGAGCTGCGCGCGACCCTCGGCGCGCTCCGGGAAGCTGGCCCAAGCGACCGCTCTGGTCACCGCGGCCGCGGGCTCTATGACACCGCTCTGGCTGGCGGAACAGGGAGGAGTCGACGGAGAAGGCGGAGCCCGCCGGGCATCGAGCGCGTCGGCGCGGACTTCTCGCGGAGCCGTGTCGCGAGAATTAGCAAGTCTCGCGCATGCGCGCTGCAGCGGCGGCCACCGGCGGGGCCGGCGCGTGGAGGGGGAATCTAGCTAGTGTGAAGGCCAGTGCGGCTTCGAGCACCCGCCACCATGAGCGGAACCTTAGCGAAGATCGCGGAGATCGAAGCCGAGGTAAAGGGCACAGTTGGCGCTTCCCTCCCGGCCCGAGCATCACTTCTGCGGCGGTGTTCCCTCCACGGCGTCAGGGCCTGGTTTCCATCCCAGTTCCACCAACTCCCATCGCTCCCTCAATCTAAGCCTGCACTACCTCAGCCCCTTACCCATGCAGCCGCCCTCCCTGGTCTCCTCTTCGGCCCAGGCTTCTCAGGTTCCATCAATCAGCTCCTCCTGCTCTGCCTCTCACACCCCACACCCAGTCCTTGGCTGATACTCCGGTTTTTGGCGCATGTCTCGACATCATTTCTGTTTTTTTTTTTTTTTTTTTCTTTTCTCTGAGCCACACAACTTCTGTCTCAGACTCCGTGACCTGATCACGTATTATAAGCTCTTGCTTGTCCATAATAAGGTTATTCCTTGCCTACTCGCCACCGATGATCCCCCTTTTGCACGTCATTAGTGTGGCGGTAAGATCTGGAAGTAAATTGATTGTAACTGGACAGTGTGTCATCCCTGAGAAGTTCAGGGCTTTTTAAAGCAGTACAGTTGTGTCCTTTTAGATCAGGTACGGTAGAAAAAGCTGAACAGAAGGATTTTAATTTCATCCGTGGATAGGAATTGGAATGACCGTGGGTCCTGTCACTTTTGGCCTCATTTGTTTCTTCTGTAGTGAAGAAAGTGAACTGGATGGTTGGGAGAGGGAATTCAGAGTTTATTTTTATGTTTCTTGTGTGTGTGTGTGTGTGAGAGAGAGAGAGAGAGAGAATCAGTCATGGTTTCTGGGATTGTGTTTAGGTCTTCAAGTTTGACAGCAAGTCCACTTATTCTTTGAGTCTAAATGGCCATGGAATTTTTTCCTCTTTCCTTTCCTCCCTCTCTTTTGTTAGGAGACAGGGTCTTGATACATACATATTTCTGGAGTTATACACAATGAGTAGGTTGGCTGGCCTTGAACTCAAATCTGCTTCTGCCTCCAGAGTGCTGGCATTAGGCAGACTTGGAGTTTTCTTTTTAAAAAATACTTAGGTGGGGTCTAGAGAGATGGCTCAGCGATTAAGAGCACTAACTTTATTTCCCGAGGTCCTGAGTTCAGTTCCCAGCAACCACATGGTGGCTCACAACCATCTGTAATGTGATCAGGTGCCCCCTTCTGGTGTGTCTGAAGACAGCAACAGTGTACTCACATACATAAGATAAATAAATAAATAATTAAAAAATACTTAGGTGGGGCTCAGGTGGCAGAGGCAGGTGGAATACTATGAGTTGGATGGCAGCCTGGTTTACATAGAGCGTCTAGGATAGTCAAAGCTACCTAAAGAGACCGTGTCTTAAGAAATTAAAATGGTTACACTGATATTAGTAGGAACTCGAAAACTGAAACAATGTTCCCAGCTTTTTAGGAGCATTCAGGATTTTTTTCCTGAAATGCTGCAGGTTTTATGGCTGTGATTCTTCCCTTATAGATGGCTCGGACTCAGAAGAACAAAGCTACAGCACATCATCTTGGACTGCTTAAGGCTCGCCTTGCTAAGCTTCGAAGAGAACTCATCACCCCAAAAGGTGGAGGCGGTGGTGGGCCAGGAGAAGGTTTGTAGTTCCATTTAATGTGTGTGTATATATAATATGTGTATGTGGTTTCTATTAAGCTTATACAAATATCTAATGTGTGTGTTGTATGTTCATATAACCATAGGAATTTTTTGTTTTTCCCTTCAAGATAGGGTCTCACTATATACCTCTTATCCTGGAACTTACCATATAGTGTAGGCTAGCCTCAAACTCAAAGAGATCCGTTTGCCTCCCAAGTGCCGGGATTAAAAGTGCACACTACTGTGCCTGGCTTCTTTGTGTGTTTATGTGCTTAGGAAGACCAGATGTTGCTACTTTATTTATCTCCTCCCCCCTTTTTTTTATTGAGGTAGGGTCTTACTGATCCTGAAACTCACCAGTTCAAATAGACTAGCGATGCTGGTGCTGCTGTTGCTAGGCCTTTCTTTACCTGTGGTGCTGGGAATCCAGTCAGGTCCTTGTGCTTGTGTGGCAGGAACACTGATTACTGAGCCATCTCCTAGCCCCATTATTTTTAAACATTAAAAATTTTATTTATCTTACATGTGTAATTAATTTTTATTTTATTTTATTTTATTTTATTTATTTTTTTGAGACAGGGTTTTTTAGTCTAACCAGCCCTGTTTTTTCTGGATTCCTTTGGTAGACGAGGGTGGCCTTTAACTCAAAAAAGTATGCCAGGCTCTGCCACCCAAGTGCAGGGATTAAAGGTGTGCTACCACCACATCAGGCTGTAATTGATGTTTTTAGTTGGACAGTGGTGGCCAGTAGTAAGAACTAGAGGGTAGAGGAAGAAACCTGACATCAACCTCTAGGCTACACACACACACATAAACACACACACACACACACACACACAAAACACACACACACACACAAAACACACACACACACACACACACACACAATCTCAAAAGCTACTGACATACCTGGAATGAGGCTAGAGGATTGCTAATTCCAGCCTTGTCTTGTACCCTGGGCTATGTAAGCATAACCTGTTTCAAGAACTCTGATCACACCATTCCCAGAGATGGGATAGAATCTAGACTAGAGTAAAACACGGGACCCTAAATCTTTATCTTGTTCTTTGTGGTTTTGTTTTGTTGTTTGAGACACTCTTCACCTGTAGACAAGGCTGGTTTTAAACTCTCAGTGCTGTCTGCCTCTGCCTCCACAGTGCCGGGATTAAAGGTGTGTACCACTAATCCTGGCCTTATTTTTTTGATTTTTAATTTAGTATTTTAAATTTATGTATGTGCCAGGGATAGTGGTGTTTGTCATTGATTCCAGCGTGTAGTGGGCAGGACAGCCAGCAGGACAACCAGAGCTACATAGTAAGACCCTGTCTCAAGAAATAATTAAAAAAAAAAAAACCCAAAATAAAACAACTTTGTGTGTATATGTGGTTACTTGTTTGTGTGTACACCAGTGCTTTCAGGCTTTCAGAGTCCAGAAGAAGGAATAAAATCCCTTGGAACTGCACTTACAGCTGTGCATGCTAAGAACCAAGCCTTGGTACTTTGTAAGAGCAGCAAAGAACCATCTCCAACCCCTATGCTACTTTGTGTATGTGCTTTGCTTGTGTGTCTTTTTGTACCCTGTGTGAAGTGCCCCTGGAGGCCAGAAGCCCATATTGTATCCATCAGACCCCTTGAGACCAGAGTTACAGATTCTTGTTAGCTGTGATGTAAGTGCTAGAGATTGGGTCTGGTCCTCTGCAAGAGCAACCAGTGCTCCAGCCCCAGTGTTTTATGTTTGTTTATTTGTTTTTTAAAATATTTTATTTATTATATATAAGTACACCATATATATTCTCCCCCCCCCCACCTCTCTCTCCGGACACACTAGAAGAGGGCGTAAGATTTCATTACAGATGGTTGTGAGCCGCCATGTGGTTGCTGGGATTTGAACTCAGGACTCTGGAAGGGCAGTCAGTGCTCTTAATCACTGAGCCATCTCTCCAGCCCCCAGTGTTTTATATTTTTGAGAAAAGATTGCAGATATTCTAAGCTGGCCTCTAAGCTTGTTTTTCCTGATTTTTTTGCCTTCTAAGTTCTGTGATTACAGGCATGTACTACCATGCCTTGCTAACCTTTATCATCTTCTCTTCCTTTTCTTTTCTTTCTTCCTTTTTTTTTTTTTTTCTTTTTTTTCTTTTTTTGGAGACAGTGTTTCTCTGTGTAGCCCTGGCTGTCCTGGAACTCACTCTGTAGACCAGTCTGGCTTTGAACTCAGAGTCCCACTGCCTTTGCCTCCTGAGTGCTGGGGTCAAAGGCATGTGTTGCTACCATTTGGCAGATGAATTCTTTAGTAATCTTTGGGCCTTAAAAATTAAGCAAAACTGATAACTTAAGCGATAAAGGATTTCTTTGTTTTAGTCAAGTACTGCATTAAATTGAATTGTGAATTTTATGCTTGAAATTTAGGGGTAATTTAGAAAATTAGAAAAAGAGACCAACAACAGTATGAAAAGAATAAGATGAGGCATACTACTGCACCCAAAGATAACACCTGTGTTTTTGATGTTTCTTGACTGTTTTAGGTTTTGATGTGGCCAAGACAGGCGATGCTCGAATTGGGTTTGTGGGTTTTCCATCTGTAGGGAAGTCAACTCTGCTAAGTAACTTAGCAGGAGTATATTCTGAAGTAGCAGCCTACGAATTCACTACTTTGACCACAGTGCCTGGTGTCATCAGATATAAAGGTGCTAAGATCCAGGTGAGTAAGATTTTTCAGGCCAAAAAAGGGAAGAAATGCATTGTTTTTGTTCACTCAGGAAACATTTAATTAGTAGCCCACACAGTATGTTAGGTCTGTCTTTTTATTTAGTAGGCCCCTTCTCTCTTAACAGTTGCTACACTTAACACTAAAGTTATTAGCGTGAACTAAGGCCCATGAAAATATATGAAAAAAGGGTCTGCTTTTTCATCTGACAATAAGGAAAGAACATCTGAGACAGGACTTTATTCACAAAATGACTTTCAGAAGTGAATCTTTTTTCCGAAAAGGTCTTTAAAAAAGATTATTTATCTTTATTTCATGTTTGTTGCTGTTTTGCCTGAATTTATATCTATGTGAGGGTGTAGGAGCCCTTGGAACTGGAGTTACAGACAGTTGTGAGCTGCCATGTGGATGCTGAGAATTGAACTCAGAACCTCTGGAAGAACAGTCAGTGCTCTTAACTGCTGAGCCACCTCTCCAGCCCAAGAAAAGGTCTTATTATATAGTCAAGCCTTGAATTCCCAGGTTTGTCTTTGCTGTAGCCCGTGAAGTGCTAGAATTATAAGTGTGTGACACTACCCTTGGGTTGGTAGTGTCTTGAAGTTAAGAGTGTGTCCTAGTCATGGTTTCTATTGCTGTGATGGAATACCATGACCAATTGGAGAGGAAAGGGTTTACTAGGTTTACACTTTCACATTATAGCCTATTACTGAAGAAAAGTCAGGTCAGGAATCTGGAGGCAGTAGCTAATGTAGAGGTCATGGGTGGGTATTGTTTACTGGCTTGCTCAGCTTGCTTTCTTTTTTTATTTTAAATTATTTTATTTACATAGGTGTTTTGTGCATGTATGTTTGTGAGGTTGTTGGATCCTCTAGAACAGGAGTTACAGTTATAAGCCTACTGTGTGGGGAAGAGTAGCCAGATGAGCCAATCTCTCCAGCTTCCCAGCCTGCTTTCTTACAGAAGCCAAGACTGCCAGCCCAGGGATAGCACCACTTAAAATGGGCTGGACTCTCCTCCATCAGTCACTAAGAAAATGCCATACAGTTGGATCTTATGGAGGCATTTTCTCAATTGAGGTTTCTTTCAGATAATTCTAGGTTGTGTCAAGTTGGCCTAAGACTAGGCAGTACAATGTAGAATTTCACCAGCCAGAAAAGTAAAAATACATTCAACATGACTGTCACATGCTTTTAATTCCAGTACTCTGGAGGCAGAGGCCTTCAAGAACAGCCAAGGATGTGTAAGGAGACCCTGCCTCAAAAGAAAGAAAATAGTTTAAAAAAACAAAAACCCCCAGCTGTACTGGTACATGTGCTAACAATTTAAGCTTATCCCCAACTAGCTTACAGGTAAAGGAGACTCAGACTTTCGTTATTTTATTTGGTTTACAATTATTGGGAGGTCACCCCTAATCTACTTTGTTAACTGCTGGCCTGGCTGGCTCCCCAGTGGTGAATCCCAGATACTTGCTGCTTCTCCTGCCATGTGTTCATGGCTCCTCTTCCCTCATAGCAGCTTCTTCCTCTTTCCTTCTAGTCTCTCTTTCTCCCATGAGGCCATTCCTAACCCACTTACCTCTTATCTCTCTAGTAATTGGTGTAGCTAATTTTATTTAACCAATAGTTTTAAATCTAGGAATGAGGTTTACACAACAAATGCTTGTACATGCTTTCTATAGAGTTTAACATTACACTACATAGCAATAGACCAAACCTTAACAGGTGCTTCTTACTGTGATTTGTGTTGGGTAGGGATGATGGAAATGGTATCTGTAAAGGTAGGTTTGGGCTGAGTCCATAAAGGGCCTTTGTGTATCTGTTACAGAAGCAGAGTTTTATCCATATAAGACTTGAACATTTAAGTAATATATACTACCTTGTAAAAGCACTTGAGTTACAGTGTCTTGATTTTTTTTTTATGTTGTGCATGTGTGTGTTATATATGTGAACACAGGCTTGCACATGCCTTCCCCCCTTTTTCTTTCTCCCTCTCTCTCCATGTATGTGTGTCTGTGTATTCGTTGGTCAAGTTTACCTTGACAAATGCTTCTATCTGCTGAGGTAGTTCTCTGGCCTATATTTAAAATTTTTCTGTTTTAGTATAAAAACAATGGGTTTTATTCCTGCATGTCATATATTCTGTCGTTATACTCTGTTCTCTACCCCTGCCCTCTGTCCTGCTTTCATCTCCTTTCCTTTTTCTCCTTAGTTAACCCTAACTCCTTAAAAAAAAAAACTACATGTATTCTGTTGCCTTCTATTTTCCACTTCTTCCCATAATCCCCTTTCTCTGTTACTAGTTTTGTAACTTTCCTCATATTAAAAAACAAAACAAACAAACAAGCAAACAAAAAAAAAAAAAAAACACTAGATCTCATGTAACCAGGCTGGTCTCAGATTCAGTTTGTAGCTAATGATAACCTTGGAACTCCTGATTCTTCTGCCTTTATCTCGAGGTGCTTGATCATAGATAGGCCTTTACTATTATATCTGACATTAAAACATCTTCCCATCTTCCATGAATTATATAGTGCATATGCTTGAAGTTTGTTAGCTTATTTTTTTTTCCTGAGATGGTTTTCCTATGTATCCCTGGTTATTCTAAAACTCACTGTCTAGACCAGGCTGGTCTTGAATTTAGAGATCAGTCTGCCTTTGCCTCCTGAGTTCTGAGATGGTGTACACTACCAGCCCCTACAATGTTAACATCTGATATAACCGTAGAACATTTATCAGAAATAGATTAATATTGTTGTAACAATATGTATTAAACAGTAGTTCTTAATAGAATTATTTTTGACACCAGTGTCTTTGCACTTTGGAAGTTAGTCTTTTTTGAGAAAGGATCTCGTTTTTTGTTTTGTTTTTTGGCAAAGGTACTGCAGCAATTATGTTTTGTCTTAGTCCTTATCATGAGGTTTATGAGATCCATGTGCTTTAATTGATGTTGACTTTGTGTGTGTGTGTCTGTGTGTGTGTGTGTGCGCTCGCGAGCGCGCGCACTCGTGTGCATGCATGCTGTGTGTCTTTGTGCACTTACCTGTGTGTACATGTAAAGACCAGAGGTTGAGATCAGAATGTCTTTCTCTATTGCTTTCTACTTTAATTTTTTGAGACATAGTTTTTCCACTGAACTTGGAACTCATTGTTTTTGCTTTTGCTAGCCCTGGTTACCCCCTTGAGGTTATTACATGAGCTTCTGTCCTTGTTTCAATGTGGATTCTGGGGATCTGAACTCAAATCCTCCTGCCTTTTTTTTTTTTTTTTTTTTTTTTTTTAAAACTGTCAGATACTATAATCCACCAAGTCCCCATCTCTCAGCACTATTAACTTTGTTTTTGAGACAGATTTCTTCTATATAGCTCATCCTGGCTTTGAGATTCTGCCTTTACATCTATTGTGGGAGCTGCAGTTGGCTTGATGTTAATTTTTGTGAATTTATTAAGATGGTATTTTCAGAGCTTCCAAAGTTAGTAAATGTTTCAGGGGAAAATTACTTTGAAAAAAAAATCTGCATTCTAATTCTCAAGATTTTATTTTATTATTTGATTTATTTATGTGTTCGAGTATTTTTCCACATATGTGCTTGTGTACCATTTGTGTGTCTGTAGTCACAAGAGGGTGTTGGGATGCCCTTGAGTTACAGGTGATTGGGAGCAACCATGTGGGTGCTGGGAACTGAATCCCTGTCTTCTCAAAGACTTTGTTAGTGCTGAGCCATCTCTCCAACTGCTTAACTGTCTCTATATTTCAATGTTCATATATGTGTTTCAGAATCAAGCACATTCCTTAAACTTTCTCTGTTCTATTTTGGTATCTGTTCTGTGACTTTCAGTGCCTTCCTTTCTTTTTTCTTCCTTCCTTCCTTCCTTTCTTTCTTTCTTTTTTTTCCATTTTGTTAACTGGATTTCTAATGGAAGAGCTGCCCTCCACCCATTTATTCCATAATTTATATAAATGGTGGGTTATAGATAATTTTGTTTTATGCATTATAATTCAGTATTGTATATACTCACATTTTACCAGCTTTGACCATTAGAAAGTTTTTGTTTGTTTCATTTTATCTTTTTAGTTTTTCAAGACAGGGTTTCTCTGTGTGGCCTTGGCTGTCCTGGAACTCTGTGGTCTCAGTCATACAGGTAGCATAGAGATCATCTAGACTATTACACCTCTGGTCTGGTTGGGGGAGCTGGGAGAGCTACTGGCCATACAGATAATGCAGAAGTTACCTAGATTATTAGCCACCTCTGATCCTGCTTGTGTGAGCTTGGTATGGCCTGGTCCTTCTTACACAAGGACCACCTAGGCTCCTAGCTAGTCCTAGCCTTCGGGGCAGAAAGCAGGTTATCCTTCCTTTCCTTTGAAAAGACAACCCTGTGAGTGTAACATTTCTGGGTTCACTAGTGTTATCTGTAAGTTCAAGACCTTTGTGCTCCCAACACAAAGAAAGGTTGGATTTAGTTGTAATAAATTTTAGTATCAGAGGATTCTTATCAGTGTGATTGTTCTGTTCACAGTTATAACTGGGTGTTTTTTTCCCCCCACTCTTAATTTTGCAGCTTCTGGATCTTCCAGGTATTATTGAAGGTGCCAAGGATGGGAAAGGTAGAGGTCGTCAAGTCATTGCAGGTCAGTGATCTGGGGCTACCCTCCGAGGTATCACAGATAGCTTCTGTTGGATAATACTCTTTTAATTACCCAGTCCTGTGAATTCTGCCCAGTGCACATGTCATCTTCACTTTTTTCCAGCATGATTTCTATTCAGTAGAAACCCTTAATTTTGATTGTAAATTGTAGATTGTAACTGGCCTCTAATATTTTTGGACTTATTTTATATGAATTATTTATAAAGATTGCTTTGGCTGTGTATATATGTTTGTGTACTACGTGTATTCTTAGTGCCTGGGGAGGCCAGAAGAGGAGGTCCTATCCCCTTGAACTGGAGTTTATAAGGGCCTGCCACCATGCCCAGCATTTTTATTTATTTATTTTAATTTTTAAAAATTAAAAAAAAATATTTTGGTATCAGTTCTGGGGATTAAACTCAGGTCCTGATACTTTACTTACTGAACTATCTCCTCAACCTTGGAAGTTCTTATCCTTATCTTTTCTTAGGGTTTTGTTGTTGTTATTTATATTTATTTTTTGTGTGAGTGTTTTGTCTGCAGGAATGTGTAGCTTAGTGCCCATGGAAGTCATTGGATCACATGGAACTGGAACTATGGGTAGTTATGAGTGCAAGGAAACAAACCTAGGTTCTTGGCAAGAACAAGTGCTTTCAAACATTGAGTCATCTTTTCAGCCCTGGGACTTAATATTCTTAATATTTACAATACTTTTAGTTTCTGTGACAAAATATGTCCCCAAAAAGTTAAAGGAGAAAAGATTTATTTTGGTTTGATGTTTCAAGAGCTGTCCATCTATGTCAAGGAGGACCTAACTACATCTTATATTGGTCATGAGAAGAGGTGGAGGGACAGGAGGTACCAGTCTAATACACAAAAAGATACAACATTGTCATTGCCACCAATGATTACTAATTAGTATTACCAATGACTGTTGGTAAGGCTGTGAAGTACTTGGGAATTTTTATTCACTGCTAATGGGAATATAAACTATAGAAACACTTAAGTGACTGTTCAACTGTTTCTAATAATCAGTTTCACTGGTATTTATCTAGGAAAAATGAAAACTTACCCACAGAAAGACTTCTACATGACTGTTTATAGCAGACTCAAATTATACTTCCAAGTAAAAAATAATATGTATGTCCTTCCGTAGGTAAATAGCAGGTAATAGATTACTGTCAGAATAATCAGGCTGAGCCTGTCCTGATCTTTGTGCTGGGATTGCAGGTGTCTGCTGCTACAACTGTCTTGACTATCCTGTGTGATTAGATATCACTAAACCATCTGCTAAACAACTACAATTTGCTTTGTAAATTATAATTCAATAAGGTTGATTAGATTATGTTAATTGAGGGCTGAAGAAGTAACTCAGTGGTTAAGAGCACTGGCTGGTCTTGCAGAGGATCCAGGTTTGATTCTCAGCACCCATATGGCAGCTTACAGTCCTGTGTTTCCAGCTTCAGAGGATCTTCTGGTCTCTGGGAGGAGTGCTCAGGCAACACTCATAAACATTAAAAACAATGTAATTATTTTAGAGTTTGTACTTTCCAAAAATGTTTCTAAACTTATTTATAGTTTGTTATTTATTGTGTATCTTTCCTTTTTGATTGTCTTAATCATATATAAAAGATGGGCCAGTTTTCTGGGTGGTTGTCTGATGACTTTAAGACGTAACTGCAAATTGATAGCTAGTATAAATATTTGGAAATCTTAACCATTTTATTTGTATATAACAAAGAAAAAAACACCTCAGCCAGTGACTACAAACACTTATGTTTGAGTTTTAAATTCTATTTGAGGCTATATGTATTCAACTTAGGGTATCATTTTTACCTTCAGTGGCCCGAACGTGTAATTTGATCTTGATTGTTCTGGATGTCCTAAAACCCTTGGGACATAAGAAGATAATTGAAAATGAGTTGGAAGGCTTTGGGATTCGCCTGAACAGCAAACCCCCCAACATTGGCTTTAAGAAGAAAGACAAGGGAGGCATTAATCTCACAGCCACTGTAAGTGGGGAAGGCGACATGGGGCAGATCTACTGACTGAGGGGTTGGAGTGAAAAGTGCAGAAATGGATAATTTGGGAATTTTCTGGATTTTTTCTGCCTTTATTTAGATCATTTTGTGACCTTTTAATGACTGATAAGAAAGACAAGGTTAGGACAGGAGTTATTCTCAGATTTACTTTTTCAATTTTATTTCTTTTTTTTTTTGGTTCTCTACCTAGGGTGGGACAGACATTTGGAACAATATTTCTATGAATTAGTTGCCAATATCTTGTACTTTCATTTATTTATCATGACTTTATAAAGCACTAAGCAGAGGATTATTTTAAGCTCTAAACAGGGACAAAGGGAGGGAGGATGATGCAGAGGAAGGCACAAAGTAGTCATGGACTGTCGTTTTTGGGTAAGTGAATAGTCACTGAGGAAATAGTAGACTGAGAAGTTTAAGATAAAGAGTAAAATAGGGACAAGAGGAGGCTGGATTTGTCCCCTCCCCACACTGTTTTGTGCCTCTGGTTGGCCTCAAACTTAAAGTGTAGCTAAAAATTACTTTGAACTCCGGCTTTTCCGGCTTCTTCCTCTTGAGAGCTGGGGTGACAAGTGTGGCCCATCCTGCCTGGTTTATGGACTTTCTGGGAATCAAATTCAGGGTTTTGTGCATCTTACCCATATAAGCTTTCTATCAGCTTAACCTCCAGCCTCCTAGTCTTTGGGGCTTCCATTCTCTCTCTCTCTCTTCTTTCTCTCTCTTCTTTCTCTCTCTTCTCTCTCTCTCTCTCTCTCTCTCTCTCTCTCTCTCTGTCTCTCTCTCTCTCTCTCTCTGTCTCTCTCTCTCTCTGTCTGTCTCCTTCCCTCTCTGTCTGTCTGTCTCTCTCCCTCTCTCTGTCTGTCTCTGTCTGTCTGTCTGTCTGTCTGTCTGTCTCTCTCTCTCCCTCCCTCCTTCTCTCTCTCTGTCTGTCTCTCTCTCTCCCTCTCTCTGTCTGTCTCTGTCTGTCTGTCTGTTTCTCTCTCCCTCCCTCCCTCTCTCTCTCTGTCTGTCTGTCTCTCTCTCTCCCTCTCTCTGTCTGTCTCTGTCTGTCTGTCTGTCTGTCTGTTTCTCTCTCCCTCCCTCCCTCTCCCTGTCTCTCTCTCTCTCTCTCTCTGTCTCTCTCCCTCCCCCCCTCTCCCTCCCTCCCTCTCTTTCTCTCTCTCTCTCCCTCCCTCCCCCCTCCTCTCCCTCTCTCCCTCCCTTTCTCTCTCTGTCTCTGTCTGTCTCTCCCTTTCTCTCTCTGTCTCTGTCTGTCTGTCTGTCTGTCTGTCTGTCTCCCTCTCTCTCTCTCTCACCCTCTCTCCCTTTTTTTGGAGGAGGGATAGGGGGCAGACAGGGTTTCTCTGTGTAGTCCTAGAACCTGCTTTTTACACCAGGCTGGTCTTGAACTCATAGAGGTCAGCCTGCCTCTGCCTCTCTAGTGCTGGGATTAAAGGCCTGTGTCACCACATCTGGCTTTGGGGCTACCTTTCTAAGTGCACTGTTCAATGAAATATTCTCTGGGGTGGCCTGAGGGTGTCAACCAATTGCATATCCTCGGGAAGTTTGAAGTGCAAGTTCCTGTAATATAGATAGGAAGATCGAGTGAACAAGCCCTTGAACAGTAGCCAGGAACAGTAAAGGCCATTTATTATATTCTGACCTGTGCAGTAACTTTGACTCACTTGCATATTTTTGAATATTTTTAAAAGTTTTTATTCATTTTTATTTTATGTGTATGAATGTTTTGCCTCCATAATCTCACGTTTGTGTAGTGCACGAAGAGATCAAAAGAGGGTGTCTAACTCCCTGGAGTTCTTAACATGTGAGTTGCCATGCAGGAGCTGGGAGCTGAAACCAAATGTTATGCACGGGCAGCAAATGGTCTTAACTGCTGAGCCATCTCTTCAATCTCAACATTTATTTTTTATTTTGTATTGCTTGTGTGCCTGGTGCTAGCAGGGCAAATGGCGGTTTTTTAGTTGGCCTGGAAGTCTCTGGAGACCATATTGGTTTTGAAATCAAAAGAGTTCTGCTTCCCTCTGCCTGCTAATCTGGCTTGCATATGCTTGGCCCAGGGAGTGGCACTATTAGAAGGTGTGACCTTGTTGGAGGAAGTGTATCACTCAGGGGCTGGGCTTGGAGACACTTCTCCTAGCTGTCTGAGGATGCTCAGTCTATTCCTGGCTTTCTTTGGATGAAGATGTAGAACTCTCAGCTCCTCCTGCACCATGCCTGCCTGGATGCTGCCATGCTCTTGTCTTGGTGATAATGGACTGAACCTCTGAACCTGTAAGCCAGTCTCAATTAAATGTTGTTATTTATAAGACTTGCCTTGGTCATGGTGTCTGTTCATAGCAGTAGAATCCTAAGATAGTCATCTTTTTAAAAAAATTAATTTTACTTTGTGTGTATGTGGGTCGGCTTGTATGGTGTTGGGGAGTGGTCAAGTGGGTGTTTGTTTCGGTGGTCAGGGGAGAAATTACAGACATCAGTTTTCTCTTCCATCAGTGGGTCCTGATAATTGAATTCAGGGTGTCAGGCTTGGCAGCAAGTCCCTTTGCCTGTTGAGCATCTCATTCTGAAAACGTTTTCATTTTATTTCATTAAAATTTTTTTTGTGTATGTAGAGGGGTCTGGTGTTTGCTTGTGAGTTCAGGTGCCCAAGGAATCAAGATGGTGTCAGGCTCCCTAGAATTAAGTCACAGGTGTTTGAGAGCCACCCTAGGTGGATACTGTGAATGAACTGTGATTCTCTATAATAACAGCGAGTACCCTTAACTGCTGAGCCACCTCTCCAGCCCCCTGGTAACTTGTTAAAGCAGGACTGTAACAGGAGAAGAGTTAGGTGATTCTGAATGCAGCCAGTAGGGCTTAGAGCCTCACTGTGAATAAGGTGACTGCTTCTTTGAAGAACTGTGTCTTGTAGAACAGTAGTATAAGAGGTGAATTTTTTTTCTGAACTAGAGAAATGAGCTTTTATTGTGCATCTGCATTTTTATTATACATTTGCACTTTTTTTTTCTTACGAATTTGTAGTGCAAAGTAATGGCAAGCTTGGTGCAGTGGATTTGAGATTAACTAGACCCCAGTGCTTCTGTTAGTGACACCTATGTCAGATGTTCTAGACTGGAGATTAAGTTTGGTGAAAGCCAGAAGCCTAGCTGCTATTACTAAGGATATAAGCATAAATAGAAAAGAAGATTTAAGACAAGATCATTTAAGAGAAGGAAAACTGTTACTGAGACCAAATAAAGAAAATGTTTCTGGTAGAAGGTGATTGAGCAGTCTTATCAAATGCTGCAGTTTTGGTCAATGAATTAAGGTCTGAGAATTACCTGAGAGTTCAGATGTATATAAGTTTAAGCTTTAATCTTTCCCAAGAGATAGCTTGGGATATATTTTGTTATAATATTTGAATTTTTGAAGTCTTTGGATTAACTATAAACAAACTATATTAACAAAAGCTGTAGCTATTGTTAATAACTCTGTTAGGTGGCTTGAACAACAGGATTATCAAAGTGATTGTTAGGTTGATACTGAAATTAGGACTCTGTCCTAATGATCTGTTCTGATTATTTCCTTAAAGATGATGTCATCAGTTGTCATATCCTGAGATACTGAATATAGGACCTTAGTGTATGAATTACAGGGAATGGGCTAGGATACAGGACGCAGTTTACCACATTGCCCACCTAACTATGAATTTAGAAAGTTTTTTTAGTTATATTCTATAAATTACTCTCATCCAGGGCAATGTAATGAGTTCAAATTTTAGCTAAAAATTTCTAGGTGCAGGGCTGGATTGTAGCTCAGTAGGTAGGATGCTTACAGAGCCTTGGGTTTAACAGAGCATAGTGTTGCATGTCTGTGGTCCAAGTACTTGGGAGTTATAGTTGGGAGGATCAATATCATTCTTGGCTACTTGATGAATTTGATTCATTCCAAAAAAGAAAAGTGCATGGAGGCTGGGCATGGTGGTGCATGCCTTTAACTTCAGCACCCAGGCAGAGGATGGTTGACATTTGTAAGTTCCAGGCCAGCTAGAGCTATGTACTAAGACTGTCTTAAAAAGAAAAGGCCATGGTTCCCTGTCCTCCCTGATTTGTCATTGTTTACTCTGCAGTGCCCTCAGAGTGAGCTAGATGCTGAAACTGTGAAGAGCATTCTGGCGGAATATAAAATCCATAATGCTGATGTGACTTTGCGCAGTGATGCCACAGCTGATGACCTCATTGACGTGGTTGAAGGAAACAGGTACTTAGTGTTTTTTTGTGCTGAGTTTAAAGCTTTTGAGGGAAACAAACAATGGGTCCTGGATCTGGAAGATGTGGGTCAAGGCAACCCCAGCTGTGCCAACTTCTTCCAGATTCATTTACTTGCTGTGATCTGTGCTGTCTCTAGTTCTGTCAAGTAGTTGTTGAAGAGAGGGATCAATCTCTCTCCAATTGCCCAGTTGAGCGGTTGTTTAGGCCATCTTGAAGAAGTCAAGAGAGCGCCAAGATGTGCCTCTTCCATGCATCCTAACTGTATGTGGCTGAAACCTTGTTCTATGAAATACTATTGCTGTTAGCACTTGAGTAATTAAAACTACTCTGTTGAAGTTATTGCTAACATTTACAGAGAGTCTTGTTACTTCTTGTGTTTATATGAAGAATTTGATTTAACTGAAAACAAATGCTTTGGGCATTTTAAGTAGAGCAATTAAAATCTGAGAAGTTGCAACTTGCCTGATTACTAGTAGTCTTAGCTGTGATACTGATTGAATACTAGGGGTTTAACATTCCTAAATGATATACTTCAAAGATAAGTTTAGAGTTGAGAGATGGCTCAGTGGTTAAGAGCACTGACTGCTCTTCCAAAGGTCCTGAGTTCAATTCCCAGCAACCATATGGTGGCTCACAAGAATCTGTAATGAGATCTGATGTCCTCTTCTTTCTGGTGTGTCTGAAGACAGCTACAGTGTATGCATAAGTAAACTAAATAAGTATTTAAAAATAAATAAATAAATTTAAAAGCACGAATCTTTAAGAGGCAAGCAGAGCTTTTGGGTTGGAGGCCAGCCTGGTCTCAGATTGAGTTCTAGGAAAGCAAGGACTGCCTCAAAAAATAAGTTTAGTCTTTAAAAATTACCATGAGCTGGGGCCATAATTCAGTGACTTAATGCTAGCCCACAATGCTCAATGTTCTACTTTTATGTGTGTGTGCCTGTACCTGTGTGCAGTGCCTAAGGAAGCCAGAAGAGCGTCCACTGCAGGCCAGAGAGGGTCTACTGGCGTTACAGGCAGCAATGAGCTATGCATTCTGGGCAGTGGTGACCAAACTGAGGTCTGTGCAGGAGCACCAGCTCTTGACTGCTGAGCTCTCTCCAGCTCCTTGCATTCATTTTTGTAGAGAACTAAAAGAATATATTTACTATTATTTTGTGTGTGGGTAAGAAACAAATATTTTTGACTGAGTATGTGTATGATGGTTACACGTGGAGGTCAGAGGACAACTTTGTGGAGTTGGCTCTCCCTGTACCTTCAGTCCTAGGGATCAGACTCAGAATCAGGCTTGCCTGGGAGGTGTTTTTACCCTACTTCCTGTGAGCCGTGGTGATGAGTGCTTTAAGAGCCTCTGGTTTGGGCTTTGGTGAAGTCACTGTTCTGTTAGCGATCCAAGTTAATAACATTTCTTCTCCTTCCTTAGAGTTTATATTCCCTGTATCTATGTATTAAATAAGATTGATCAGATCTCCATTGAGGAGTTGGATATAATATATAAGGTGCCTCACTGTGTACCCATTTCTGCTCATCACCGCTGGAATTTTGATGACCTTTTGGAGAAGATCTGGGACTATCTGAAACTAGTGAGAATGTGAGTCTTAATGGTAACTTTTGGGGAATCTTTAATAAAATGGTTCTTTTCTGGAGCTCTTTTCTGGAAATTGAAGTAAAGACCTTCCTATAGACAGTTGGTCATGTTGAGGGCTCTGTCCTCAGATTGGAGGCCACCCTGGCCTGATCTCAGACTGATAGAGGGTTCGTTTATGCTTAGCTCATGTGCACATAAGGCAGCAACCCTTGTGTCTTCTCTGTTCTAGTTACACCAAACCCAAAGGCCAGTTACCTGATTACACATCTCCAGTAGTACTCCCTTATTCTAGGACCACAGTAGAAGATTTCTGCATGAAGATTCACAAAAATCTCATCAAAGAATTTAAATAGTAAGTATCATGGGCATGTGGTGCCTTCTTTTCTTAAAATTTTATTTATTTATTTATTTATTTATTTATTTATTTATTTATTTATTTATTGTTATGAGTAGTACACTGTCACTGTCTTTAGACACACCAGAAGAGGGCATCAGATCCAATTAGAGGTGCTTGGGAGCCACCATGTGGTTGCTGGGAGTTGAACTCAGGAGGTGCCTCCTTATCTTGTGAGTTATTGATTTCATTAATAATACTAATTCTTAGAGGAGGATTAAAGAAACCAGGTAACAAAAAGACTTCTGAAGGGATTTCTTGATTTCTATCTTTTTTTGTAAATTGACAAGACCTCACTATGTAGCACAGTCTGGAACTTGCTTTTTAGACCACACTGGCCTTGAGCTCACAGGTCTCAGAGGTCTGCCTACTTCTGCCTCCCAACAACTGGGGTTATAGGTGTGTACTAACATGACTGCCCTCTTATTTTTTTAACATGTATATATGTAACATTGTATGTATGTATGTATGTAACATAGTATGTATGTGTGTGTTTGTAGTATGCCTGCTTCAGTGCCTCAGTGTGATGCTGGGAATCAAACTTTTGTTCTCTGCAAGAGCAGTAATGCTCTCAACCACTTAGCCATCTCTCTTGCTCCCTCTCAATGTCTTCTGAGACGGGCTTTTCTATGTGTGTTCCTGGCTGTCCTGGAACTCACTCTGTAGACCAAGCTTGCCTTAAACTCGCAGAGATCCACCTGCCTCTGCCCCTGGAGTATTGGGATCAAAGGTGTGCCCTACAGTGGCCTTTCTCAGTATGCTCTTAAAACCATGCCTACCTAGTTGGAGCAAGAGGAGTTCCAGAAGCCTCTTCAACTCAGGAGTGTTTGGTGGGACATAGGTTTCTATCTTGCCCTCATTAATTCACCTTTTTGGCAGATATTATTAGTTTTGGTTTCTCTGTTTAACATCCCTGGTTGTCCTGGTACTCTCAAAGATTTACCTGCTTCTGCCTCCTGAGTGCTGGAGTTAAAAGTATCTTCCACTCCTGGTTCAGCCCGTTTGAACTTCAATTGGCTATGGAATGACAGCAGTCTCATGACCCAGTGTGCAACACTGCTCCAGAAAGTGGCTTTGAGTGTTTGTTTATTCTGATGTTTTTGGAAGAGGGCTCTTGTCCATTTCTAGTTCTGTGTATTTTAAGATCCAGAATGCTAAATTTGGTAAGTTTGGCACCTAGGCATTTAGGGCAGAAGCTAATTGTTCCTGCCAACTGACTATGACTCTTTATTCCTTTCCATACAGCGCTTTGGTCTGGGGTCTCTCTGTGAAACATAATCCTCAGAAAGTGGGTAAAGACCACACATTGGAAGATGAAGATGTCATTCAGATTGTGAAGAAGTGAAATCCTGTTCCCATCTGCTGGCTGACCACATTACCTTCCTTAGCCCCTTCTGATTTTGGCAGCTTCTGAATTGGGATACAGGGATGGATATGGAGACTTCCAAACTGAAACACCACTTTTTTTTTTTTTTTTTTTTTTTTTTCAGATAGGGTCTCGTGTATTTCAGGCTGGCTTTGAGCTCTCTGAAGCTGAGGCTTGCCTAGAATTCCTTGTTCATCACCTTCCATCTCCCAAGTGTTGGGCTTACTGCTGTGTACCTGTAACACCTCAGCAACATCACTTCCCTACTTTGGTGTCACTTCTATTGAATTGTATAAAAAATCTGGTGGGCCCGTTGGCCATGTGTCATTTGTTGTCAGATTTGTTGGATGAGGTGAATGAAAAAATGCCTTTCTGGTCATAGGGAACAGGGAGTAGAGAATGTGATGTGTGGTGTCCATTTGTCCCTTGGTGGTGTGCCATAATGACAGGCTTTCACCTGGGTTTGGCTTTCTGTCCTTTCAAGTGGTTCTTTCTCAGGACGCTGGAGAGGGGAAGGTATAATAGGTAAAGTTAAGTATGTATTTCCTTGGGTCCTGGTCTGTTTTGAGATTGTATAGTATACGGAGAGCAGTTGCGTGGACTGCTGGGGTTTGAGGTGGAACTATTCTAATCACCTAAAAATATTACTCAGGTTTTGTGTGCCTCAATTTCATCTTGTGATATAGGGACAGTGGGACAATAGCATTAACTTTTGAGGATTGCTGGTGAGTTTTGGAAGTTGCTTAGCAGTGTCAGGAACAGGAAATATTCACTGTATGGTGGTTCTTGTCACTCAGCCTGTTTTGAGTCAGCCTGTTTTTTTTTCCTTGAGATATGGTTTCTCTGTGCATCCTTGTATCGTTGCTGTCCTGGAACTCATTCTGTAGACCAGGCTGGCTCAAACTCAAGATCCTGCTTGTCTCTGCCTCCTGAGTGCTGGGATTAAAGGTGGGCGCCATCACTGCCTGGCTAGAAGATTATTTTAATGTGGTCTGAAGGGATAATAGAAGAGGCCTTGAGGAAAACAAGTTTGTAGGAGAGCTAACTTTGCTTCTGTCTTCAGAGGAGATGAGCTAGAGCCTTTAGAAGTCTGTGAGGAAAGCTGGGTGTACCACACGCTCTCCTTTGCTCAGGGTTCCGCCTGCCGCCCTAGAGCCAGCTCTTTTCTTTCTTAGGGTTTAACACTGTCTTTGGATTCAGGCAGGCCTCTCGAGCCTCAGAATAGACTGGCTTGTTGTTGGACAATGACTGATACAGGCAGGCTGTGGTTGGAAGCCTGTCCCCACACTACAGTGAAGAATTGGCTTTCAGAACTGTAGGATTATCAGTTAGGTTTCTTCCCCAGTGAAAGCCTAGATTTTAGATTTTTGGGAGTCCTCAGGCCAAGCAAGATTCACTTTGCACTTGAAGATGCTGAAAAGAGAAGTACAAATCCTATGCAAGGCCTCAGTGGTTCTGAAGAGGCCTTGAGTCCATTGTTTAGTGCCCTCTCCACTCCCCACCTCCCTGCCCAGCCACCAATCCCACAGGATTTGAGGAGCTTTACTTCAGACTGGTGTGGCAAATGCCTATAATTTTAGCATTCGGAAGGTGGAGGCAGAAGGGTTAGTAGTTCAAGATCATGCTTGATGGCCTTGACTTCATGAAATGCTATCTCCAGCTTGCCCCAAAATAAATGTTAATTTACCTTTGCCCTTCTTTGAGGCTTAGACATGATGGTTCTGAAGGGAAGATAAATTTGTGTGAGATACACTAGCTGGGAATGTGCTGCTAGTGGTTGGGATCTGAGTCAGGTGTTTCCACAGTTTTGGCCCTCTTCTCCAATAAATTGAAACTAAGGCCTCATATGGATTTGCACTAGAAGTTAGGTTTGGAGCAAAACAATAGTATAAATTATGGAAGCATACAGTGTCAAAGATTGTCTGCAGGCTGAGTGAGTGGGGGGTACTCAAGGATCCAAGGCTAGGTGTCTGGTGTCTAAAGAAAGGAAGGGTGGGTTACCAATGAGCAGATTTATTTATTTTATATATGTGAGTACACTGTTGCTGTCCTCAGAAACAGCAGAAGAGGGGGTCAGATCCTGTTATTGACTGTTGTGAGCCACCATGTGGTTGCTGGGAATTGAACTTGGGTCCTCTCAACTGTCTTACCTGACACCAGGGCCTTTTGTGAGGACATGATTATTGAGGGAGGCACAACTTCCGGCCGCCATCATGAGTACAGTGGTAATCATTGGACAGCTTGTGACTGGGGCCCTCCGGGATCTTAGGAGGTGGCTGGGCCACACAGTTGCAGCTTTGCCTGCAGGTCTTGCCCAGATGCCCAGTTCTGCAGCTTTTGGATAGTGTGAGTAGAGGACGCCATATTCCTTCCGCTCCCAGAGTTCTCTATTTTTAAAAAGTTTTAAGACAGGTCTCCATTGTCCTTGGTGGCCTGGAACTAGGTTGGTCTTGAACTCAAAGAGATGATCCTACTTCTGCCTCCTGAGTGCTAATTAAAGGTATGTGTCACCATGCTTGCCTTGTTGGTGTTTTCTGTTTATAGGTTCTACATTTTTCTATTGCATATGTCGATTACAAAATTACATCTCATTTTAGTCATCTGCATATCATTAATAGGCATAAGATGGTATATTAGATTTCCCCTAAACGTCACTTAGGAGGCAGTTTGTATTACTGTGTATGTACCCAGAAACAGTTAAGGCCAGGCCAGCCCTTCTATTCATATATAAAAAATGGTAATGCCCTTTAAGAGGAACTCTCTAGATTTATTACCACAGGCAAGCCATGTTACTGTTGAGCTATGGGAATGTGTGTAGCCTGTTGCTCATTTGAGAGCAGTTCTGTTTGGAGAGGTGTCAGTGCATAGTATATTTGGTATAGACTAGGCTGCCAAGTCCATTATGAGAAGACATGTATAACGAAAACCAAGTAGGGTCTCAGGTTAAACTCTTAGGCTGTTCTGCCTCAGGCTGCTGGAGAGTTGTACTCTTATTTATTCATTTATTCACTCATTCATTCTTTGGCTTGTGACAAAGTCACAGCTGGGTGGTAGTGGTACACACCATTAGTCCCAGCGTTCAGGAGGCAGAGGCAAGTGGTCCTGTGTTTGAGGCTAGCCTGGTCTACAGATAGAATGCTAGGACAGCCAGGGCTACATAGAGAAACCTGGTCTCTAAATAAATAAATAAACACCCCAAAAAAGCAACACCACCCCCACCCCCAAGGGTGGTGTGTGTGTGTGTGTGTCATCTGGCTGGAATTGAATTTAGAGATCCTGCTCCTAAATCCCAAGTGTACTTATTAAAGGCACAGTCTACCACATCCACTGAGGTATATATTCTTAGAGCCATTGACGACTTCTGAGGGCTAAGGAAGACTGGTGGTAGGAGTCTCATGACATGGAATGTATTTCCTGTTTTGTTTTCTTGGCTTTAGTATAGCTAAGCAGACCTACTATTCTGCATCACTCACTAGTTAGGATGCTAACTCATTTATGACCTTAATGATAGAAAAGGCGTTTTCACAGAAGTCATGGTGCTCCAGCGGCTTTCATTAGGTGAGAAACCAGGTTCTTATCTATTCTATTCACTACAGCTTGTTGGCATTTTGGGGCTGCTAGCACTCTTTGAAAATGAAAACATTTGCCAGAGCCTTGATCTGAATATCATACAGAGAGTATTTGCTCCAGACAGGGTCTTAAGTCTCTTAAATTGCTGAGAAAGGGAGAAGTGTTTAGTCCTATAAATTATGTCTCAGTTGTGTGTCCATCATTGACTAGCCTAGCCCATAAAATTGGCAAGTCCTGATCCCTGTATAATATTCCCATTTCTAATTTCTACTGTCTTCCAAAGGATTCCTGGTTCTTCAGCTTCTATTGGGAAGCATCACTTGCCGTCTTATTTTTGTTGTTTATTTTTTAACTTTGTGTGTGTTTTGGTTCTGTATATGTCTACATACCACATGTATGCTTGGTCACTGCAGAGTCCAGAAGAGGGTGTCAGATGCCCTGAGTTAATGACAGATATGAGCCATTGGGTGCTTGAAATGGAATCTGGGTTCTCTAGAACTGGCAGTGCTTCTCTCCTGTTTTTAGCTTTTTTTTTTAAGCTTTATAAAAAAAAAATCAAGATTTTATTTTCATGAATTAAGTGTTTACAAAAAAATTATACTTAAAAAATCTACAAGTTATATTTGTATAAACATGACGTTTGTTTCATTCTAAGTAATTTTCATTTTGTTTTTTTCTAAGTTTACTATGAAGAAAGTATTTCCCAGAAAAAACACTTAAAATGAATTAAGATAATCTTACATGGTCAAAATATGCAATATTTTCAATAAAAATACCTGATCTCTTTTAGCACAACATAAAAAGAGGGCCATGTAGGGTAGATACAATCTGGCTTTGTCACCCAGCAGTGAGTAAAAGTTTCTGTCACCTGGGTATGGTGACAACATAGGCCAGGAAAGTTCTACCCTTGAGCTACATCTCCAACCAAAAGTTGGTTTTAATTAAATTCTCCTAGACCTTTATTTCTATAGAATAAAGAATAAAAATTACCCCTACTATTATTTCCCCCTTCTTCCCTACCCACCTCTCCCAAGCAGAAGTACCCATAGCTTACTCTGCTGAGAAAAGCTTTGCTGCACACCCGGAATGAATTACTGTGTGCTCCCTGGACCTCGGCTTCATCCCTTCTGGAGTTTTCCTGGAGGTTATGAATCTTGTTTTTTTAAGGGAATTTCCCTGCTCCTGACTCATCTGTGCTGCAGACTGTCTCATCTTCAGCAAGACTAACCCGGCATACTGACCAAAACCACGAGCACCCCGCAGCAGGTAGCGACGCCTTCCGCCGACCAGCTTCCCACCTTCGTTCTGTTTTTTAGCTTTTCTTAAAGCTTTTAAACATCTTTCCAGTCCCAAATGCTTCTAAACTTAAGCGATACATACTAGATGACAACAAAGTTGCTCTCAAGACCCCTAACCCTCTGACACTCCAATCTTTGGCTGGCCTTGCTCTAGGTAATCCTGTGTTAAATTTATAGAGTAATTGGATTACATGTGTGAAGTACCAAACCTGGCTAAGGTTACCTATTTCTTTTTGCCCCAGGCATTTCTGTTTTTTCTGTAAGGTTCTTATCCTCTGAAGACTATGTATTCATTGTTTTGAGACTTAAGTTTCAGGTAGACATAGCTTGCCTTGAACCTCACTATATAGGGCTCACTTTTCTTCAGTTAGCTTCTTTACACATTTTTTACATTTTGTGTTTATGAACGCTCTCCTACATGTACACCCTGCCAGACAGGAGAATCTGATCCCTTTAGAGATGCACCAAAATGGAACTCAGGACCTCTGGAAGAACAGCCAGTTCTCTTAACCACAGCCATCTCTCCAGCTCTTCTATACACATTTAATATTCTTGTTGTCTTTGTGCTTCATTTTGCTGATTAGTGTTTGCCTTTGTCATATCTGTTCCACCAGCTTCAGCCTGAAGAGTAATTCTCTATTGGCAATTTGGCCTATTCTAGCCTTACCTTACTACCACTGTTGGCTCAGGACACAGGTAAGTGCACTAGTGTTCCTTTGCTGACAAGTGGGACTGCTTTTTCCAGATTCCCCTTGAAGCTGAGGAGTCACTGAAAGCATGACGGCATGTAATGAGTTTGGCAGTACCAGACTGCCCTGATTCACAGCCAGTGTAGAGCAAGCAGACTGAGCAGCTGAAGGATTATAATCAACATTGTCAAGACATGGGAGCCCCTGTAGTCAAATTCCAACAGAATACTATGAAATGGAGAATGGCTTATTTTAATCTTTACAATGGAATTAAAATAGCATTTATGTCCCTAAATACATAATCCAGTGAATGGGCAAATTAACTTGACCCTGGGAGTAAGTATAACAACAAAGGGACCAAAAAACCCTGCAATCAGTATACTATCCTTCAGATTGCTTTACATACAAACTCAAGTTGTAAGTAAAAAAGATTTTTATGTATGAGCATTCTGTCGCTGTCTTCAGACGCACCAGAAGAGAGCGACAGATCCCATTACAGATAGTTGTGAGCCACCATGTGGTTGCTGGGAATTGAACTCAGGACCAGAGCAGCCAGTGCTCTTAACCGCTGAGCCATCTCCAGCCTGTACGTAAAAATTGAGAGGATGTATCAGAGGCATTAAGAAATTAATGGTGGAGTTGGAGTCAGGCTGGATTAAGTAAGTTTCAGAGAAATTACCACATATGACTTCCCTAAAGGTCAGTTTGATTTTAAAAAGTGTGATACTGATTCCTTGATACTTACCACAAGCTACTTCCAGGGTTAGTCCAGCTTAATGCTATCAGAACTTTATATGCAGAAGAAATTCCAGAATTTCTAAGGTAAAAATTAAAATGTGAAAGAAAGGAATTCATTTAAACTGTCTTAGTTCATAGAGGAAATAAATACAGTACCAGTCATATTGTTCACACTCGTGACATATGCAACTTTTAATAAACCAAAAGAAAAAAATCCCAAATATACAAGTGAAAAAAATCCAAACAGTTGACACAGGCCTAACTGATAATTACTTTATGTACAGCTGTATGTATAAGTTCAAAAAAGCTACCCTATTTGTATGTACAAAAGTTTATACACAGGTCTGTACATAAGGGTCTATACATTTTATTTTCTCAGAACCCTTAGGTGTCACTTCTAGAAGACACCAACACTTCATTCACATATTTTATAAAAGAAAAACTTCCAGGACCAACAATCTTGTGTCCCTTGTATTTGAACCACGTAGGCTCTATTCAATTATTTAACAGCCTTCTGTCATAATGTAGATCATGGTAGGTATGTGGATCCCCTAAACATCTTCACACAGTGTGTTCCAATGTAAAGCCCATTGGATGGGAAATGAGACATGGCCACCACAGATCCAGGGATGGGTGAACCAGCCTGCCCTTTTCACTGTCTATACTCCAGTTCATCTACACTGATGACTTTGGTGGGCATGGAGGGCAGAGGCTGCTGGAGCACATCTGAGCCAAACCATTTGGCAAGGCCCACAGGGGAGCTGCTCCTTTGGTTGGTGCGATGGTCCAGCTGAGAGTGTATGTGGGGCAGGCCCGCCCGGCTAGGTACATTCTGAGGCGTCTGAACGTTGATAGCTGCCTGGGAACTGGAGCCTGGAGGATGCAGAACTATGGAGAGAAGAGTGTCAGTCAGCATAGTAGCTCTACACTAGGCCTTGCCTCATCTACACCTCACTCCCAAGTCCTGCTCTCACTGTTTTACAGTATTTTCTGATCTACTTTGCTTCAATGGTTTGTTACTTTTGGCGTTGGGAAGTCGACCAGAGGGATTTAACCAAAGGCTTCCTAAAGTGCTAGATGACATTAGCAAGCCCACCAAGGCAAACATGATCATATCTCAGCAAAGATTCTCAGCCTTTTAAGCCTAACCTTGCAGTGGTAATAATCCAGAGACTTTACCTGTTTGTCTAGTGACACTTAAGGAACAAAGGTGTCACTATTGCTGGGAATCTCACAAGCTTCCAGTGTGGTCAGCTAGCTTGGCCTATTTCTAAACCTTACCTGAGCGCTGTAGCTGCTGCTGCATCACTGCCAAATGCAGAGGGGTCCCAGGACGAGGGTTTAAGAGAGGGTGACTAGCAGCAGATACCAAAGGGTACAAGGGTTGACCCAGAAGTGGGCCAGATAGTCCCTGTAAAGGAGCCATGTCTATCCCAGGAGGAAGCACACCTGATGGGGAGAAAGGAGTAACTTGTGAGTTGTGTCAATGTTCCTAAAAATTTCAAATTTTACCAAACAGTTTTGATTTGGAAACTTACAAGGAGGTGGGTGTGGTGGAACACTTGCCTCCATACATGTGCCAGAATATATGAGTATATACACATAGACACAATTTTAAATGAACACCAATGCCAGGGTTTCTCAGTGTAGCCCTGGCTGTCCTCAAAGAGATCCACCTGCCTCTGCTTCCAGAGTGCTGGGATTAAAGGCTTGTACTACCACTGCCTGGCAGATTTCCTAATCTTTTTGTAGGCTAGGAGTGACACTGGATTGGAACCACTTAGGTAGAAGAATCTAGTAAGGTACTTTTGGAATACCTACTATAATGTAACAATTAGTGGCAGCAATTTTTATACTAGGACCGATAACCAATGCCCACACCCAGTCAGAAACTCACCAGCTTGGAGCAAACTTGGAAGATGCTGTGGATGTACTCCTTGGGCTATCAACCTTTGGACTAATCCTGGGTGAAGCTGGTGCGCAGGTCGAACAAGAGGAACATGAGGGACGAGAGGAACTTGGTGGGTAGGGCGGAGAAAAGGTGTTCCTGGGACTGGAGATGCCAAAGTAGGTGTTTTCCTCCCAGCTGCTTTAGGTCGGTAATCTTGCTCTTTGGTATAACGGTTGGTCTGGGACAGGGGGGTGGAGCATGAAGACCGCTGTAATGTTGGAAGTTTAGGATTTGTCGTAGAAGAGTCTTGATCAGTACTGGGTATGGTATTGGATGACAGCAGGTTCTCTGTAAGAATTCATTCACAGGATATTTTTGGTATTGATATCCTTTATTTCAATTCCCAATAGCCCAGCAAATCTTTATAAAAATATGACAATTCTTGTTTCCTCTTAACCAGGCTAGAGGCTCTCATGGAAAGTCATCTGCCTTCAATGCAGACAGATGCATACCTGCAACTCTCTAAAACCCAAGGAGTTGAGGTATGGTCACAGAGTATTTAGGACTTGAGCTAGAACTAGATGCCAAAATTTTGTCTAACCTTCATTTCTTATTTTATGTAAGTGGCTGGTGTTTTGCCTGCATGTATGTCTGCACCTGTGAGTTCAGTGCTCACAGAGGCCAGGGGAGGGTACTAGGTAACCTAGGGCTATAGTCACAGAAGGTTGTGAGCTATTACATGGGTGCTGACAATTGAACCCAGGACCTCTGGAAGAGCAAACACTGCCTTGAGCTATCTCTTCAGTGCATAGATGACAAAGTATCAAATTATTTGCTGGAATAATTTGATAATTATATAAATAATAATGTCATTTTCTTTCTTGGGGAGTGAATATGAACCCATGGCCTTGTACATATGCTAGGCAAGTATTCTACTACTTAGTACAATTGAGTTGCACTCCCAATACATAAAGGATTTTTGATACAACGAAAAACATCTTGACAAAGTGTTTCAAAACAAAAAGCACAAATGCCAGGTATGTAGTTGTGGTGCCTTTAATCCCAGGACTTGAGAGGTAGATAGATCTCTGTGAGTTTGAGGGTAGCCATAGGTACACAGTGTGACACCTGTAACAGACAACAACCCTGGATCCTATCTTCCTATCTACCCGTATACTCTTGAAGAGAACCTATTCCCAGCACCCACATGTGTCTCACAACCACCTATAGTTCCAATTCTAGAGGTTCTGATGTCCTCTTCTGGCCTCCTTGGGCACTGGATGCACATGGCGCAGACATACTCATAGGCAAAACACACAAAGGTTAAACAGAAGGAATTGAGCTATATCAATATGATAAATGAATTTGTCAATTTGGAAAACTGTAAAGCACATCTTTACCCCAGCTGGCCACAATGTCAAGTGAGCAAGTCTGACTGAGCTCACCACAGCTGTAGATGCCTATGCTCTGACAAGGTAAGCAGCAGTACCTTCGCTTGCCTTCTGAGTATCCTCTTTACCATCACCAGGAACCACCGTTCCAGGTGCTATTTCCTCCTTGCTTTTCTCTCTGCTTTCATACATCTTGCGGATCACTGAGGTAGGGGTGAAGGAAGGAGAAAGCTGCAGAGAAGAGGAGGCAAAAATCAGCATACTCAAGTGCCTTTCCCTAACAAGCCAGCAATTTATTTATTTATTTAGGACACTGGGGATTAAACCTAGGGTCTTACACATGCTTGGAAGCACTTGCCCTTAAGTCTGGCCTTCTTCAACAGGGTGAAGAGCCCTCATTTTGCCTACATGGGCAAAGGCAACTCTAATGTTCTGGTCTATAGCTACCAGAAGAGAACATAAAACTCATTGTCTCCAAAGCTTCAAACCCATGTTCACGGCCCTGTAAAATGGGCCTATGTTTGTTCTCATGTTTCTCGACCCTGAAATAAGACTAAGAAGGAAGAGCATGGCTGGAGATGGTAAATGGGGAAGAGATATTTCAGAGACCTCAAAACCTATGATACTACTTGTTCCTTCTATTTCTCTTTTAAAATTACATACAGGAAAATTCATTACCTTACAGGTTTTCTCACCTTACCAGGACTTATCATTAAGGCTTTTTTTAATGCTTATTTTATAATGAAATTATATAATTTTATAGTGAGTTTTTTAAAGGAAGAAACAGGGCTTAACTCATGAATAAAATTCCTTCCAGAGTTTCTGTTAAAGCAAGGTATTTAGTGCAGAACTAGTGGAGTCTTGAAGCGCAGAACAACTGTTCTCTCCCCTTGTCTAACAGCTTTGACTAGATAATAAAAGTCTGTATAGGTTAAAAAAAACAAACCAATCCACTGTTAAAACTAAACTTATCACAAATAAATAAACCCAAAGGAGAGCAATTTACAAACCTGCATCTGCCATCTTTTTCAATGGGCTCCCTGTCATGTGACCAGTCACTCCTCTCATCTCCTGCCTCATTGTCCTTTTACTTTCCCACAACAGCTATTTTGGGTTGGTTTGTTTGTTTGTTTTGTTTTTGGAGGGTCACACATAAGGCCCAGACTGGCCTTAAGGTTCTATTTGCCTCTCTGCCTTTCATGGAGCTGAAATTAAAGGGAGATGTCATCAAGCCAGGCCCAGCTATATTTTAAGCACTTATGAGTTGTATCGTGGCACAGGCTCACCTATCTGCTAGAGCATACTTTATTAGAATAATGGGCTAGGGGAAAATGTAATAGATAGATATGAAAGGTCAGTATTCCTCTGGAAGGTATTCAGAGACACAAGAAACACACTGGTACAACACAGATAACCAGATGGAGAAATCTAGAAGCCAAGCAGTTACTAAAGGTCACTGACCATGCTTGTGATGGAGGCAGCAGGAGCTGGGGAAGAGGAATTTCCTCGATGCATGGGTGCTGGTGACTTTGACATTCGCTGTTGCCTGTAAACAAATCAATTAACAGTGCCAGTCAGCTAGCTCCAAACGAATGCCAAATCTTAAAACCATGTAACTCAAGACCAGTCCAGAACCTAGCGTACCTTCACTTATTCAATTCAATTTTGAAAACATTCAAAATATGAAAAAGTACATGCTAAATTCTGAGGGAAGAGCAAAGCTCTGTGTAGTGAGAGCAGTCAATAACCTAAGGCAAACCAAGGGCTATAAATACCAACAAGGAATAGTAGAAAAATAAAGCAGAAGGAAAGGACTAGAAACTCCAGAGACATTAGGGAAGGAAGAAGCTAGGTGAGAGACCAGAACGAAGCTAAGGAGAAGCCTGGCAGTGGGGGTATTTTGCCTTTAGTCCCAGCAGGCAGAGGGAGATGGATCTTTGAGTTTGAGCCCAACTGGTCTTCACAGCCAGTTTCAGGGACAGCAAGGGGTACACAGAGAAACCCTGATCTTTCCCTCCCCCAAAAAAAGCTAAGAAAGGAAAAAAAGGTTGAGGCAGAGAGCACAGGGAACCAAGGGCTTTGTGCATTTAGGGTATTTATGCTGGTTCATAGTTTGGTGTGATAAACAGCACTAGTGGACTGACTAAAAGCCTTCACCCCGGGGGCTGGAATACTCCACTTATGTGAAAGCAGCAATTCACAGAACCTGCAATGCAACTGATGCTCTATCTCTGAGACAGTAATTCAAATCAAACTGAGAATTAGGAGCATCAGTTATTTCATAATATTTCTCATGCCCTACCAAATGAGGTTTTGTTCTTTTTAAAGGTAGGGGTCTCTTTACACAGCCTTGAATTCAGACATCCTCTTGCTCTGCCTCCCAAGTGCTGGGATTTCTATCCCCAGCCACTCTGTTTGTTTCCGTTATCCCAGAAGAAAACAGGAAACAGGGTTGGCATAGAAACAGGCTGGGAAAAAAAAGATTATGTGCACTCACTGACTAGTGAGTGCTTCACTGTTCCTACAGTCAATGAGCAAAACCTTCAGAATCATAGGCAACACTGGGATCCTAAATGTGTAAGCTTTCCAATCAGTATTCAAACTCCATGCTATCCTGAGATGAAGTCTGAACACATGGCCATGTATATAAAAAAGATCTCCAAACCTGGGAGTTTCACCAATTTATTACTTACTCCCTTTTGTAAACAGAGCATTTTTGTGTTAGTGCTGGAGACACAACAGTGAACAAAAGAGATGACATCTCTAATCTCAAGGGTGTTAGACTCTTAGGCTGAAGGGCAAAAGAGGGTAACAGACAAAAAAAACAAAAAAAAAAAAACAAAAACAAAAACAAAAAAAACCCCCAAAAAAACCTCAAAAACCAACAAAACAAGCTGTGCTGAGTGATTACAAGCACTCAGTGCTCTTCCCAGAGGACCTAGGATCAGCTCCCACTCCCTACATGGTAGCTCATGACTATGTTTAACTCCAGTTCGTTTCCTCTTCTGGCCTCTTGGGGATCCTGCACACACATGGTACATATAAGCTCACACAGACACAGACACACTCACAAATCGTAAAAAGACTAGATTCCTTAGCTCTATCAACAAAGTGATGTAACAATCCTACATGAAGAGTGACTATTAGTATATACCATCTATGACAAGAAGTTACAGCAAGTTTTGCTTTTTACCATCTCAAATAGATGACTAAGCAGACTGTGGTGAGCATACCCATAATCCCAGCACATGAGGGAAAGCCAAGAGACTGAGGACCCCTGGACTACACAGTTCAAGGCCAGGCATATTGAGGCCCTGATTCAAAAGACCAAGGGCTCGGCTGGACATAATGGCACCCACTCACAATGCCATTAGAAATAGACATAGGAAGATTGCCGGGAACTTTAGTCAATAATATACAGTGAGACCCCACCCCTGTGTGTGTGTGTGTGAGAGAGAGAGAGAGAGAGAGAGAGAGAGAGAGAGAAAGAAAACAACAAAAACAAAATAGAAGCAAGGCTAGGCAGTGGTGGTGCACACCTTTAATCCCAGCACTCAGAAGACAGACAGGTAGATCTCTTAGTTTAAAGCCAGCCTGGTCTACAGTTAGTGAGTTCCAGGACAGTCTAAGATAAACAGAAAAATTCCATCTTAAAACAAAAAAACAAAACTAAACCAAAAGCCTCAGAAACAAGGGCTAGTGGTATGATGTGTAATAAGAGTACTTGTTTAGTATGTCCAAGGCCATGAGTTCAATCTGAGCACTGAAAAAAAAAAAATTAACTGGTAAGCACTGTAAGTTTTAAATTTTTATTTAACTGTAATAAATTGTAAGGTGCAATTATGAGATAGTATCTGCTTCTGACGATTAGGTAACTGGAACCCAAAAGTCATTTACAAATTAAGAACATAAAACATTATATAGAATAAAAAGAAAATGAAGGTAGTGATTATTTTTAAAGGTTAGACAGTGGTCACTTGGGGGAGTAGCACTGACAAAGGGGACCTGGGAGGACCTTGGAGATTTCAACTGTATTTCCTCCACCAACAGCATCTGTGATGGGATGGAATTCCTATAGTACAGCATATGCAAGTTATATTCATGATATGTGATCTATGATATATGACTTACCAGTCTCAGGAAGACTGTATTTACAAATCAGTACCCAAATCTGCATAAGGAGGATTAGTAAGTTACCTGTTTCTGAGCCCATCTCTGGTTCTGTCCACTTGTGGTTTGCTAAAACCAGGCTGGTAGAAGGGTGCTGTCTGTACTGCAAGGTCATGTGATAGAGCCAGCCCTTCCAAAGCAGCTTGCTGCAACTCTAGCTGGCTCATCTGATCAACAGAAGTAGTGAAGGACAATCAGTAAAAGAACGGGGAAGTTCAACTCGTTTTCCATAAAGGTATATCTCACGGTTTAAACAGTAGCTGAGAAAACTGAATATTGCAAATAACTAAGTTATGCTGATGTCCACTGAACCATATTTTTAAAATTTAAATAGAGGGATGAGAGACAGCTCAGTGGTTAAGAGTGCCTATTGCTACTGCAGAGTACCTAGGTTCAATTCCCAGACCCATAAGGAAGGCAGTTTACAACTGTCTCTAATTCCAGTTCCAGGGGCTCCAATACCTTTCTGAAAACTCCTTGGGCAGTGAGCACATACCTGATGCATAAACAAAAATGGAAGCAAAAATCTCATACACATTAAGTAAATTTAAAGAAAAAAATTAATTTAATTTAATAATACTCATCACTCAGCAATTTTCTCCTCTGTATGAACTTGAACTATAGTCACCATGGACCAAATCATGTATATCATTGTTGCAATTCAATTTCTATCCCACAAGCAAGAGGAAGAGTGGAAAGGCAAAGAGAAAGAGCTCAGCCTAACCTGGGCTGTGACAGGACTCATGGGCTTGCGCATGCCTTGAAATGGATCTCCAAGCAGTTGCTGGGGTCCTGATGGGAAACCTGCCAGGAAAGGTTCAGAATCAATGGATGTCAAGAATTAGAGTCCAGAACAGCATAATCACCCAACCAGCATGGTGGACCTTGCCCAACACGAAGCAATGCTTCTTTGGCCTGATAAATATATACCCTTCTCCCTCTCACCCCACATGTGTGTGTGGGCCTTAAGCAGAGCTCTTAATGGCCTTACCTGCTGGTATAATCCTCACACTTTTGTCCTTTTCTGAGAGCTCTTGAGCTAAGAACATTTCTATTTAGCAAACTGGCCATGCTTGACAAGCTAGCAGGTACTAAAGCAGAGTCCAGTGCTCTGAGGGTCAGACTCTTTCCTCACAACTCTACATGACTGTGGACAAGTATATGACTGGCAAAGGCAAGGAGCCTCTAGTGTCTCAATGCAGAAACACCAAGCCCACTGCAACTGCTTCTTCCAGGCACATTCTGCTATTTACCAACTTCAAGTGCTGGCCAGAAAGCCATTACTTGTGACTGGTCCCTCCAGGTAGCCTCAAACTCACTATGTAGCCCAGGATGGCCTTAAAATTTGAGGTCCTTGTGCTTCATCATCTCAAAATTATAGGAGCGTACCATCATCACTCCTGGCTTTCCTAAAGTTCTTTACAGAAGACCCAAGAATCCCAATTAACTATTTTCAGATGAATTCTCTAAGAAAACTACAGAGCTATATAATGTAGCTTACCATAAACATGTTGACATAAAGACGATAATAAACCTTCCACCTTGACTACATACTCTCTACAGAAATCATTATAACACCTTTATACGTTTCCTTTAAAATTCTTTAAGCATGCCCTTGAAAAAGACTGCTAATTCTAGGGAACATAGGTGGAAAATGGGCATGCTTATGAGCACTTATGGAGTTGGGAACCCAAGTTAGTGGTAAAGTGGTAGGCATGAGGCTTTAGGCTCAATCTCCAGAACTGCTAAAGCACTAGTTACCAATTGGTGATGGTATCCTTGGATGAAGGTAGTCTGCTGAGGTGGCTTGAGTTCGAAACACCTGTGACATTGGAGGAGAGGGTGCTCTTTGGCTCAATAAAGATGCAGTAGGCTCCAAGCTCCCCATAAGGCCACTGAGAAGATTGGAAGAAGCAGGTCTCTGAACCGGTTGACCCAGAAGTTCCTATAGGCAGAAATGCCAGATCTCTGTGAACAAATCTACTTCTTCCTTCTAGTCAAAAGCTTTGAAATATAAATTCACTTTTGGAAGCTAGCCAATGACTCTTTCATGTAAGCACTGGGAATCTGGCATCTGTACATGCAGGACATTTCCCCAAATGTTTAGCTGCCAACATTTGCTTTAAGTTAGTGCTACAGATACAGATAGGTAATCAAGATCCAAAGAAACAACGAACTGGCAAACCAGAAACATTTAAAGCTATCACACCCCGCATCCGTTGGGATCAGCAGCATAACACATGACCTTAGGTAGCAACAGTTGATCTCTGTCACACACAGGTCATGAGGGATCAGTGTAAGACTGTAACATACCTGTAGGATGTTTTTAGAGACAGGCTGCCCTGGAATCTCAGCAGGGGCCAACAAGTGACTTTCAAGGTTTCGCTAAAAAAAGAGAAAAAGAAAACTGTTTTCAACTTATAGATTGATTCAATTTATAGATTGGAGACCATATATATCAAAAAATATGCAACTCTCAAGGGAGTTGACTGTTAGCAGAATGATGCTCAACGTCACAGAAAACTTTCAACCAACTCTCTCTTATCCCATGCAGCTCAAAAGATCCTTCTCATGTGCATGAAGAGTCATTAGAAAATATTACCAAAGCCAGAACAGTCCATTCCTGTCACTATGACACCCTGTCCCCATCACCAAAAAAAAAAAAAAGAAAAAAAAAAAAAAAAAAAAAAAGGTGAGACCAAGGAGCACTCAGACAGATACCACAATTTATGAGATTGTGGAGAGAGGGATTAGAGGTTAAGAGCACTAGATGCTCTTCCAGTAGACCAGCTTGGGCACTGTGCCCAGCACCCACATGGCAGCTCACAAGCTCACAACCATCTATTACTCCAGTTGAAGGAGATCAGATGTCTTCTGACCTCCATAGGCACAAACATGCATGTAATACACATGTATACACGCAGATAAATCACTCATACATTTAAAATTTAAAAATTCTTTAAAAATAAACCACCACTAAGAAAAAAGAAACGTGACAGCCAGGCACGATAGTGCACACTATCCTTTCTAGTACTCTCATGGCTGAGGCAAAGATGGGTTTCACGGCGGGGGAGGGGAGGAAGGCTAAGAACTAGGCAAGAGGCATAGCACTTTTCTAGACGGTAAAAAGTCTGGTATTGATCCTAAGCATTACAAACTAAAACAAAAATAATGAATACCATGCAAATTTAGCCAGAATTGCTACTGTTTCAAAGTTTTGGCCTAGCAAAGTAGCACATGCCCCTAAATTCCAGCACTTGGGAAACAGACGCAAGTGGATCTCTATTCAACATTAGCCTGGTATAACATAGTGAATTCCAGACAGCCAGACCAACATAGGGACCCCATCTCATTCAAAAACCCAGAAATTTAAGTGTTACTATTTTAAGTTAAAAGCTCCTTAAAATGTCTCATATGGACAACAAAATTCAATCTTCTGTGAGCCGGCCAATTGTCTTGCTTTGTATATCTAACCTGTACTCCCAGACCTGGCCCCCTACCACTGTATGTCTGAATACACTGTGGCCACTGAGCTCACCCAGTAGTACTTTTCTGATGCAATTCCCTTCCAGTGGATGGATCTGTCCAAGTCCATAGCAGGTTCCAAGCCTTCTGTGGTTGGTTTTACAATTAGGGACAGATAATGCGGATGATTTGAATAAATAGGCAACTTACTTCATGGCTTAGCATATTTGCAGGAGTCTGTAATTCCATGTAAGACAGTTTGGGGATAAACTTTGCTACTTAGATGGACAGTGTCAGATGAGAACTAGTATCCAGCAGCAAGAACCAAAGACACTGACTTTAGCAGTAGAGCAGGACCTCACATGCAAACCAAGTCAACAAAGATACAATTCTGAATTTGTGTAAATATTTATCTAGCCGCTTATTACCAGGTTTCACCTCTTCACCACACCTAAAACTAGCTACGTAACAGCACCAAAACTCCAATATCAGACCAAGTGTATTCACAACTTAAGGTCAATATTATGCAAAATCAAAGGTTGACATATGAACTACTGAACTCCTTTTTCCTCTCCTGCTTCCTCCTCCCAACTGCTCCCAGCTCTTTTGCCTCCACTTCTTTGGAGACTCCAACTGAAAGGAAAAACAAACCCATGACAGGATTTGAATAAAAAACTAATCAGTGCTACCCCCCCCCCCCAAGGGTAACAGGAAAGGACAGCTAGAGAGTTGAGCTGCATCTACAGCCACTGGTTTTACGAATCTTGCTGTGTAGTCATGCCAGTGTAAACTTACTAGGTAGTTCAGGTTGGCCTTCAACTTACAATCCATCTGCCTTAACCCCACCCCCCAATGCTAGGTGTGACATCATACCTGGAAATATGTGCCCTCATTGGACAGCGTGGATATCTTGTACTTCTTTGTATAGAAATAGCTTTGAACCAGTTTAAAGGATCATTATCCTTTGAGCTGTGTGGAGTAGCCTGAGATATACTTCACAAGGGCAAAAAGAAAGGCACCTCTGATCTTAACTGTTGGTCAGATAAGAAAAGCTGAAAATCACTTGCTACAAAAACAACCAAGGCTGGAGAGACAATCATCAGAAAAAGTGCCTGTTGTCAGGTCTGACAATCCATATTTAACTCCATGACTCAGTGTGCAAAGAGAAAACTCAAGTTGTCCTCTGACTTCTATATATGCTATGGTACACATAAGCCCATAAAAAAATATATATGCACACAAAATACTTTTTGAAATGAATTTTAAAAAAGATAGTGAATCAAACATTGTTGTTCACACATTAGCTACTTGTAGTTCCTAGCCAAAAAGGGTTGAGGAAAAGAGGCAAAATTCAATGTGAAAGACTTGATATAGCACAGCAACTGAGTCTACGCTTCATTCTTCAGATCTATCTTGATTCCCCATCATTTTATATACAAGGGATAGTGTAACATTAAAACTAAGCATGAAACTCACTCTCTACACACCAATATGATACAAATCAGTACATGTTATAAATCTGCATTAGGGGCTAGAGAGATGACTCAGCAATTAAAGGTAGGGACACAATCTAAATATAAACCTGCACAAACTAAATTTATCCCTCAAATTGAAAAACAAAATCAATCACAGCTTTTTACTAACAGTAAATTAACAGAGTGTAACTGTTTTATAAGAAACACTACTATGGCTAGGTGTGGTGGACAGACTTCTAATCTAAACTCAGGAGGCAGAGGCAGGTAGATCTCAAATTCTGAGTTTGAGGCCAGTCTGGTCTTTAGAGCGAGTTTCAGGACAGCTAAGGCTACATAGAGAAACCTGTCTTAAAAAACCAAACCACTCCTCTTCCTTAGCTCCAGGCCTCTCAACTTCACTGTGTTGCCAAAATGTCGCTTTCTAACAAGCTGACTTTAGACAAGCTGGACATGAGGGGGAAGCGGGTCGTGATGAGGGTGGACTTCAATGTTCCTATGAAGAACAACCAGATTACAAATAAACAACAGATCAAGGCTGCTGTTCCAAGCATCAAATTCTGCTTGGACAATGGAGCCAAGTCAGTTGTCCTTATGAGCCACCTTGGCCAGCCTGATAGTGTTCCCATGCCTGACAAGTACTCCTTAGAGCCAGTTGCTGCAGAACTCAAATCTCTGCTGGGCAAGGATGTTCTGTTCTTGAAGGATTGTATGGGCCCAGAAGTAGAGAATGCCTGTGCCAGCCCAGCGGCTGGGCCTGTCTGTTATCCTTCTGCAGAACCTCCACTTTCATGTAGAGGAAGAAGGGAAGGGAAAAGATGCTTCTGGGAACAAGATTAAGGCTGAGCCAGCTAAAATTGATGCTTTCCAAGCCTCACTATCCAAACTAGGAGATGTCTATGTCAATGAGGGTTTTGGGACTGCACACCGAGCCCACAGCTCCATGGTAGGTGTGAAGCTGAACTACTTTGCCAAGGCTTTGGAGAGTCCAGAGCGACCCTTCCTGGCTATCTTGGGAGGAGCTAAAGTTGTAGACAAGATCCAGCTGATCAAATAATATGCTAGACAAAGTCAATGAGATGATCATTGACAGTGGAATGGCTTTTACCTTCCTTAAGGTGCTCAACAACATGGAGATTGGCACATCTCCATATGATGAAGAAAGAGCCAAGATTGTCGAAAATCTCATGTCCAAAGCTGAGAAAAATGGTGTAAAGATTATCTTACCTGTTGACTTTGTCACTGCTGACAAATTTGACGAGAATGCCAAGACTGGCCAAGCTACTGTCTCCTTCCGTATACCTGCTGGCTGGATGGGCTTGGACTGTGGTACTGAGAGCAGCAAGAAATATGCTGAAGCTGTGGCTAGGGCTAAGCAGACTGTAGGGAATGGTCCTGTTGGGGTATTTGAATGGGAAGCCTTTGCCAGGGGAACCAAGTCACTCATGGATGAAGTGGTGAAAGCTACTTCTAGGGGTTGCATCACTATCATGGGTGGTGGAGACACTGCCACTTGCTGTGCCAAATGTAACACAGAGGATAAAGTCAGCCATGTGAGCACTGGGGGCGGTGCCAATCTAGAGCTCCTGGAAGGTAAAATCCTTCCCGGAGTGGATGCTCTCAGTAATGTTTAGTATTTCCCTGCCTTTGGTTCCTGTCCACAGCCCCTAAGCCAACCTAGTGTTCTTAGCATCTCCATTTGGTGTTAGTGCAAGACACCAGGAACCCTTAAACAACTGCACAGCATCTCAGCTCATCTTTGCATCAGGATTTGTCCACGTTCTTCAAGATCCCATTTAATTCCTTAGTGACTAAAACCATTGTGCATTGTAGAGGGCATCTATTTAGATTCTGCCTGTGAAGTGAGCTGTAAAAGCTTAGCTCTCTGATGTGTGTAGCCTCTGGTTAGCCTTGTCACCATTCATGACTCAGTAATGAAATGTGAAATTCAAGCTAGAGTTTGGAGAAGTTGATCTATTAAACAATAAAGATGTTCACTGGGTGGGGGGGAAGGGGGAACCAAACCAAACCAAATCCCTCCACATCTTTGATATGTATTGAGATGGGGGGGCAGTGCTGTCTTTCTAGACCGGGGATGGGGGGCAGTCCTAGACCAGGCTACCCTTTGAATTTGTAGTTTTCTTGCCTCCACTTTGCAAGTAGTGATGGAACTACCAGTCTTCACCATCATGCTCAGCTCCACCTTTGGAATTTTAATTAATCAGCATGACTGTCTAATCAAGAGAACAGTGTGAGAATACTTTACTGTAAGAGGCAGGTAAGGCTGCTCAGTGGTTAGCACACTGTCTGCTCTTCCAGAGGACCTATATTCATTTCCTAGCATGCACATGGTGACTCAGAACTATCTGAAACTCCAGTTGCAGGGGACTAGATGTCCTTTTCTAGCCTGTGTGCACCAGACATGCAAGTAGTGCACACATAAAATGCTCATACAAATGAAATAAAACAAATCTTATAACATTGTCTATAGCTAGGCAGTGGTGATTCATCTTTATTTTCAACACTTGGAAGGCAGAAGCTGGGAGACCTGAGTCTGTTGCCAGCCTTGTTTACAGTGAGTTCCAGGATACCCAGAGCTACACAGAGAAACTATCTGGGGGAGGGGGATAACAAAAACAAAACAAAACCACCAGGTATTAGATGGCCCTACCTGATCCTCTCAGACACTAGGGTTACAGGCACACATCACTATGCTCAGTTCAGCACAGGGGTCAACTTCTGTTTTTCTCCTTTTTGCACCAATAACCCCACATACTAGGTATGTTTTTCTCCAAACAGGGCTAAAAATCCACACCTCAATTCCTTTCCTTTCCTAGGAACGAACTTCATAAAGTTACTTCGTTAACTGATACAACAGATTGAATTATTCAATCATCCTATATTGTCCCAAACACCAGATATGCCTTTTCTAATAATAACAAATCAATATCCATAATTAAGGAACAAACACCAAAGACCAAACAACTAACTTCTAAAGAAATTTGCAAACTACTTAGAATACCTTCATCAAACCCACTTATTAAGTGGGAGGTGATAACAGAAACAGGGCAAGAGGCTGGGTGAGGTTGTACTAAATACTTACACTGACTTTGGGCTGGGTAGGCAAAGTCCCACTTGCCTTCATGGTGCTCACTAGTTTGTTGAATGCAGTCATATCACCATCTTTTTTCAGGTGTCGACTGCTAGTCACAGCACTCAGAGTCTCCTCTAAATGCTCTGCCATGAAGGGAGTTGAATTCTTCATTTGCTGGTCCACCTTCAAGCCCTTCAGCCCAGCTTCTACCTCTTCTACTGATAGTACAACCCCTGAATGTGCTGAGAAGTTGAGAAAGTTCTTGTTATACCAAGCAAAGGGTGTTTAGGAAAAATTCATTGGCTGCCAATGACAACTATTTTGTAACTGAAGTGAGGCTGTCCAAAAGGCTGACACTAAAATAGACTGAACACTTAAAATCTGTTCATTAAGAATACACTGAAAGAGATCGTTGAGCACTGTGGTGCACACCTTTAATCCCAGCACACAGGAGGCACAGACCAGCCATACACAGTGAATTCCAGGACAGCCATGACTAAATAGACCCAGTCTCAAAACCAAAAAGGTGGCTGGTGGTAGGAGAGAGTGAAACCTGCCTGAAGAAATGATCAGTGATTAAGAAGTACCCACATTGTTCTTATAGAGGACCTGAGTTCAATTCCCAGCAGCCATACCAGAGTGCTCACAAGCTCCCAACTGCCGTAACTCTAGTTTCAGAGAATCTGTATCTCTCTCTCACCACCTTGGGCACATACAGAGTCTCACTTTCATTTGTCTGGTCTTTTGTTATCTATTGTAATGCTAAGTATGGGCCTCCCAGGACCTGGCTCTCGCAGAGATGTAGACTTTGCACCCAAATTATTTCTGATTGGTAAATAAAGGTGCCAACAGCCAATAGCTGAGCAGAGAGACATAGATGGAGTTTGGGTTTACTGGGCTTCAATGAGGTTAGGAAGAAGATGCAGGAGGAAGAAACCACCATAGGTTTAGGTGAGCCATTAAAAAAAACATGGCCCCGAGGGCAGGGAGATGAAACATAGTAGTAAGAAGTAAGTAAAAACTCAGGGTTATCAATAGGAAAGTAGATTCTAACATCATGGAGCTAGGTAGCTGCCCAGCTCTTGTACTGAGCTTGTTTAAGGTTTATTGTAAATATAAAGGCTGTGTGTGTCTTTTATCCAGGAACTAAAGGGTCAAAGGCAGGTTAGGAATAAATAAGTTTCTACAATATACCTTCACATAAATAAGTAGTAAAAGAAAAAGGGGGGGGGGGAGAAATGGAATAAGCTACACCAAAAATATTTAGATGCTAGGGATGGCAGAACTATAGAGTATGAGATTTAAAACCTTGGGAAGATCTCTACATAGTGAGTTCCAGGATAACCACAACTACACAGCGACAGTCGCAAAAAACTTGATCCTGTGTGTAACACAAAAAGATAAGTTATAATAAATCTCTCCTCACTTTACAACCAGGGACAAGAATCCAACAGCAACAAGGCTGTCTGTCCTGTGTGGTCTCAAGGCACTAACTTGTTGCCTAAGTGAGAACACGGTAAATGGAGGCAGTGTTGTGAGTAGCAGGCAAGCTATGCTTGGGAGGACAGAAACACTCATTGCTGCTTCAACTGGGCCATAAGGAAAAAGCAGAGAGGACAGGTGTAGTGTACATCTTTGAAACCAGCATTTTGGAAGCAGGCCAGAGGTTCTCTTAGTTTTAAGGTCAACCTGACCTACACAGCAAGTTCTAGGCCAGCCAGAGCTTAAAAGATTCAAGGCTGTGTGGCACTGTGCTTGGGTCTTTTGGAAACACACTAAATTCCTGGCATGCACCTGACTTGATGAGATGTGCACATTAAAACTATTCCTTCCTTAGAACATTTAAGAACATGTGAATTTAAATACCTAAAGCAGATTCTCAACAAATACTTACAGCTCTCCTTAAGTTTTTCTTTATTTGCAGAAAGGCTAGAAAGAAGAGGTTTTAAGTCCACTTTGGCTTTCTGTAGCATTTCTAAAATGTCCACTTTATTTTCAGCATGGTCCTCTGATGGTATAGGAGCAAAATAATTCCCCGAGTTCTGTCCAGGAGAAAGGACCGCTTGCTCCAAACCTGATTTTGTAAATAAATGTAGTCACAGTTGGTCCCATTGAGAATTAACATCCCTTCCATAGCATAAAAATGGAAACGAAAGGCTTTTCATTATTTAAAACTTTGTTAACCCTAGTAGACCACTGACTAATGAAGACAAAAATGAAGCATGGTAGGGGAGGCCCACTTGACATACAAGGCTAGAATGTGAAGTCATCTTACCTGCCAGTCTTTCAAGTTCTTCATGCGGTGTAGATCCAAGACTGCTGGATCTGCTCCCTGACCGGCTTGGGTTAGAGAACCATCTACTGAAGCGGCTGGCAGAGACTGATCCTTCTCCCAGAACGTCTTCTATCATCTGATAAGAAAGACAAAGGGGCTACAGTGAAAAAGTCATGAAGGTTAAATTTTAAGCTCGACTCAAACTTCCTCTGACACTGCTGACCTAAAACCACTTTCAGAACTTAGGAATTAAGTCTGTGTCTTCCTTTTCCAAACCTCCTCAGCACATACAGCCTTCATTGTAGTGCTGCAGCTCTCTACCATTCACCCCATTAGAAAGCTATCTTCAAAACTACAGAACGATGCTGATGGCTTTACTTAAGAAGGAATGCTTGAATGAAACCACTGGTTCCAACGTGGTGTTCTCAGGACTAAAAGAAATATCATGTAATTCAATCTTGACAACCTCGAGAAGCCAAAAGATAAAAATTAGTGTGAAAGAAATTATCATTCTGGCTAAAGGTGGTGTCATACACGTAACCTCAGCACTTGGGAGGTAGGGACAGCTTGGACCACACACTGACCCTGTCTCAAAAACCAAGCGTCAAAAGGAAGAACATAGAGAACAACTCCAGTCAAAGCACAGATAGTAGATGTAAAAGTACCAGAAATGACACTTATTAGTGGAACAAATGAGTACAGGCAAAATACAACCTGTGGGATAAATGGGTTATAAAAAACCAAACCAAACCAACCAAAAGACGTAATTACGGTTCCAATGTTTAAAAATGTAAACCTTTTGGGGCCATGGCATGGCTCGGCAGGTAAAGGGACCTGTGGTACAAGCCTGATGTTTTAATTTACAAATAAAAAATAATGGCTTTGCATTTTAAACTATGTAACATAATCTTACTAAATAGGAGAAGTCAGAAGACACAAAAGAAATAAATAAAAAGTATCCGGGCATTTTCTCAAGATAATAAAGTAAGTATTGAGAAAGTAATTTTCCCCCCTGAGACAGTGTTTGTCTGTGGAGCCCTGACTAAGTAGACCAGGATAGTTAAATTGACCTACATGCTTCTGCCTCCCAAGAACTGGGGATCAAAGACATGCAATACCACTGCCCAATGAGAAAGTTTCCATGTTTTGCTGTTACAGACTTTGTTTTCTTTTTAAAATTTTGTGAATTAAACTTTAAATTTTATTACTTATGTGATGGTTTGCATATGCTTGGCCCAGGGAGTGGCACTAGTAGAAGGTGTGGCCTTGTTGGAGGAAGTGTGTCACTCTGGGGATGGGCTTGGAGACAGTCCTCCTAGCTGCCTGAGGATGCTCAGTCTGTTCCTGGCTTCCTTTGGATGAAGATGTAGAACTCTCAGCTCCTCCTGCACCATGCCTACCTGGATGCCGCCATGCTTCTGCCTTGATACTGGACTGAACCTCCTGAACCTGTAAGCCAGCCTCAATTAAATGTTTTTATTTACAAGACTTGCCTTGGTCATGGTGTCTGTTCACAGTAATAAAACCCTGACTAAGACAGAAGTTGGTTCCAGGAACTGGGGTATTGCTGTGATAGGCCTGACCATGATTTTGTTTGGAAGAATGTGGATTTTGGGACTTTGGATTTAGAAAGCTGTGGAAGACTTTAAATGGGGCTTAATGGGCTATCCTAGTAAGAATATGGAAGACTTTGGTTTTTCTTTTTTCTTTCTTATTTATTTATTTGTTTATTTTAATATAGGGTTGCTCTGTGTAGTCTTAGCTGACCTGGAATTCAATTCTGTAGATCAGGCTGGCCTCAAACTCACAGAAATATGTCTGCCCCTGCCTTCCAAGTGTTGAGACTACAGGCGTGCACCATCACACCTGGCAAGTTTGGTCATTTTCAACAAAGGAGCAAGAAGGGTCTCTGACAAAAGAACACGTTTTCTGCACAGGAAATGGACACAACTCTGATTTCAGAATCAGGATATCTTTGCTATGTCCTTTTCAGCCATCAACTGATGGAAGAGTGGGAGATGTCATGCTTTAGTTGTAGAGAATTTTTTATTAAAAAAAAAAGTAAACATATGTATTCGGGGAGTGGTGGTAGAGGCTGTTATTTTCTGAGTTCTAGGCTATCTCAAACAAAAGATACCCATCCCTGGGAAGAGAAATGCTAGGTCAAATTTAACCATAATTAGCTGTTTCATCCTTTTTAAATTTAAAAAAGTTTTTTGAGATGGGCTTTACTCGCTGCCAGGCAGACCCTGAAATGACCATAGCTCCTGCTAACTCAAGATACACACTCCTCTTGTCTCAGCAGCTCAAATACTAAGATTATAGGTGCATACCTCCACATCCAGATTCCATACATGCTTATTTTTATTTTTTGTACATGCATGTGCATCATGTGTATGCACATGTGTTTGGGTGCATATGTTGTATGTAAGTAGAGGTAATAGGTTGGTGCTAGGCATCTTATTCACTTTCAGCTTTAGAGCCAGGGTCTCTTATTTGAGCCCACAAATTAACAAGAATTACTTTGAGTTCTAGAGATCTAAATTCATTCAGTCTTCACACTTGCACAGCAAAGGTTTTATCCACTGAGCCATCCTCTAACCCCTCAATCCATGTTTGCAAATGTGTTGTTACACTCACCGAAGCCAAGCATGGCACCTTATCAAGGTTAAAGAATTCATTAAAGTCAAATTCTCCTGGGGACTGCTCAGGTAGGATGACATCCCTTGGAACTTCCTGATCAGCAGAGGGCTCCTGGGCCAGAATGACTTCCACCTCATCCTCTTCAGCGACCCCTCCATTGCACTCCACTATGCCTAAAAACAAAACCAAGACAGAAACCACCTGTTCAAGTACACAGTCTAGTCTTACTCTGTGCCTGTAGCCATTCATTAATATACACGCAGAAGTCATACATGACTGTAAACAGACTTCATGCGTAGGTACTGCACTTCCTCATGTAGTACCTCTTCTCTGGGAAGTGGAAGAGAAAAAATCCTTGCTAACTACGCAGAACATTAACAGAGCAGGAAAAGGACCGTGGACCCAAGTTTTCTATAGTACAGTGGGTCTTCTTTAAAGAAAGAAAAAAGGAGATAGCTTGTGTGTGTGTGTGTTGTATGGCATTATGTGTACAGTTATCTAGAAGGCCAGAGAAGAGGGCGTTGGCTCCCTCTTGGAGAGTTAGTAATATATACATGTGTTTTTGAGCTGCTTGATGTAAGTACTAAGAACTGAATTTAAGCCTCTGAAGCTAAATTATTTGGCAATGTGTTTATTTGCATGTATCTGGTATCAATGTACATGGGCAATTTTTACTTGTCTATAAGGTTGGCTATAGTCCACTACCAATGTAAAGTTTGACTGTACCCTACCTTAAAAAAAATCTTTATTAAGTACACTGATCTCCTCAGTATATTAATTGCTGCCCTTTATAAAACACTGGTATTTATTACAGCAATTCTCTAGTGAGACACAGGCTGATAACCTGCTCTAATCAGCTCTGTCTTACTCTTCAAGGCCAGGAATATCTGAAATTCAGTAATGTCCACTTCCTTTAGTTTTAGGAAAAATATGACATAAAGAGAAAAAAATAAAACAAAAACAAAAACTGAAGTGCTTGAGCACATTTGCATGCGAGTGCGCGCGCGAGCACACACACACACACACACACACACACACACACACGCAGTTGAGCAGAATCTCCCAGCTGGGTGGTGTTGACACCCACTTTTAATCCAAGCACTTAGGTGGCAGAGGCAGGTAGATCTCTAAGGCTGAGGCCAACCTAGTCTACAGAACTAGTTTCAGGACAGCCCAGGCTACAGAGAAACCCTGTCTCAAACAACAACAACAACAAATCCACTCTCCCAAGTTACCTATGCATTCCTGGAAGCAGAAGATTATGTGCCCACATAAATTTAAAAGCCTACCACACTTAAAATATACAAAAACAGGCAAATATCAAAGAAAACAGAAAAGAACTACAATGTCTCCTTTATCCTCACTTTTAAATATATTTCATTAGCTTATTTCCAAGTTTGTTTTAACATCTTTGAAAGTTGACACTTTGGAATTGATACTAAAGCTCTAGTTAAGAGCTTTCCCATTACCTAATATTTGCCAAAACATACATATTTTTTTCGACTATACTGAAAATAAGTACCCAGTAGATCCTAAGTTTTTTCTTTTGTAAAATTTATTTTTATTTTATGTACGTACATTGGTGCTTTACCTACGTGTATGTCTATATGTGGGTGTTGGATCCCTTGGAACTAGAGTTACAGTTATCATGTGGGTGCTAGAAATTAAACTCAGGACCTCTAGAAGAGCAGCCTGTGATCTTAACCACTGAACCATCTCTCCAGCCTCAAGTCTGAGTCAAAAAAGATTTATTTATTATGGATGGTTGTGAGCCACCATGTGGTTGCTGGGAACTGAACTCAGGACCTCTGGAAGAACAGTCAGTGCTCTTAACCACTGAGACATCTCTCCAAACCCCAAGTCTGAGTTCTTACATTTCTTAATCATGATATGAGTATATCTAAAGATTTGGCAGGCAATGTCTTTACAAATAGATCCAAAAAGTAAAATAAAGTCAGGACACTAAAATCTTAACATTTGCTCTCTCGTGCTCTCTTGTCTTGCTGTCTCTCCTCTTGTTCTGTTCCCTCTCTCTCCCTCTCCTCTTCCCCCCATCTCCACATGCTCATGGTCAGCCTCTACTCCTCCTCCTTCTGCCTTTCTCTCAACTCCCCCGCACATGCCCTAAATAAGCTCTTATTTTATACAAAAACAAAAACAACAACACCAGACTTACCATTTACAAACTGACACCATCACTAACTGCAATTAAAGTAATCATCATGTCATTATTTCAAAACAAGTTCAAAATTGGTACTGACCTTCCTTCACAGAGGCAGTCCGCCGCCTTGTTCTTTTTCTCCCTTTGTGATCCTCCTCTAGAATCTTATCATCAAAGCCAGTCAGCTCTATGGTTTCAGACTGACTGGTGGGTCCAGCTGAAAACCATTCTGGTTCTTCCTCAGTGTATGAATCGTTTCTTCTACGCTCACCAAAGACACGTTTACTATCTCCAAACTCCCTCTGAAAAAGTAAAAAAGCTAAAGTGAACAACTGTAAAGTTCTAATGTGAGCACTGTAACCAGTCTTAGTGAATTAATGACAGAAGCTGAAATGGCTGTGCTGTGAATCTGAGGGCACCACCATTCTTGCACTGCCATCTGAGTTCTCCTTGTTTACTGTGAGTGGTCTGTAATTCCCAGCTTCTCAAAGTTAACTGAGGGTTGGGGTGGGAGTGAGTTAGAAGGATGCCATGCAGACTAGGCTAGGGCACCGACTGACAAGTGTGTGACCCCGTATTTGATTCTGTACCATCATGAGAGCAACAATAGAGAAATGCAGTACAAAGGAGGTGAGCATCAAATTTCCAAGTAATTGGGACTAGAGAGATGGCTCAGAGGTAAGGAGTACTGGCTGATCTTCCAGGTCCTGAGTTCAAGTCCCAGCAACCACATGGTGGCTCACAACCATCTGTAATAAGATCTGAAGCCCTCTTCAGGCAGACAGAATATTGTATATATACTAAATAATAAATCTTTTAAAAGAAATCCAAGTACTTGAGAACCAAGGGGGTTAGAGGACAAACCCTGAAACGCTTGTCCTTGTAGTCCCTCTCCCTGTCTCGGTCTCTCAAGTCCCGCAGGTCCTTATCACTAAGACGGTGATCCTTCTCAAAGGCCCGAGCAGAAATTATCCTTCCACTGCCAATCCTTCGTCCACCAAGCAGGCGAAGCCCATCACTGTCTTTCTCCAATGGACTGCCAGAGTGTCGGGAACTAACAGCAGCTGTCACATGGCAGCCACCTCCAAAGCTTCGTCTCTGTGGGCTGAGAACAACATCCAAGTCATCCTCTTTCACTCGCTCTCGTGGATCTGAAAAGATGCCAGAAAGAGAAAGGTAAATAAATAAGTAAACCAACATCTTAGATGCTATGTCTTTGGCTGGCAACTGGGCTTATCAAAAGACTCAGGGTAAAAAAACCTTATCATAGTGTATATATTCTATGGCCCCTGTGTGGAGGATACCTGTGTGTACAGGCTCTTTCCTTCCACAACATCCATCTTGGAAGACTAAACACAGGTCGTCAGTCTTAGCAACAAGTGCCTTTACCAATGAGATAGCTCTTTATAATTATTTTTTACATTAAAGTTTAAAATATTTTTCTTCGGAGAAACAAATGTATTTCATAATAAATGACTTTCAGTGATTAATCTTATTTTTTACATTATAAATTTGATTAATCTATTTTTTGCAAAGTATTCTTGAGGCACAGCAACAAGAATGTTATCCATTAAAGAAGCCTGGTAAGGAAAGTTTGCTTCATAATAAAAATTTTAAAGATTTATTTATTTGAGTACACTATAGCTGTTTTCAGACACACCAGAAGAAGGCATCTGATCCCATTACAGATGGTTGTGAGCCACCATGTGGTTGCTGGGATTTGAACTCATGACCTTTGGAAGAGCAGTCAGGGCTCTTAACCACTGAGCAATCTCTCCATCCTGTTTCAAATTTAAAACTGTTCTTTCAAGACACTACTTAGAAATTCAAGACTGGGAGAAAACATTTCAAAGCGCATTTCTCAAAGAAACACAAAACCACAGTGTATAGAAACTCAGTAATAGGGGGTTGGAGAGATAACTTATTGGTTAAGAGCATTGGCTGATCTTCCAAAGGACCCAGGTTCAATTCCTAGCACCCACATAGCAGCTCACTGTCTTTAATTTCAGTTTCAGAGGATCCAACATGCTCACACAGGCATACATGCAAGCAGAATTCCAAAGTACATAAAATAAAATAAATCATAAAATAATTAAAAACTGGGTTGGGGACTAAGCTCAGTGGTAAAGTACTTGCCTAGAAGTCCCTGGGTTTGGTAACAAAATAACAAAAGCCAAAAACAAACAAACAAACAAAAAACCTAACTAATTAAAAATGAACCAATGGCTGGAGAGGTTGCTCAGTGGTTAGTTAATCCTTTTTTCCAGAGGTCCTGAGTTCAATTCCCAGCACCACATAACCATGTAGTAGCCTACAAACATCTGTAACTGTAGTCCATAGGATCCAATGCCCTCTTCTGCTATGCCAATGCGCATACAGACAAAACACCATGCACATGAAATCCTTTCATCTTTCTTTTTGAGATAGGGTTTTTCTGTGTAGTCCTGGTTGTCCTAGAATTCCCTCTGCAGATCAGGCTGGCTCTGCCTCCCAAGAGTTGGGATTAAAGGTGTGTACCACCACTGCTCAGCTCCTTAAATAAATTTAAAATAAAATGTAAAAAACGAAAAGTGAGCTGAGCAGTGTAAAATGCCTATAAAGCCAGTACTTGGTAGGCTAAGGCAGGGACTGCTGAGTTTGAGGTCAATCTGAGCACACTGTAAGACCTGTCTTAAAAAACTCAAACAACAAAAAAGGATAAATGATTGAACAGACACCTCAGCAAAGATATGTGGATGGCACAATATAATGTGACAGCACTATGTACCACTAGGTGTCTATAATTAAGAAGACTAACGATTCCAAGTGCTACCAAGATATGGACCAAGTAGAACCTGAAAATACTGCCAACAGGAATATAAAATATCTAGCCATCTTAAAAATAAGAAGCTCAAAGATTGCTGGGACTTGAACTCAGAACCTCTGGAAGAGCAGCCATTGCACCTCTCCAGCCCTGGGGTGGTTTCTTAAAACATTGTATTTATGTACTCTTCATAATACTTCTAAGTATTCACTCACAAGGTCAATATTCCTATATCCATGCTCATACTGACAAATAATTCACAGCAACTTCTAAGTTGGTTAGAAACAACTCAAATTACTATTCACAGATAAATGAATATAATGATGAATTTATACAATAAAATATTAATGAACGATAAAAAGAAATGAACTACAAATTCAACAACATGATAAAGGCAGCAATTGTTCATGAGAGACTGACCCATAGGGATAAACGTTTGAGTCCAGCCTGGGCTAGAGAGTTTCCAGAAAATGTATGGAGACAATTCCAGTCACATACAATTTTAGGAGTATAAACTCATCTAGAAGGGCAGTTTATTTCTTGGAGGTATGAGAAGGGGTAAAAAGGAGACACTGAAACACTACAGCACTTATAGAACAAGAATGCCTATTATTTTGAGTGTAGTAATGGATTCATACAGATATGCATATCAGAACATCAAAGGTGTGTTTGTACGTAAGGGTTGTATATGTAAATTCAATTTCAATCAAGGTAAGAAAAGCATGTCACAATAAGAAGACCCACAGAGTCCGCTAACCTAAGACCATGCAAGAGCTGGACCTGGACCTCTACACATTTTTAAGAAATGTAGAGCTTGGTCCCTAACAAGTGAACTAGGGACTGTCTCCATCTCTGTTCCCTGCCATAGGATCCCCTACCTGGACTCCTTGGTTGGGTCTCAGTGGGAAAGGATGTGCCTAGTCCTACTGGGATTAGATGTCCCAGGATGGGTTGGTACCCAAGGGGAGCTCCACTTCTCTGAGAAGTAGGGACAATGGAGGATAGATTTGTAAGTATAGGACTGGGAAGAGAGAAAGGAGAGGAGCTGTGATATGTATGTATATGGTATGTAAAGGAATATATATTTAAAAAAGAAAAGTATGTCACAAACAGAAAAACTAACCTGAAGTAGAACCCAAGTTAAAAAAACAAAACAAAACAAAACAAAAAAAACAAAAAAACAAAAAAAAAAACAAAAAAAAACAAAAAACAAAAAAAAAACAAAGCCCTGCTTTAGGCTCTTTTAACAAGAAACAGCCTTTTGTCTTCTTTTAGTTATTTTTCAGTGTCTTACCATTCAAAGTCACAGAGATCTGCCTGCTTTCTACCTCCTGAGTGCTTGGATTAAAGACATGAATGACTAGCTCTCAACAAACAGCTCTTGCCAGAAGGTAAAACAGGGTCTCATTTAGACCAGTCTCTAACTCACTATATATAACTGAAGATGAGTTCAAACCTTCTGATTCTCCTGCTTTGACCTCCTGGGTACTCAGATTAGAAGCTTGAACTATCATGCCCAATTTATTCAGTGCTAGAAATTAAACCTAGGGCTTCATGTTTGCACAGTAGATGTGGTACTTTGAATATGCTAAGCCCAGGGAGTGGCACTATTTGAACCTGGGGCCTTGTTGGAGGAAGTATGTCACTGGGTGTGTGTGGCTTTAAGACCCTCCTCCTAACCACATGGGAACCAGTCTTCTCATGGACTTCTCAGTTCTTCCTGTACCATCCTTGCCTGGAAACTGTCATGCCCCTGCCTTGATGATAATGGACTGAACCTCTGAGCCTATAAGCCAGCCCCAATTAAACGCTGTCCTTACAAGAGTTGCCATGGTCATGGTGTCTGTTCACAGCAGTAAAACCATAACTAAGACAGGAGACAAGCACACTACCATTTGCACTATATCCCCAGCTGTCTTAGTTTCCTTTCCTGATGCTGTGATAAAAGGTACTGAACATCTTAAGGGAAAAGGGACTTATTCTGGCTCATATTTCAAGGATATGGTCCATAACAGTAAAAATGTCAAGGCAGCAACAGCTCCAAACAACTCACATTTAATGCATAATCAGGAAGCAGACATGGATAAACTTGTGCTCAGTTTCTCCATTTAATATAAATCCCCAGAGAACAGTCCTACCCACAGTTAAGACAGGTTTTCTCATATCAATCAGTTAACCTAATGAAGACAATCCCTCACAGGCAGGCACCAAGGCCATATAAGTCCTGTACGCATCACCCCAGCAAAGACAATGAACTTTATAATTCAAAAGCACATAGCCTAACTTGCCACTGTTACAGGAAGACCATTACTATGATTTAACTCTGCTCATTAAGAAAAATACAACTGGTAAATGAGTTTTCTGATAACATTTATATAAGTAAAACTTTAGGGGCTAAGAAAGAAACCAACAGCCAGGAGCACATTGCCCAAATCACACTATCCCTAATAAATTTACCTGCTATTCTTCGCACCAGAGAAGGTCGATCTGATTCTGGCTCTTTCTTTAGACTTTCCACGGGCGAGCTCCGCCCTGAAGCTGGGTAAAGAGAGGCATGCCACTTCTCAGGGTCCCAGACACCATCACTATAGGTTAGAGGAGAACATTAGTTAGGATTTGAAGATTTTTTTTTTTTTGCAGGTTTTCAAAAAGTGCTTCTTTAATTAAATACATGGGTGAAAGACCAGGCGGAATGGAGGAGAGGTGCCCCCTACAGAAAAAACAAATAAATCCCTTAGGACCCTAGTCCTGCCTGCCCTGCAGACATTACCCTTCAATGGTTAGACCCAAGTCCCAGTTATCAATCAGAACCTGAAGTTGGGGGTGAGGGGGAGGACACCAAGACAAACCTCTAGTTGTTTATGGAATTAAAGCAAGATCCATCCAAAAGACACAGAAAGAATGGGGCCCCAGCCCCCAACCCACACCCTGCAACTAAGGCATCTAATTTCTGTGGCCAAAGAGAAGGGGCAAATGGAAATACCTGGGAGGGGGAGCTGGCCCAGGACCCTTGCAGTCCAGGTCCAGAAGAAGGGTGACCTCCCTCCATGTAGGCTCAGGTAAAGGTAGCATTACCCAAAGCCTCCCTCACTGCATGATGGAAGGTTCTGGAACAAATGGGAATGCCAGTAACCTCCCACAGCCAACACAGGGCAGCTCAACTCGACTTTCTGTGTCCCCGAGTCCTTGGTGTGTGTGGGGGGTAAAGATTAATTCTAATAGGCCCTAATTTCTAAATTAATTTAGGTTACATGATAACCTTCATGGCTGCTTCAAAATAATTCAAGATAAAAGCAGAAACAGTTATTACTTGAGTATAGTTTGTTTCCGATAACCTAATATCAATAAAATTGTCTGTACACAAATAAAATTGTCAGTCCAAATACCCTAGGCTCTGTAAGAACTACAGTAACTTACACACAATGATCTTCCCCAAGTTCTGCAAAGGCGGCTTTAACTTTCTGACCAGAAGTACCTCCTAGAAAGTATAGTGTTTATTTTTCTAGAATTTTTTGTTGGTTTGGGTTTGTAGTCTCACTATATAGCCCGTTGGGACTGGAACTTACTATGTAGACCAGGCCGACTTCAGATTTATACTGATCCTTTTGTCCCTAACTACTGAGTGCTGGGATTAAAGGCATGCAGCACCATATTGGATTAAAATTTCAATGTGTAATTGCTGGCTTTTCCTAAGTAAGACAGCTCTTAAAATTCTTTTTTTCCCCTGTTTATTGGGGATTAGACCCACAGGCTCTCTACCTGCTTTACATCCTTAGCCATAAACACTGCTTAAACAAGTCAACAGTTCTCGAACCCTCACAACAGGGAAATACTCTGCACCTTCTATTCTAGGGTCTTTAGATTCAACAGGCCTTCTCAACAGCCTATATATAGGTTTTAAAGATCTATCTAGACAGAAGATGTAGCTTAATGATAAAAACACTAACCTAACATAGGTAAGGCCTTGGGTTCCACCCCCAGCACTAAGGGTGAGGGTTTGTGGCACAATGAACCAAGAAAATCAAACATGATACTTTATAAGTAAAAACAGAGGCCCACATGATATTTAAGAACCTAAGATTGCCAGGCATGATAGCCCATACCTTTTTCCTCAGCACTTGGGAGGCAGAGGCAAGCAAATCTATGTAGTTTAAGGCCAGTATATGATTTACAAATCAAATTCCAGGACAGCCAGGGCTGTGTAAAAATATCTTGTCTCAAAAACAAAAACCCCACAACAGCAAAAAAGAAATTACTAAGGTAAGCTTAAGAAATATAATAGAGAATTATTGTACAGTTTCAGATCATTTTTAGCTAGCTTCTTCAAACCAAAGCCCTTTCTTTGCTTTTTCTTAAGGAACCTAAAACACAGTAAGGCTAATCTGAACAGCTCTATGATAAAGGGCTCAGAGTCCTCCATCAACCTCCCTGAAGCACAATCTTAAAGAAGTGAAATCACAGCAAGAACCACAGGGTCTGGGGAAGAAGCCCTGGCATGAAGACTTTTGGGTTTAATCTGCTCTGTGACTGGGTCATTCTGTAGTTAGTTTCAGTACTGGTTAGCTGGTTGCCATACTAATTACTCTTGGAAAAACCTTCCTCAGTCATAGTACTCCTAAAACATTAACTTTCCAACAATGGAATTCTTTACATTTAAGTACATTTTTATTTACTTAGATTTTTTTTCTACATTTTATTTTATATGTATGCATATGAGCTCAGGTGTCCACATCTGACAGGGGTGTCAGATGCCCTTGAGGCTGGAGTTGACAGGCTGTGATCCACCTGGTGTGGGTGCTAAGAACTCAACCTCATCCACTGAAAAAGCTTAACTGTGGAGCCATCACTCTTGTCCCAGTTGTTTTTTTAAGGTTTATTCATTCCTGCGTATGTGAGTACACCACAGCCGTCCTCAGACACACCAGAAGAGGGCAGCAGATCTCACCACAGATGCTTGTGATCCACCATGTATGTGGTCACTAGGAACTGAACTCAGGACCTCTGGAAGAGCAGCCAGCGCTTTCAACCACTGAGCCATCTCGTCCCAATTCTTAACAGTAACATTCATACCTGTCATATTTTTCAGAGAGGCATGATGGCCTCTGTTTGGAGTATGGACGTTCTTTTATATCCAAGAGCTCCTCCTAAAAAGAGAAATCACATGAAAAATTTGAACTACATTTCTCAGGCCACATACTTCCAGTTTATTTCCCTTCTGTATGTCTACTTTATAAACACTTATATAAAACTTTTTGGGAGGGAGGGCAGAGGGAGATTGAGACAAGTTCTCAAGACTGGCCTTGAACTAATAATGTTCAGCCTCTGCTTCCTGAGTGCTGAGATCACAGGTGTGGCTTTCACAGGATTCTTACAATTTGGACTTAAAATTTCAAAAGGACTACAATTGGATCAGGGGATTTATAAGACACCCAAATAAGATTATCTTTATGACTGGGATTAAAGACATGTACCACTACACCCAATTCAAGGGTTCTTAATTCATGAATATCCTTAAATATTTTGGTGCCCAAACAGTCCTAGATTTTTGTTAGTGGGAACTTCAAGTGGGCTATGTGTCCAGAGCTTTGGTGAAACAGTCACTGTCTTCTACAGGGTATAACAGTACACATCTGGAACCCAGCACTCATGAGGCTAAGAGGCGTTTCAGGCCAGCCTAGGTTACATGATGAGACCAAGTCCAAAAGTAATAAATAAATGAGCAACATTGTCTTTCTGGTTTATCTTGTGTCTACCCTGACTCACTCTGGAAGTTCCCTGAAGTGTGCAATGGTAATGAAAGTTCTGGTTATTCCCTCATTTGCTTGTAATGTTAAGTCCTTTCATCAGAATCACAAAGTATGTCCATCCATATATGTATCCATAAATATACATACCTGCTTATATAAATGACTAGGCACAAACTTTATTACCGCTTTCTCATTAGAACACAATCATTTATAGAAAACAAATTACATTGCTATTAACTTTTTTATGAATACAATTCTCCAAATGCTTTGCAGAATATTGTATGCCCCACTACTAAGTGACCACTGCAAGACATCTTCTCAGTTCTGAAAGACAATGCATGATGTTTCTTAAATCTCAGGCTAAAAATGAAAGGCAGCTTTGCTCTCCCAGCCCACAGTAATCATTGCACACAAGAAACTCCATGAGGGCGGGAGAGATGGCTCAGCCATTAAGAGCACTGGCTGCTCTTCCAGAGGTCCCGAGTTCAATTCTCAGCAACCACACGGTAGCTCACAACCATCTGTAATGGGATCCAATGCCCTTTTCTGGTGTATCTGAAGACAGCCAGTGTACTCACATACGTCAAATAAATGAATTAAAACAACAACAACAACAACACCACACACACACACACACACACAAAATGAATTCATTAAGTGTCTTATGTGTGATGCCTCCAAATGTTCTCGGGACAGCAAATTGACCTATGACCAGCAAACACTGTAGTCTTAAAATCAGGCTATGTGGTGAGAATGACAGCATATACCTGCTATCCTAGCACTCAGGAGGCAGAGGTAGGATGAATACAAAATAGCATGAATTTTACACAGTGAGATGTCTCAAAACCTGACTAACCATGCAGATGACAACAAACCACCATGGTGTCATCATACCTCTATCACACAGGCATTTGAGTGTGATCCACCTATAAATTATTGATTTTTTTTTGTTTTGGTTTGCTTTTCTGAGACATGTTTTATTGTGTAGCTTTGGCTGTCCTGAAACTCATTATGTAAAATAAACCAAGCTGGCCTCCAACTCACAAAGATCCACTACCTTTTGCTCCTGAGTAGGAGATTAAAGGCTTGTCCCACCAGGCACAACTTAAGTTACTTTTGTCCACGTCCCCACCTCCACCCCACCCCCATGGTTTCTCTGCATAATCCTTGTGGTCCTGGAACTCCACAGACCGAGCTGGCTTTGAACTCAGAGATCCGCCTGCCTCTGCCTTCCGAGGGCTATGCCACCACTGTCCACCCAGGAGAAACTCTTCTTGAGATCTAGAGGTTCTAGCTTTCTGGGGTTTTTTTTTTTTTTGAGCAGATGGCTTAGAACACAGCTCAGTAACAGAGCACCTGCCTAACATTCAAACACCCCAGTGCTCAATCCCTAGTACAAAAAAAAAAAAAAAAAAAAAAAAAAACAAAAAAGCAAAAAAAGCAAACAAAAAAACCCTCAAAAAAAAAAAAAAAACCAAAACCTCAAATTTCCAGTAGAAATGGAAAGAAATTTAGAAAATACAAAACTGTAATTTTTGCTACTAGAGTTCAAAGACTATTACAATCCTCCTCCCCAAAAGCTGAACTGAGAACCTACTTAACTATTAAACCAAAGACAATATACCTCACACTTAAATGCATTTTGTCAACAAACCCCAAACCAAAAAAAAAAAAAAAAAAAAAAAAAAAAAACAAAAAACAATAGAGGGAATCTAGTTTATAATGCTTTTCCCCAGGAGATAGAGAACTTAATAATAATGATAATCCACAAACACATAAGAGAATGGATCTGGTGATGCATACTTGTAATCTACTCATTGGGCTCATTGGGTAAAGGCTAATTTCAATCCCTGGTACCTACACAGTAAAAGGGGAACCGATTTCCATATAATCCTCTTTGGTTTCTATAGATATAGATGCAAGCATGTACATTTTTTTAAAAAGAGAGAAACAAGGAGCCAAAGAAGTAATTATAACACTAAATGTAATATACTATCCTCAAAACAATCCTCAAGTTCAGTATTAGTTTTAAGAAAATGTGTTGGGGGCTAGAGAAATGGCTGCATGTTAAAGAGTTCTTACAGGGGTCCTGAGTTCATTTCCCAGCAACCTCATGGTGGCTCACAACCATCTATAATGGGATACGATGCCCTCTTTTGGTGTGTCTGAAGACAGGTGCAGTGTACTCGTATACATAAAATAAACAAATCTTTATTTAAAAAATGTGTTGGGAATTAGGTGGGGGTGGGAAAGGGAGAGAGGTAAAGTGGGGGGATGGGGGAAGCACTCAGAAGGCAAAGGCAGGTAGATTTCTCTTGAGTTCAAGGCTAGCCTGCCTGGTCTACAGAGTGGATTCCAGGGCAGTTAATGCCACACAGAGAAACCCTGTCTCAAAACCAACAAAGAAAGTGACAAAAAGCCAATAGAGCAAATGAACTGAAGGGCATATGACAAGCCTCTGTGTATACAAAAATTAACTAAAAATTTAACCAAAGAACAAGGGCTGTAGCTCACATTTTTTGTTTGGCCAGCATGTGGAGAAACTATAGACAGAAAATATAAAAATGGTGTGGCTGCTGTGGAATACATTTGCAATTCCTCAAAAAAGTTAAACAACATCAAATAATCCCACTCCTCAGTAGATACAAAAAAATAAGTAAAAACACTCTATCCCAAAATGTAGACACAGATGCTTACAGTGGCAGCTCATAACAGTCAAAGAATAGCAATCCACATGTCTATTAATGAGTACACAAAATGTGGTATCACTCAATAAGATATTACTTAGCAATCAAAGCACAAAATTACCATACACAAAATGGAATGCAGCAGAAAATTAGGTAACAGGAAATAAAAAGTTCAAACTGAGCTTGCAGAACTGAAGACCATTATACTAACTGAAGTAAGACAAAGTAAAGTCTACAATTCCATATACATAAAGTGTTCTGATTGGAAAAAATCTACACTGATAAAGTAGATCAATGGTTACTAGGAAGTGAGGGGACAGTAACTGTAACAGAAGAGTTAGTTTGGGACGAAAGTGATCTGAAGTGCACAGCATGACAACTGTACGACTGTGCTTTCACTAGAAACAGCTGAATAGATTTCACACTTTAAAAACAGTGAATTATAGCAAAATTTAAAGTTTATTTAAAACAATCAGGGGATGGGATAGCAAAAAGCCCAGATTTACACGAATTAAAAAACAAAAAAAAACAAAAAAAAAAAAGGAGAGGCTGGAGAGATGGCTCAGTGGTTAAGAGCACTGGCTGCTCTTCTAGAGGTTCTGAGTTCAATTCCCAGCAACCACATGGTGGCTCACAACCATCTGTAATGAGATCTGATGCCCTCTGCTGGTATGAATCATATCTGCACACAGAACACTCAAACATAACAATTTTAAAAAAAGAGAAAGGAAGGAAAGAAAAAGAGGTGTCAGGCATAATTAAGACACCGAAGCCAGATTCCTGGAGCTCACTGACTGGCCTGCCCGCCTGATATACTCCATTTGGTACAGGACAAATAAGGCAGATCACAATTGAGATCACACACAGACTCACAAATAATTGTGGTTATAACCACAAACATCTCATCTTGAGAAATGGCTAGCTAGTTTTGTGGCCTCAAGGAGTATGAGATACCCCTATCCAAATCCTGTTGACTATGTGCTTTACTATTTGTGTAGTGAGTATTCACTTTCAAAACAACTCTGATGGACCTCAGAGATTACAAATTAATGCTGGAGGCCTGGTGGTACACAACTTTAAAGTTAACACTCAGAGGCAAAGAGAATCTCTGGTGTGTTTGAGACCAGCCTGTTCTACACAGCTAGTTCCACACTAGCCAGGGTTACACTATGAGACTGTGTCAGGAAAATAACAACATACAAACAAACAAAAAAGTAGGGCAATGGTGGTGCGCACACATTTAATTCCAGCACTTGGGAAAAAGAGGCCAGCCTGGTCTACAGAGGGAGTTCTAGGACAACCAGGGCTATACAGAGAAACCCTGTCTTGAAACAAACAAACAAACAAGCAAAGAAAACTGAATAATTAGTGTTCTTAGGCTTGGGGTATAATAGAACTCCTGCATGAGAGAGGCCTTGGACTTTTATCCTCGATACCATGAAAGGACAATAAAGTAATGTAGCTGGGCAAAGTTACACAGTTTTGATCCCAACACTATGTCTTTGAGTTTAAGCCAGCCTGGTCTACATAGACTGTCTCACAAAAACAAAAATCCAAAAACAGAAGAGAAGTTAATGCTTTAAGTTGATTGTGATGCTCAAAATGTGCCCCAAAATCTATCTGGATATTTAGGTGGGCAGAAGCCTCCTTACTGAACTTAGAGAGCTGAAATGTACTATATTTAAGCAATGTCCCGAGGCATATAAAAAAGACTATTAGCCAAGTCAAAAACAATTTACTCTTCCTTCCTTTCTCTAAAGCTGGGACTTTACTTTGTAGGTCTGGCTGGTCTTACTCAGAGATCACCTGCTTCTGCCTCCTGGATGTTGGGGTTAAAACTACACAGCAGGCAATTTCATAGAGGCTTAACATCAATTACTCCATGAAAAGAACCCCTTTACGGGTGTTTTCAAAGAAAACTCTTGATTTTGGCTGAAGATACCACTCTAGCTGGAAATGCTTGCTCCTCCTGAGCATTTCATCCAAATGTGAGAGCACTCTTCTGTTGACTTTACAGACTCTGGACCAAACCTCTGAAATCATCCCATACATATGAGAGGATTTAGTCCCAGACTTCTCACTGTTTGCACAGGTTGCTAAAATGTGACCAGGCAGAAACAAGCTACTAATTAAACCACACACACCCAAGGAAGCTGTGTCAGACTCCCTTAAAAACCTTGTCAAGCTTCCCAAAACAATCTGGGAGATATTGACACACACTCTAGAAATCAATGTAAAAGGAGACTGTGAAACCCAAAGCAACAAAGGCTAAGCTCCTACCTAAATATTTCTAAGAACCCCACAAGTATTAGCATTCTGACATCACTGTAAAATCACACATGACAATGCAGAAGGGGACAAAAGGCAACTCTATTTTTGTAAAATGAATTTGATTTTTTTTGTTGTTGTTTGAGTCAGGGTCTCTATTATATAGCGCTGCATGACCTGGAACTCATTCCGTAGACCAGGATGGCGTCAAACTCAGAGATCTACCAGCCTCTGACTCAAGTGGACTGAGATTAAAGGCATATGCTATCTATCACACACTGGCACTGAAACTGATTCTTAACAGTAACAAGTTCAGTACAAATAAGGTGTTTTGCTTCCCCTCCTCCCCCGGCAAGACAGGGTTTCCTGGTCTGCCTTTTTTATGTTTTTTTTGTTTTGTTTTTTTTTTTTTTTTAATGAGTATATTCTAGCTGTCTTCAGACAGAACAGAAGAGAGTATCAGATCCCATTATAGATGGTTGTGAGCCACTATGTGGTTGCTGGGAATTGAACTCAGAACCTTTGGAACAGCAGCCAGTGCTCTTAACCACTGAGCCATCTCACCAGCCCCATAGTCTGCCTTTTTAAAAATCAAGACTTTGATGCATTAAATTCAAAGCACTCTATAAGTAACCTATGCTCTTCCTAAAGAATGCCATTGTCCTAACAATAGCCATTAGGTGGAGGTCCACCTCTGACCTCCTCTTCCAGTCCCTAGCTTCCATTTGCCCATCAATGGGCTGGGCCATCAGACTTCTTATGGTAGTGATCTGATCTCAAAGATAACATAGCTTTAAAAGCAGGTAATTATGAGGGCTGGGGAGACAGTTAGGTGTACAGGAGTACTTGCTCTACAAACCCAAGGAACTGAGTTTGAATTCCCTAGATCCACCTAAAAACTAGAATATGGCTATACCGAGAATGAGGATGGAGAATAATAGATCCCATGAGTTTACTGGCCAGCCAGGCTTGCCAAAAAACTGAGCGTCTGATTCAGTGAGGGACTGTCTCAGGACAATAAAGCAAACACAGGTGCAACATACACATCCAACACTCAGAGACAAAAACAACGGGGTAAAAACACCTATGGCAGGCAGTCAGGTCAATGTCACCGATGAATCTAGCCAGCTACTATAGGGAATGCCAGGAATACTTCTGTAGATGGTTAGCACCATACAGCGGAGGCATACCCACTTGAACCTAACAGTGGCTGATCTAACAGACACTTTTCCAGTGAAGAATGCATAGGAAACTGTACAAATGTTGCTAGGAAAACAGCAAGCCTTGGTTTTCTTTTATTCAAATATCCCCCACCCTGTGCACCTGGCCAATGCAATAAAAAGAAACCTTGCCTTTTAAACAGTCAATATAACTATTAAAAAACAATGTAAAACTACAGAAGTCAGTAGGTTCAAGGAAACCCCAAACATTAAAGTTTAGGGTAATATGCTTCTGCGTTAGAATGGAGACAGTACAGCTCAGGGGAAGAGGGCACACCTAGTAGTAGGCATTAGGCCATACAGGCTCCACGCTCAACAAAAACAGCAAAAGAAGGCAGTTACTTGCTGTATTTATAAAGCAAGTTGCCTTGATTCTAAAGCTGATGATATTACAATGAGACTCATCTTTGAGTAGGCCTGTTTAACACATCATATAGTTCTTGGCAGAAATATGTACCAGACACTGGACCTGCACTTTCCCATTTATTCACCATAAAAGCTCCTACAAGATCAGCAGCAGTAGACTGGAGAGATGGCTTAGAGGTTAAAAGCACTGACTGCTCTTCCAGAGGTTCCCAGCAACCACATGGTGGGTGGCTCACAACCATCTGTAATGAGATATGATGTCCTCTTCTGGTGTGTCTGAAGACAGCTACAGTGTGCTTATATATAATAAATGAATAAATTAAAAACAAAAACAATACTTAGCCTCTCCTCCCTTCTCTTCTCCAAAGCTTGCAAGAACAAGTTGTATCTCCCCTTTCTTAAGCTGTGCTACTAATTACCAGACTTGCTCCTGTCTAGCTTAACCACTGGGAACCCTCAGCAAACTCCCACATCCTTGGGCAGGTTGCCCATAAGCCTATCATCCTATTATAGCATCCTTTCTTGAATTAAAGGTCCCTCCTAAAAATTTCTTGGTGCAATAATGACTGGCTTCGTATCTAGCAAAAGTTCCTATCATGATGGGCAAGTAGAAGAACACTCATGGGGGTTTGAGAACCTGAGTCCCAACTTTTCAAGATGAGCTAGAACTGAAAAGGTAGAAAATGTCAGAACCTAGTACCTATAGTCTTGCCAGGCAGCTAAGAACTTCCAGTTATCTACATACTGGACAGCTGACACGTTAAGAATGGATAATGATTTTTCAAACCCTAACTAAGCCTTACTCAAAATAGGCATTCATACTTTTATGCTAAATACATCATTGAAGTATCACCTGTTAGAGGCTACTACTCAACCCAGTTTATGGACAGGAGATATAAAATTGCCAAAGATGATTTTTATATAAGAAATTTATCAGTCAGTTCCCAACTTTTACCAAAAATTTATCTTACTCTTTTCTGAGGCTTACTTTCCTTCTCCCCGCCCCGTCCCCCAACTCAGGGTCTCACTATGTAGCCCTGGCTGTTCTGGAGCTCACTATGCAAACCAGGCTGCCTTCAAACTCACAGACACCTGCCTCTGAAAGCTCTGATTAAAGGCATGTGCCTCTATACTCAGCTGCAAAACATAGCTTTTGTTCTTGGAACCACAGCTTAGTAAAACAGATCAGAGATTAAATATTAATGACTTAAGACCTTCACAATGACAGGAGCACATGATCAACCCATTTAATTTATACTATTCTAACTGTCACAGAGGCTTAAGTGCTGCATGAAGACACCATGTGACTTTAACTTGAGTTACAAAGATATACTTGGAAGCAAACAGAAGCCACTTTGAACCTCAGGGTACAGACTGCTATCTATCTCAGTTATCTGACAATACCGTGTCAGACTTCCACAGGAAGGCCTTACTACTGAGAGTAATGTCATCTGACCAGTATCACAGGCACAAAAATAAATAAATAAATAAATAAAATCTTCAGGTCAACTCCTCAGGTATCTTTTAGAACTCACACTTTCTTGATGCCTGTAGACCTATAATGTAGTAGTTCACAGGCAAATTAATATATAAAACGTGAGACTAAAGAAAAACCAGGAGCTGGAGAGATGGCTCAGTGGTTAAGAGCACTGACTGCTCTTCCAGAGGTCCTGAGTTCAATTCCCAGCAACCACATGGTGGCTCACAACCATCTGTAATGGGATCTAGTGCCTGCTTCTAGTATGTCTGAAGACAGCTACAGTGAACTCATACACATTAAATAAATAAATCTTAAAAAAAAAAAAAAGAAAGAAAAAGAAAAACCAGGGTTTGCTCTAGAAAATACCCCCAAACAACTACATTTCACACCACCATGGGAAACAAAACAAAAAGACTTCACATTATCCCTAAACTGAGTCAAAGGTAGGTTAATCCTCTCACCTGACTAATGTATTGTTCTGATCTTCTAAGTCAACAACTTGTACTTATAGAGACTTCTGCAGAACACACTGCTATAAAAAGAAATCACTGATAGCTGGGCAGTGACGGCATACACCTTTTAATCCCAGGACTCAGGAGAACCTCTGTAAGTTCCAAGCCAGCCTGGTATACAGAGTTGAGTTCTAGGACAGCCAGAATTACAGAGAAACTTTGTCTCAAAAAACAACCAACCACAGAAACAAACAATAAAAATTCAACAAACAACACCACTGATGAGAGAAGTTTTCCCCCTATTACTTCTAGACTTTCTGGCCCATAAATGTAAACCTGAAGTAGAAGATAAATTACTAAAGGTTATATTTAGTTCAGTAATTTGATCTCCATATCTAAAAGGGAACAGAATGCCTCAAATGTTACTGTAGTTGTAGAACTAATACTCATTACAGTGCTGACCACACAAATCATTTCAAGTGTTTTTCAAAGAGAAACAGGCTGCTCTCAATGAAATTACTAGAGTGTTGAGAATTCTACCTTAACATTGCCTAAACACTATCCTAACGTTAGTACTGGATAAATCTGCTTCAAGGAGTAGCAATCCTATTCCTGTGTAAAATCTAAACTACTCAAAAATTAAGATTTTTTTTTCCTTTTCTTTTGGTTTTTCTGGAGTACTGAGATTAAAGGTATATACCACCAACAACAGTTTGTTTGTTTTATTTCTGAGGCAGGGTAGCCCTAGATGTCCTAGAACACGTCTTGCAGACCAGGCTGGCCAAGAACTCAGGAATCTGCTTGCCTGCCTCTGCCTCCCAAATGCTGAGAGTAAAAGTGTGTGCTACTGTACCTGGCTTCTTATTCAAGACAGGGCTGTTACTAGTATGCCTAGCTGACTGTGACGGAATGGTAATCCTCCTGCTTCACCTCAGGTGCTAGAATTACAGGTATGCACTATTATCTCAACTAAAAATGCTTTTCTTAACCAGATCTTTAAAGCACATTTAAGTATTACAGAACTCTGTGGTTTTACTGTCAAAATGAATAATACTGGTTTGTGTGTAGTGGCTCATGCTTAAAAGTTCAGCATTCATAAGGCTAAGGCAGGAAGATCATGAGTTTGAATTCAGTGTGTGCTACATAGGAAAAAATGAACAATATAATCTTTCTTGTTTTCCTTGAGACACATCAATCATAATTTTAATTCAAACAGTGCTTGCAGCTGATGGCACTGTGCCACTGGACAGGTACCAAGTGCTTTGCATTGGTAAAGCTTTGCTCTTGTAAAGCATTTGGTAGGTTAGCATACAGGAAGATTAAGAGTTCAAGGCCAGCTTCATATCAAGTTTAAAGCCAGCTTGGGCTACACAAGGCTCCTTCAAAAAAGCCATACAAGAGCTAGGAAATTTAAAAATCAAATAAGCTTGCAAGTAGTTCAAAGCCATTCTCTTCATTTAATACATTCAGAATTCACCTGTCAACGTTTTAGGCAATGAGTTTAAGTTGTGGAGTCCTTTTCAAGTATGAGAGCATCTACATATGGAAGGCAAACCCAGAATACATAGTTCAAAAGCTTTCTGACGAATGTTCAACTCAGCAATAAGGAGGCAGAGGCAGATAGATTTCTGTGCATTTAAAGCCAACCTGGTCTACATTTGTGAATTCCAGGATAGCTAGGGCTATGTAGAGAGATGCTGACAACTAACATCCTATCACAACAGAACAGACCATGATAAGAAAGCACTCAATCAAGAACTCATATTATACTTAAAAATTCCCTCCCAGGCCTACTTATTCATGCATTTATTTATTTAACCGTTCACTCTCTCTTTAGTTCTGAAAATGGCTACCCCACACCATCTGACACTCTATACCAACTAGGGAAAAGTAAAGGCAGTACATAAACAAGGCCTAGCTTTAGTGAGTGTCTTGGGAGGCCAGGGACAATAGACCATGCTGAAGTTCATGAAAGTGTTCATGCTGAGAAAATATGTTCACGGGCTCAACTAAAGCACAATCCCGGTCACTGGCAGTTTCAAGACTTTCTATATCCTAGCCCAAGACATTTTAGAAAGCTAGAAATAAATTTACAGTTCAATGCAACTTGTTAAGTCTGTTCAGAAACACTCAGCAGCCAATATGACACAGATGCAGTGTCTTTACTACCTATAAAACCCTGCTGTGGGTTTTAGTCAGCAAAGATAGTAAGACAATCAATCAGTTTAAAAGTAGCTATATACACCTCTAAAGTCACACTGAGAGACTGAAGCAAGAGGGTACCATATAAAAAACATAACTCCAAAACCAATAATAGGTTAAAATCACTATGTAATCTTTGGCAATGAAATATGACCGAAGGCTTGCTTTTGTGAACTTATATCCAATTCATAACAAGAAAAAAAATTTTAAAAATCCAATTACTCCAGCCAGACTCCTCTTCTAGGAAATTGGACTTCCAAGAAAACATCCACACACAAGACACTGATTCTGTGAAACATCCCAGAGCTGGAATCCTCACCTGATCCCTGCCACCCAATCACCCAACTGTCGCAGAACATCTTGGTACAAAAACATATTTACCTACAAATTTCATACAGAATCTGAGACAACAGCCTTTCCTTAAAAACCTACAGTTCAAGCCCAGTAATCACATTTTCAAAAAATTGACCAAAAAGATGCTTTATAGGATTCATCTAGTCCCCTACGAGTCAGAGCAAAACCACCACTTTAAATAATCCCGATGAAATAGCTACACATTACTACTTCATTTGAAACGAAACTTACTTTTGTATAGCGATGGGGGGGTTTGGAGAGGGGCAGTTTCTTTAGGTCAAGGAAAGCATCTCCATTTTCTGTTTCATCCCCACTTCTCTTCTCCATGGCTTCTTGATGTACAATTTTTTTGCACCTGAAAAATAACATTAAGCACAAAACTGTCAAAACAGAACAATAAATATTCTGAAGCCTTAGCTGCTTAAGAAACTGAAGCTTTGAGGGGGGGAAATCTAGAGAGTTTTGTAAAGAAAACTATCCCAAAAACTATGGTATGAACCAGAACTAAATTGGAAAGAGAACCACCTGAAGTATTCAGAGTATCCACAGCATAAGGAAAGCAGAAGTGGAAGGGGCCCAACTCCGGGTACAACCTTTAATTATCCTAAATACAAAGGGAAACCAAAATAGTCGCTGCCACCCACGAGAATCGACCTGGCGGTGGTGGTGGTGAAGTTTCCTGGAGTAGAGGTAGGACTGGTTGGGCTGCCAATCCGGGAAGTCGGGCTGCTACAAAGTGCCTGTCACTTGTCAATGGATGGCACCAGCTGCCCCTTATTATCCCAGTTTAAGGGGCTGGGGAACCGGCCCGAGCGCACCTCTCAGCCGGCCACACCTGTGGCCATGTGAGGGGCGTCCGCAGCGAGGAAGGGCCAGTGCGGGCCTCCTCTGGGAAACTCCGCTCCTTAAACCAACGCCTGGCCCCTCACCCAGGCCCGGGACTAGAGGCTCCTCCGGAAGAAGGGCAGGGACGGTACTCACGGAGGGAGGCGGGCCGCAGGGAGCAGGGAGCAAGTCCACAGGTCAGCCTCCTAGAGCCGGCGCAGGCCCGCCTGCTGTCCGTCGGCCGCCCGCGCGCCTCGCGCCTCTGCCGCCCCCCGCGCGCGCTCGGCAGCCCGCGCTCCCGGGGCAGCGCGCCGTCCTCGCCGGCAGACCGGGGCCCCGCGCTTGCCGTACCCTTGCTCGGAGCGCCCGCCGCCGGGCGGCCCCGCGCCTCGGCCGCCGCGTCTCCCCCCGCGCCCGCTCCAGGCCCGGCGTCGCTGTCCGCGGCCTGCGCTAGCGCCCCCCCTCCCACCCGCTCAGGCTGGCTCTCCTCAGCCGCCGTAATCGCGGCCCGGCCCTCCGGCGCAGCTCTCCGCCCCCTCCCACTAATAACCCCGGTCGCGCACCGCGGGGGCCCAGGCACCGCCCTCGTTGTACGCAGGACCTGGGCTGTTCGCGGCGGTGCCTGGCGGAAAAGTCGCGCTGAGCGGCGCGATCCGCCGCGCTGGGTTCTGCGTGGGTCGCACGGCAAGGGCACAATAGACAGACGGGCACGGCGGCTACGGGAACGAGATCACGACTGGAGCTGTGGGATCCGGCGCCGGAGCGCACAGGCGGCCGCTGTGGGCAACTCAAGGAAGGATGTCGCGTTCCCACGCGTCATGAGGGGCGGAGCCAGCAGCGAGCTGTCCGGGACCCGCGCCACGCCGGCGCGAGTAGGGTGGTCTGGGTGGGTCTGTGTTATTTAGTTGCTGGCGGTTACCTGGCTGGGCCAGTCCTAAAGCTTTTGCATCAGATCATAGCCTTGATCTGTCTTGTTTACTGTTGGTGTGATCTAGGATAAAGTCATGAGCGCCCTGATTTTTCGCGCTTTTTTTGTCTGCTAAAACTGTCCCGAAAGTTACTATGAAGAACATTAGCCACAAGGGCTGGTGTATTAATCAGCAAGTTTGTCACAATTATTTTTGATCCCACGTGAAGAGAGTTGACTAATTAAAGTATCTTTTAGTGAATAATCTGGGTTTTGCCTTACACTGCACGAGAAGGGAAGAGTTAAGGATCTCAGGGAAATGAGATGGCCTGGCCGGTATTGTGTGCCCGAGTGCCGACTCAAATTGACTGAGGATACAGATAACGCATATAAGTGAATAATCCAAGAACTGCCGCTCTGGGAAGGTCACTTGTGAACAGGTCTGTAGGAATATTCCGAGCACGGTGGGACTGCCCAGAATTGTTATTTCTTTGTCATGGAGAGAGACAGTTTTGGTTGTTTTCCTTTAAAAAAAAAAAAAAAAAAAAAAAAAAAAAGCGAGGCCGAACTTGATGGCCTACGCCCGGAATCTTAATTTTTCGCAGTTTGACTTTTGAACATCACTTATTTTATTTGGGAAACGACTTTCCTTTCTGTGAGTCTTGGCAACAAAACATTTTTTTCTGTTTATAATGATTAATAAAGTCTTTTTCAGAAACTATCTTTTGTGACAGGTTTTCACTATGTAACCCTGGCTGACTTTCCCAAGGGCTGGGATTACAGGCTTGTGCTTCCAGAATGAAGACAACAGACAGAAACATTTGCCCTTAGGCCTGATTCTCCATTGTTATATAGGCTGTATAGATTCTTTAGATTAGTTTGGGAGATGGAATTAGCAGTACTGAAGATGAAATTTGGCAACGAGGGAGGTGGGAAAGCCTTATATGCATAAAGCTTCTTGAAAACATTTAATATTTCCTATGCAGAGACGAATTGTAATGAATCAACACTGTTTTCTTTTTAAAAGGATATATTTATTATATAAGTACGCTGTAGTTGTCTTCAGTCAGACACCCCAGAAGAGGGCATCAGATCCTATTACAGATGGTTGTGAGCTGAGCCATGTTGTTGCTGGGATTTGAACTCAGGACCTCTGGAAGAGCAGTCAGTGCTCTTAACCACTGAACAGTCTCTCCAGCCCCCAATTTTATTTTCTTAAATGCCATTTTTTTCTAGGGTGGAGATGTAGCTCAAGGATAAGAGTGCTTTCTTGATCCTTGGCACCTTAGAACAAAAAGAACCATTTTTCTTTAAGATCTAGATTCTTAAAGCGGAGAGAAATAGGACTAATCCTCTTCTTATGGAGTACAGAAGGCATCCACTCCCAGGTGCTGAGTTAAGAGACCCAGATCTCAGGCTTGCTCGGAGCCAAGACTCTACCTAAGTCATACAACATTGGGAGTCAAGCCCAGTTAATAAGTGCTAACCAAGTACCCTTCGAGACAGCGAAATTATTCTCTTGAAGCTATCAAGGGTCACTTAGTGTAATGTGGGTATATTTAACCACCCTAGACGGCAGTCTCATTTGTCTGACAGGGATCAAACTTCTACTCTTTTGTCTTATAGAAAAATTAGAGGTAACATTAAAACGGACTGGGCCTAGACATAATACAAGCCTGGAATTGAAGCATTCAGAACCTAGGCATATCTGAGCTCCAGGATAGCATGGTCTACATCATGAGTTCTAGGCCAGCCAGGGCTCCACAGTGAGATCCTGTCTCAAAAAAGAGGGCTGGTAGAAATGACCCAACAATTAAGAGCACAGCCTGCTCTTGCTGAGGATCCAGGTTCAATTCCAAGCACCTACACCATTCCACGTGTAACATGTCCGGGAAACACCTTCTGACCTCAGAAGACACTGGGCATGCCTGTAGTACACCCCATTCAGGTAAGTGCACATAAAATAGGGACTGAAGATAGAGCTCAATGGTGGAGTACAAGCTCAATGTGTATATGGTCTTCAGTTAGATTCCCTAACAGCCACTGAAAAACAAAACAAGCCACACCCAAACCAGAGGATTAAGCCAGTATTTTTGCTGGAAGATTTATAAATTGGGTAGGTAGCAACAGCTGTTCTCTGATTCATTTATCACCTTAAGGGCCAGGAACTAAGACCCCTTCAAGGATTCCTTATGCACATACTTGGGAATGGGAAGTTCTGTCAGCTATTTCTATGGAGCTTTGGAACACACATGTCTTTTTTTATTAAAAAAAAGATTATATGTATGTTTGCATGCCTTGTGTGTATGTTTGTACATGCCTGGTGTCCTCAGAGTCAGAAGGTGACTCATCTGGAACTGGAGTTACAGATGGAGTCAACATGTGGGTACTGGGAACTGAACATGAGTCCTCTACAAGAACAGTGTAACTACTGAGCCATCTCTCCCACCCCTACTTGGAGTCCTTATTATACCTGTGCATCACATGTGTGCCTGGTGCCCTCAGAGGTTAGAGGAGGGTGGCAGATCCCTTGAACTGGAGTTACAGATGTCTTTTGAGCCACCATGTGGGTACTGGGAATTGAACTTGTGTCCTCTGGAAGAGCAAGTTAACTGCCGAGCCATCTCTTCACTGTCAGAGGATATTTGATCACACTGTGAACCCCGAGATTGGGTTATTTACTGAAAAAAAAAAGTTTTTAAGTTGTGGTGTGGCTCAGCCTTAGCACACACCTTTACCCAAGAACTTTCTGCTTGAATACTATAAATAGGATTAAATAAAATCAACCATAGGTCAAGAAGTGGAGTGAGTAACCAGTTGATAGGAAGTGAACATAGAATTACTAAGAAAAAGAATAGAGTAAGAGGTAGTCAGGGAGCCAGAGAGAAAGACAAAGATGCACAGGAAGTAGAAGGGAGAAGCATTAAGTTTGAAGGAGTTTTTTTTTTTTTTTTTTGAGATGGTGTGAGAGAGGAGAATCCTGGTGGGAAGTATGCTGAGGAGGAAGGTCAGCTGGGTAGCTGGGTGCTTTCTCTGCCTATCTAGCTGGCGCTCACCCCAGTATCTAGCTCTCAAGTCTTCATTGGCAAAATCAAATGATGGAGATTTTGTTAAAAATAACCAACACAGGCTGGAGAAATGGCTCAGTGGTTAAGAGCTCTGACTGCTCTTCCAGAGGTTCAGAGTTCAATTCCCAGCAACCACATGGTGGCTCACAGCCATCTGTAATGGGATCTGATGCCCTCTTCTGGTGTGTCTGAAGACAGCTACAGTAGACTCCTATGAGTAAAATACATAAAAAAAAAAAAAAAAAAAAAAAAAAAAAACCAACAACACTCAACCTCCTTATACGTGGCCTCTTAATATGGCCTGAACTTCAGTTTTAAGTATGAATGTCCAGATAGTTGCTGTGAGGTTTCTTGGTTTTGTTTTGTCTTTCCCATGCTGAGAATTGAACCCAGCACCTTGCATATACTAGGAAGGGGGGCTCTATCAGAAGCCACACATGCCATGCCAGCCCTGCTTTGCCTTTTTCTAACCTGCCCTGAACTCAGTTTTACTTTTGCTACATCCCACACTCTGTGTTTTATAAAGGACTTAAAAACTGTATTCTGTAAAAGAGGACAAGACTTCTTTATATGCGAGAAATATCAACTTTCGTGTTAAAAAGTTCCACATATGTGATGTCAGTGCTTAAGACACTGTTGCTATCACAGTTGATAGGTAGAGCTCTCTATTGGGGCTTCTCTAATGGACTGCACAACTGTGCATTCTTTTCATTCTTTTAAAGAATTTATACACACATACACACGTTGTTGCTGTGTTCAGACACCAGATGAAGCATCAGATCTTTACAGATCAGGTGATTGGGATCCACCTTGTTTCTGGGAATTGAACTCACAACCTCTGAAAGAGTAGCCAGTACTCTTAACTGTTGAGCCATCTCCCCAGCACTAACTGCCCCCTCTCTTTGTTCTTAAAAAGACAGTTACTACTTAGGTTTAAAGATAAAACGTTAATAAGGAGGGGCACCTGTAAACTCTTTTTACCTCTATGGAAAGCTAGGTACTTGCTAAGCCTTGCATTTTTTTTTTTTGCTTTGTTTTTTTTGTTTTTGAGACAGGGTTTCTCTATTATGTAACCCTCATTGTGAACCAGGCTGACCTTGAACTTAAAAAGACCCACCTGTTTCTTCCTCCTGAGTGCTGAGATTAAAGATGTTTACCACCCCTTGTCTTGATTCCATCTTTGAAACAGTGGTGTTAGAGGGTTAGTCTCCAACATGCAGCTCTTTGTGCCCAGAAACTATACACCCTGTACACACACTCAAAGTGACCGGCCAGGAAATCTAAGTTTTTGTAGCCTTACTGGAAGGTAATGTCCCCAGAAGATCAAGTCATGCTTGAGGCTCAGTGCAGGAGGATGACGCCACCCTACGCCAGGGTGGCGTAGAGCCCCTAACTACTCTGAAAGTAGCTGGCCACATGGTGGGAGGTAAAATTCATGGTTCTTTGGCTTGTGCTGGGAGAATGAGAGATCAAATTCCCATGGCAGTCAAACAGGAGAAAACAGGCCAGGCTAATCGACAAATATGGTATAACTGTTGTGGTGTCAACGCTGTGCCCACCTTTGGCAAGAAGAAGGACCCCAATGCTAATCCCTAAGTCCTGTTTGATCATGGCACATTTTTTTCTTTTAAGATTTATTTGTTTCATTTCATTTATTTATTTATTTATTTATTTATTTATTTATTTATTTATCATTGTCTTCAGATACACCAGAAGAGGGTATTGGATTCCACTATAGATGGTTGTGAGCCACCATGTGGTTGCTGGGAACTGAACTCAGGACCTCTGGAAGAGTAGTCAGTGCTCTTAACCACTTAGCCATCTCTCCAGCCTGATCCTGGCACTCTAATAAGACACTTTGCCCAGAAAAAAAACAAAAACAAAAAACCTCACCATTACGTCTAGTTACAACTTTGGTTTTCTACAAAGGAAATACTTCCTGAAATGCTTACAACCAAAAACGGTGTACTATTATTACTATATGGGGTGGTTTGAATGAAAGTGGCCCCCACAGGCTTATCCCCCATTGTTGGAACTGGTTGGGAAGGACTAGGTACTGTGACACCTTCCACAATGTGCCCTCTCTGCCTCCTGCACTGCAGATCAAGATGAGAGATCTTAGCTTCTGTACCAGTCAGTGGCTTGCCTGCCTGCTGCCTTGCTCCCCACATGGTGACCTCCCATCTCTCTAGAAAAACCCCAGATAAACTCTCCCTTTTGTAAGTTGCCTTGGTCATGGTGTTTTTAATCCAAATTGGCAGGAATAAGAGTCCCAAGCAGCAACTTGTTGAGTGGAGGACCAGGGAAGAGAAATAAAGAAGACAAAAGCAATAGCTGTGACCAGGAGGTCTTCCATAAGCTGATGGCTTATGCTAAGAATGTTTTCTCTCTCTCTCTTTTTTTTTTGTTAGATACTCTCTGTATTTACATTTGAAATATTATCCCTTTCTCCCACCCTGCTTCCATCTTCTCTCCCCCCTCCACTTGTCTTCATGAAGGTGCATTTGCTCCTAATCACCCTCTCCACCCTGTTTCAGTAAATATTAAAAAATATAAAAGGTTTATTTCTTTATTAGCCCTGATGTCTCACTCCTCAGGCCTGATTTTAGTTTGGAGCCTCTCGCTCCTCTGTCGCCCAATCTGAGCTGCCACCACGGCCCAACTTGATTTCACAACTCCCTTTCCTGGCAGTTTTCTAACACCTGTTCTCTGCCTCTATCCTGGGGTGTTTCTTTACCCCCAAATCCCACATAAATACAACTCTACAGCCGATAGCTTTTCATTCAGGTTTATATATTCAACTCTTAATCCACAAACCCTCTACACAACAAGATTGCATCAAATAGACAAAGATACAAACTGCCCTTCTATATGAGCTATTAGACCTATAAAATCCTCAATGTTTATAGCTTTTTAACACCAATCAATCCCACCTGGGTCTAGCTGGTCCTTGGGAAACTCCATGTTGCCAAGATCTCTACCCTCCGTTCTCTGACCTCTGAGACCACTTCTCTCTCCACCTCCCTCACCCTGCCCAGTCACTGGCTTTCCTTTATTTTACTAATTAAAATGGGGAGGTTCAGATGAAGTCACCTCTAGAGCACAAAACTGGGCAGCCCTTGTTAGGGAAGTGGAATTAACATTAAAATACAAACAGCTTCAGGACAATCTACACCACCCCAACTAGGAAAGTTTATTAGGAAGTACAGCATTATATATAGTATTTGAGGGTGTTGGGGTGAGGAATAGCCAATGTTAACAGAGAGCTAAGTCACGCATGTTGGCAAAGAGAACACAGGATACTTCAGGCACAACTGCCCAAGAACTGATAACCACAGCACTGGGGGCCAGGGTACAGGGGGGAGAGTTGAGTCCCCAGAAACCACTTGACTCCTATGAGGCAACAGACAGGCCTTGTAAGTCTGTTCCTGGATAAAGATACAAAACTAGAAGTTCCCTTTTAAGGCTTCTAAGGAAGTCTTGGGTAGGTTTGTCTCTCCAGAGTTATCATAGCAATAGAAAGTAACATAGACTTTTATTTTCTTCCTAGTAGGACTAATGATTTTCCTGTATCTCACATGAAAATACTGCTGATTTCTTCCTGTTTGTCAGAGCTGAGGCTGATGAATGCATACAATAGGAAGACAGCATCCACAAATCATGTGAAATCCAGAGTGCTTAGAGTGAAGAGACTGCCCAGCACTTACTGCCCTTGAAGTGACTCAGCTTTGATTTCCAGCACCTATAACTCATAATCACCTATAACTCAAGCTCCACGGAATCCAATGCCTTGGATTTCCAGGGCACCTGCATTCACAGTAACATTCCCCTACAGACACATGCACACATACACATAATTTCTTATCCCGGATATGTCAAACTTATATAATTTATGTAAAGCTACTTGTAAGACTAGTTTATAGTAAGTTAAAAAAATGGCTCTAGTGTTTTGACTATGACCTCAGCAATACTTGGAGCTGTACTTTCAGGTAAGAGTTATCCCCCAAAGGTTGGTTTCCTCGATATACTTTATTTTGAACACTCTATAACTTTGTTGGCTCTTTTGAGACAAGGTCTTGTTTTATAGCATTGGCTAGCCCGGAATTATCTATGTAGAGGAGGCTAACCTGAAACTCATATTCACCTGCTTCTGCCTCTCCAGTATTGAGATTATATTATGTGCCACCACACCTGTGATTTTGGTTGTTTTTTGTTTTGTTTTGTTTTGTTTTTGGAGACAGGGTTTCTCTGTGTAGTCCTGGCTGTCCTGGAACTCACTTTGAGGAACAGGCTGGCCTTAAGCTTACAGGTATTCACATGCCTCTGCAACCCCCTCCCCCATGCCTTTTTCTTTTGTTTTTGAGACAGTTCCAAGTTCCAAATTTCTGACAGTGATCTCAAAATTAGTGATTTTTGCCCCCTGCCTCAACCTCCTGAGTAGCTAGTACAGGCATGCACCAGCAGGCCAGATTTATTTTTCTATTGCCTTTGTGTGTGTGTGTCCATGGCTTGTTGCTAGAGGTCAAAGAATGACTTTTGAGTCCTCTTTTGCCGTAGAAATCCTGGAGATTGAGCTCAGGTCCTATGGCTCAGGGACAGGTGCCTTTACCTACTGAGCTATCTTGTTATTTCAGCAGACTGGATTTAAACACTATTTCCTTGCCCATTCTGAGTCTCATTTTAGTATTGAAATTCACTTAATAGGCCAGTTGGCTTTTAACCTGCAGGGATCTCCCTGCCTCAGCCTCCCACAGATGATTGCCACCAACTACTGCTTTTAAATCTTTGAATTACAAAATCACAACTTGTAAAAGGGCTAAACCCGTATTTCTTGGGTTTAATCTTTTAAAAATGTTGAATATGAGTGTTTTGCTTGCCCAGAGGTCAAAAGAAAGCACAACATGGAATCACAGCCGTTTAAGAGCCAACATGTGGGTGTATGCGGGAGTCTGGATGAGTGAAAAGTGCTTTTAACTGCTGAGTCATATCTCTTGCCCTTTGGTTTTTGTCTTCAGACACCCACCCACTAGTTTTCACTGTTCTTAGTATGAAACCTATTTTTTTTTTTTTCTGGAAGCACTGTCTTTAAAGATATGGCTAATTGCCTGGTTTAATGCGGAGATTACCGACGTGCGCCACCACGCAAGGAGGAGAGACACTTTTCCGTCTCACACCTGTCCGGTGCAGAAGTTGTAACTGGAGCCTCACTTCCAACAAGCGCAGTTACTTCCGGGCAAAAAAAACCGTAGGAAGCTTCCGTTTCCCGGAAGGCAGAGCTCAGTAAACCCGACAGAGCAGCTTCCGGCGCGGGTCGCGTTGCTGTGGAGACGGGGGCGGGGCCGCCGGCGCAGGGCGCGAAACCCCCGACTGCGGGCCTTTGCTACAACCTCTCCCTGCCGATTGCTGAGGAGTCGCCTCCCTCAGGTACGAGCTGGGCCTAGCGCCCTCAGCCCTTGACTGGCTCGTCCTTCTGCTTTGCAGCTGGCAGAGCGCGGGTGCCTGGGAGCTTTGTCGAGTGACGGCCCGGCCGGAGCTTCCGCTTTCTTCTGTAGATGTGCAGGAGATGCTGCTTTCCCACAAGGCTCTGGTCCCTGCGTGGAAGCGCGAGCGGAGCGTACGTAAGGTCGCTCGCAGTCTTGGCTGCTCTGGCGCTCTTTCTGCAGGGTCTGTGTATCCTCCTCCCGCTGGTGGAGAACCCCCCAGGGTGATTGTGCTACCCGTGCTATGCTTACTAGTCTGCGCAGATCCACTTTCGATTCAGGGGTGTGGCGGGACTTGGGGCTCTTTACGTACTCAGATCTCAAGTGACCAAGCAGAGAGCTGAAACCACGTTACATTTGTGCCATGGAACCTCTTCTGGTTCCTGAAGGTGTATAGAGGTTTGAGCGCCAGTGGCAGCTCTGCCACCTGTTAGCTGATGGTTTTGAGCATCAACCTGGAAAATGACAAAAAGCACCAGCTGAGGTGGCTGTTGTTAAAGTGGGTCGTGCATGAAAAGTGCTTCGGAAAAACGTGTGAAACCTGTGCTATAAATGTCATCTTAATTGTAGTCTACGAGCCTTAGATTGGGTGGTAATTATCAAGTAATTTCAAGTTATCATGGTTTAAAAACTAATATTAAATATTTTTAAAAGAAAGATTATGTATTAAAGGAATCAGAGAGATGGCTCAACGCTTAAGAAACGTACTTCTTTTTGAGGGAATACCAGTTGTAACCCCAGCATCCACATCTGGTGGCTCACAACACACCTTTAATTCCAGCTCATAGGTAGACTGCTTGTCTGGTGTCCTGGAGGCTTTGGATTCCATTTCTAACATCTCTGTAACACAAGGTAGCTCACACTAGCCTCATATCCCAGGCTAACCTCCAATTCATGATTATTTAAAAACGTTTTTTTAAAAAAAAGATTTATGTGTGTGACTTTTTCCTGCATGGGTGTCTGTGTACCTTTTACTTGCCTGTTGCCCTCAGAGACCAATGTGGATTGGCCAGAAGAGAGCATAGAATTCCCAGAACTGGAGTTACAGGTGATTGTGAGCCACTACTGGGTCCTGGAAATTTAATCTGGGTACTTTAGAAAAGCAATCAGCTGTTGTATTTTCAACACCTGAGCCATTACTTCAGCCCCCCCTCTCCACACCCTCCCCCCCCACACAAAGATTTACTTTAGTTTTAGTTATGTGTCTATGGGAGTACATGTGCATTTGTGTACAGGTGCCCTTGGAGTCACAAATGTTGGATCCCTTCGAACTATAGTTACAGGTGGTTGTAAATCATCTAATGTGGGTGTTAGGAACCAAACTCAGTTTCTCTGCTAGAATGTCATGTACTGTTAACTGCTGAGGCATTTCTCCAGCCTTGATCTCAGCTTTTCAAACTATAGGTCATGACTCCGTGTGGGATGAGCCTTGAAACAACTGACAAGAATAAAGGCTTCTAAACATGTGGCCAACATGAATGAGAAAATGAAAATGCCATGAATATGAGGTGTTTGGAGTAGCATGCACCTGTGTTGTGTCTTGTGACCTTGCTTATGGTGGTCTTGTTTCTGACACAGATGTGAAGTTGCAGTAAGCAAGCAGTCACAGCACAGGGTAACAAACAAACTGTTCTTGATCAAGTTATGGACTGCAGGATTTTTTACTTTTATTTTTTTTTTTAAGTTGGAAACGGTCTCTTTATGTCCCCCCCCCCTTTCTTTCTTGAGTCAAAGTTTCTCTGTGTTTCATTAATTCAAGCACTTGGAGGCTGAGGAAGGCAGATCTTGTGTGTTTGAGGTCAGCCTGGTCAACATAGTGAGTTCCAGCACAGACAAAGCTACATAGAGAGATCCTACCTGGACAACCAAAAACAAAACTAAATACCAAACACACATACAGAAGTGAAATCATAATATATGGACCCGTATTACTGGCTTATTTTATTCTCTGATGTTCTTGAGGCTAATCCATATTTAAGCATGAAGTACTGCTGCATTTACTATTTTTTCTCAGGGTCTCACTATGTAGCCCTGGCTGTCCTGGAAATCACAGGGTGGTCTTGAGTTCACAGAAACTTTCCTACCTCTGCCTCTCAAGTGGTAGGATTAAAGGCATGCACTACCGCCCATCCAGGAAAATATATAAATTGATAGTCCTCGAATTCAAGGCCAGCCTGGTCTACACAGTGAGTTCCAAGACAGCCAAGAAACCCTGTCTTGAAAAACCAAAATCAAAAAAGAAAAGAAATAATAAAACCAGAACAGCAACAACAAAAATATATGTATTATTAGTTCACATCCTTGGTGAGAACAAACCTATCTTCTAGCCTTTTAGTACTTTTTTGGGGGTGGGGGTGGAGGTTGAGACAGGCTTAGCTTTGCATGGCTGTCTTAGAACTCGATCTGTAGACCAGGCTGGCCTGGAACTAACAGGAATCTGCCTGCCTTTGGCTCCTGTGTGCTGGGCTAAAGGTGTGCACCACCACCACCTTTCAGTACTTTTTCATCTGTGAGGTTCTGGACATTTGTTTTAAGGCACGGTTTTAATATATAAACCTTGTTGGCCACAAACTTGCAGTGATTTGGGGGTGGAGAGATGATGGCTCAGCAGTTAAAAACGTTTTTCTTGTAGGGGACCCAGGTTCACCACCTAGAATCCACATGGTGTCCATAACTCCAGTTCCAGGGAATCTGATACCCTCTTTTGACCTTCAAGGAGAGTAGGCACTCATGTGGTACTCATGCATAACTATAGGAAGCAAAGTGCTCCTATACATACACAGAATACATATATATTTTTAATTTTTAAAGATTTATTTCTTTATTTTATATATATGTGAGCACACTGTTGCCATCTTCAGACACATCAGAAGCGGGCATTGAAAACCCATTACAGATGGTTGTGATTTACCATGTGGTTGCTGGGAATTGAACTCAGAATCTCTGGAAGAGCAATCAGTACTTTTAACTGTTGAGCCATCTCTCCAGCCCCAGAATATATAAATCTTTAAGAAAGAGAAAAGCTTGCAGAGATCCTCCTGTCTCTGGGATTACAGGTATATGGCACCATGGCCAGTTTTATTCAGGGCTGATGACTGAACCTAGAGTTCTTTCTGTGGTAGGAAAGCACAATTAAGCCATCACCAGCCTTAAATGCAGATTTAATATCAGTAGAAACTTCACCCTGCAAGGATGAGATCTTTCATGGTTAATTTGTTACTTGTTTTCACTGAACCATGTGGCCTTAATTATGATGGTGACATGAATTTTTTAGAGTGTCATTATAAGTGCATCACAGTCATTCTGCCTCTCAAGTGTTGGGATTAAAGGCATGTGTAACTTTTTAATAATACAAATTAGAAAGAATTAAGTAAGTATCTTGGCCACTTTTAAGCCAATTGGAAACAAGCTAAAGAGTTATCTGAAAGGTGGGAATCTTACATTGAAAATGTGCCTATAAAAGATCCAGCTGTAGGGTATTTTCTTAATTAGTGGTTGTTCAGGGAGGGCCTAGACCATTGTAGATGGTGTGTCATCCTTGGCAGGCAGTCTTGGCTTTATAAGAAAGGCTAGGCACATTTACTGTTCCCCCTCTGTAAAGTGCAGAGATCATGGCTAGCCATCTGGAACTCAACGATGGCGCCAAGATGCTCATCCTGGGCCTGGGCACCTGGAAGTCTCCTCCTGGTCCGGTGATTGAGACTGTAAAGGTTGCTATTGACATGGGTTATTGGCACATTGACTGTGCCCAGGTGTACCAGAATGAGAAGGAGGTGGGTGTGACCCTCCAGGAGAAGCTCTAGGAGCAGGTGGTGAAGCTCCAGGATCTCTTCCTTGTCAGCAAGCTGTGGTGCACGTTCCACGACTAGAGCATGGTGAAAGGAGCCTGACGGAAGACACTGAGTGACCTGCTGCTGGACTACCTGGATCTCTACCTTATTCATTGGCCAACAGGCTTCAAGCCTGGGCCAGACTACTTCCCACTGGATGCACCAGGAAACGTGATTCCTAGCGACACCGATTTTGTGGACACTTGGACGGCTATGGAACAACTAGTGGATGAAGGTTTGGTAAAAGCAATTGGTGTCTCCAACTTCAACCCTCTTCAGATTGAGAGGATCTTGAACAAACCCGGCTTCAAATTATAAGCCTGCCATTAACCAGATTGAGTGCCACCCATACCTAACTCAGGAGAAGCTGATTGAGTACTGCCATTGCAAAGGTATCGTGGTGACTGCATACAGTCCCCTTGGTTCCCCTGACAGGCTCTGGGCCAAGCCTGAAGACCCTTCTCTCCTGGAGGATCCCAGGATCAAGGCAATTCCAGCCCAGTACAATAAAACTACAGCCCAGGTGCTGATCCGGTTCCCCATTCAGAGGAACGTGGTAGTGATCCCCAAGTCTGTGACACCAGCACGCATTGCTGAGAACTTCAAGGTCTTTGACTTTGGGCTGGGTGGTGAGGACATGACCACTACTCAGCTACAACGGGAACTGGAGGGTGAGCGCCTTGATTACCCCTTCCATGACGAAGTCTGAAGCTTCAAATTTCTGCTCCACCCCAAGAGGCTTACACCTGTTCTTTCTGCCTCATCCGCCCTTGAGAGTGTCCTGTGTCCCTCTGCACTGATTGGCACCTTGCAGACCAGACAGAGTTTGTTAGTTTATGTAGAATCTGCAGGGCAGTACTAGTAGCGGAGGTGTTTGTTCCAGCCTTTCTTGGTCTTTCTTCTTCCCACCTGGAGGACTTTAACACAAGTACCCTTTCCAACCAAAGAGAAGCAAGAGTTATAGCCCAGGTTGTGCCACTAACACTTAAATCTGAATGCTTAGAACTTTGGTCCTATGGGTCAGACTTCTCCTTGCCTCAAATAAAAACTGCTTTTGTGGGGAAAAAAAGAAAGAAAAAGAAGGCTAAGTCAGCCATAGAGAGTAAATTAGCACCCCTTCATGGCCTCTACATCAGCTCCTGCCTCCTGGTTCCTGCCCTGTTTGAATTTCTGCCTTTACTTCCTTCGATGATAAACTGCGATATTGTTGGGGTTTAGGAATTTCCCCACAAACCATACAAACACCAATCTTAGTGAGACAGGGATAGTTTTTTTTTTTTCCTAAGATTTATTTTTTTATTTTTTAGAAGATTTATTTATTCTACACGAATACACTGTTGCTCCCCTCAGACACACCAGAAGAGGGCACCAGATCCCATTACAGATGGTTGTGAGCCACCATGTGGTTGCTGAGAATTGAACTCAGGTCCTCTGTTAAGTGCTCTTAACCACCAAGCCATCTCTCCAGTCCCCTCTACTGACTTCTATTATGATTGGTTTCTAGGGACACAGACTATGTAATCAATCTTGGCATTAGAAAATTTCCTAGTAACAGCGGAAACATTAGCAAGTTTCCTTATAATGGCAGGCTATCCAGGTAACAGTCACCTAGATCCTAACATTATGGGAGTATAAATCAAATAGACCCATTCCTTCCCAAGTGCTTGCATCATGGTGTTTCATCACAGCAATAGAAACCTTATCGAGGACAGAAAGAGACCTTCCATGTTTAGTTAGTATTGAGTTAAGTAGAGGAGCAGGGACCTCAGCCTCAGAGCAGGCAGGCAGTGATTTAGAAGTGTGGCCCCCCCAGGAGTGTGCAAGCAACTTACTCTATTTTACCTCTTTCTTGCAGTTGTAAGAGGAAGATAAAAAGGCTTTGATTCATCAATAATCTAGTCACAGAAATAAATGTCAACCATTGGTTGAATTCCCATCAAGAGGATTTAACAGAGAATGGAGAAAAAGATTAGTTCCAGGTATGTGAACTAAGGGCATGTGGGTAATGCTGGAAATTCAATGTTTGGTTAAGAGTATGGGTTTTTACCCTTAATGCCAGCACTCAGGAGGCAGTGGCAGGCAGATCTTTGAGTCTGTAGCTAGTGTGAGCTACAGAGTGAGTTCCAGGACAGCCAGGACTACACAAAGAAGCCTGTCTCAAAACAAAACAACAACAACAACAAATCAATCAATCATGAGGTTTTATATTGAAATTAAAGTCATGTTATCCGAAGATCTTTTCTAATTACTTTTTCAAAAGGCTTTCTGAGCCCGATGTAAAGGTCATCCCAGTGATTAGGTGAAACCAGGTGCATTAGGAAGTCAAGGCTAGTCTGGTCTATATAAGATCTGGTCTGAAAAAAAAAAAAAAACAAAAATAAAGATTTTCTGATTATTTTCTTGTTTAAGTAGCTAATATTTGAATTTTTATTTTTAATATTTTACTCTGTGCACACTCCCCCCCCACCTCCCACCCCCCTCCCGGATTCACACATAGCCTACAGAGGTCACAAGGCATTGGATCTCTTAGAGCTAGAGTTAACGGGTTTATGAGCCACTGGATATGCATTCTGGGACCTGAATTCTGGTTTTCATGAGAGTAACAAACTTATCTAAGCACTAAGCTATCACTCTAGTGCCCTAAGACTTTTATATAAAAAATTATTACTATTATTATTTATTGTGAGGCTAATGGTGTGAGCCACCACCATCCAGCTGAAATTTTTATTTTTATGTGTCTAGGTGTTTTGCCTGCATATATGTCTGTGTACCAGTGCATGTCTGAGACTTTTGAAAGGCAGAGGTATTAGATCCCTTAACCTGAGTGACAAACGGTTTTGAGCTGCCATGTGGCTGTTGGGAATGTAACCCAGGTCCTCTGAGTTAGGAATTTGTTTTTACTTTATAAATGATCCCCTTTACAATAGAATAAAAACTAGTTAAAGAACATACTAGACCTGCGTGGTAGTGGTGGCGCAAGCCTTTAACCAGTACTCAGGAGGTAGAGGCAGATGGATCTCTGTAAGTTCGAGGCCAGCCTGGCCTACAGAGTGAGTTCCAGGACAGCCAGGGCTACCTAAAGAAACCCTGTCTCCACAACCAAAAAGAACATACTAGTCCTGAAGACCCCACCTGCAGTTCTCTAGCTCCCACTTAGAGCTGGCCCTGTGGCGCTGGTTGCTGCCATTTCTAGAGCTAAGCTGCTAGAGGTCAGGCTGCTTTCAGTTTGGGGCATGGTCAGTGCTAGTCTCCAAGGGTGTAACAATGCAGCTTTGTTCAATGTTACAATGTAGTTATATTGTATGAAAAGATTTTTTTTTCTCCTTTCCTCTCCTTAAGGTCTTTTAGGGATGGCGTGGTTAAGAAACATTGTTCTCTAAAAGCACTGCCCCTCAAAAAGTCTTCTGCCTTCTCTGGGATCCAGAGGGAGTTGCCTAGAAGCTGCCACTCCTTATACTATCATGCCTCACAAAATTGGACTCAACACCGATTACGAGAGCTTCGCATCAGGTGAACTTTTCTTTTTGTTTTCCCTTTTCTGCCAAAATGGGATTAAAAAGATAATGTGTATGTGAATTCTGCCCCTGCTGGCTCTGAGCTTCCCTGGTTGGCTCCACCCCAGATCCCCAGGTTTAAACTAGTCAGGCACAGAAAAGTCCATGAGCCAATCTTGGTGCATGTTAACTGTGTAGACTCCCTTTACTAGGACCTTTGAGACTCAGACTCAGAGTTTTGTTTGTCTTTAAAGGAATCATTATAAAGTGGCTGGTTTTGCAAATCAGTGGCAGAGCACTTGCTTAAACTGCAAGTGCTTAAACACACATACACACACATAACACACACACAACACACTCTCTCACACACACTCAACACACACAACTCTCTCTCTCTCTCTCTCTCTCTCTCTCTCTCTCTCTCTCTCTCTCACACACACACACACACACACACACACACCCCACACACAACACACACAACTCTCTCTCTCTCTCTCTCTCTCTCTCTCTCCCTCTCTCTCACACACACACACCTTGGGCATGGGTGGGGAAACATGACTGTACTGTGGAAACTGGATTAAGTCCAGACTTAACCTTATTTATACACTTTTTTTGTTTACTAGACTTACAAAATAATAATAATAATAATAATAATAATTAATAATAATAATAATAATAATAATAATAAAAAATGACCTCAAATCGGGTGAGATGGCACGTGTTTTTAATCTTATTGCTCAGGAGGCAGAGATGGATTTCTGTGAATTCCAGCAGCCTGAGCTACATATAAAGCAAAACCTTGAACTAAAAAGGAAAGTGTTTAAAAACAATCTGCTTAATTTTACTGTTTGTTTTGTTTTGCTTTTCAAGATAGGGTTTCTCTGTGTAGCCCTGGCTGTTCTGGAACCTTCTCTGTAGACCATGCTGGCCTTGAACTCATAGATCTGCCTTCCTCTGCTTCCTGAGTGGTGGGACTAAAGAGGTGTATCACTACTGCCCAGCTTGGTTTTAGTTTTATAAACCTGTCCTCTCCACTTTCTGTTTAATGCAAGATTAACTATGACATCATCTTTTAATTCAGACAGTGGTTCCTCCACTTCACACCTTAAGTGCCCTCTCTTTTCCAGAGAACTTATGTCAGCAAGGTGGAGTTTGAAGTGTTTGTGACCTTTCTTGTTTTCAGGTGTGTGGCCAGAAAGTTCCTGTATTTGTGGATGCGAGTGACCTTTGGAAGAGTGACCCCCTCCCGAGCCAGGTACTGCTGTGGATGCTCTGCTGCTGCTGAGCTTCCTCTGCTTTTGTTCTTTTGCTTTTTCATTTAAAAGATTTCTCCTCTCTTCTGCTAGGTAGTGGTAGGGCACACCTTTAATCCCAGCATTTCAGATGTAGTCTCTAAATTTGAGGCCAGTCTGGTCTATAGAGCTAGTTCCAGAACAGCCAGGGCTACACAGAGAAACCCTGTCTCTTGTCCTTTTATTTTCTCACCAACATTATCACCACCATCATCATTAGTTTTTTTTTTTTTTTTTTTTTCCCTTCCTTTTAAGACAAGGTCTGGGGGCTGGAGAGATGGCTCAGTGGTTAAGAGCACTGACTGCTCTTCCAGAGATCCTGAGTTCAAATCCCAGCAACCACATGGTGGCTCATAACCATCTGTAGTGAGTTCTGATGTCCTCTTCTGGTGTGTCTAAGACAGCTACAGTGTGCTCACATAAAAAAAATAAATTAAAAAAAAAAAAAAAAAAAAAAAGACAAGGTCTTCCTTACTTTGTATTTTCAGCTGGCCTGGAACTCACTATGTGAACCAGGCTGGTCCCTTGTTCAGAGTGTTAGGAATAAGGGCATGTACTTTATTGTTGTTTTAACAGTACGTGTATAGGTGTGGACATGTGGATGTGAGTGTAGATGGTTTCAGTATTGGGAAGTGGGGGTCAGATGTCCTGGAGCTGGATATATAGGACAGGAGGTTGTGAACCATCCAGGGTGGGTTCTGGGAACTGAATTTGGGTCCTCTGCCAAAAGCAGTACCTGCCTTAAACTGCTGACCCACCTCTTCAGCCCCCGGGTTTTGTTTTATAGTAAGCCCCAACGTGACTGTCATTGTGACAAGTATGCTAGATTCTCCCTGTCCCTTACTACTGCTGGCAGGCAAAGACAGTCCCTCGTATAACCTTATACTGGAATGAGAATTTCATGCATATTTGTTATCTTGATGGAGTTCTGAGGGAAACCAAAACCCCACGACCTCCCTGGAAGCGAAGGAACCAACCCAGGAGAGAAGCACATGTGCTCACACGGGATTGCTGACACGTTGTCTCTGTAGAGGGCAGACCTTGTGGAAATGTTGGTATTGTCCAAGGAGTTTCAGTGAAGAGCAAATCCCTATGCTGTACACTATTCCTCATCATAACACACATCTATGTGCATGTTAGGATTCGTCAAGGTAGCCACCACCCTGTGCTGTAACATCAACATACATGTTAGGATTCATCTGTAACATCAACATACATGTTAGGATTTGTCAAGGTAGCTACCACCCTGTGCTGTAACATCAACATACATGTTAGGATTCGTCAAGGTAGCTACCACCCTCTGCTGTAACATCAACATACATGTTAGGATTCATCTGTAACATCAACATACATGTTAGGATTCGTCAAGGTAGCCACCACCCTGTGCTGTAACATCAACATACATGTTAGGATTCATCTGTAACATCAACATACATGTTAGGATTCATCAAGGTAGCTACCACCCTGTGCTGTAACATCAACATACATGTTAGGATTCGTCAAGGTAGCCACCACTCTTTGCTATAAGTTTTGGTTGCATTGGTTTAGCTACAACACAGACAGGAAGGAGCAAGTTTCATTTTCTGGCCACCTCTAAACGTCAGACTGTCCTCAGTGACCGGTGTCTGTGGGGCATTTATCACAACCATAGTGCCATCTTTTGTGTCTCCCAGGAGCCCGTTCTTTTCCAGCTTCTGGATGATTCTTGTCTGATGTTTCCCTCCTGAATTTTTGCTACTTCTAACGCTTCTTCCTTGGTTCTTTGCACTGCCGTGCACCGCCTAACTGTGGTCCTCTGGTGGCTCCCAGTGAATATCCTCAGCCCAAACCTATAGCCCCAACACTTGCTTCACAAATGTGACAGTTCCATCGGTACTACACTTAGCAAGCCCGAAATGATTTTGTTGTTTGCTTTTTTATTTGTTCATGACAGGGTTTCACTGTGTGGCCTTGGTTGGCTGGAACTTACTCTGTAGACCAGGTTGGACTCAAACTCAAATATCCAGCTCCCTCTGCCTCCCAAATGCTGGAATTGCTTGGCTTCAGAATGACATCTTGGTACCTCCTACAAGCCTCCCTGCTGGTGTTCTCCCTCCCATCCCTGCAATTAGCATGAACCAGTTCTCACCCCTCTGGGTGCAGTAAGTTAAAAACCTGGGAGTCATCCTTGACTCATTCTATTCTGTTCTGCCAGTTTAAGATGCCCCAGATCACACTGATCTAACATCTGATGTACAGAGAACCCAGCACCTGACACAAGGAAACCCCTCACTCCCTCCTTTCCGGTCTTTTTGTCAGTCTCTGCTCAGTGGATGGTTGAAGAAACCACTCATATCATTTTGGTCAGTTTTCAGTTGCTTTCAGTAAAAGCAAAGCCAAATTCCTGGTATGGTGGGCAGGCCTTTACCCCTACCACCTTAGGAGGCTGAGACAGGTAGGTAGATCAGATTACAGTCAGCCAGGCAGACACACTGTGAATCTCCATTCAAAAAAAGCAGCAGGAGAGGCAGCATCAGACTAACTAACTGACCTTTGTTTTCGTACCTTATTGATTTATTATTATTATTTATTTCTTAAAAAAGGTTGTATTTTTAATTTTTATGAGCTCCTCCTTATTTTGTGAATGTTCCTTAAACACACCTTTAATCTCAGCAGCCAGGAGACTGAGGCAGAGGCAGGCTGACCTGAGTTTTCATACCTCCAGTTCTAGGGTATCTGATGCCCTCTTCTCTCAACCCCCCCACCCCCAGCTGTGAGTGTGGTGCACATAGGAACAAGCAGGCAAAGCACTCATACATAGATAAAAATAACTACAAAACAAAGCAAAACAACAACAAACAACTGTGGGGCGCTGCCTGCACATTCTCCATTACAAGATGGCGCTGGCATCCGGCTGGAGTTAGCAGTAAACAAGTCATGTGCGCACGTGCTGGGGAACTTTACACTCCTTGAGCTCTGCCTCTCCCGTGGCGTCATAGGGCCTGATGAGTTTCAACCAATCAGGGGGCTCCACGTCCAAGGTGAGGACTGATCCCTTTATAAGGGGATGGGCTAGATAGTTCGAGGTCTTCGTCTTCACGTGTTGCAAGCTTATGCTCTGCCTCTCGAGAGCATTAAAGTTTACCGCAGAAGAATCCTATTTTGTGTGCTGAGTCGTTCTTGCTGGCGAGATGGTTGCGCGGGACAACAAACAAAAAACACTACGTCCTTGTAGCTTTTGTGTGTTTGCATGTGTGTGTTTGAGACAGGGTCTCTTTGTGGTTCTTGCTGTCCTAGAACTCACTGTGTAGCCCTGTCTCTGCCTCCAGAGTGCTGCAATTAAGGGTATGAGCCATCACACTTAGCTCCCTAGAAGTTGTCTTTATTTATGAGGCATCAAAAACCTGCTTTTAGAAGCTTTTAGGTTTGTATATGTGTGGAGGGGGGAACTATAAATCAAGGGTTTCTGGTGGGGGTGGAGAATCTTCAGTCGGTTTCTGTGCTGGTTAGTTGGGTTTTGTTGTGTTTTAAATTTTCTTTTTATTTCATGTGTACCAAGTATGTGACTGGTGATCTTGAAGTTTAGAAGAAGGCATCCAATCTCCTGGAACTAGAATTGTGAATTGTAAGCCACTATGTGGGTGCTGGAAACTGAACCTAGGTCTTGGGAAGAGTAGCCAGTGCTCTTAGCTGCTGAACTATCTCTTCTGCCCCCGGTTAGTTTTTGACTATCAACTGGACAAAACTAGAGACACCCAGGAATAAGAAATTTAATTGAGAAATTGCCTCCATCAGATTGATTTGTAGGCATCTCTGTGGGACATTTTCTTAATGTTAATTAATGTAGGGAGGGCCAAGTACACAGTGGATGTTGCCATTCCTAGGCAGGTAGACCTGGGCTATGTAAGAAAGGTAGCTGAGCAAGCCAAAGGAAGCAGGCCAGTAAACAGTGGTCCTCATTGGCTCCTGTTTCAGTATCTACCTCCATTTTTTTTTTTTTTTTTTTTTTTAAATTTAGTTCCTGCCTTGGCTTGACAGGTCCAAAGGAAACTAAAAGGCAGTTCAGATGTCCAGACATGAGCTTACACTGGCCTATAGGAGGGTTCCTGAAGAGCTTGTGAAGTGTTCAGCCTGCCAAATGGAGTCATTTTCCTTACTTCTGGCCAAAGGCCCATATGGGTCTCCAATTAACATATACCTGTGGCACCTGTCAGTATATGAAGGTCTGAGCTGGCTTCCAGGCTCCCCAGTCTCTCCTTAACAAGTACTTGTTATATATCTCAAAGCCTTTCCTTCCCCTAGGAATTTATCATCACAACCTTCACTCTTCCCACTGTGTTCTCTTTGTGCTCAGCTCCTGCTGTGCTTTCTGACTCTGACTCCTGTGATTCTCCTTGTCTCACAGACAACCCTGGTCAGCCACATCGGTCTGCTGGTTATATGCAGTCTACTTTTTCTTTGCTCTGGACTTTGCAGATGTCTGGCTGTTCTCTCTCTCCTATCTACAATACAACCTCCCCATACCACAGAGTGGTCATGTTGTCAGTTTATAGAGAGTTCCTATGATGATGGACTGTAATCTAGAAGCCAAAGAATCCCTTTTCAAACCAAGCTGTTTCTAGTAACAGAGCGGGGCTTTAATAAAATCTGAGTCTGTGGAGGAAGAGAGGAAGGGTGGCAAAATGAATTCCACAGAGGGAGTTTCTGTAAGCTCCAAGTGGGAGCCGAGAGACATGGAGCAGGAGGGCATAGAGACCTGTGAGTCTTCCAGGATGGAGCTGGGAGACAGGAGGGACAGGGTCACAGAGTCCCTCAAGGGCTTAAAGAAGCTGAAGGAGGGTTTATCAGGAAGTGCCTAGAGACGGGTTCCAATAGAGGGAGGGGAGGAAATGCCTTAATAACTAGAGAGTTGCCTACGTAGTGTGGCTTTGGTAGATGTGGCAGGCTCCAGGAGCTGGACAGAGGACACCCAGTAGGTGAGGAGGGACAGATGGTCAGAGCAGTTGGAAGGAAGAAATGGCTGATGAATAAGATTTTAGAATTTGGAACCAGATATGATGGGTGGCAGAAGCCAGCAGAAACAAATGATTCGTACACACTTTAAGGCAGCCACATCAGCAGCTTGAGTCAGTTTGGAATGTTGAGATGTGGGTATGGCTGAAAGGTAAGTGTGGCATCCTCAGGAAGGGAGTGGTGTTTGGAGACCCTTGTATGTTGGAAAGTAGGTCAGGTGTTGAAAAGACAGTAATAGGTGACCTGACCCGAAGTTATTCAGGTATGAGAAGTTGAGCTGCGGCCTGAGGTACATTCTTATATGAATGCATGGAGGTGTAGCCTTAAATGTCTTTTAAATAAACATTGATTTTGAATGCTATCTTTCATACACTGACTCTAGAAGGCCCAGAGATAAGTTCTGAGCTCTGGCCATCAAGGCAGCCATAGCAAGCAGTGTTAGCAGTGGTGGCTGGCAGCAGCAGAGAAAACAAAAGCAAAATGAATAAACAGCACAGAAAGCTCACACACTCAGAGGAAGCAAAGCATGCATGTGGTGGCTCCTACATTTGACTGAGCTTTACTCATTCCCGTCTTGCCTCATGTGTGTACAACAAAACTTGCAGTCACACCAAAAATATAGACCCATCCACAAACCTAGACAGACAGAATTTTCCAAGCAACCAGGACCAGGCAGGTCACAATGTCTTGCTTTTGGATGTTGTAGTTGGATGGTGAGAGGAGGATCATGTTCTGCTTTAGAGGGTTTTGGGAGCTCCATTCTCAGGGATGTATTTGGAAGGCTGGCAGGGGAAAGGGTATGTCACATTGTGTAATTTGGAGGAGAACTGTCAGCCATCCTGGGGTCAAGCGGATAGGAGGAGCAAAAGAAATTGAGGCTCTCACTTTCGCTAATAGGTCCCTTCGCAGCAAGAGGATGGGACAAGTTGGTACCACCAGGAAGGAGTGGGTAAGGTGAATGCCCCTAAAGATACAGCGAAGCAGTTTGGTGAGGCAGGTGAGGCCATCCATCCCCGCTCCCTGACAACAGGGGAGTAAGGACAGGCAGGTTTCTAAAATTCCATCAGGAATGAATAGGTGGCTCTGATGTCCAAAAGGAAAGAGATAGATTACCCTGATATTGTGTACCTGGGGCTTCTTGTCAGAGGTGGCAGTGGTGAGGCTAAGGGAGCCTAGACCCCCCCAGTCATCCATGGCCAGGCCTAGGAGGTCAGCTGAAGGGATCTGGGTTTGATGTCCTTATGCCTCAAGGGACATGGGGTCAGACAGCATGGCATCTTGGACATAGTCCTGGCGGTTTACAAGGGTTCGGACAGGCCCATGTCCAGTGATCCTCCTGACCGCATTTGAAGCAGGGACTTTGGAAAGCTAGGAAGCCTGTTGCTGTGGCCACTTGAAAGGTCTTGACTAGCATGTGGTGGTTTTGGTTTTGGGTCTTTTCATCTCTCCCATGGTATACCTTAGAGGCCACTACTAAGATTCTGCCTGTGGCGTCAGGGGTCCTGTCTCTAGATGTTTAAGTTTGGCCCTAGTATCAGGAAAAACTGGAAGAATCTGGGATTTCTGGATGCAGATATTGGTGTATTGTATGATGGTCTTTATAAGGTGGTCCAGGAATTGGGATGGGTTTTTGTCTTTGTCCTGAGTGACCTCTACGATGCTTTCATAATTTACTGCTTTAAGGGCAGCTGTACAGAGACCAGCAAGTTATACACTGATTCCCTAGCAAGGATGTCCTTGGGTATTGTAATTTCATTCAGTGTCCTGGTCAGGGACTGCCTCAGCCCCCTGGATGGTTGGCATTAGTTTTGGTGGATTTTGTTTATATGTGCCCTAGCCTGGTCCCAGACTTATCTGCTGTCCTCAGGGAGGTTGTTGGTGAGAAGCATATAAACATCATAGAAGGTGAAGTTGCAGGATTGGGTAGTGCACTGGAATTCTTTAATGAAGGTGGAAGAAGTAGTGTGTAGGGCCCCATTCTCTCTTCTATTTGAGAGAGTTCACTTAGTGAGAAGGGGACATGTATCCTGACCAAGCCATCCACCGCAGCCACCTGCAAAGGGAGAACTGTGGCAGGTTTAGCCTGGTTAGGAGGTAGGGGGTCCCATGGCAGAGTTGGTGTGAGTAGTGGAAGGACTAAGGGCTGCATGGGCTGAAAGTGGGTGCCTGAGAGGGTTGCTTTGGGTGGCCTGTCGCTGAGGGAAAGAAGCGGGAGGGAGGCTTATTAGCATGATTGAAAGTGGTGGAGGAACCATCTGGCTGCATACTAGGAGGAGCTGTTTTTCTGAAGTTGGCTTAGGCCATGTGGTCACTTATAATCAAGATGGGAGTGACCTGACATGGCAAAATCCATCCTTTCTAACCCTAGGAAAGATGGCTGTAAGCCCTGTGGCTGCCTCATCCCAGTGGGAGGATAGTAGCTAATATGGCAGCAAACCATGTGTTCCTTTAACATTAACATTACCTATGTGTAGATTTTAACTATCAACCCGGGTTGATATGAGTTTTTTAAGTTAACCCTTTTGTTACAGATTTTGCCGGTTTTTAATCATACCCAGCATGCTTACAGATCTTGAGGTAAGATTTATTCTTTAGCAGAAGTTTTAGAGAGTTAAACCAAACCCAAAAGAGTATGAGATGAGTAGCTACAGTCCCCACTGTGAAAAGTCTGTCCCTTTATTTTGGTTTGCTCTTCTTTCTCTGTCACAGTCAGGTGGCTCGCCTGATATGGGACAGAGATTCTAGAGGAAATCTTTAAACAATCAGGCTTTGATCTAGAGGGGAGGCAGCCATACCTCAACTTCAGAACCAGTTTTTGATTGAAGTGGGAAAGCACAAAATAACAATCTAATGCCCTCATATCTAAAAGACACCTGCCTGAATCCTTGTAAAACTGAATCTAGTAAACTGAGACCAAAGAAAGATGGGAGGAACCTTTTGAGCCTAGGCTACAGAGAACACTGCAGAAGGGAGCTGAGAGATGTACCTGCCAGCAGAGAGTGTTGGGAGTACATGCACCCTGTGGCTGGCCTCCTCCTTTGCTTTCTTCCCCTCCTGCTAGTTCTGGCTCTTGGTTTCCACAATGCAATACCTTACACATTCATCAAAGGTAATTCAAAACACAGGACATTTACAGTGTGTCGTGGTGACTGGGGAGACCAGATAAACAGTGTTTGGAGCTGAAAGACCTCCGCAGAGGAGAGACCCTCACTCAAGTCTCGGGATAACATGACCCTGAGAACTCGAGAGAGACCGTCCTTGCTGCAATCACATGAGGTTTATTGAAGTCCAGCGCTGGGGTCGAAACTTGTATCCCACGCAGGGGTAGAGGAGTTCGACCCCGAGTGGCTGAGAGAAGGGGTTTTTAAGGAAAGCAAACCACATCCCGGGAAGGGGGGGCAGTGCATCATTGGAGAATACCATAAATACCAGTGAAGAATCATAAGGGAAATACCTGGTTTCTCAAGATTGTTTATAAGTTGGAAATTACCAGTGAAGAATGACGAGGGGAACATCCGGTTTCTCAAGATTGTTTATAAGGTGAAAATATTTAACTTTTATGTTTTTATGGTCAGTCAGTTTCTGAAACAGAGTCACCCTCACCTTAGGGCCATAAATTCTTTTATGGTCAGCCAGTTCCTAGAATAGAAGAATAGTATTGCAGAACTGGCTAGCCTACATTTTTGGCTCTACTCTACCTGCTAGGGGTCTTCTACTTTACTTGTTAGGGGGTCAGGCTTTATCCTGGTCTTTCAGAGCGAAGAAAGGAGAAATAGGGAGTGTGGAATCTCTTTTTATTTCTCTGATCACTTGCCCAAATATTATTAGGATCTAGGATGTCATTCGATGGCCCTTTGTATTGATTATCTCAGGGGTATTATGGTATTGTGAAAGTGAATACGTTTAGGGCCCTTCAGGTCAGGTGTCAGGTGGAGAGGCTGCAGGTTTTTTTAGGAGGCATCCCAAGGGGTAATGTGAGCTATGGAAGACACCATTCCCAGGGATGAGAGAGAGGAAGGAAAATGTCACTGCAGCCTGCAGTCTCTGGTGTCCCCAGATCCCAAGGGGTGGTGGTGGGGAGCTTTCCAGGGTAGAGATTTCCAGGGTAGGGATTTGTGGGATTTCAAGTCCCGAGCCTGGAATTTTTACTCTGTAGGGTGGGGGTGGGGGCTGGCCATAGGGCAATTAGAATGTTTTGTGGGTGGAACCTGGTAGTCGGAGGTCCTTGGGGGAAGAGCCTGGCCACTCATGTGCCTGGAAGCACTTACTTTTTTTACCCCCTTAACTTTTTCCAAAATTGTACTGTGCTTAAATATGACTAAAATAAATGACTGGTATCAGAGTTTGAGCCAGTGATAGCTAAGTGGAGCTGAACTGAGTTTCCCTTCTGGTCTTAAAGCCTTCAGGACCCCTCATCCCAGTCCCACGCATGGTGGCAGATACCTTTAGTCCCAACACTCAGGAGACAGAGGCAGGTGCATCTCTGAGTTCAAGGCCAAGCCTGGAGCAAGTTTCAGGATAGTGAGAGATGCTACAGAGAAGCCCTGTCTTAAAACCAACCAACCAGCCAACCAACCAACCAAAGTAATGGAACAAAAACAAGAACCCCCCCAAAACAAAACAACAAAACAAAACCAAAACTCGGAGGTGACATTATGAGACAGGGAACCTCCAAAGATTCAGTTGAGTTTGGTCAGCCAGTGTTTACAAATGGCCGTGAATGTTGGGGGGGAGAACTTGCCGTAACCTGCAGAATTATGAAAACAAAACCGGAAAGTGATGACAGGCAGCTTTATGGCTTTCTTTGATGGCCTTTCTGGCATCAGCACTGACACTTTTTTGTTTTTTTGTTTTTTATTTGAGACAGGATCTCAATATGTAGCCCAGGCTGGCCAATGTAGACCAGGCTAACCAGTCTTAACAGAGATCCTTCCTCTGCCTCCCATACTGGGATTAAAATTATTCACCACCAAATCTTATCTTTCCTTTTCTTATCTCTTTCTTCCTTTCTTCCTTCCTTCCTTCCTTCCTTCCTTCCTTCCTTCCTTCCTTCTTCCCTCCCTTTCTTTCTTTCTTTCTTTCTTTCTTTCTTTCTTTCCTTCCTTCCTTCTTCCCTCCTTCCCTCCCTTTTCTTTCTTTCTTTCTTTCTTTCTTTTTTTCCTTTTTCTTTCTTTCTCACTCTCCCTCCCTGCCTCCCTCCCTCTCTTTCTCTCTCTCTCTCTCTCTCTCTCTCTCTTTCTTGCAGGCATTTTCTTCCTTAATACTTCTTTGGTCTCTTACGGTTATAATTAATCCTCTCTAGACTTGAACTAAATTAGCATATATGTTCCTGTTAAGGAGTGGTGTTTTATTAACATTTATAGATGAAATGTATGGCTGGAAAGATGGCTCAGCAGTTAAGAGCACTGGCTGCTCTTCCAGAGGTCCTGAGTTCAAATCCCAGCAACCACATTGTGGCTCACAACCATCTGTAATGGAATCTGATGCCCTCTTCTGGTGTGTCTGAAGACAGCTACAGTGTACTCATAAAATAAATAGATCTTTAAAAAATTAAAAAACAAAACAGGGGGCCTTTGAGATGGCTCAGGTGCTTGCTTGTTGCCTGGTATGATAACAAACTCCGTTCATCCTACTACTCTGGAGGCAGAGGCAGGAGGATCCCTATGAGTTCAGGGCAGAGCTGGTCTACAGAGTGAGACTCATGACCATCAGGCTACACAGAGAAATCCTCTCAGAAAACTAAAAGTGGAGCTTGCTCTCAAGCCCAGGACTTGGCTCCGTCTCTGGAACCTGCACTGCTGCCTATGCTCATCCTCACACAGTTCAGAGGGCAGGAAAAGTCTCTATTTAATGTAAAAATTCAGAAACCGTTGGCAGTTACGGCAGTTTACCTTTCTATTATCAAGTTTGTGTATGACTCGTGTGACTGTGCACATGCCATGGTACATGTGAGCACCAGAGGACCACTTTGTACTGTCACTTCTCTCTTCATGGTCCCAAGATCAAGTCCAGGTTGTCCAGCTTCGGTGGCTTTATCTATTGAGTCATCTCACCTGCTCCCCAAAATCATAGTTTTTGGTTCCCTCATAGTGTGTGAAGATTTCGGCTTTCCGTGAGTATCAGGTCCTTAGTATGGTTGGTTGTCTTGGTCCTGGCGTATGTCATACTGAGCTGTGACCTGACAACCAGTGTGTCAGTTCCTGTGTTCTGATGTCTTCCTTGAGAAGGTAAGGGCAGTGTGAAGCTGACTGGGCAAAGATGTCACTCCAGCTGCCTCACATCAGCTCTCTGATGTTCTCCATTCCCTCAGGTTTTTCCATGAGCAGAAAATACTGCAGAAGGTCTTTGGAGGATGGAGGGAAGAATGGTGGATCTCCCAGAGGGAGTGGAAGCTCTGCGTTCGAGCTGACTGTCACTACAGGTTGGCTTTTATGTCTTATTCTTTATGCCTATTGAAATGCAGATTTTACACGGTTTCACACAATTACTCAGTATCTTGTTCCTGTTCCAAAGGAGTAAAGTTTTGGATTGCTTTCTAGCTTTTAAAAAATCCTTTTGAGGGTAAGTAAATCCTTACTTATTTTTAGTTATGTCTGTGAACACACATATGCATGCTCCTCTGATTCAGACAAAAGTTAGCCGTGCTGAGGATTTGGGAGCTTTACTCATGGATTCCATATATTTCTAAATCTGAGAGTTTTGTTTTGTATAATGATTAGTTCTAGCATAATGATTTTGATCAAGAAAGGGTATGTCCCACATTAGATGTTTGGAAAGTAGGCTGGATCAGGTAGCTGAACAAGAGAGCACGTGGTTACGCTTCACAAGGTCATAAGCTAATTCCTAGCACCAGAAGCACAGTTTGAAAACCAAGAGGACGAAAGAAGGATCTTTAATGCCACTCACATTGCAAGGAATAAATGGAGAGGAAAGTAAAATGAGGGCAAATGAGGTTACTTAGCAGGTGAAGACCCTTGCTGCCGCCTGACTGCTGGATCCCCAGAACCATGAAGGAGAGAGCCAGCTTCCTTCTGCACATTGTCCTCAGACCTCAGCACTTCCACTGTGGTCAGACCCCTCCACACAATTAATATAATAACACAGTTCTGCTTTGTTTTGTTTTGAGAAAGGGTCTCTATATAGTCTTAACTGTCCTAGAACTCTCTCCGTAGACCAGGCTGGCCTAGAACTCACAGAGATCCACCTGCCTCTGCCACCCAAGTGCTGGAATTAAAGGAGTATACCACCATACCTTTGGTTACATAATTCCTTAAAGATACATTTTTACAGATTAAAAAGCAAAAAAAAAAATTATACCTATGTTTGTAAGATGAGATTCAACTCTAATATATAATTAGTTCAGATTGGAAAGCAGAGTTGTCTGGGAGCAGTGAAGTGCCTCTCCTTTAGTCACATGCTGCTGGAGAGTGATTCCTTTAAGGAGAAAAGTTTGACTGTAGTTGGAGACAGTGAATTTACTAAGGCCTTATGGGCTTGATTGGTTTAGGACCTTTGATGTTAATACAGGAACAGTGTGTCTGATGTGGAGCTGAGAGGGTTCGGTAGGAGTGCCTTACACTGTGGAGCACAGTGGGGCAGGAAAGAACTCACTGTGCTATGGAGAGGAGGGAAGCTGGTGTGTTAAGCTATTTTATATGTACGGGGGCTTTACCTGCATGTACGTTTATGTACCATGCACACAGAATACATCAGAAGCCAGAAGAGGGTGTTGGATTCCCTGCCATGTGGGTGCTGGGAACCTAACCCAGTTCCTGGAAAAGCAGTCAGTGCTCTTAAACATGGAGCAATCTTTCTAGCCCCAACTATTGTTTTCGATGGTTATACCATCAAGGGTCAGAATAGTCCATTACTTCCCAAAGAAATCCTTGTGCTAATTTTAGGTAGCACCCACATTCCAAACAACTGTAACGTCTACTGAGCAATTCTGTCAACTATAGCTTTCCCCTTCTAGAACATTCCTAAGTGTACAGGCGACTGGGTAGGAGTTACTTTGTGGTCTTACCTTAAGCCCCATTTGCATTTTGGTTCCTCAGATACTACTTGTACAACCTGATTTTCCAGAACTGGAAGACCTTTGTGTACCAGCAACGGGAGATGAGGAAGAGGTTTCAAAGAGCCGAGCATCATGGTGAGAGAGGGGAGAGTGTGTCTCAAGACACTTTGACTAGTTCTCCCAGGATTTCTGGGAAGGAGCATCACCTGGGTAAAGCAGAAGACATGCTTGATTTCCTTTCTATGTAGATCTAGTTGACTGTCCTGTCTGATCAGATGCTGTGTTTACATTTTGTGTAGTTTGGGTTCATTAGGCAGATGTGTGAGCTGACTGGACCTGGCCTGCTGGTTTGCCTTAAACGCAGCGAAGCATAAGTTCTCTCCCATAGTGTAGACTTCCTCCCTTCCCTATCCTGGTGTGTGTGTTCACATCTCCCTCTGAATGTACGCTGTAGTTAGGAGCCTTTTGTTAAAGTCATGATTTGCAGGTGCATTCTCCTACTCTGTGGTTTGTCTTTGTATCTTTTTGGTGTCTGTTGAAGTTCTTTCTTTTAGAAGTTTATTTTATATTTACTTCTTCTATATGTATTGAATGTTTTGCTGCATGTATGTCAGTGTGCCATCTGTGTGCTTGATGCTTATAGAGGTCAAAATGGGCATCTGTTTTGGAACAAGAGTTATTCAAATGGTTGTGAGCTGACATGTGTGTGCTGGGCATGAAACGTGGGTCTTCCTCAAGAGCATCCAGTGCTAGTAACTACTGTGCCACTGCGCCAGCCCTATCAAGATCTTTTAAATGGGGTTGTTTGTGTTCTTATAGAGATTTGAAAGTTTTGTTTGATCTTGTTGTTCTGGTGTTGAGGATATATATTCTAAGGCAAGCACAGTGCTAGAATGATCTCAGCTGTTTGGAAGGCTGAGGCAGAGGTCATATGAACTTAGGAACTCAAGGCAAACCTGGGCCACAGTGAAAGACTCCTTTCTTAAACAAACGTGTGTGTGTGTGTGTGTGTGTGTGTGTGTGTGTGTGTGAGTGTGTTCATATCTTCTTCTGTGAATGTATGCCATTATTGTGAGCCTTTTGTTAAAGTCATGATTTGCAGGTGTTTTCTCCTAGTCTGTGGTTTGTCTTTGTATTATTTTTAACTTTGATGTTTAATTGATCTATTTTTATTTTTGGATTATGTTATTAATATCACATCTTACCTGTCATGTCTGTGAACACTGTAACCTAAGACCACAAAGATCTCCTGTGGTTCTGAAGATTTGTAGTTTTACATATAAGCTTTGTGTATCTTGCAACCTTGCTAACTTCATGTTTGTTCCAGGAGTTTTTCTGTAGATTCTATTGGGATTTTAAAAAGTTTTTATTTTTATTTTATGTATATGACTATTTTACCCGTGTGTATGTATGTGCACTACATGTGTGCAGCGCCTGTAGAGTTGATGAGAGAACTTCAGATTCCCTGGACAGGTGGTTGTGAGCTACCATGTAGGTGTTGGGAATTCCTGGGTCCTCTGCAAGAGCAGCTGGTATATTTAACTAATGGCTGAACAGTCTTTCCAGCCTCTCTATTGGTTCTTCTGTAGATACTCAGACTAACTGGAAGTCAAGACAGTGGATTAGAGGTGCCTGCTGCCAAAGCTGGTTTCTCATGGAATTCTGAGGGGTCAAACTCAGGTCTCCATGCTTGCACTGCAAGCAGCTTGCTGACTGGGCATCTCCCCAGCCTTCCTTCTTTTTTATGGTGACACAGGGTCTTGCTAAGTTGTTCAGGCTGGCTTCAATCTTATCATCTCCTTCCCGAGTCTCTTGAGGGAGCTGAATTTCTTTGTTAAATGTTTAGTAAAATCTGATAAGGTCCTCTATACCTGGATTATTTTTGTTGAAGGGGTTTAGCGTGACTTCAAGCTTTGGTAGCTGTAAGGTGATTTATTCTCTCTTTAGTGAGCATCCAAGGAATCATCTCATTTTAATATGGCATCAGGTTTATGAGTCAATAGTTTTCTGTTATTATATTATATGGAATCTATAGTCATAAAGTCACAGTCCTCTTGATTTTTACATTCAGAGACCAGACCTTGCTGTACAGTTCCTGCTGATGTAAATGCTGAGGTCATGGGCACATGACCCTTAGAGCCCTCTTTCCTTCTGAGAATGATCATTCATGTCCATCTGCCTGTTTTATTGAGTCCTAGCTTCTTTCTGTGCTGTGATAAAATGCTGACCAAAGCTGACTTGGGGAGGCATTTTATCAAGGATGCCAAAGTAGGAGAGCAAGGCAGGAACAGAGTTAAGGCCATGGAGGAAGTCTGCTTCCTAGCTTGCTCCCCTTGATTCTGCATTGTGTCCTGTAAGGCGAAATAAACCCTTCCCATCTCAGGTTAGTTCAGGTCATTGTTGTATTGTAGCCATAGGAGGTAAGCAAGAGCATCAAATAATGGGTGTCTGTATCCACGGTCTTCTCTGTGGCTTTCCTGTCTCTGGTGCCTTCCTTGATTTGTAGTTCTGTTGTTATTTCGAACTTACTTCTGCAAGATTTGGTTTGGATTTGGCCTTCTCTCTCTAGATTCTTTTTGAGACAGGATCTCACTATATACAGCTCTGGTTAAACTGGGACACATCCACCACTCTTAGACACGTAGCCATCTCTCCATATTGCGTCTAGATTAAAAAAATGTATTTACTTTTATTATTTTTAATAATAGGCACATCTAAAACTCATAAAGATCAGTCTGTCTCTGTCTCCTGAGTGCTGTGTTTTAGGGCCTTTAAGTTAAGAAAACATTTTATTTGTGTACATATGTTCATACATGTACAAGAGTACCCATGGAGACCAGAAAATGTTGTTCATTCACATGAAATGGGGTTATAGTTGTAAGCTTTTCAAACTGGGAACTGGGAACCAAACTTGGGTCTTCTGGAAGAACAGTACTTGGTTCCTTTATTCTTTAATCCCAGCATTTGGGATTCAGAGGTAGAAGAATCTCTTGTGAATTCAAGGCCTGCCTAGACTTACAGGACAGCCAGTGCTACTTAGAGAGACACCAGAAAGGGGCACCACGCTTAACCAGTTATTCATCTCTCCATCTTGTTTTAGATTCAAAAAACTATATATTTATTTTTATTATTTTTAATGTGTGGGTGTGCCAGCTGATGGTGAAACACACCTGGAATCCAAGCACTTGGGAGGGAGAGACAAGTGGTTCTCTTGAATTTGAAGCCGGCCTGGTCTTCTGAGCAAGTTCTAGGATAACCAGGATACACAGAGAAACCCTGTCTCAAAAAACAAACAAACCAGGGCCAGAGAGATGGCTCAGCTGTTAAGAGCACTGACTGCTCTTCCAGAGGTTCTAAGTTCAAATCCCAGCAGCCACAGGGTGGCTCACAACCATCTGTAATGAGATCTGATGCCCTCTTCTGGAGTGTCTGAAGACAGCTCCAGTGTACTCACATAGATAAAAAATGTAAAAAACATACAAACAAAAAAGAAAATGTCTTCTGTAGTTCCTAGGTTGGCCTTGAACTTGTTTTTAAACTTTTCTTTTAGACAGTTGAGAACCTGGCTTTTTTTTTTTAAAGGTTTTTTTGAGTTATGTCCTAAGACATATTTCTCTTGGAACTTAGAAAATTATTTTATGTATTAATGTGTTGCCTTCAGATATGTATGTGCAGCATGTGTGTGTTTGAAGCACACAGAGGTCAGACGGAAACACTGGATCCCCTGGAACTGGAATTACAGGCTGTTGTGAGCTAGCATGTGGGTGCTGGGAACTGAGCAGGGACCCTCAAAAGCAGCTAGTGTTAACTGCTGAGCTGCCCTGCTTCTCAGGCCCTGGCCTTGAGCTCTTTCAGTTAAGGTTTCTAGAAACCCAAACCAACTAACCAACCAAGCAAAGACAATCTGTGCCTTAAAACAGTAAAAGAACTGAAATCAAGTATGGGTTTTGTTTTTTGAGACAGGGTTTCTCTGTGTAGACCTGACTGTTCTGGAACTCACTCTAGACCAACCAGGCTGTCCTGAACTCAGAGATCTGCCTCTAGAGTGCCAGGATTAAAGGTGAGCGCCACCACCATTCTGGTTGCATAGATTGTGTTACGTCCTAAGTGATGTGCATTTTCTTGTGCTGTGTCTCCTGCTGCCTTCCTTGTTATTTATAGTTATAATGGATATGGCAGAATGTTTGTAGTAGAAAGGGAAAGTCAGGTTTTTTTTTTTTTTTTTTTTTTTTTTAAGGTAAAAGATTGTTTTCACAGTTGGGAAAATGGGTGTCAGTGAAACTGCTTTGCAAGCAAACATGAGGACCCGAGTTCAATTCCTTAGAACCCACCTGAAATGCCGGGCACGCCTCTACTTCTAGCACCGGGAATCGGAGGCAGGAGGATTCCCGTGACCCTCTGGCTTAGGTAGTCTAGTTTAATTGGTGAGCTTCAAGTTTACTGAGAGGCCCTGTCTTGAAAAATAAGGCCAGACTTGGTAGTGCACACCTTTAATCCCAGCACAGTGGGAGACAGAGGTAAGCAGATTCTGTGAGTTTGAGGGTAGCCTGGTCTACCTTCCTAGAGAGAGTTCCAAACCAGCCAGGCTACATAGAGACCTGGTCTCAAAGAAGCAGGAGGAGGAGGAGGCAGAGCTGCAGCACAGTGGACAGAGTGCAGTTTACCTTTAAAAGCTTGTAAACATCTCCACTTGTCACTTGTCATTTTGTAACACTACACAGTATTTCCAGCAGAGGGCACCTGGAGGCTGGAGAACAAATACTGGTGGTGAAGATGGGCTAAGTACAGAAAGTCCGTGAGCTCCTATAACACAAAATAATAAATCCCTCCCACCCTTTAAATTTTTTTATTTTATTTTATTATTTTTTTACGTTTGTGTGTTTGTTTAAATGTGTGGGGCTCCTGTATACCTGTATGCTCCTGTGAGGTCAGAAGACAGCCTGCAGGACTGTGTGGGCTCCAGATGGAGCTCAGACTGCCAGGCTTGGCAGCAAACCCCTTAATCACTGGACCATCTCACTGGCCCTCTTTACCCATCTTATTTTTTTCAGATTTTATTTTCAATTATGTTTATATGTCTATGTCTGTGTGTAGAAATGTGCAGATGCCTACAGAGGCCAGAAGAAAGGCATCAGATCCATCTTGGAGCTGGAGTCACAGGTAGTTATGAGCTGCCCAGTGTGGGTGCTGGGAACTGAACTGGACTTATGCAAGAACAGTAGATGCTTAACTGCTGAGCCATCCCTCCAGTCCAGTTTCCAACTTTTTATAAAGATATCTCTTTGATGTCTCTAGATATGAAGCAGAAGATACGCCAAGCCTGGAAGTCCTGGTTAATATACGTGGTTGCTCGTAGGACCAAGCTTCACATGAAGACCACTGCTCTAGAGTTTAGGAGACGGACTGTCTTATGGTGAGTGTGGGGCACCGCAGGTCAGCAAACATTATTCTACCTCAGCATTGGTATGATGCTTTAATTCACTCATCTCAGCACAATGCTTAGAATACAGTTGATACCTATATACGCATGGACAACATTCAGCTATAATATTGAACTTTATATAATCATGGTTAATTCTAATTAAGTACTTACAGTGTTCTAAGCCTTCTTAACTTTGTGTATATAATTTTGGTGGTAGGGATGTGAGCTGGTTAGTCTTATGTCAACTTGACACAAGCTAGGGTTAGTTATCTGAAAGGAGGGAACCTCAATTGAGTAAACTCTACCATAAGACTGGGCTGTAGGCAAGCTTGTCGGGCATTTTCTTAATTAATGATTGATAGGGGAGGGCCCAGCTCATTGTACATTTTCCCTGGGCTGGTGGGCCTGGCTTCAATAAGAAAGCAGGCTGAGCAAGCCAGGGGGAGCAAGCCATTAAGCAGTATCCCTTAGTGGTCTCTGCATCAGCTCCTGCCTCCATGTTCCTTTTCTGTTTGAATTCCTGTCTTGACTTCCTTAACTAATGAGCCATGATATGGAAGTATGAGCCAAATAAACCCTTCACTCACCAGGTTGCTTTGGTCATAGTGCTTCACCATAGCAACAGAAATACCAATTAGGATGGTGCCACAGGGGAATGAATGTAGGGTCTATCACGTGGTTAATAAATACTCCACCACTGAGCTATGTCCTTAGCTGTCTTTTTTCTTTGTAGACCAGGCTGGCCTTGAACTCAGATATCTGCCTGTCTCTGCTTGCCTCTTAAGCGCTGGGATTAAATCAAATTCCACCATACCCAGATCCTCGGTTCTTTTTACTTTTTATTTATTTATTTTTTGACTTACGATGTGTTGATTATTTATTTATTTTATTCTATTGATTTAAATTATTTTATTGGATATTCTCTGTATTTACATTTCAAATCCCCCCCCCATCTTTATTTTGGATATTTGACTTAGCCAAATAGTTAGGGTTACAGGTCTGTACCCACAGGTGGGGGTGTGTATGTGTTAAAATGTGAAGTATTTCATTCAATTCTTGGCATAAAATATAAGTACATTACTACATACATTGTCATGTACAGTAAGGCTCAGAAAAGTTGAAGGACTTGTATAAATTATTGTAAATTTGTCATTGAAAAAAAATGTGGGCTCACTGTTTACTTCAGCCACTGCCCTGCATCTCACCAACATCACACACACAGGACAAAGTTTTCTCACCGGGGCTAATGAGAATGTTCTCTGAGAGGCCAATGAAGAATTCCTTTGGGGATGTAAGAGACCAGTGAAAAAAAGAAAGGAAAATAAAAGGGGAAGAAAAGGATCTCTCTCTCTCTCTCTCTCTCTCTCTCTCTAATAAAAGGGGAAGAAAAGGATCTCTCTCTCTCTCTCTCTCTCTCTCTCTCACACACACACACACACACACACAAACACACACTGGATGGATAAAGCAGACTTCAACAATTTCCAACAAGCAAGCTCTTTTACATACACACATGTATACATATATATACACACATACACTTTTGATGAACTTCACACACACACACACACACACACACACACACACACACACACACACACACATACACACAGTCACACAGAGTCACATTGAGTGGTTAGGGCAAAGCTCCAGCAAGCAAGCAGGCTCCAACTTTATTTTTCTCCCATAACTTATATATCCCAGCAAAACCTTTTAAGCAGTATAAAATTGCAATGTGATTATATTCTATTTTTCCTCTAGTGAATGATTATGAAAAAACAGTATGTTCCTTAATACCTTTACATAAAAAATTATGTAGTACATATAAAAAAAACCAAATTATTCCCAAGAACCCACATTTATTTGTAACTAAGCAACTTATAGATTAACAAAGTATGAGCAAGCAAGATAATATTCTCAGCCAGTTTTTCTTACTGGCAGGCAGTAGTTTGTGGTTACAAAGGATCAATCATCTTATTATTTATCATAAAAAGGAATTTTATGAAAACCTTAAAAGAATTACAAATCTACTTTTATATAAAACATAAGTCATTTCTATTTTAAATCCTCAGGGTGCACATCTGCTTGTTACCAATTTGTTACGTTATATCAGGAAGCTGAGGGCAAAAATGAGTTCAAGAAGTTAATCATCACCTTGACCTTGCTTCAGCTAGAAAGTTGGCCAGTGCTGTTCAGGCAGCCATTGTTCTTGTCCCCTGACCTTAAAATATTCCTAGCTCAACTAGGAAGAGTATGCATTACTGAAGTTCGAATTGTTCCCTAAGGTTTTCTACCTCAGAGCCACTAACAAAAGAATCTTCACCTAGCTTCATAGCAATCTACTTTTCCAAATGCTCTCTAAGGGTGGAGGTGTTGCTGACAATCTACTTCTCTAAGTTCCTTCCTAGGGTGGAGATTGAGTCAGGAATCTGCTCCAGCAGCAGTGCTTGAGAAAGATCAAGTCTGTTACTGTGAGTGCCAGAGGTGCTGCCCAGCGAGGGCCGGAAGCTCCCTGGAGCTTTTGTACAGTTCTTAGATTAAGTGTTGTGAAGACAACTACAGAGAAAAACTCGTGAAATCCTCAGGACACTTAGTCCCCGGGTTCTGCCTTTCCAAGGCACACTTATGGCTGTGCTAACTGGTGGCCGAATTCATAAGTTCTAAAGCCATTTGTTGTTTCTTCTCCATGGCCCTTGACACGAAGTCTACTTTGACTCTCTTGATAAACAAAGCCTCTTTATAACTGGCTCTGTGCTTTGGCCTTGTGACTCTCTGGGTCCTGAATGTCAGTGTATAAAAGCTCAGGAGAGGTGGGTACTGAGTACAACCTGCAAGTTTACAGCTATACTTACTTAGAACTCAATCCATGATCCAACATGTGTCACTGGGTTGTTTCACCTCTCCATATCTCTATTTTCTCTTCTGTGAAATGGGTTTACCATTAGTTATCCTTCAAGGTTGCACATGTATATGAAAGGGAGTTTCTTCCTCACTTTCTTTTTTTCTTCTTAATTATTTATTTTTTATTTAATGTATATGAGTACACTGTAGCTGTCTTCAGACACACCAGAAGAGGGCATCAGAGCCCACTAGAGATGGTTGTGAGCCACCATGTGGTTGCTGGGAATTGAACTCAGGACCTCTGGAAGAGCAGTCAGTGCTCTTAACCACTGAGCCATCTCTCCAGCCCTCTACCTCATTTTTAAAGAAAGGATCTCTCACTGGATCTGGAATTCACCAATTCAGCTAAGTTGGCTGGCCAACTGCTGAACTTCCAGGGAACCCTCATGACTCTGTCCCTCAGCATGGAGGTTCCAGCTTGTCGCTGAGCCTGAGCTTTCATGTGGGCACTAGAGATCCAGACTCAGGGCCTCATGCCTGCATAGCAAACACTACCATCTGAGCATCCTCCTGGCCTTAAGAAATGAATTCAGTGAAAATGAGTTGTTAAAAATGCATTTAGCTATTGTTTTAGTGCATGTTGACTTTTGTTTTTCTTTGCAGCAGTAGGTCAACAGGTATTCCTTTAGAGATGGCACTGTGAGGGAGAGAGACCTGGGCTAAAGTTCAGAAACCTGGTTTAATGTAATGGTCCTTCTCTCTTCTGGTGGGTTCCCTCAAACCCTGACTGATTCCATCTTTGATTTGCTCTTTCAGTTCCTGGTGGAGCAAGTGGAGATGGCGACTAGGACAAGCCCGCGCAGAGCGTGCTCTCCACGCAGCGGCTGTGAAGCACAGAGCCCGGGGCATCCAGCTGCAGGTTTGTTTGGTATATTCAGGCTTCGGTGTTCTAGGAAGGCTTCTGTCTTAGTCAGGGTTCTGTTCCTGCACAAAACGTCATGACCAAGAAGCAAGTTGGGGAGGAAAGGGTTTATCCAGCTTACACTTCCACATTGCTGTTCATCACCAAAGGAAGTCAGGACTGGAACTCAAGCAGGTCAGGAAGCAGGAGCTGATACAGAGACCATGGAGGGATGTCACCTACTGGCTTGCTTCCCTTGGCTTGCTCAGACTACTTTCTTATAGAACCCAGGTCTACCAGCCCAGGGATGGCTCCACCCACAATGGGCTGGGCCCTTCCTCCTTTGATCACTAGTTGAGAAAATGCCTTACAGCTGGATCTCATGGAGGCATTTCCTCAACTGAGGCTCCTTTCTCTGTGATAACTCCAGCTTGTGTCAAGTTGACACACAACCAGCCAGTACGGCTTCTCTCTGCAGTTGCTTGTTGGGAGTGCAGCACAGGGGCCTGGGGCAGTGGGATAGAGAGCAGTGGAGAAGGTGAGGCTAAGGGATGGGCACGGCTGTCAGGGATATGCACTTGTTCTCCATGCAATTCCCACGCAGAGCTGATTTCACTAACTTCATTATAAACTGACAAAAGTATGTTCTTATTGCATTATTCTTTCTCTGTAGCAAACTAGAAAATAATGCAGGCCAAAACCAAGACTGAAAAGAGAACCCTGCTGCTTTGTCCTCACAGGATGTTTGGGTTTTGATTTTTGAGTTTTGTTTTTTTTTTTAAAAGACTTATTTATGTAATATATATATATACACATATATATGTATATATGTTTGTGTGTGTGCTTTGTCTTAATGCAAGCCAGAAGAATGAATCAGATGTCATTTTAGATGGTTGTGAGCCATGTGGGTCCTGGGAATTGAACTCAGGACCTCTGGAAGAGCAGCCAATGCTCCTAACCACCAAAGCATCTCTTTAGCCCTGATTTTGTTTTTTGCAACTGGATCTCATGTAGCCTGGACTGTCATTGAACTTGCTTTGTAGTGGAGGACGGCCTTCACTTTCTTAGCCTCTTGCCTCCACCTTCCAAGTGCTAGGACCATGCTCGTTGACTGAAAGCCACTGCTCTGTGCTGTGAATATATGTTAAGAAACACACCTGGCCTCTGAGGTCACCGTTACACGCTTGGCATACACACATCTGTACATGAACAGACACATACTCATAAACAAATGGAATTGCCTGTCCTGAAGGCTGAAAAGATGATTTAGTGGATAAGAGTGCTTAAGATAAGATCCGGTACCTTCTTGCCTTCTCAGGTACCTGGACTCAGGTGCGCGCGTGCACACACACACACACACAAGATTATAAATAAGGATGGGGAGATGGCTCAGCAGTTAAGAGCATCTCTGGCTGCTTTTCCAGAGATCTTGAGTTCAATTCCCAGTAACCTCATGGTTGCTCACAACCCTCTGTAGTGGGATAATGACATCTGACGCCCTCTTCTGGCATGAAAGTGTACATGTAGATAGAATAGTCATAAATAAATCATAAAAATAATTAAGTTAAATAAAAGAAAATAAAAATAGAATAAATAAAAAGAAGAAAGACTCCAAGTGAAATTTTAGCATGAAGGTAGCTAGCTAGAGAGAGAGAGAGAGAGAGAGAGAGATTTATTTTACATTATGTAAGTTTTTTTCCTTCATGTATGTTTGTGTGTGCACTATGTATGTGCCTGGTGTCCATGGAGGGCAAAAAAGTGTTGAATCCCCTCCTTGGGCTGCAGATGGTTGTGAGGTACCATGTGGGTGACAGACAGGATTTGCTCATGGAAAGGTTAAATGTGACTCCTGGCTTTGGCTGAGCAGATGCAACAGTGGAGTTGCCATTCACTGACATGGGACCGCTGAAGGAGAAGCAACCTTGTGGGGAAGAATGGGAGGAGCTGTGCTCTTCACGCTGAATGCTCAGCCTGATACTTCCTTAGAGTTGGCACAAGGAGGTACAGAGATGCTAAGGAAGCATGTGGAGTGCTGAGAAAGGGTCCAGGCAGGAACATACCATCCTGAGTCCTTGGAGAAGGATGGCTTTTAAAGCCAGGTAACCAAGTGACCAAGTACAGTGAGCAGAGTGACTGGAGAGGCTGTGGGATAGGCCTTGAGAAGTCATCAGCAGGAACAAGGATCCACCAGAGAAGGTGCTGTGTGCTGGGTCAGTGTGAGGACAGACGTGACCTTTGGGCTGAGCTACGTGGAAATGGTGATAGATTTGATAAGCAGTTTCGGTGTGTGCTTTCAAGAAAGCCTGGTAGGGAGAAGTTGCAAAGTGGCTATCTGAAGCGTCTGGTAAGGAAAGAACAAGTGTCAGACATAAGGCACAGTGTGTTAAAGGGTGAACCTTTGTATCTAGGACTGTGTCTGCAGATCCCGAATCACAGAAAACGTGGATGATACATACTCCTTAGCCTGTTTAACCTATTCTTCATGGGTATTTGTTTTTTGAGGATCTTATCATGTAGCTCTGGCTGTTCCGAAGTCCACTTCATAGACCAGGCTAGCTTCACCTCATAGAGATCCCCTTGCCTCTGCCTCCCAAGTTCTGGGATTAAAGGTGTGCATCACCATGTCCAGCCATTCTTCTTCTTTATCCACAGCCTCACGGAGGTCCACCTGTCTCTGCCCCTTCCCCTAGTACCATCAACACCTACCTCATTCTTCATGTTTTGACAACCATTCAAACACATTTTTTATTTCTTTTTAAATATTCAGGAAAAGTGAGGAGGGGCCAGGAGAGATGGCTCAGTGGTTAAAGGCACTGGTTTTCCAGAGGACCAGAGTTCAGTTCTCACACCCATATTGGTAGCTCACAATTCCCTGTAACTCCAACTTCTGGGTATCTGACTCCTCTGGCTTGCACAGGTACCTGCACACAAGTGCACACATATATAATTAAAAATAATAAAGTTCGGGATCTTATGATGAAGACCATGGTGGCCTCAAATTCATGATTCTCCTGCCTCAGCCTCCCAAATCCTGAGGTTACACGCAGGAGCTCTCATAGCAGTCTAAGAGTAAACATAGTTCTTTCTCTGTTTGGACAGTGTCTCGTGTAGGCCGTCCTAGCCTCCAACTTTCAATCCTCTTGTTCCTGCCTCCTGAGTACTAAGATCTCAGGCGTGTGGCACTGTGCCTGGCTTGTGCTTAATTTTTTTGAGCTACTTCAAAATTGTGCATGTGACATACACCCTAAGTCTACTTTGGTCGTAGCTTTAAAATAAAAAAGCTTTCTTTTATATAGCCACAATGTCATTATTTCCAGTGCACTTCATATTGATGTGACAGTGTATAACATATAGTTCATATTAAAACTGTGTGTTAGGTCAACCAGTCAGGAATACATAGTGGGATCCTGCTTCAAAAAGAAAGAAAGGAAAGAAAAGGGGGGCCTGGAGAAATGGGCTCATTGTTAAGAGTAAGTGCTGCTCTCATAGAGGATCCATGTTCCGTTCCTAACGCCCATATCAGGTCACCAAAGCCACCTGCAACTTCAGCTCCAGGGGCTCTAATGCCTCTGGACTCTGAAGGGTCCTCTGATGCGCACGCACAAATTTTAAAAAGAGGCAAACATAGCAGTGCACGTCTTTAATCCCAGCACTCAGGAGGCAGAGGCAGGCAAATCTCTGAGTTTGAGGCCAGCCTGGTTTACAAAGTAAGTTCCAGGGCAGCCAAAGTTTGTGTGTGTGTGTGTGTGTGTGTGTGTGTGTATGAATTGTGTCTATGTACCATGTATGTGCCTGGCAAAAAGAAGGTGTCAGAACCGCTAGAACTGGAGTTATAGACAGCTTTGAGCTACCTTGTGGGTGCAACAACCACTGAGCTATTTCTCCAGCCCCCTCATTATTTCTTTTTTTAGGACAAAATTTTTATGATCCATGATTGCAATGAAGTGTCACAGAAACTTAAATCAGAACAGCCATTGACACCAGTGTTCTGTCCATTTGATTCATCATCCTCTAAAGTTTCCAGAGCTGCATCTCTCCTTCTCCTAAGTGTATTTAGGAACAATTTCCTGTCTTCCCTCTGTTCACCAGCCCAGCTCTGCTCTAGTTCAGAAGTTTTCTTCAATTCCACCATGTACTTGCAAATTGCTTTTTATAACTTCTCTCTCTCTCTCTCTCTCTCTCTCTCTCTCTCACTTGTAACTCCACACTCCCCCACCCCAATTTGTTTTGTTTTGTTTGAGGCAGAATCTCATATAGCCCAGGCTAGCCTCAGGCCCACTATGTGGCTTCAAATGCCGTTTTCCTGATCTGGTCTTTTCAGGCTTGGCTACAGTGGCAGAAACAGCTTCTACTTAGCCAGCGAGAGAGAGGGAAGGTGGTCACCGCCTTACGACACTATCAGAGCTGGCAGAAGCGGAGGTCTTTGAAGGCTTGGCTTAAATACGTCCGTATCTGCAGGGTGAAGAGATGGCGGAACGGTGAGTTGGTAATATTCTTAATACAAAAATCATCTACCCTCTCTTTTCTGCAGCAGCTCTCCTTCCTAAGCTCCTCACCCTGGAAATGTAGGTCTGCTCCAAGTTCACCTCTACCCACTCCTGAACTCAGCTAGGAAGTTAATCTCTAGCTTGAGCTCACAGAGATTTGCCTGCCTTTGCCTTCTGAGAGCTAGATTGAAGGTGTGTGCCACCATGCCCAATGCTGTCACATGCTTACTTTTACTCAGTGAGCCATTTTCTGATGCTTGACCTGGACCAGCAGACTGCTCTTCGGTGACAGGGTCCTAAGGGAGATGTGGCTGAGAGAAGGGAAAATATAGAAGGTAGAACATGTGGGGATCAGACAGTCTTGCACAAGCTGTGTTTCATGCCAGGTGAGCTTATTGGGAAGTGAAGCATCTTATATACAGTTTCATGAGAGAAATGGACAGAGGCAGCATAAACTGTCATGTAATGGGACCACTTGGGAAGCTAATCAAACATTGTTTACAAGGGCAACATAGGGGATCATAAGAGCATCAGAGACAAAGCAGTCCCCTTGGGACTGCTGAACAGCACCGAATGAATGGTGGGAAGAGCTGGGTTCTTGGGATCTGAAGCCACACCCCCCCCAAGGCCCTGACACAGGCCATTTCTGGCTCTACCAAGCATGTTTCTGATTTTAGATTAGAAGCTGTATTCCTTTTTGGCATATTATAGCCTCAGGGAAAGCCTGGGCTCAGCCCAGTCCTCACCAGACACTTGGATTATTTGAGTTTGTCTTCCCTTATGCAAAAGCAAGCATGTGATTTGTGATGTTAAATTTTTTTGGATATTGATTTTTTAAGTGCAAAGGAAAGAAAAAAAATTATCACAGTTTCTGTGAAAAGTTTGGCAGTGAGGGATTCTCACGGATGCCATTATTGTGGTTTAGATTCCTTAGTGGTTTTAGAATTAGTTGATCCAGGGATTTTTCTTCTTTCTAAAGCCAGGCATATACTTGGCATAAGACATAGCTTATGAAAGACTCCCGACCCTAGCTTTTCTATCTTCTCTATCCTCTCATCTCCTGGCCTCCTCCCCCTTTAGACCCTGTCACTGAGAACATCCTGCTGGTCCAGGTCACCCCAGGAGCATGATCACTGATGCTTTTTATAAACAAGCTTTTTGAGTTTACACAGAAATGAATCAGACACTGGGCTGGACTCTAGGTTAGGCTCTCAGGCTCTTGTCCAAGTGAACCCCTTTTACCTCCTAGCCAACACTGCCTTGGCAAGTCCCCTGTATCTGTTGGGCATAGTGGTGATAGACCAACTCTGCAGGTGCCCAGGGCTGGGGAGCAAAGGCTTTTGGGCTGTTTGGCATGATGAGTGTTAATTGTGTGCCTCAAGCTACGGTCTGCTGGAGGTTACCAGATGTGAGCTCCTCAGTGTTGGAAGGATGTGTACCCTGAAGCTCGGGTCAGTGTGGCAGAAAGCTCAGAAGGCCCTTTGCCAGGATGATCTCCTCAGTGGTGTGTGACTTGAAGACTCAGCCTATCCAGGAATTACCCACATAGAGGCACAAACCATACAGTATCTTTAAAGTGTCAGTTACCATTCTGGACTATCAGCAACTAACCAGAAGCCTCACCCCTTGGGAGAACATTTTGTCTTTTGGTTTTCTTTGTGTAGTCCTGCCTGTTTTAGAACTTATTTTGTAGACCAGGCTGGCCTTGAACTCACAGAAATCCACCTGCCTCTGCCTCCTGAGTGCTGGGATAGAAGGTGTGAGCCATTACTACTCAACCAGGGAGAAGATTTTATTTTATTGCACATTCCTTTCTTGGTTTGGTTTCTGTTGCTGCGATAAAGCTACGACAAAAACCAACTTGGAGAAAGAAAGTTTATTTGCCTTATAGGTTGCAGTCTATTGTTATTGAGGGAAGTCAAGCAGGGACCTAGAGTATGTAACAGAAACAGACCATGGAGGAGTGCTGCTTCCTGGCCTTCCTCCTTTCTTCTGTCTCACTCAGTTACCGTTCTTATAGGATAGTACCATCCACAATGCACCGGGCCCTCCTATATCAATCAGTTACTAATTTAAAAGACATGCCACAGTTCAATTTGATGGAGACAATCAACCAATTTCTTCTTCCCAGATGTGTGAACTTGACAACCAGGATTAGCCATCACCCTATCCTAAAATTACAGACCTCTTTTCTTGGAGAGAGACTCAAGAAGTCCCAATATCTTTCTAGTATCTAGACAGCTCTTTTGTGTTGTAGTGTTTGGGGTTGAGCCGAAGGAGCCTCACATACTCTAAGCACATACTATCACTGAACTACACTGTCAACTTATTACCATTAATAAGGATTCTTTGTGGGAGTGTTCGTGAATCCTGCTCACTGCCATAAGTAGGGTTCAACCTTTGTGACCTCTCCCTTGGGGAATAGCACCCAAGAGTTATTTCTCTGTTGCAGAGATGGCTGTACAGTTCCACCGTGTTACTGTGCTCCAGATACATTTCTGTGATTGGCAGTGGGCCTGGGAGTGGAGGCAGAGCTTGTCTGCCCACCAGGCCCTGGTGGCGAAGCTGGCCAGGAAGATGGTCCTGCGGCGTGTCTTTGCACACTGGAAGCACTGTATCCTTCTTTGGCACTGACCTGTTCATCCCCCGCAGGGTGTCCTCAGTGTGAGGATCTGGATACCTTAGGCACCCATCCTTACATTGTCCATTCAAGTAATGTTCTTGACTCATGTTCAACTTCAGCTTAATTTCTTGTGTTTGGCGAGCTAGGTAGGTTTCTATTTCTGTGATAAACACCATGACCAACAGTAACTTGGAAAGGAGAGGGTTTATTTCACCTGACAGTTTATTTTCTATCATGAAGGGGCATCAGAATAGGAACTCAATGCAGGAATTAAAGCAGAGGAAATATCTTTCCTGGTTTGCTCTCCAAGGCTTATGAAGCCTGCTCTTTAAACAACCCAGGACCACCTGCCCAGTGGTGGGACCACTTACAGTGGGCTGGGCCCTCCCACCTTAGCCCTTAAATAAGAAAATGTCCTACAGACTTACCTGCAGGCCAGTTGGATGGAGGCAACTCCTCAGTTGAGAGTCCCTCTTTCTAAATAACTCTGGCCGTGTCAAACTTAGAAAAAAATTAATCAGCGCATGAGAGAAACCCAAAGCCTCACAGCATTGTCTAGTGGGGAAACAGGTGTGAAAGTGGGTCTTGATAATATGGTGTGTTAGTGCTATTAAAGGTTTAAATGGGAACCATCTTGTGTGCCCAGCACTCAGGAGCAAGGAGGCAGAAGCATCTTAAATGCAAGGCTAGCATGACCCTAGCTCCAGACCCTAGCTTCAGACCCTAGCTCAGACTTTTTTTTTTTTTTTTTTAAATAAAAGGTTTTTGGAATCCTAGAAGGTTCAGGCATTTGAAAAAGTGACCACAGATTCTTCTGGGAGTCTGAAGAATTCACACGCCATTCACACGGGTTTATTGATGAGAAGACTAATGGTCAAGAATATCTAGTCAGGGGCTGGAGAGATGGCTCAGCAGTTAAGAGCACTGGCTTTTCTTCCAGAGAACCCGGGTTCAATTTCCAGCACACACATGGCAGCTCCTGTCTGTCTGTGGCTCCAGTTCCAGCGCTTCTGACGCCCTCACAGAGACACACATGCAGGCAACCCACCAATGAACGTTAAAATACCTTATATATTTTTTAAAAATGTGGCCAGGTGGCACATGCCCTGAGTCTCAGCATTCAGGGCAGACACAGACAAATAAATCTCTTTGACTTTGAGGTCAACCTTGTCTACATAATGAGTTCCAGGCCAGCCAAAGCTATGTAGTGAGACCTTGTCTCAAAAAAAACCAAAACTCAAAAACAGGTGGTGAATGTGGCTCGTGGATTGGTCAGTGTGGGCTGGGGACCTTTCATAGAGCCCTCTGTCGGTCAGTGTGGGCTGGGGGCCTTTCATAGAGCCCTCTGTCGGTCAGTGTGGGCTGGGGACCTTTCATAGAGCCCTCTGTCGGTCAGTGTGGGCTGGGGACCTTTCATAGAGCCCTCTGTCGGTCAGTGTGGGCTGGGGACCTTTCATAGAGCCCTCTGTCGGTCAGTGTGGGCTGGGGGGCCTTTCATAGAGCCCTCTGTCGGTCAGTGTGGGCTGGGGGGCCTTTCATAGAGCCCTCTATCGGTCAGTGTGGGCTGGGGACCTTTCATAGAGCCCTCTGTCGGTCAGTGTGGGCTGGGGACCTTTCATAGAGCCCTCTGTCGGTCAGTGTGGGCTGGGGGGCCTTTCATAGAGCCCTCTGTCGGTCAGTGTGGGCTGGGGGGCCTTTCATAGAGCCCTCTGTCGGTCAGTGTGGGCTGGGGACCTTTCATAGAGCCCTCTGTCGGTCAGTGTGGGCTGGGGACCTTTCATAGAGCCCTCTGTCGGTCAGTGTGGGCTGGGGACCTTTCATAGAGCCCTCTGTCGGTCAGTGTGGGCTGGGGACCTTTCATAGAGCCCTCTGTCGGTCAGTGTGGGCTGGGGACCTTTCATAGAGCCCTCTGTCGGTCAGTGTGGGCTGGGGACCTTTTATAGAGCCCTCTGTCGGTCAGTGTGGACTGGGGGACCTTTCATAGAGCCCTCTGTCGGTCAGTGTGGGCTGGGGGGCCTTTCATAGAGCTCTCTGTCGGTCAGTGTGGGCTGGGGACCTTTCATAGAGCCCTCTGTCGGTCAGTGTGGGCTGGGGACCTTTCATAGAGCCCTCTGTCGGTCAGTGTGGGCTGGGGGACCTTTCATAGAGCCCTCTGTCGGTCAGTGTGGGCTGGGGGGCCTTTCATAGAGCCCTCTGTCGGTCAGTGTGGGCTGGGGACCTTTCATAGAGCCCTCTGTCGGTCAGTGTGGGCTGGGGACCTTTCATAGAGCCCTCTGTCGGTCAGTGTGGGCTGGGGGGCCTTTCATAGAGCCCTCTGTCGGTCAGTGTGGGCTGGGGACCTTTCATAGAGCCCTCTGTGCCCTACTCAGGAATTTACTCATCCTGATGCACTCAGGGCTTCAGAAGAGTTCAGGAGTGTTCATGAGAGCCAGTGCACTGAAATGTGTGCTTTAGAAAAGATGTTTCTAAGGACACTGAGATAGCGTGCTGTCAAATCTCATTACCTTCATTTTGAGCCTTGATGGAAGGAAAGAACAGACTCCTGCAGGTTGTCCTCTAACTCACGGCACATACATACACACATAGAGATACATGTCATTTGAATTACTTTAAAAGAGAAGACGGTCCTAGGTTAGAGGGGAGAGGCTTGCCCAGAGGGACAACTCAGAAGAGGAGAGAGCTGTGAGAGAAAACTGAGCAGAGCAGAGCAGATGGGTTGGTAGCTGAGAAAATGAAGAGTGTTGGATGAGAAAAGATCTGAAAACCAAAGTTATAGCTCAGCCGTCTGACTGGCTCATGATACCAAACAATGCACACTCAGCTTGCTAGGTGATGGTTCCAGATGCTCAGTGCTCGTAAGAAAGTGGTAGCAAGTCATCTCAGGCGCTTTAGCCATGCACCAAATGGGCATCAAGAGAAGACTAACATGACCTGGCTCTTTGATAGAACTTCCTTGGGTCACCAGAAGGAGACAGGTGACTGTCATCCTGCTTAGCAGGCCTGTCATGCTTAGAGCCATGCCCCTAGGTGGCTCATAGGAAGTATACCTATTGTGTCAGGGTGGAACCTTGTTAAACTGGAGGCCTTAACTTCCTGGCAGACATGCTACTACAGGCAGAAGAGGCTGCCCAGCGTGCGGCAGCAGAACAACACCACCAGCACTACCTGCTGGTAAGAGTACCAGAGTTTGGGGCAGCCGTGGGGGTGTGCTCTCTGGGCTCCTGCTCCATACTAGCCCCTGAGCATAGCTGGTTCTGAGTTAGCTGTAGTCTGTGTTTGCGTTTTGAAGCTAAGAAAGTGATGAATCAAGTCAAAGATTTAGAGTTGAAAGGGAACCTCAGAGGGGATCTGATCCTGGGGTCTTTACACTGTGGACCTCTTCTGAGCGACAGAGATCAAAATCTTCATCCTCAACCAGAGTCAAGGTCTGGAGAGTTGGTTCCTGTTTTGTGGGCTGCTCCTCCCTCAGGAGCTGGTCTTCAGGGAAGACTTTTAGGAAGCCCCGGTGCTCCACAGAACACTGAATACAGCTAGTTCTGTCTTAACCTCCTCTCTGGTACTTTGCTTCCATGGTGTGCATGTGATTGGTGACAGAGTTGGGAATGTGATCCCAAGAGTTCTGTCCTAGTGTCCTTCTCTGTTGTTTTGATAAACTATCCCATAGAAGTGGCTCAAATGGAAAGAATTAAACGGTTGAAGCCTGTCAGGGCAGCAGGAGCTTGAAACAACTGGTTGTGTTGCTTAGCTCCCTTTCTCTACTTACACAGTCCTGGATCCCAGCCAGAAGCGAGGTGGGTCTTCCCATGGAAGTTAATACAAGGAAGACAGTCCTCAGTAGGCAGGAACAGACGCCCATCTCCTAAATAATTGTAGATTCTGACAAGGTGGCAGTGAGTACCAACCATCACAGATTCACCTGAGTTCATTCTGGAAAACCACTTTTATAATTATGTAAATGAATATATTAACTCTTAGGTGGTTCCCAAGTCTGGGATTAGAGGCATGTATCACCATGCCCAGCCAATATTCAACCCTTTAGAAATTTTTTTTCATATGGGTCAAGGGGAGCCCCCTAGTTAGAGGCAACGCTGTATTTTCCTGTGAAGCCAGTGTTACTGAGAGCTTGCTAAGTTAGCTTCTATTAGGAACGTGGTAGAGAAACCGCAGAGAACTGGAACATCCCTGAACGACACTGGCTTCCAGCGATGCTTTTCTTGTTCGTGCTTCTATAGATTCTGACGCACCTTTATAATTCCTCCTATCGTTTTTCTGTGTAGTATTCTTGCTTTAGAGCCTTAAAAGACAACGTGACCCAGGCCCAGCTACGGAGAATGCAAAAGACCCTTGCTCACCGGCTGCATGATACTACAGTAAGAGTCCCCTTCCCCTCCCAAACAGGGCTTTGCTGTACGGTTAGCTCAGGCTGGCCTCAGGCTCACTGTGTGGTCTGGGCTGGTGTTGTGTTCACAATCTGCCTGAGTCCTGGAATCACAGGTGGGCACACTACGCAAGGTGCTTTATTTAGATTTTAGACTCCAAAATCTCATGCTTCCCATTTTCTTTGTTCGTCTGTACCTGCTGATAGAGAAATTTGTTTTAGCCATTTTTAGTTCTCCTTACCCACCCCACCCTACTCCAGTTTGCTAAGAAAACAGTACTTGACTTAGATGTTAGGGACTAGGGTATCGCTAGACAGTACAAGCCTGTGTAGTCCTGCACTTGGGAGGCTGCTTGTATGTTTCCACCGTAGGCAGTTCCCCTCAGTGGTTTGTGGATCAGGGGCGACCGCTCTCTTGATTGGTTTTATCTCCGAGTGTAGATTTTCTGTTTTAAATGATTGAGCACACAGGAGAACAGAGCATGGTATAATGATCTACGTACTAGGTAGACTCAACGTTTATTAATACTTGCTTAAATTTTTTCCCTAAATAACTTCGAAGTAAATTATAAACACCTAAACACTTCAGTATGCACTACCCCCCAAACGAGCAGTTTTACATTGTAGGATTTTTATAATCCTAACAAAATTAGCAGCAGTTTCTAACACCATCCAGGCCATTTCCAGATTTTCACAGTTGTCCTTCCTCACGTCTTTGCAGTAGGTCAGTCAGTGTTACACTTCCTGTTAGTCCTCATTTATTTGTCTGAAGACAGTCTTGATGTATAGCCCAGATTGTCTCCATTTTCCATCCTTCTGTCTTCTCTCTCTCCACACTCTAGAGCAGTGTTCTCTCTGCATTCTAATTAAGAAGTCTCAGATTCTCTAGAGCTACTAGAAGCACCTTTAACACTGGCCCGGAATATGTCTCCCTAGGCCAGCTGCTTTGAGTGGGCTGCTCCAGAGTGGGGTAGGGCTTCCTGTGAGGACTCACAGTGAGCTGGGGACAGTGCTTACACCGAGAGACCTCTCTTTTCTTATTGTAATAAACTCATTTTCTCTTTCTGTAGCTGCTTCACAGGTTCTGGAACCTCTGGCAGTCTCGAATTGAACAGAGGGAGGAGAGGGTTCAACCCCCCTCACTGCATGCAGCCCAGAGCCACTACAGGTAGGAGCTGGCTTCAGCCTTGGCCTGTCTACGGACACCTGGTTATTTTGATGAAGGGTTGTCTAAGAACCAATTACTCTGGCATTAGTTAGTGCCAGACTTAGGAAGGTCTTTTAGTCAGGCATGGACAGTGCCCTTAATCTCAGTGTTCTGGTCTGCACAGCAGTTCCAGAGCAGCCAGGGATACACAGTGAGGCCTGTGTGAATGTTTTCTGGCATCTTCTCTTGTGCACATGTCATAACTATACTTTGACACAGTTGCACAGGACTGTCACCTGGAACAAAACACAGAAAACAAACAAGCAAGCAAACATCCATCAGGGCCTTATCTTGGTGGAAGCCACATTCATAATGGCTCCTAAGTGGTTTGCTTTTGGTGTGTGTGCACTGTGGCTGGTGAAAGAGTTCAGCAGCAAAGTACTTGCTTAGCATAGGCAAGGTGAGTTTGAGCCCCTCTGCACTGAAGCAAAAGAAAAAAAAAAAAAGGAAAGAAAGAAAAAACATTCTGTGAATTGCTAATTTTTTATTATTTATTTATTTAGAGAATACTTTATTGGTTTTTGTAATTAAACCCATGTAAATAAAACCTTACATATTTCATACAGTGTGTTATCCCTGTACAAATGGGGAAAAAGTAAGTTCAACATTTCTAGACCAATATGGCTGTTAATTTCTGTACAATGCCCACTCAACACAGTAAACTGGGATACTTTTTTCCAAAGTTGACACCACAGCTAAAGGTTCCAGAAATTCAAATTATATATATGTAAATATATATATGTTTATATTTCTATAAAAAGACCAATAATAGCAGTATGTTATGCATCAATAGCAGCAACAGCTTTTCCAGGTTCTGCAGTCATTTGAACAAAATTATAGAGATATCTAGCACACTCTATTAAAAAAAAAAGAAGACGTAAAGAACAAAACCCCAGAGAACAGCACAGTTCTGTTACTCTTGTGGTACCTGGCATCATTTCTTTAAATTAGCTTCTCAATCATTATCTGGGAAGAAAACATTGTGAGCAACATCACTAAAAACAGCTCTGGTAAAGCACGGCCACCACTACGTATCATAGAGCAGGTACGAGCTATTTTCCGTCCACAGAGGGCTGATACAGCTCTGTCCTACATCTGTCATCCCAGAGGATACAGTTTAAAAGACATTATCTGAGACTTGTTTCTCCTTTTCCAGCAAAGGATGGTGTGATACAGCTGTGCAAAGAAACACACTTAGACAGGACGGTAGGATTTCCTTCCACTAGTGACACCATTCTAAGGACTCATTCTTTCCATGAGTGTCAGCTAAAAACCGTTATTAAAAATGAAATATCCCCAAAAAGCATATAACCACTGGATTCATGTGAAGATGACCTAGTGGAGACAAGCTAGACCTCACCTTACCAGCACTTCATCAAATCTGTTAGGTTTAGATGGTGAGACCTCCACAGGCGGAGATGCCAAGCAGTGCTTCAAAGCTCCAGACCACAGTCAAGCACGGCATCATTTACAACAGAAGCAGAAGCCGTGTGTTGCTCATCCGAATATACTCAAGGATGCTGACATCAATATTTAATCATCTGCTCACTCATCCACAAAGGGGAGATCAGTTACTACTGTACTTTATTGTGTTCAACCAAATCACCATGTTACAAAAATAGGAAGGTGCCATACTGAAAAATAAGGCTCCTCTATCTACACCAGATAGCATCATTTTACTTTCAAGCCTAGAAATGCCATAGACACATCCAAAGAACACGAGGGAGCAAAAGAAACCACAGCTGGTGTATTAACGGGACCACCCAGTGTCCAGCTGAGCTACTTCGTGGTTATCATTCTCCTCCTCCTTCTGGTGTTTCACACTTCTTAGGACTAAACTGTATGCACTTACAGACTGTCTGCACACTTGTGTATAAACCAACTGAAGATGCAGATGTTACAGAGGAGGTGCGAACCTGTGGAGCCTCATTGTAATTGGCGTAGCAGCTCTGTCAGTGTAAAATGCTCTATGCCCCTTGTGTGTCTCACAGGATAATGTCACAGATCACTTTACCCCTGTGGCTGCTGGCATTGTGTGACTTCACTTTCCCTGCCCACCCACTCCCGGGAACTGCTAATGTTAAAGGGTCAGGTTAGGAAGACATTTGGGACTCAGTCTTTCTTGAAATAGGGAATATCCTCAATTGTTTAGAACTGGTCATCCTGTTAACTGCATTTATTTTAAAGTAAATATCTATGAAGGAAAGTTAAAAACATATAAAAGAATGTATAAGTTAAAATAAAAGCTGCTAGGCCCCCTACTTCCAAGCCAGAGATGGTTGCATATTTAAAAAATGTCTTGACACCTTTTTCTTCCTCAGCTCATGGTGTCACCAGTGTAATCCGCAGGTACTGCCCAGTTTTGGAGCTTTTTATTATTGATTGATTGATTGTTCTAGGGATCCAGCTCAGCGCTTCTCACAGCCCTCCTCCCACCAAACCACTTCCCCAGCTTCAGACCATGTTTTTAATGAGTCAGTAAGAATCCCAGTATTCTGGGCTGGAGAGATGGTTCAGCACTGAAGAACACGGATTGCTCTCTCAGAGGTCCCAAGTTCAGTTCCCAGAACCCACAGAGTGACTAGCAATCATTTGTAAGTCCAGTTCCAGAGGACCCAGGGCCCTCTATGGACTCTGGGTACATGTGGCACACATGCATGCAGGCAAACACTTAGACACGTAAGACTGCAAAAGGAAAATTCAATTCAGAGTTGTCAAGGTATGTCTATTCTAAATCCTGTTTTACAAAGGCAAGCATATCATCCTCACAGCTGGTATCACATTACATGGAAGAGAGATCAGCCCTGGGTTTGGCCATAACTCCAAGAAGTTCGGAGATTTCCTATCCTAAATCCTAGACATACTGTGCTTGGTGCTCTTAAGTTTCCAAGTGAGCCATCAAGGGCTGCAGTGTAGCTCAGTGGTATAGGCCACTTGCTTAGCAAATGTCCCCTGCAAAGTTTCAGGTCAGACGATAGGTTCTTCACTTTCCTCTCTCTGAGAATGAAACTATTAAGTCCATGGGGTGCGCTGAACCCCCAAGAAGTAACTGTACCCAGATACAGCTGCTTAAAAACACAATAAAATCTTATAGCTTGAAACCTGGCAGTATTGATGCGCAGTTCTTTGGTTTTCTGTGTTTTGTTCCAGGATGACAGTCCTACGCAAGTGTGTCAGGGTGTGGTCACGGTATGTGCACAAGAGAAGATGCCAGCAGGTATGGAGCACAGTGAAGCAGACAGCTCAGCTGTCTACTAGTGGCATTTGGAAGATGCGCGGGGAAGGCCTGTGCAGTGGACCCGGCTCTGGTCTGGAGGCATCAGTCTGCACAGCCCAGTCCTTCATCGATGGGATGCTGCCAGAAAGACAGGCTCTTCCCAGCCTGTTGGGGCCATACTCAACCTTTTCTTTTCTGAACTGCCCCTCCCACTCCTGTCTCATGCCCCAAAGTGCTAGGATTATGCAAGTGTGCCTCTACGCCTGGCCCCCACGGAAGAGATGCCTACTGCACACCAGCTTTGCCTTAGATCCTGTGCCTGAGATGATGGTACAGCTGTGACACACACACACACAAAAGAACTGCTGTCCCCCAGCCTCATGCAAGGGTGGCAGAGAAGTGTGACTTGAAGGTCACTTCTGACAGTTGGGCACAAGTTTCTGGAATGCTAAATGAAGGCTTTTTAAAAATTCATCTGTGAGTGCATGTGAGAGAGATGTGTACAGGTGTGTGTGTGATGTATACAAGTGTCTACAGAGGCCACTTAGAGCTGGTTTTGAGTTGTGTAATGTAAGCTGAGAATCAAACTCATGTGTTCTCTGGAAGAGCAGGAATTGCTCTTAACAGCCGAGTTGTCTCTTTAGTCCCTAAGTAGAAGATACTGCTACCAGATTGAGACTGAATAGGGATGTTGGTTCATTTGATGATACTTTCATAGAAAGTGCCTATGTTTGGTGTCCTTGGTGGTAAGAGGAAGACACCAGCTAAACATCCCTCAGTTGTTTTGGCACTGCCATCTTTGCTCCACAACGTCATCTGCTGCCAATCTGACTGACTGGGATAGAGTGGGAGTTTGGAGCAGACTCTACCTAAGCTGTCTCTGTCCTTCAGGCCGCCATTCAGCTGCTAGTCATTCCCAAGTGTTCTGTGTGTCTGCCCCTTGCTGTACCTGTAGCTCTGAAGCTCATGGCCTTGCCACCGTAGGGGCTCCCTCCACCCTTGCCAGTCACTGCCTGTGTGATTAAACAGAGATTAGCATACAGTTGTGAGCCGCCATGTGGTTGCTGGGAATTGAACTCAGGACCTCTGGAAGAGCAGTCAGTGCTCTTAACCACTGAGCCCTGTCCTCGGCCCCTCATGGTACATTTTTAACATAGCAGACTGGCAAAGATCAAACATAATAACATTTCATTCTGTTCCTACTTGTATGAGAAGCAATCTTCTGTCAAGAGTGTGTCTCTGAACACTCACTTCACAAGGCCATTTGTTTTTGTCTTAGTTACTGCAGGCCAGAGCAGATGGTCATTTCCAGCAGAGAGCACTGCCTGCTGCCTTCTACACGTGGTACCGCGTCTGGCGATGGCAGCAGCAGAGTCAGGTGCTCCACACCAGAGCAGTGCGTTTTCATAGGTATGCTGTGCAGTTCCTGTGTCTGGAAGGCCTTGGCTTTGTGGTACTGGTTTCCCAGCCCCCAGTCCCTGGTCCTCTAGGTTTTCAGGAATGAAGGGTTTATGACCCATGGAGCAGGAAAAGGTAGCCAGTACCTCCCCCGGGACCACCTTCAGCCATCCTCCTTGCAAGTATTTTCAGAACACTTGTGGTTTATGCTCTGCTCTTCTTTGATGAGTACAATTTCCTGTTAGTGTTGAAATGAGAGCTTTGATAGAGTCTCACATTGTATGATTTCCCTGAAATGCTGTGCTCTTGTTCTATAAGACATGGCCTTTTGACGTCTTAGAACAGCAGTTCTCAACCTGTAGGTCATGACCTTTTCGCAGGGGTCACCTTAGGCCATTTGAAAATACAAATATTTACATTATGATTCATAGCAGTAGCAAGATTACAATCATGAAATAGCAATAAAAATCATTTTATATTTGGGGGACGTCACCACAACATGGGGAACTGTATTAAAGGGCTGTAGCATTATGAAGGTTGAGAACCACGGTCTTAGAAAAATGATCACTCACATAGTTAGAAAGGGCATGAAGCCAAGGGTGGTAAAGGTGCACATCTTTAATCCCAGCACTTAGAAGGCAGAGGCAGTTGGATCTCTGTGAGTTTGAGGCCAGTGTAGTCTACAAAGTAAGTTCCAGGTCAGCCAAGTGTGATGCAGAAAAACTAAAAACTAAAATAAAAAATGTCTCTCATTGGAAATGCTTGGCTTCTAGTCAGTTTTTCTCACTTGTGTGTATTTAGAGAGGCATTAGAGAAGCAAGTATTTGCTCTTTGGAAGCAGAAGATGTCTCAGCATCAGGAAAACCGCTTGGCAGAGAGAATGGTGAGTGGCTTTCCTTGGGGAGGGTCCATTGTATGCACTTGCCCTGGGGTACCCCTCAGAAAGTCACGTAAACCCTGGTCTACCTGCCAGGCCAGGAGCCTGGAAGAGTCTAGAAATGATAACTGATGTCAGCTGCCGGAAGAATATTTCTTCTGCTGGACACAGGCTCTCCTCTAGCCTCTGATTTGCTCTCCTTCTGGATTGTTCTGTTTCCTGCCTCAGGCTATACTGCAGGCAGAACAGCAGCTTTTGCGTAGGTTCTGGTTCGTGTGGCACCAGCAGGCAGCCGTGCGTCACCAGGAGCGACAGCGGCAAGCCATGGCCATCGCCCACCACCACAGTGGGCTGCTCAGGAGGGCTTTCTGCATCTGGAGGGAAAGCACGCAAGGATTTAGGACGGAGTGAGTGGCGTTTCTACTCCAGAGCTCCTCCCCCCAGGCCAGCTCTGGCTCAACCTGTAGTGTTGTGTCAGTTTAGGCTGGTTGTGTGTCCTGGAAATTCAGTTTAAACAAGGGACAGGACCTTTGAATCTATCTTTGGACTCTGATGGTCTGAAACCCAGCTACACCTTGCTTTCTGCCTGGGCCCCATGTGGTTAGTGGCAGGGCATATAGACTAATGGGCCCATTATCAGGTGGCTGCACACTTACTAGTGGGCAGGTTATGACAATTTTAACCAGACCACAAGGCTTCAACAGAGGCGTGCGTGGAGTCCATGTGTCCAGTGCAAAGATGTTCAGTCTTGAAGCCCCATGAGGTTTCCTGGAAGCTTTTGAATCTGTGTTTCTTGGGAGAGACCCAGATCATCAGGCAGCTTTTAAGAGAACCCTTCACTCCCAGGGCTCAGTGAGGATAAGCACCAGGGGCTGCAAAAGGGAGTTCTGAGGCACTCAAAACTTGTGGTCTAGCTCCTGCTGAGCTTCCCCTGTTTTTCCACAGAAGGATGGGCAGGGTGCAGGCTGCACACTTCCACTCGGCACGGCTCCTGTGTTGGGCCTGGAGCAAGTGGAGGGAGGTAAGGCTTTGGCACGGCACAGCCTGAGTGTGGCTTTTGGACAGGTGGAGCTGTTTGTCCATATGACTCAGAGCAGACAGATGGGTACCTCCATATGCCTGTGGACAAGGGCTACAGTGAGGCAGTACTCACTTTTGTAAGGGATTGGCTCAAGGTTTTTTTTTATGTGTGGGGCTATTAATAATCTGAACTTACTGACTGTAAAATTCCTGGTCTGGTCTGGCCATTCATAGAAACTCTACTAAGGGTTGTAACATTGAAGCCAATACCTGCCCAGCATTTCCTGTCAGGCACTTGCTCATTTGACAGCCACCAACTCCTAGGATTGAGGCTCAGTTAGTGTATTCCCCTTATGTGAGCTCACAAAATAAAAAAATCCCAGACATTGCTTCAGTGAGCTCCCACCTGGCCCTGGGCCCACAGTCCCCACTCTTCCCTGTGTCCAGTGCCTAACCCTGAGGATGGAAGAGCAGCAAAAGCTGAAGTGTGCAGCCCTGCACAGACAGCGCACCTTGCTTCACAGAGCTCTCCAGGAGTGGCTGGTAGGAGCCAGCTCTTTCTTCCAGGTCTCCTCACTTTGGGGTAGGGGAGGTTTCTGGAAGTGTTTATGTTCCTTCCCAGAGTGATCTGACAAGGCTCAAAACATCAGGTACCCCGGAAGTGCTACCTGAGGTGCCAGCCTTCCTGGAAACCTGGTTTCTCTGGGAGTTGGGCCTTGTGGAACATTATAGTGGAGTTGGGTGCTGGCCTTGGGATGGAGACCTTCAACCTCTTCCACTCTGATAGCTCTGGGCATGGCAGCCACTGTGGTAAATGTGTGTCTGAGGCCTACTTGTATAGGGAGAAGTGTGCGCCCAGGGGTGGCTTCCAGTCTTCATCTCCCACAGGCTTACCAGGACAAGGTGAGGAGTGTTCTACAGGAAGTGGCAGCCAGGGAGAGACAGCACAACAGGCAGCTGCTGCGGTGAGTCTTTGCTGCCTTTGGATCTGAGCAAAGACCTTCCAGAGTCAGGCCTTGCCTCAGGCCTCCTACTGCTCAAGGGTTGATTCTGGCTTTCCCTCAGCAAGCCATGCATCTTCTGGCCCACCTCAGCATGCCCTGGTCTGCCCTGTGCAGGTAACCTGGAAGGCACTCTCACACAGACCCTCACCAGAGACCCACAAAGAAGCCTGTTTGTCGTGTTCTGAGTGTTTCCCCTCCATGCTTCACACCTAACCTTCTGTACCTCCTGATGCACTGTGTCATCCCCACTCTTGTCTGCAGTCTCCCTGTCAGCTCCCAGACTGTCTGCCTCTCTAGAGACTGTCTGTAACTCTCACCTCCACCCCCACTCCTTGTAATCCAAGTTCGGAACGCATTCTTTCCCAGTTGGATGCTCCTGCTCCCTCTCCCTTTGTATTCGTTCAGTACACAAGTACACACTGTTCTGGCTGTGTGTAGGCCATGGCCCTTGTGGACTTTAAACACCATCACTCCTCTGAAGTCCCTTAAATAGACTAGAATGAGAGAGCAAGTATGTGCTGGGGTTCATGTGCCTCTTATCTCACTGTGAATCACCTGATTTGTTATTGCCTGGTTACAGCTGTGCTCCCTGTGATATCCCTGCTGAGGAGTCAGTGGTGGCCTGGTGTACTGCTGGCCACCTGGTCGCAGCTAGTGCCTGGTACTGAGCAGACACTCAGCATCTGTTGTTGGGTGTAGACAAGCTTGAGGGTCATGAGGCAGATGCTCTGAGGCACAGAGTCATTACTCAGGCATGGGGAAGAGTAAGTGTGCTTCACAGAAGCCTCCCAGGCCCATTCAGTCTGCGGTCACTCTCCTCACCTGGCCCATGTCATTGCAGGTGGGTGTTACATTGCTGGAGAGAAAACACCGTGGCCCGTTTGGATGGGGCCAGAAAAACCTCTCAAGCTAGAGTCCACTACAACAGGACTCTGTGTTCCAAGGTGAGGTACAAACTGGTTACCAGGGAGCTTGGGGCTCGCTTTACAGCCCTTATTAATTGGCACTTAATAAGGACCTCCCAGAGTGGGTAGGTAATCATCTTTCACACATGCTTGTCTGTAGGTATTTTCGTTTCTACTGAGTTAGGAATCACTGTTCGTTAAAAGAAAATGTGTCATATAGGAAGCAAACTAGTTCTTACCAGAACCAGTATCCTCCGTCCATGTGCATCACTGAGACAAAGCACGGGAGCTGCTGAGACTCAGTATCGCTGTTGGAAGATGGTGCCAGATCTTCCAGACCTACTGGCTCCCAGATTGCATGGCTCTGGAGGCTTGCTAGAAAGCAAAGAAGTTCTTGGTCATCTAGTTTGAAATGATCCAGACCACCTCATTTCCTTGGCTGGGGTAGATGTTGGAAATTTTCTGCAGTCCCATGCTCTGGGGATGAGTGAGGCCTTGGAACATAATACAATAAGTGGTTCAAACAAGAAATAGTCTGAGGCTATCCCTGGGTCACAGCTGTTCTGGAAGAAAGTAGACTGATTGTGGGGATTGTTGGGACTCCGAGTGGCATAGGTCTACCTGCTGATGACCACATAGTTCCCTGGGGAGGCAACAGCTGCAGTTAGTGAAGGCCGGTGTCTTCCCAGAAATGTTCAAGACAGCCCGGGTGGCCCCTGCCTTGGGAGGAGATGGCCAGTTCTGGTTAGGTTTAATATTCTGAAGAGAGACCACTCAGGTGGGAACGAAGCTGGTACTGTGCTTCATCTGGTTCCCAATTTCGTTAAATGTGTTTAGTAGTGGTGGTGAGATGTTCAAGCATGAGGAACTGAGTTCAAATCCCCAGCACCCATATAAAGTTGAAAATGACTGTGTGTAGCTGGTCTTTTTCCTACCTTTTATCCTTTCTGGTTTCACTTCCTACCACTAGATAGAAGAGAAAGAATATATATAGAGAGAAAGATCTCTGAATATAATTTCTTTCCTTTTGTTTCTTCTTTGAGCACAACTATTAACAAACTGCAGCCAACCCCCCTAAATGACCAACAACTACCAACTGCCTACCAGGGCTCTAGCATTTATATACCCTCTGAAAAGTTCCCAGAATTCCAAATGTCATAGATCTGCAACTGGTAAACCACACCCCAGCTAGAGCACGAGGCATTCTTCATCAGCTGCTGCAGACAGTCCGAAGCAGCCCCATATCCCCAAACCTGACATCGAAACAGAAGCACATTCTCATCACTACGACTGCGTGTGTCTGTGACTCCTGTCCTGGAGTTAGAGTCAAAGTAAGAGAGGATCCTGGGAGCTCGCTGTCTAGCCAGTCAACCAAAACAGGGAGGAGCTTCAGCCTCAGAGACTTTGTCTTAGGGAATGAATGGACAGTGACTGAGGAAGACATTGGATTTTAGGGCCCTCTACACCCACACACATGTGCATATATGTACACGCACACACCCCACACAGGAGTTTTGTGTTCTCTTTTGAGATATGGTCTTACTATGTGTGGCCCAGGTTAGACTGGAACTCACTCTGTAGATTAGGCTGGCCTTAAACTCACAGAAACCGACTTGTCTTTGCTACCCAAGTTCCGGGGTTAAACACCACACACTACCCAGAAAGGGTTTTGCTACTAGGTTTCCTGGGTAAGAAAAATATTCCAGGTGGTGGTAGCGCACACTTTTAATCCTAGTACTCAAGAGGCAGAGGCAAGTGGATCTATGTGAGTTTGAAGTCAGCCTGGTCTACAGAGTGAGTTCCAGGACAGAGAGCCAGGGCTGCACAGAGAAACCCTGTCTTGGGGAGAAAAAAAAGAAAACAAAAAAAGAATTAACATAAAGTTTAACATAAACAGATTATAATCTATGTAACAACTTCATTTCTTATGGCCCAATAAGAAGTTTAAATCTTTCTGATAGGACAGTCCCAGTGTCTGAGTTGTCAGATTTCCCAAAGGGATCTGAAGCCCCAACCCAGGACTGTGCAGATGGCTGGCTACTTCCTGGATATGTTTGAGAGCCACCTGTTAACCCCTCAAGTCTTACCTCAAAAGGACCCAGCATTGGTCACAGTGTGTCCTTGATCTCAAAGTATGAAATGGCCACTGTCTTTTCCCTGCCTGTCCACAGGTTCTGGTCCAGTGGCGGGAGGTTACGTCAGTCCAGATCTATTACCGACAAAAGGAGGCAGCTGCCCTCAGGGAGGCCCAGAAAGCACTGGACAGGGGTAAGAGAGGCCTGTGGGAACAAACAGTGACAGGAGGAGTGTGACATAGGACTTCCTAAGGCTCTGTGTGCTCATTCCTTGATGCTCCCATGACCAGGAGGCTTCAAACAAGAACTCATTTTTTTTTCAGTGCCAGAGGCTCTGGAGAAGAATTCTTCCTGGGCTCTTCTAGCTTCTGGTTGTTGCCCTCCCTGGTCTTCCTTGGTGATGTGTGTGTGTACACATATATATATGTATACACATATAATGTATATATATAATTATGTGATATGTATTTATATAATATATATATATATTTATTAAGTAAGCTTTTATCCATATCATACCTGAGATGCTCAGAATCCAGTAGTTGTCCTTGAGGCTGGACCTCAGTACCCAGTCAGTACTGAATAGCTGTGGTTTTACTGGGTCAGGAAGTGGGGTTGGCAAGGTAGTTATGCAGTCTAGCAGGTAGGGTGCCTCAGTAGCACCTAACTTTCTAGGAAGCCCAGAAAGTTCCTAGAGAATGTTTATTCTTAGTCCATGAAGCTTGAAATGCAGGTTTGGCTATGAGCAAAGGAATGAGCAGCGGAAGCCCCAGCAGCCATCTCTGAAGGACTTTTCTTAAAGGGGGTAGTGGCATAGGGCAGGTCCTTGGAACAAAGAATTTACAAAGCACAAAATACCATCCATAGAAGGGATGGAGTAGCATTGTGGTTTGGTGCCTTTCTTGTTTTGTTTTTGAGATGGGCTCTCTCTATAGTCCTGGCTGTCCTGTAACTCACTATGTAGACCAGGCTGGCTGCCAACTCACAGAATGTGTCAGCCTCTGCCTCCTGCGTGCTGGGGTTAAAGGCCTGTGCTCATTGTCTTGTCTGATATTAGACCTCAGGATTTCTGCCACACCTTTTCAGAGCTCAGGGAAGATATCGTTAGACGCAGGAGTAGACTTTTACAAAGTACAGGCTTGTAGGCATAGCACTTGGAAGGCAGGAAGAAGGCATGCTGGAGCAAGGAGCTTGAAGGCAGCCTGGGCAATAGTGAGCACCCTTCCTCTTTCTTCCTTCTATTCTTTTCTCTGTAAGGTCACATCATTTCTTCCTTCCCTTTCCTCCCCACAAACCACTTTTGCTCTCTTTTAAATCCTGACCTCAGCATAGTGTCACATGTTTTCAGAGCTGACCACTCAGTCGTGGGTAACCTGCTGGTAAGCTCTTTTCTGGGAAAGACTTTCTCCCACTCTCATCAGGTCTTAGTTTCTTAAGTAGTTCTCTGTATAGAGTTGAGGCCTCGTGGGCCTTTCCCCGTCCACTGTGACATGTCCATTGGTGTCCCTGTTCGGCTGTCCTTATTTGGGCAGTCATGTAGATGGCTTCTGACATTACTAGGAGACACATTTCCACAGAAAACTCCCTGATCTTTAGGTTCTTAGGATCTCTTCTTCCCCTCTTCCAAAATGCTCCTGCGCCTCAGGTGTGGGAGTGTTTTGTAGATGTCGGGTGGGTCTGGGTTCCATAACTGCATTTTGTTCTCCTCTACTTCAGTACCTTCCTGTTAAGTTGCTCCACAGCCATGATGCTGTTGAGGTAGCTAGGGAGATGGGTGAAACTGCCGATGGAGACCACTCAGTATAAGGCTCGTGACTGCGGCCTTCTCTGGAGTCTGTGTGTGGCCCCAGAACACGGCCTACACTGTGGGGCTCTGAGAGATGACTTTGTCATGCCCGGATCATATCTCAGGCTCACCTGTCTTCACTCTCTGAGCTTTATTTCCTGCCTCTTAGGATGAGGCTGGACCTTCTCCAAGGCTGGGCTCAAGCAAGAAGCTCCCTTTTGGGACTAAGAGTCTCCTTCTCCATGCCCAGCAGCTATTGGTGTGGCTCTGTGGGGTCTGGGACACCTGCAGTGACTGTGGACAGTTATGGGACAGCACTTAGGGATGCAGTAGCAAAAAAAAAAAAAAAAAAAAAAAAAAAAAAAATTCTAGTTCTATTTTCCAGACTGCAGAGATGACCAGGCCTGCTGGCCTTCCATAGCGGCCATGGATCACACATCCTCTCCACTGTCTAAGCCTTCCCTGCCACAAGGTCACTTATGAATGAGAATCCTGTACATTGTCGGCGGGTTTATATTTGCTTCAGGTCGTCTCCAGCGCTGGTTTCAGCACTGGCGGTTCTGCAGCCAGAGGGAGGCCCAGCAGAGATTCCAGCTGCAACAGGCGGCTCAGCACCACCGCTGGCAGCTGCTGGAGGATGGAATGGCTAGGTGGAAGGCATACCATTTGCGCTGTGTCAGAAAAAAGGTGAGGCATGTGGTAGCGTCTTTCCAAGCTCTGCATGAGGCAGGGATGTCTTGAGTAGGTGCCTGTGTCTTGGGGAGGGGTCTCCAGACAGAACTCTAGGCAGCAAGTATTAGTGCTGGGATTCTGCAGGAACAAGGCTGCAGGAGCTGCTGCAGGCTTCCCTTGGAATTAGGACTAGCCAGCCTCAGAATCAAATCTACCCCAGGAGAAGGCTGCTCTGAAGAGAAATCTGCTTTTTCCTGATCCCTGACATTTTAGATCTGGGGAAACTGTGGGGCTATCAGACCCCTAACCTGGGCAGGAGCCCTTGGCATCTGGGACAGCTCTTGGCAGAAAGCTGTTCACTTGGGTGGGGTGTCACCATGCAGCTGCCCCAGTGGCTGGGCATAGATCCTGAGTTAGGGTGTAATGTGTGGAGTCTAACCCCTTCTGCATCTGCTCTCCAGTTTCTGCAGAGGCAAGCTGCCCAACTCCTGGCACAGAGACTCAGTCGCGCCTGCCTCTGCCAGTGGAGGAAGCAGGTGAGAACCAGCGTAGCCCTTCTTGCCTATTGGCAAGACTTCTGTTTCGAGCCATCTCAGCCCCATCACATCTAGTTTAGTCTTTGTCCCAGGGCTCGATCCTTGTGCCTCCTCAAACCTCTCTTACAGGGTCATCTTAAAACACACTGGAATAATACCCCAAAATTAATGTGAGAGGAATTTTAAGTCTTTGTTGGTGTCTTGATAAAAAAACAGAAGGCCACACACAGTGTGCTCAGCAAAGCCACGTGTATAGTGTACCCTTGCTCTGGCAGGATGCCTTCCGGCCCTGCCCTGGCTCCCACAGCATTGTCCTGTGACCGCTGCTGGCTCTGTCCACTCACCACCTCTGATTGCACAGTGCATTCTTTTTTTTTGTACTGTTATTTCCGTTCATAGCCCCGAATGTATTGACTGTCTCGAGGTTAGGAGGAGGCCAGGGCCTGAATCCTTCCTAGTAGAAGGGTAGGTGTGTTAGCTGTGAGCTGAAAATGGCTGTTTCCTTGTTGCCTGTGTATCCCTCTGAGTAACCCAATCTCTCCGGCCCACAGCTGGCAGTCAGAAAGCAAGAACAGTGGGGCACAGCCCGGGCCCTGTGGTTCTGGGCCCTCTCTCTACAGGCAAAGGTAATGCTTCTCCAGCTCCCTGGCTACTCCTGCCTTCAGGGGCTACTCTGCAGGCTGGGTCATGGGATTCCCTCATGGAAGCCAGAGTCTCATCTCTTGCCCTTCTCTCCTGCAAGGTGTGGTCTGCATGGCTGGGCTTCGTATGTGAGAAGAGGAGGAAGAAGGCACGGTTGGAACGGGCTATGCAAGCCTACCACCAGCAGCTCCTACAGGAGGGTGCCACGCGGCTCCTGCGCTTCACAGCTGGTATGAAGGCTTTGCGGCAGCAGCTCCAGGCCCAGCAGCAGGTCCAGGTAAGCCAGAGCTGCTGGTGAGGAGCTGGCGGGCAGAGCAGGGCAGGAGCTCATGAGAAGCCATGTTGTAGGCAGCCCACAGCCTCCACTGCACAGTCCGCCACTGTGCTGAGCTCTGGAAAAAGAAGGCACTTGGTCCAGGCAAGACTTCTCAACCACCAGCACCCATCACATTGAGCAAGAGAGTGACGTTTAAGGATTCCTTTCTCTCTGGACTTGCTGCCGAGGCTGGAGATGCAACCATGGAGACAAAGAAGCTGCGAGCTCCTCCTTCTCAGGGAGTCCTGGGTAGTTTGGCAGGAGCTGCGGGGGACTCCTGCGTCCTAGAACTGTGAGTGGCTTGTGGTTCACCTCTGTCTCTAGTTCTAGAGCAAAGCTGGGAGCATACAAAAGGGGCAAACATCCGTGGGAAGGGCAGGATGAGAGTGCTTCAGCCTCGTCACACCAAAGATGCTCAGGGGCCTGTCAGACCATTCTTCCCTGGGCATTGGGGAGTCAGTGGAATTTCCCAATTTGTTCTGAGGAGACTGTTGTCCTTTGCCATGTGACATCTACTTCTCTGTTTTATGGTACTCAGTAGTCAAGCCCTCATGCCTTGTCTTAAGCTTGTAGTCTCCCTCCTTCCCTGTCAGATGCTCTACTTTTCTCCACCTCCTTGGATGGCTTCTCTCAGCCCTTTGCATACCACCCTTGTGAGGTAGTTGTCATCCCCAGAGTAACCAGCACTGAGTCTCAGAACTCATGGTAGGTAGAGTGTTCTGGGCCAGCCCCTATCCATCCCTGCTCTGTCCCCTTCACCCCAAACCTTGAAAGTACCCTAAATATCTCAGAGGACCTTCTGATAGGGAAGAACACATTTTGTCAGCTTGCTATGAAGGTCAGAAGAAACAGGTGCAGTTCTGGCACCCAGGAATCAGGCAGACTGTAAGGGTCATGTTGAGTTGTCTAGGCTCAGACCTACCCTGTGCACATGCTGGCCTTCAGTCTTCCCGTAAAATGCCAAGGACTGAATCTTAGATCCCTGCAGACCTAGTCAGTCCAAGGAGCAGACTATTTCTCTCCAGCAGTGAGGCCCGCTCATCACGGAAACAGCCTCGACGACCATCCTTCCTGCTGGAGTGTTTGCCGAGCCAGAGGTCCCCAGAGTGGTACACCCTCAGGGAGCAGCAGTAAGTTGAATGGTTGTGAGTCCAAAGGCACTGAAATCTATGTGGCCCTATATTTTATTGGAGGTGTGGTCCTTTTAATCCAGAGAAAGGTCCCATGGTGTGACCAGTTCCTGCTTTTGCTCAGGTTAGAGAAGCCCCCGGAAAAGGTTCCAAGTATGGCTCCCACAGGAGGCTCTTCCCTGACGAGACCCTTCCTACCTGTGGTGCTGCCAAATGTTTCTGGTCCGAAGCTGCCTCCTACGGCAAGTCCAGGCCTGGAGTTGTTGCCTCCTCCCCCCTTGATGCCACATGGGGCAGGAGAGGCTGCCAGGGTGAGTCCTCCAGGCTGTCACTCACTCTCCTTTGGTGTTTGTCCACCCCTGCTTACTCTTCTGTCTAGAATCCCCGGGTCACTCAACAAGCTTGGGTGCCCTGCACACCAGGCCTCAAACACAGCAGTGGCTGGTCTTGGAGGACAGGTGGAAGAAACTGAGGGGCTGGTACCGAGCGCCACATCTAGCTGTAGCTTCTCACTGTGGGGGTGACAGGCTGTTGGGGACAGTGGGACAGGACTTGCTATGGTAGGTATGGTGAGGGAGGAAAAGGAATCCAGGGTCACCTAAAGAATTCTTTTAGTAAAAGAAGAAATCTGAGGTGGGGTCCAGTGTCTAGTGAGGAAATCGGTCCTTTTTACCTCATCAGATCTGGGAGAGCAGCACTCAGTCATCCTTCAAGGCTGTAAGTATCTACAGTGCAGGACAAAGCTTCACCTAGAAGAGCACGGGGTCCTGGCAGAGGTAGCCAGGGATGCTCCTGAAAACAGTTGGCAGCTCCCAAAAGTGGGGCTGATTGGGGAGAGGTGGAGACAGGAAGGAGGCAGTTTCTGGTGATGTGTGGCTGGTAACAGAAGTGACATACACCCAGTCCCAGCACTCAGGCAGTAGAGGCAGGAGGATGGAGAGCTCAAAATGAGCCTGAGCTTCACAGCAAGGCTCTATCTCAGTAAATTAGTATTTAATACGTAAATAGTGCATGCAGAAAAAGACTTGGGGGTGCAGGAGTGGTGGGATGGGAGACCCTCCCTGGACCAGTCTTCCCTGAGGCTGAACAGGCAGAACAGGCCGTGTGCTAGCTAGTCACCCTCATCACTACAAGGCCCAGTGGGCAATGAATCAGGAACAGGACTCACTTTCCAGGGTCCCTACTAGCTTTCTTGTTCAGCACCCACCCCTTTTTCCTCTACAGGTGTCAACAAAGCCCAGCATCCCTAGACCTCAACTTTGGGGGTGCCCATCCTTAACCAGGGATCTTGATCCCCATCTCCTCTTCCCTGAAGATTCCACAAGCACCAGGACTGGGCCTTGTTATGGCTCCAAGACTACAGGTAAGTCAAGGCACTGGGGCCACCCTTCTATCAAAGCCCTACCAGCCTCCTATGGGCAAGGTCAAGCATCTTTCTGTTGCTGCAGGCCACACAGAGCTTGAGGCAGAGTTGGAGGGGATCCAGCAGCAGTTACAACATTACCAAACTACCAAGCAGAACCTTTGGTGAGGATCCCCAGGTGCCCTGGGACTTATCTATGGGAATAGCTGTGGCTTGGAAAGGCAGGTAGTTCCATTCCCTGCAGCAGGGGCTGGGATTCCTCTGTGTGCTCTAACTCCAGTGGTGGTGTAGGTCCATTCTAGGAAGGGCCGAGTTGGCCTTACCTAGGGTTAGAAATGTCCTGTTTTCCATCTGGAGGCCACGTAAAGCCAAGCAAGACTTGCCTGGGTTCTGTTACCCCAACAACCATAATTGTAATGCTAACAAGGGACAGACAGCATAGGCCTGGGTTCTAGTTCCACCCAGTGTTCTGGGGACTGTTGACATTCAGCAGCTTTCAGAGAACTAGGTGAAAAAGACTGGTCCCCCTAGAAAGGGACAGGAGGGGCAGTTTTCATACAGGCTCATGAGTTGTTGTTTGCTGGGGAAGACAGAAGATTATCAGCCATTCTCTGAGCACCTTATTAGCAAATGTGCCTTTTCAAAGGGCTCCCTTGAAGCTGTGCCAAGAACCCAGCCATAGGTGTCCCCATCCCCAGGTCATGCCAGCGACAAGCTAACAGCCTTCGTAGGTGGCTGGAGCTAAGCCAGGAGGAGCCAAGATCCGAGGACCTTCATCTCGAAGAGCAGGTGAAAACAGAACTGAAGAAGGTAAGGCTCAGGTCAGCCCAGGGCCAGCCCCTAGCTGGACTTTCTTTTATTTTGCCTTGTTCCTCCCTCCTCTGTCCCCAGGTGGAAGTACAGATCCAGCAGCTGGCTAAGGAACTCGAGGCCCAGCGTCAGCCTGTTGGTACATGCATTGCTCGTGTTCGCGCCCTTAGACGGGCTCTATGTTAGTGGGCTTGCCCCTGGGGGACAGGTGCTATCCTTTACAAGGCCTTGGACACCCCACCCCACCTCAACAACAAAATACAAAGCTACAATAGTTTTTTTTTTTGTTTCTTTAATTTCAAAATGTCTTACAATTAAATGAATTACTGTTCAGAAGTCTGCCACTTTTCATACAAAATACTGCACTACTGATACAGTTGAAAAGTTAAAATGACTTCTCCTGCAGGAGAAACTCATGGCATTCCCAAGATCAACATGAACTCTAGTCTTGTCCTTACCGCTGGGTTCCCCATGGCCTATATATCTGTTTTCTAGGCTGACCACCATCCCCTCTGGCTCCAACAGTTCCTAGACCAATAGCAGCATGAACCCTACTTCTGCAGGGCTGGGCCTCCACCTGCCCCTTCATTTGCACTCTACCAAGCAAGCCTACCAGGACAAGGATTCAGCCAGCCTCTTGGGGCTTATAAAGATCTACATCATTAGTCATTGTCCTCAGAAGACACTGGCAGAGTTCAGGATAACACATTCAGCAATATATAATTTTACTTTTCCAGCAAGAAGACAGGTGAAATTTGGGAACAGAAAGCAGTCACAAAGGCCATGTGGCCTGCTCTAGGAAGACAGTGGATCCACACACAGTCTGTGCCCAGGAGGCACCTCACCCTGCGCACAGTGAAGGGAGGCAGAGAAGCCAGAGTGAGCAGAAGGCCCTGAGTGGGGGTGGGGGGAGGAGTGCAGCTAGAAGGTGTGGTAGTACATAACCATCCTCACAATACACAGTCAGAAGGTTTTTTTTTGGGGGGGGGGGGAGGTTGCTTGCACAATATTTAAAGACACCCCTCAGAGTGATTTTGGGGTCAAATTACACATACCCATACTCTGTAAAGGGGCCTAGGTCCTGACAGATGCAGAACCTCTCTCCTGCACCTCTGGGCAGGCAGGAACACATCATTCAGGTCCTATAAGGTCAGCCCTGCAGTGCCCCTCACAGACAGCCTGGGGCTTTGCTGAAGACCCTCATGCTCCTGTGTGGAAAGATCTCTTGGTAGCCACAACCAAGAGGACTAGAGGGAGCCCAATGCTTCCCCAAAGCGGATCTTCTGCCCTGCCTTCACTCTGAAGTTGAAGTCCTTGGGTGCCTCAAAGATGAGTACAATGGTGGAGCCCAAGTTGAACTCGCCAAGAGACTCGCCCTTGCGCATGGGAATGCCCTCCTTGTTGGCATGTGTTACAAAGCTCAAGTCATTGTAGGAACCCTTGCTGTATCTGGGGCTGTTTGTGTGCAGGTCCTAGGGCAAGAAGGAAACAGTTAATTAGCCTTGTTGCCTGTCCTTAACCCTACCCTGCCCAGCCCAGGTGGCAGAGACAGCCTTTCAGGGCAAAGGCCTATCACTAGTCAACAACCCCAGTACCCAGACCTTGACAAGGAGGATGGGTCAGTCATAAATGCTGCAAGGCCAGCGTCAGTAGCAGTCACTGACACCTAAAAAGGTGGAGTGGGTACCAGAGTTTCTCACACAGGCCAACTCTACCCTCCTGTATGCTCCATCTTTGCCTCTGATCAGGGATCCTGGCAGAAGCAGTTTGTTAGGAGTGGGATTGGCTCCTTCACCTCACCAGTGGTCTCCAGGCAGGTGAATGGAATGGGCAACGGGGAGAGGGAGGCTGAGCCGGCATGGGTATCTACAGAGCAGCTGCTCAGCAGAGCCAAGCCTGGTAAGAGCTGGAACCCCCCTCCTCCACCACAAAATTTATAAGCTCAAAGATCTGGCTGAACAGCAAAGGAAGAGGTTGGGCCTGTGGTCTTTGCTCACTCGGTCAAAGTGGATGCGGATAGAGCCCACGTTGGTGGCTCCCACTGCTGTCAGTGAGAAGAACCCATGTTTCCAGTCTCCAGTTAGGACCACACGCTCATTGTGACAGAAGAGCTCTTTGATCCACCGGGCCATGCCAGGGTTCACCGACATCAGGGAACCTGAAGAGACAAGAGAACATGGTGCTTTCTGCTTGGAGCCTGACGTGTTCACATCAAAATGGCCTAAGAGCCACAGGACTCACAGGCTAAGTGTTCCAAATTCTAAGCAGGACCCCTATAGCCAGCCAGCCTCAAGTTGTCATCTCCTGGCCTTGACAATACCAGCCTAGAGCCCAGTCCTCTAATGTCTCCCATCCCTGGGCAGACCTGGGAAGTGGCGCCGATGTGAGACAGTCCAGTCAGTGGGGGAGTGGAAGCAGTGGTAGTCTCCTGGAGCCAGGTAGATGACACAGTGGTAGAGCTCATTCCCTTCCCGGGTGACCAGCTGGTTTTCGAAGGAGTTGCTGGAGGAGACTGGGGAGTGGGACAGAAAGAAGGTCTGGCTCTTTGACAACCTCACAGTGAGCACCTGTACATGGTCTGCATGTGGCTGAGCTGGAGGCTCGGTGAAGACTCGTAGCTGTAGCAGCCTGCTGCCCAAAAGCCTTCCCAGCCTTTATTCCCACAGCCCCCTATGCCTTCTGTTATTAGCCTTTGATGTCTACCCCAGCTCCAACCCTACCTAAGCAAAGACCCACCTGGAGGGAAAGGCAGGTCCTCTGTACAGGCTCTAGGGCCTAGGAACGACTCCAAGGAGTAGGTCACACCCTTTACCTGCTCCACCTCAGAGTTCTTCACCTGCCCAAAGGTGAGGATCTTGCCATCTGATGGGCTGATCTGGAGGAGAATTAGAGTTTTGATGGTAAGGAGGGGGTAGTTCTCACCTTCAGTGACTCCCTGAACTCTACCACCTAAGAACTCAGGGAGCATCCCAGAGTATGACAGCCAATGATCTTATTTCCTAATGAAGAACAGAGACAAGGGCCAGGCCTTACCACACAGTTCAAGCCACAGACAGGCCGTGCCTGAGGCTTCAGCTTACGCCGGAAGAACTCGCTGAGGTTTCGGTAGTGGCTCAGGTCCTCCACAGCAGCCTCTGTCATGTTCACCCCAAAGGTCCAGATATACAGGCTGTAGACTGGCCTTCGGAGCCAGTAAGGAAGTTCTACCTGGTTGAGGCGACCACAGGCACGTGACAGCAAACGTGTTGGCACAGACTTATACAGGGACACCTGTAGGCCACAGTGCAGGAGACTACGTTGGTCACAGACTTGAGTGTTTTCATACACTCCAACCCTCCACCCCCACATGAGAGAGAGCGAGAAGACAGACAGACAGACAGAGACAGAAAAACTCTAGAGAAGCCACCACAAAGGCCCAAGTGTTCAGGCTGGTTTGTGAGATGGCTGTTTCTCAGAAGGAACCAGACTGTTCACCAATACTCAAATATGTAGCCTGTATCACCTTTGCTATTTCACACAAAGGTCAGAGAGCAGTTGCCTGAGTCCCAGAGGTGGAAACTGGGCTGAATAGTCTTGGTTCTTACAAATGGAAGGTAGGGACAGAAATAGACCTTGGTGCAAGCCCTAAAGACTGTCAAGAAGCATGCTACCCCTGTCCCAACTCATGGCCCACATTCCAGACAATTCAAGAAGGTATCAGGCTCTCGAGAGCCTATATAGTCCAGAACATCCTCTTTATAGGAAGCAAGGATGGTGTTTTCACTCCCAGATCTATATCAGCACCCTGTTACACCTATACCTGAGCAGGCCCATGGGCTCTCAGGAAGGAACTTTCTGTTACCCCTCTATTGCAGAGCACCAGGAAATAGGTACCACCAGTTCCACTTTCAGGCCACAGGATCCTTCAAAACTCAAAGCAATTTCCTTAGGAGTGAAGTAACTTTACCAAGTTTTAACATATACTAAAATATTAACCCATACTAAATCAGTGTCTCCTGGCTGATGCCTCATGACTTGGAGCAATACCATCAAGTGGCCCCAGGCTATGCTCCAGTGTCTGGTATACTCTCTTGGGCTTTTGTGGCTTAGAAGCAGAGTCAGCTTGTCCAGAAGCTAAGAGCAAGAGAGCTCTCCTGGTACATGCTGGCCAGGGCCTGCCTGAGGCACCCACCTGTGCAGTCCTGAGATTCTCAACCATGCATCCCAACCAACAGGCCCAGCCTGGCTGCAGCCTTCCTAAACTGTCCTCTGCTTGTGTAGAACGTACTTGGATTTTTCTTACAATCATCTGTTTTCTTCTGCATGTAGAAGTCAATGGCATCATTTTCTGATTGACAAATGTAAGTTCCTTCCAAAACCATCGAAGTCTGGACTGTCACAGGGCCACCAACCAAGCAACCTTCTCACACTCATCTACTCATTTTCAGGCCTGTCTAGGGAGGGCCATGGCCAAGAGGCCCATTTACACTTACCCTGCTCATGGGCCTCCATCCCACCTGGCTGAGGGGCCTGAGGGCACTGAAGGGCAGGAGGTAGTAGAGGATGGTCAGGGGCCAGGAGCGCAGTTTCAGAGCAGGTCTGGACATGCAGCTCAGCTGGCCCAGCCTCTGCCGAAGGGCCAGCTGGGGAAAATGCAACCTGCAGGACACATGTCCACACGTGGCCTGGGTCAGTGCCTAAGTCTGAAGGAAACTTAGGAGCAAACCCCTCAGTCAGTGCTGTTCCTGCTCCCTCCCCCGCCTCCCTACAAGCTGCCTCTCTCTCCAATGGAACCAAAGAGTCCATCCAGCCGGCACTGCAGTGCCCACTCCATTCCATTCCAACTCACTGGTTGAGTCAGGGGCCTGGCTGCCTGACTAGTGGGCTTCTTTCCCAGTGTCTCCCACCTGCCAGCTGACTGAGGGGGTGGCAGCAGGAGAGGGGCAGCTCAGGAATGATTCCCAGGGGCCTCTAAGGCAGAGAACTAAGTACAGCAGCAGCCCCTGCAAAGGTCTTGGAGCCCTGAATGGGAAGGTGAGAGATTCTGCCTTATATCCACAACATTCCCATGCTAAGGAGGGTTGGGACCCAAGGACAATTCTGCCCTCACAGGTGCCAGAAAGACAAGATTCCCAATGCCATGAGCCTACACAGTTGGGTGACAACTGCCAACTCTTTTGTTACTCCACTGTGGCACCTGAAAAACTCTTCAGTCTTTTGCTTCCTCTTCTGCTAAATGATAGGGCATAGCTGTGGCTCCATCCACCTGTCTCTCCCAAACTCACCCACTATGAGTTTTGGGTCAGGAGGCTCTCCACCTAGCTCCAAAGCCACCTCCCTGCTCTGTTAGAACCACACGAATGACCCACAGGACCCACTAGTTTTACAAGTTCATTGTCTTCTATTCAGCCAGCTTTCCAAAGGCAAAGAGAGGTCTTTCACTGTAAGCTCAGCTGCCTGAATGCAACTAAGTTCTTTGTCATACAGTGGTCATCATGAGACTATACTGCCACCCACTCTGAGATGTTTGAAAAACCACATTTGTTTAAACAAGCTAAGGCTGCCATCTGAGCCGTGCTCAAGAGAATCCGAGTCCTCTGTCTCCTAGACACTGAGCAAACCCAGGAACAAAGGGGACTGCAGCGGAGAACTAGTGAGTGGCCAGGCGCTAAGACCACAGCACACCAATTGTCTTGCATCCCCTCCTTGTCCACGGGGCCCCACTATGTCTTTAAAAACCAAGAGGAGGTGGCAAGGACCAAGCAAAGACAAACCAGTGTTCTCTTGTGGGCTGCCCTGTCCAAATCACTGCAAAAGAGCAGACACCAATCTGAAAGAGCTTGGGGAAGGATCCTTTCTCAGGTCTGGGGTAGGAGAAGGGGGCCTTGGTGCCCTTGCTAAGGACCAAGACACAGGATAGAAGGCCACTGCTGTCTCCCCCGCCCAAGCCCTCCTCCCAGCCAGAGCCATGGGTACCTGAAGTGGGTCTTCTACTCAGGGAACAGAGGACACTCTCCAGGCCCCTTTAGCCAACCCTCTACTGCCACCTCCACACTGGGGCCACTGGACTTGATGTCTGACCCCTCTGAGATTATGCCAGGGTACATTTAAGGCAGGTCTCGGTGGGCAGCATCTCACCATTTCGTTGCTGCTTGGAGCTCTGGTCCTGGCTGCTTCTCTGACTGACACATCTTGGATAGGGCACGAGGAGGGTGTTGTGAGCCTCCACGAGAGCTTGCTTGCTCACTCACTTGCCTTTGATTTTCTCCTTACTCCCCTTCCCCCTCTCCAGAGGAACTTCAGTGTGGTCACTGCTCCAGTTGCTGGTGGCAATGCTTCTAGTTTCAGTTCACTCTCGGTGGCACAGGCACAGGGTAGAGGACCACAGCTATTGCAAACAGACAGGTACCAGTCACACATCTGTTTGGACCTCCTGTTCAGGTCACCTGCTCTGGTTTACTGCCAGGGCAGAAGCCCTTGCTTACACTGGGCCAGCACTAACACTCAGGTTTGGTCACCTGTTTGCTCCCCGCACTGCTGGAGGGCAGCAGGTGGGTAAAGCCTTGGGGCTGTCTGTTTCAGCCAGCCTGGTAGAGGTGACCAGACACTGCCACGACTTCTAGGCGCCACTGGGTTCCGAAAGCACAAAGTGGGAATCTGAGCCTTCTGCTCTAGGCTGATGGTCCGTCCCTCAGAGGACCTGACCCATTTTCCACTCAGGTAGCATCTGAGGAATGACAGAGGGGGCAGGTAGCCAGGACATCCAGGTAAGGCACTGTAACATACTGTAATTCCTCCTGGCCTTAAAGCCTCCAGTACCCGGCTATGGGTAGTCCAGGCATCTTCACAAGCTATACACCTGGGCTTTTTCAGAAAAAGCTAGCTGGGGGTTGGGCAGCAGCCAACTCTGAAGTCCAAATCTTCCTAGCCATCTCTTTCAGCCTCCCTTCAAAAAAGCACCTTGGCCAGGCCATTTCAAGGCAATCTTTAGGGCCCACTGCATGGTCACAGCCTCCCCACTGTTCAGATAATAGGGAAAGAAGAGCAATTTCTCTTCACAACTGCTGCTGTCTCAGTCCAGAGCCTTCAAAAACCTCAGGAGGACGAGAGTTCATAGGGCTACTAGAAGCCCATATGCCTGCTCTCCAGTCTCAATCCCAGTCCTGGAAGGAGTCAGGCCTCAGTCACTACTTTCAGATAAAGAAAAGCTGGCTTTAGGAGAGAAAGAACAGACGCAGACAAGGATCAGCTAGGCAACATGCATATTGCCCTTATTGAACAAGGGTTTGTGTGACACTGATACATTCATCTCAGCCAAAGAGGCAAAAATTCCAGCCCTGGCACTGCCTGCAAAAGCCATTGAATCCCAGGTATGCTAGTGGCCTCTGGGAGAAGGGAAAGGGCCACCAAGGCCTGGGTATGTACAGATTTCTCCCTGTGACTGAGGAAATGGAGGACTGGCCTACTCTGGCACACAACAAAGATCCTCAAAACTTCTCTCAAAAAATGCACCATGGAAGATCACCAGATTAGCACACATGGAAGCCCCATTCCATCCAAGGGTCAGGGCCAGGCTTCAGGGACCTTCTGCCTTAGGCTCAAGTGAGCCTCTTGCCAACTTTTCCATCTACCACAACAGTGAGTGTGCTCCAACCATTCATTCTACACTGAGTGCACGCACACCATTCTGGCCAGGCAGCTGGGCTCAGGGGTGATGTGCCATCATGTGAGTTGGCATCAGGCTCTCAGAGGCTCTTTTCTGGCTCTACAAAGTCTAGGCTTTAAAACAGGAGTAGAGCTCACACCCAGGATTAATGAGGAAACAAGTATGACCTTGTGGAGTGTGGGGGACCACATTCCCCCAAGAATGTGGTTTCCCATTAAGGTTTCCATACTGTCCTACCAAACAGGATGCTAACTATGGCAGCTCTGAACACACGAGCCTGCAAATGCAGCTCAGCTAACATAGGTTCTCAACCAAGACTCATTTTGTTCTACCATAGCACTATGAGGGGCCAGTCAGGCCCTTCTAGGCTGGCGTTTTAGACGAGCTGGGTGGCCCACCAGAGCAGAGTAGCCTGGGTTCCTCCTGCCTTCAGCAGAGCAGGTCAAAGGACTAGGGGGAGGAGCTGCTTCCTAGAAGAGGCACTAAGACCTGTCCAAGGGATCGAAGGACACAGCCTGCACTTGCCCACAGCAAGGGCACAGATGAGCAGTGTGTTCTTGCTTTTATCACAGTCTTCTCTTCTACACTGGAATGCCTGTGTGTCAACATTTCCTAAAAACATCAAAAGCAGATTCCACACAGCATCCTGGGAACAGGCTGAGTGAGTTCTGTCTGTCTAGTCTAGAGCTGCAAGGACAGGGACATGTCCCAGTAGTCTACCGTGTCACCTCCAAAGTGGAGCTATTTCAGCAGCAATGCTCCTATTCTTCCCCAGCCCCCCCCCCCCAATATCCTTCCCATGAAGAAGCCCTAGGACTCCCTCTAGCCTCTGAGTGAGTCCTGGACAAGAAGAAGCCCTGAGGCAGGCAAATGTGGGTGCCACAGTCCCCTTTGTGAGAACTTAGAGGGATCTATGGTAAGCATATGTCTGACACTGCAGTCCTGAGTGCTGGTCAAGGACTTGGCCAATCACTGCTGCTCCTCAGCCTGTTGCTTCATCTGGAAACAGAGAAACTCCTTTGCCTACTTCCCTTGAAACTCAGAACACGGTTATAACCAAGGTTAGACTAACATTAAAAACCTTAACTCCTACCTCAAACCCCATGACTCCCCAAGTCTTACCTCCCTTTCTAGCAAGGGAAACATACTATGAGAAGGCAAGAGTGGCTACTCTAAAGGGGAGACTAAAGGATGAGCCAGCTCTACCTAGGAATTAGGAAGTAAGGGGCGACACAAGCGCACAGGGAGGGTTCTGTGAGGACATGCTGCTCCGGGGCTCATACTTATGTTCTTTCCCATCCACCACTGCAAGGATACCTGGTTCCCAGTGGGATAGAACATTCCAACTGCAGTCAGCAAAATGGAGCAGCTCAGTCTGCAGTTACCGTATGTATGGGTGTGAGAGTGGGGATTGAGTGGGCACGTGTGTTTGTGGGTGGGAGGTACAGGCATGCTCTGGAGTTTGTGCAGGAGATGAAAACCAAGTAGACGCCAACAAACCCTACCTGAGCAAGAGCCCTCCGACACCCAGAGCATCATCCCCTGCTCCCTTTCACTCAGGTCCCCACCCGACAGGTCCTTGGCCATTTCTTCCCCAGCTCCCTGCGGCAGGGACACCTGGCAGGTGTGTCCAGGGAGGTAGCTAACTCCTTCTACCTCTGTATTCCTGGGCTGGAGGTAGACAGATTTCAGAATAAAAGACAGGAAAATGGATCCTCCCTGGGCAAATCCAGCAATTCTTCTGAGAAGTCATGAGCTTGGAAGAAGGAACAAAGAGAAGGCTGGATGGCTTTGTCACCAAGTCAGCAGCTGAGGGTACAGTGAGAGAAAGACACGTGTTCTTCAACTTCTCAGGAAAAAAAAAAAAAAAGAAAGAAAAGAAAAGAACCCCCCCCCCAAAAAAAAACCCAAAAACACTTTTCTGCCTCAAGGCAGAGACAGTATGTTATCGACTCCTTGTCCTCCGAAGTTTAAGTCTACAAGGATGCTTCCCTCTTCTAGGCTGAGGCAGCACAGGAAAAATGCATGCTGGGAGCCCAGGGCCACCCCCAATGCCTGCCTGACTTCCCACACCTCCCAGCATCTTGCTCACTTCCTGCCCATCCTTTTGGGGACTAGAGAACTACAGGATGTGGAGGAAATGAGCTCAGGCAGACCGACTGCCTGGGGAGGGGGATTTGGGAGGGCAGGAGAGCAAGGCCATCCAAAGGGATTCCTCAGGTCCCCAGCTGTGAAAGAGCCAACCTGTGCTACTACAAGGCACTCCCACCTAGACCTCCCAGCCTCGGGGACAGGGAGGGGAGAGCTCCCTGAAAAGCTTGCCTGCTGCCTCAGGTCCCACTTGTGGCTTCTATCAGCTCAGTCACTCCCGAGAACAGCCTCACTCCAGTTTCTGGGCTCTGGTCTTCGGGTCCTCCAGCTTTGACTAGGTTCTGAAGCTTTATCCTCAGAGCAGGCAGGGGCTCTGTTTCCTGCTGAGGGCGGGAGCAGGAGGAGCAATACCAACACTGTTAAAGCTAACACGCCCTCTGAGCTCCAGCCAAGTACCAGAAGCCTCACGGGCCCTTTAAGAGGAGGGGCTACTGCCTGGAGAAAAGAGGAAGAGGCCAGCAGGGGCCCTAGCCCCACCCTGTCAGCGTCCAGCAACCGACCAAAGACTTTGATTGCTCCCCACTCAACACCCAGCAGAGCGATCCCCAGAGGATTCTTCCTGGGACTTCAGGGATCCTGAATCCTCAGCCTCTGGCTGGCTTCTGGCTACAGCACTTGTGCCCAGCCCTGCAAAAGCAGAGGCCTTTTAAGGACTATCTTCTTCATTATAAAGCTACTTCCGGCATCCCCTCCAGAAGTTCTACAAAATACATTAGTCCTTACCTTTTCTTCCTACACCTGATCATGAAGTAAAAAGGTTAACCCTGCCAACTTATCTGTTCCCCAGTGCAACAGAACAGGACACATAAAGCCCAAACCCTAAAAGCAAGGTGGATGGGTGAACAAGAATCACCTCTAGCCTACACTGGAGCTGGAAATACCCTGTGGGAAGTCTCTTCCTCACACTGAGTGGGAAGACCACCCTATACCCGGAGCCTGCCCAGAGAGCACTCAGCTAACAAAAGGAAATGAAAGGGCCTAACATTTTCTAGGGAAAGTGGAAGGGGGAGGAAAAATGGAAACTGGGGGAGGGGGGCAGGTCACTATCCCATCGAACGAATTTCATTCATGTCTGTGTGTAGCCAACTTGGCAATAGCTGAGTGGCCTTGGGTGACTTAGTCTTTTCATGCTAGACTACAGCCCCTTCTGACCACACAAAATTTCATTTCCAAAATAACTTGATTGGAACAAGATGACATCCTGTTAGAGGGCTTAGAGACGGGTGGGTCACAAACCTGAAAACTCACTGACATTGTTTAGACACTGCCCACACACCTGTCCTCTTCACCTGGATCAAGTTCAAGCAAGTACTATGTGACAAGCTCAAGGACTATGCTGTGGCAGAGGCAAGACATAGAGGGTGATCCTGTGAGACTCCCATGATATTATTCCACACCCATACCACACCATGAGACTGGGGACACGGAATGCACAGAAGCCGCCTTGATTCACTGGACCTGTGAACCAGCAGACGGTACTGATCAGTCCCTGACCTCTGAAGATTATCTGGAGTCTGGGGGTGTGGCTCAGTTCGGAAAGCACTTGCTTTGCAAGCAGGAGACCTGTGTGTGATCCCTGGGGGCCTGGGCACCACATGTCTTTTTTGCAAGCAAACACTTTTAGGATTTCAAATGATAGTTAACAGGTGAATTTCTTTCTGGGGAACCCCACCCAAAAGATTAGTTCACTACATAGAGGTCCCTTTTCGATACATACCCATGCCCCTCTATTCTGGGCCTTTCCTGACTGAGACTGCCACCTAGTGCCAATGGGAGACTCCGCAGGCTTGAAGACCATTTAGCTGCCAGCAACTGAAGGCAAGGGATCAGAAGCAGCTTAGTAGAGCATAGGCTAGACCTAAAGCATAGGCTAGACCTAAGGTGGGTAACTTTCCTGCATTCCCTGCCTATAAACTGTCTAATGTCCTGTGTCAGGGATGAAATGTAGTTGAGGGACAAGGATGGCAGGTGCTCACAGTCATCTCTTATTACCCAAGTGTCCAGAGGTACAGTAAATATGGCTGCTATCTCTGAGTAGCACAAGAAGCCACCGGCAGGTTAATTTTCCACATGTACAACTAGGAAGCCTAGGCAAGCATGAAGTGTTCTCCACACAAGATTCTCTGAGTCTTCCCCAATTCCTATTTTTTGTTCAGAAACGTTTCTTAGGAACCTCACTATAAACAACTTCTAGAAAGCCCTGTGGCTCAGCGCATTCACCTCCAAGTTGAGAGTGCTATGTGAATACTGAGAGATGGATTGCTTTAGGGTAGGAAAAGCCCTGCAGAAAGCATCCCATAGGATCCCAAGCCTCCAAGTTATCATCTACCAGCCTAGGAGGCAGGCCTGTTTCCTATTTTATTTTATGCTATCCTGTCCTATTTCTGTTCTGGATCTTACTAAGTCCCAAGTGGTGTTGAAATTGTGGCAATCCCCCTGCCTCAACCTCCTAAGATATTGGATTATAGGCTGGCCTTGTTTTTAAACTGCACATGTTTCGACATAGGCTTCAGGTTTCCCACACAATGGCAACCCAATGCCAGGGTGGCAATCCCCCAGTAGTAGAGCTGTACCTCAGCTGAGGGGGGCAGGAAGAGAAGTTAGGCTGGAGTATGGTTTGGAGGTTTGACCACAGGGCAGCACAGCCTGAGCCACCTAACAGAGTAGCTGCATGTCTCAGAGCTATAGGTCCCTCACAGAAGACCCCTGAGAGTCCTTCCTCCTCTAGAACTCACAGTTCTCTGAGGACAGGCCCAGCAGTGTCAGAGAAACAATGCACTGCTCAGAGGCTGGGCAGGTAAGCAGGCTTTCCATAGCCAAGTTCACAAGGTACCCATTTAAACATGCACAACTGTCTTCTCAACACCTCCTGGGCACCTCCTCCTGCACACACACACATGGCCCCATTAACAACCGCAGGAAGTCAACAGCAGCCCGACTCTAAATAATAACAGGGCTACACAAGTTACATTCACTCAACAACTGCCCAAGCATGTGCAGTCCCGGCCACAGGTGTGTGCTTGGTGGCACTGTGTGTTCATCTCTTAGGCCGCAGTACTCTGAGGTGTGGGGCAGGAAGGAGTGACTGGTTCTTCACAGGTCTTGCCTCTCTGTGAGCTGGACGGTGGGAGAATGTACCCCAGGGATGACAAACTGAGAGGTGGGTCTCTGTAATCTGTATTTTCCTCATTTCCTCAAATCGTATTTTGTATCCCAAACTTAAAGAAAACTCTAGGACGAGGCTAAAAGTGAGGAGGCAGGGCTAAGTGCGCGTCCATGAGCAGCGCAGCCTGGCCCAGCCTGGCCTCTGCACAGCTGTTTGCACTGCTCCTTAGACCATGTTTATACAAAGGGCCCAAGACTGAGCCTAAAATGAGCATCTTGCCTACGTTTCTTAGGTGTATAAAATAGGATTTTAAGGCAAGAATTCAGTGCAATGTACTTTTAAAAAATGCAAAGAAAAATAAAATACAGCATATGGAGATAAACCTGTAGTAACTGATTTCCTAACTTTTGTACTCCATACAGAAGTGCTTACAAGGCTGGAGAGATGGCTCAGTTGGTAAAGTGCTTGCCTGAGTTTCGATCCCCAGGATTCTCATAAACAAAACCTGCTATGGGAAAACAAAACAAAACAAAAAACCAAAACAAAATCATAAAAACAAAAATGAAGTGTGCTGCTATGCAACCCCAGGTACAACAGACTGAGAGGTGTATCTCTGTAAGCTCATTACATGGTCGTGTTCTAAGACACTGAGAGACCTTGTCTCAAAGAGTAGAAGGTGCCCAAAGACTGACACCTGAGGGTTTGCTCTTGACTACATTGCATTTTTCTGTGCCTATAAAGCACCTGTTCCTACCTCCAAACATATATACATGAATGCAAGCATGCACATTAAAATATAAAAGACTGCACAGGAAGTTCACATGTGTAAACAAACACATGGGAAACTGAGGCAGGTAGACCATCAATTTGAAGCTAGCCTGGGCTACCCAGTGAGACTTGCATCTTGAAAATAAAAGTAATACAGCTGTAGCACTTTGAAAGTCTCCAGCCCACTGTGGTGGTCTGGATGAGAAGGCCCTTCACAGGCTCATCTGTCCATTCGCACGCTTTGCCCCCACTGATGACCTGTTTGGAAGACTTAGGAAGTATGGCTATGTTGGAGGAGGTCTGTTGCTGGGGGTGGTCTTAGAGGTTTCAAAAATCCAGGCTAGGCCTACTATCTGTCTCTCTGCCAGCCTGGTGCCTATGGGTCGGGGCGTAAAGCTCTAAGCTGCTGCTCCACACCATTACTGTCTGCTTCCCATCATGGTAATGGACTAACCTCTGAAGCTGTAAGCAAACCTCCAACTAAACGCTTCTTCCCTTTATAGGAACTGTCCTGGTCACAGTGTCTCTATACAGCAATAATGAAGGGCTCTAATAGGCCCAGGCATGGCAAACATGGCTCCAACAAGTTTTGCCTTTCACCTTTCTTCTCCTTGCTAAATACTTAGGTTACATTTCTAGCCCCCACAGTCTATTCCCTTATTTGGTTACTGACTCATTCCTGAGACAAAACACCAAGGTCCAACAATCAAACTCATTATTTGGCTAATAGGTTCAATCAGGACTTACCAACTCAGGTTAGCACAGACTCCCTTTTTCTCTTTAAAAACCCTCTCCTGAGAACAACACTTACCTGCTGCTTGTTGTCCCCACACACTTCACCCCTCTAATAAATCTTTGTGCTGAGAATTTGGTGTGTGGGTTGTTGTGCCAAAATTGTGAAACCCCCAAAGAGACCACCAGGAATCATAACCCGATGTAATCGCATGAGGGCCTTTATTCAAGCTCCAGCTTGAGCCACCAACCTTCCTGATGGGACAGGAAGGGGAGTGCACCCCCGGTCTAAGGGAAGGGGGTTCATATAGGAAAAGAACACAAATGGGGGTTTCGAAGCCTTGGTATTTCATGAGAGGGTAAAGGAATGTTGGTCTTCCAGCTAATAGATCACAGCATCGTGTTGAAGCACAAGGAGGGACACACAACAAGGAGCACCTTGGCCTGGGAAAGACTTACGTTCTCTCAGCCCACTCTGCTGTGTCTAGTTTGCAGCTGCCAGGGACATCTCGCGATTTTTCTCAGCCCTCAAAGGAGGGGGCCATGCCTCTTTAAGGGCAACTTAACTTAGAATGGTGTCTTAAGAACAAAATGGAGTTTATTCTGCTACACACCTTCAGGGTGTGTCCTGCATGACTCTGAGGGCCTCTACCAATCCCTTACAAATAGCAGTGTCCCTCTCCTTTCTATTTTGTTTGAGTGCTATTTCCCAGAAGCAATGTATCTTGATTAAAAAATTTTTAGCCGGTGATGGTGGCAAACACTTTTAATCCCAGCACTCAGGAGGCAGAGAGATCTCTGAGCTCCAGGCCAGCCTGGTCTACATGGCAAGTTCTAGGGCAGCTAGAGCTACACAGGAAAACCCAGGGGGGGGAGGGGGACTCAAAAATTATTTTAGATTGTTTTAATGTGTTTGGTATACATGTATATATACGTATATCATATGCAAGTTGGAATTCAGAAGAGGGTGTCTCTGGGGCTGGGGGAGCCGTGGAGCTGTGGGGAGCAGACTAGAGCAAGAGTGGGATTGAGCCATGTCCAAATCCTAGAAATCTATTCCTGAATTTTGCAGGATTAGGATCACTACCCCTTGTCCAGGGCCTGAGTGTCCAGGAACCTGCAGACCTGTGCCCCAACTTTTGCCTCACCAGACGAGGTCATGAAACCCCATAGCCAGGTTAAACTTCCTCTCCCCTTATAAGGTTCACCAGAACTGAGAATTCATCCTTATGCAAATAAGGCATCCCCAGAACCCCCAGCCAACGATGTACACTCACTCCCCAAGGGTTTACATAGCCTTGTTCTTCCCATTACATGAGCTGTCCCAGTGAAGCCTGCTTCCTGACAGCCCAGAGTCTGCTGTTGTGCTTGCTTCACTTGCTGCTCGAGGTCTCTATTCCACCCCTGCCCCCATCCCATTTCCTGCCTTACTTGTGACTGCAGGCTGTCAGGCAGGGCAGAGAATGATGGTGTCAGATGCTGAATGATGATGTTAGGCACTTCCACTGGCCTGGCCTGCTCTCAGGGACCTAGTGGCAGCAGTCACATCATCTGCTGCTGCCAGGCACACCAGGTGCAGTGCATAAAAGGCCCTGGCCACCTCTGATCTCCCTCCCTCTCTATCCCTCCCTTAGTTTGTCTTGTCTGATCTCTCCCTTCCTCCCTCCATTCGTCCTCCCCCCCATCCCCACTCCAAGCTGGCCTTTCACTCTCCCCCATCTCCCAATAAGCCTCTTGCCCTACATGTGAAGTGTGATTTGACTTCTTAGCAGCACACTTTGGCAAGCGCCCACCAAAGAAACTCAGGCTACTTTGTTCTATCCCTCTGGAACTGAAGCTACGGTTGTGAGCCATCATGCTCACAACCATGCTGGAAAGCACACCTCGTTTCTCTGCAAGAATAAGTGTTCTTAACCACTAAGCCATCTCTCTAGTCTCCTAATCTTGTATTTTTGAGACTGGCTTAGAGCTCTTGGATAGGCTAGGATAGCTGGCCAATAGGGGACTCAGGGGCCAGTCTGTAATTACTGTGTTTAAAAGGTCCATGAAACAAAAATGCCTCTAACCTGTAAGCCCCTTGCCCAAGGACACATACTGGAGGATACTGTTCATGAGAGATAGCAAGGGACATGTTCTCACTCCCTCAAGTCTGCTGGACCCAACTGCACTGCATGTGCTTGATCACATGTGGGTAAAGTACACCAGCAGGAAATACAGCAGGATGTATGCTTGCCCAATCGGATGGAGGGCAGAGGTATGCAGGCAGGAAGTATGTTGGATATATGCTTGCCCCTGAATGGACTTGATAGGAAATACACGCCCTTGTGTGTGTTTGCCTTTTGAAGCCTCTGAAAAATGTAACTCATTGCCATTTTCTGGGAACCCAGGAATGGACCTAGCCAGACATCATCTTGGCCAGTATTTAATTAAAGCTTGCTTCAAATTTGGTTCAAGGACCTAGCCAGACATCATCTTGGCCAGTATTTAATTAAAGCTTGCTTCAAATTTGGTTCAAAACTGTGGTAGTGATTTTATGCTCACCCGGTGGGATTAACATTCCTGAAGCAGGTCTTAGAGTTGTATGGCAATCCATTTTCAGATTATGCCACCTTCCAAACCCCTCTGTTCTGTTTCCAAAGGATTATATATTTACCAAAAAAAAAAAAAAAAGTGTCCATGGAACTAAATTTGATTTGCATTTGTTTTAGAGACAGATCTTGTTGTCCAGACTAAACCTGAACTTATGGGTCCAAGCAATGTTCCGCCTCAGCCTTCAGAGTACTGGTACTCTAGCCACATGTCACCAATATGCCCAAGTGTTAATAGTCACCCTATTATCCTGGCTCAGACCACTCCGAATGGAACCCTAATGTGTGTTGGCTTTGTTTTGAGACAAGGTCTCACTGTGTAACCCTGGCTGTCCTGGAGCTCCCTAGACAGACCTGGCGGCCTGGGATTAAAAGCCACTCCTGTCCAGTCCCTTCACCTATCTTTTACTTTCATGATCTTGTAAGACCAACAGAGAAGACTTTCATTTTCCATGTTGAAACCAGTTAAGATTCTCAGGTCCAAAGCAAACTCCAAAGGCAGTCCTGAACTATAGGAGGGTTTCTGGCAGGTAAAGGCCAGCACTCCTCAGGAACCTGTGAAGCTAGCTCCCCTCTACCAAAAGGAGCCATTTCCCTTCTCACTGGTGCTGCCTTTAGAACACCAGAGCACTGCACTCCAGGCTCTCTGAGTCACAAGTGCCAGTTACACATTTCAAAGTTCACACTAGTCCTTGTCCTTTCACCCCAAACTCCAACTCACAGGCTTCCCTCCCCCAGATAATCATTCTCATAACCCTGCGATTTTCAATATGCCCTCTCTCTGTCTTCCTTGAGCTTTCCCTCTCTGTGTTCCTCTTTCTGCTCTGGCTATTCTCCCTTTCATAGCTGGAAGAGCAACCTTCTCTTAACCGTACCATGGAGGGTTCAGTTTCACAATGATGAAGTCTTCATTCTCTACAAGTTACAATTTCTGACTCACATTCTTGACTCAGGGGACTTAAAAGTATTCATATTCTCCTACAAAAAGGTTTCCAACCCTGGTCAAATTGAGGACATCAATTTAGAGCAGCAGACTTAGAACAAGGGCTGTCCCTGGGGCCAGGCCCTTTTCTCTTACACCTAGGTGTGTTGTGTTCTGGAAATGTTAGCCCTTGCCTCTGGGCCTATAAGCCAGGTATGTCGTAGTCCCTAAAGACTAAGAGAGCCTCCCCTGAGACCTCGGGGCACAGGCTAAGGCAGCACAAAGGGAAGAAGAGCTAGTACAGCAGAAATTCTTGCTGGAGACTGTACACCATCAACGGCCAAGGCCATCCTAAGGATCAACCACAGAGGAGACATGGGATTCGGGACAGATAATCACACTGAGGAGACACGGAGGAATTAGAGGATTCCAGAACCTCCAGAAATAAAGTCAACTCTCCACTGGAAAGGTCAGAAATACAGAAGAGGAAACAGTAAACTCTTGATACTCTGAAATCACACAGACTTCTGGGGAGACAAAGAGGAACCTGGAACACCTCTGTAGCACAAAGTAAGAGCTGATCTGAACCCACATGAGCAAGGACGACACATGTGAAAGACAACAATGGCCAGGTAGAGCCCTGTATTTGTCAGGGTTCTCTAGAGAAGCAGAACTTATATAAAGAAAAGATAAATGTGCTGTCCTTGCTGGTTCTGAGTCAACTTGACACAGCTGGAGTTATCTCAGAGAAAGGAGCCTCAGTTGAGGAAATGCCTCCATGAGATCCAGCTGTAAGGCATTTTCTCAACTTGTAATGGGGGGGGGGGCATTGTGGGTGGTGCCATCCCTGGGCTGGTAGACCTGGGTTCTATAAGAAAGCAGGCTGAGCAAGCCATGGAAAGCAAGCCAGTAAGTGATATCCCTCCATGGCCTCTGCATCAGCTCCTGCTTCCTGACCTGCTTGAGTTCCAGTCCTTACTTCCTTTGGTGATGAACAGCAATGTGGAAGTGTAAGCTGAATAAAACCCTTTCCTCCCCAGTTTACTTCTAGGTCATGTTTTATGCAGGAATAGAAACCCTAAGACAATCCTCTAGAAGAGCACTAGTGCTCTTAACTACTGAGTGATCTCTCCAGTCCCTGTAGGGTTGGATCTCAATGTTGCCTGCAGGACTGTGTAATAGTGCTTTGGTCCTAGCTCTGCACTGATGCTGAGAAGTGGTGTTGAATCTCTGAAAGGTGGGCCATACCAGGAAACACTGATCATGGATCATGTCCTTGAACGGCCTTGGCCATGAAGCAAGTACTGTCACTCTGACACATGTTTTCCACCCCTGCCACCTGCAGAGTCCTAAAAGCAATAGGCGCAGCCAAACAGACTAGAAGCTCTGACACTCTGAGTCAAGGTAACACCCTCTCATAAGTTCATTCTGCTCAGGCATTTGTGTAGTGACAGCTCCAATCCACACAGAAACAGTTTCAAGCTGCTCTAACTCCTGTCTGTTCAGTAAGAGCTCGGCATAAAAACATTCACTTTAAAATAAACCTCCAAACTAAGCCAAAGATTTAACCTGGGATCTACACATGGGTTCAGGTGGTTTTGAGACCCACTAAAATTATAAACCAAAATTTGTTTTTGAAGAAGACAACCCAAATTTTTGTCTAAGTTAATACCCTTAAGTTCCTCATTCTTCCATAGTACTCAGTAAAAAGATGTCCAACCAAGTCAGGTGCAGTGTCCCTCACCTTTAATCCCAACACTCCAGAAGCGAGGCAGGTGGAGCCTGGTCTACAGTGTGAGTTCCAGGACACCCAGGACTACACAGAGAAACCCTGCCTCAAAAGACAAAAACAAAAACAACAAAAAGGTACTGAACCACTCCACCTGCTCACACTACAGTGTGGATCATTTCAATTTCTTTCTCTCTCCACATTAAAACATCAGTGTGAGCGCTCACTTCTCGCTTACAACTTAAGTCAGGTTCCACCCAACACCCACTTCTGCAGTGTGCCCGAAAGCTCTAGCTGGGATAGCGTGAGAGCCCTGACAGGTCCCTGACTCCCTGAACAGCTCTCACGACGAAGCAAGATCCCAGGCAGCTCAGCAGATTGATGAGGAAAGCACGGAGTGATGAGCTTCATGTCTGGCACTGACAGTTCCTCAGTTCCTCAAAGCCCGGTCCAGCCCAGACCCAGTGCTGTCTAGTCACCCTGCTCCTATTCAGTCTCTGTGGACAGTTCCTGACCACTTAGGTACAACAACAGCACAGCCTCACCCTAGCCCAGGATGCCCGGTGTCCTTTACCTGTTTTACGTTTTCCTTGAAGCATTTCAGCCATTCAACATGTCTGCAGTTAAGGGCACTTACTGCTCTTGTAGATGGATGAGCTGGGTTTTGTTCCTAGCACCCACAATCATCCTTAATATCAGTTCCAGGGATTCTGACAACCTCTTCTGACCTCTTCAGCATCAGGTATACACATGGGGCATACATATTACACATAAGCAAAACACACCCATTAAGTTATATAAATTATTTTTAAAAATTAAAGATCACAGAAATTTCAATATACTGCTAATGAGAATGTAAGATGATATAACTATCTTCAAAAGTTTGGTAAATTTCTTATAAAATATATACTTAGTAAATGACCAAGTAATTTTAATTTTAAGTAATATAAAAGAAAGGTAGGAGCTGAAATAATAGCTCCAAGCCCCAGCATCAATTCTGTGATATTCACAGCCATCTTAATTCCAGTTCCAGGGGACCTGGTATCCTCTTCTGATTTTCAAGGGCACAAGGAATACATGCAATGTGCATGTACACACACACACACAGTAAGATACTGAGACATATACAATAAGTAAATCTAAACAAATAGAGGGCCGGAGTGATGGGTCAGCGGTTAAGAGCACCGACTGCTCTTCCAGAGGTCCTGAGTTCAATTCCCAGCAACCACATGGTGGCTCACAACCAGGTATACTGAGATCTAGTGACCTCTTCTGGTGTGCAGGCATACATGCATATAGAATACTGTATACATAAAAAATTTTAAAGACTAAGAATTAGAAAATTCCCAACATTTACATATAATGTTAACATCGATTGTACTATATATACAGTAGAAAGGCTACAAACAGCCTGTGGTCAACCAAAAAGGATCAAGAACACCCTGCAGCATCCACACACACTCTCCCACCAAGAACACCCTGTAGTACATACACACTCTTCCCAACTCTGGTCTAACTTCCCCATTCTCAGAAGTGCATGCGTTCAGTACAAGTCAGACTTGGCAGTGTGATCTTTTCCTTGGCCAATGACATGCATTGCAACACTACATAGATTTTGTTCAGTGGCACAGAACTACATGAGCCAGTCAACCACAAAAACACAAAGGCACAGCCTTTATGCTACAATATACTGAGGTGCTGAGCTATGATGCTCAGTAGGCCTGATATGTTAAATACAATTTTTACTTAATACATTTCAAGCCATGATAGGTTTGTCAGGAAACAGCTGCACCCCAGGTGAGGGAATGTCTGTGCTATCTGGCAGAAAAAACAATCCGAACTACACCATATGTGATGTTAACTAAAATGTTCTTCCTCTCTTCCCCTCCCCTCCCCTCCTCTTCTCTGCTCTTTCTTCCTCACCTCCTCTTTCCCTGTTTAGACAGGGTTTAAATAATATAGCCCTGGCCAGCCTGGAGTTCCCAGTGGAGACTAACTAGTACTCTCTGAGAGCTGCCTACCTCAGCTTTCCTAGTGCTGAGACTAAGGGTGCATGTCACCATGCCCCAGTACAAGTCTCCAAAATGTTATGCTCAATAAAACCACATATAACACACAATACTGCATGGTTCCATTTCTATAAAGCTGTCCAACAGGAGATCTAGTACATGGTGATCACTGATTACCTGGAGGTGTGGAGGACACTGACTGCAAGGAAGTAGATGTGCGTGTGATCGTGGCTACACGGGAATATACACACTGAAGCTTGCTGCTGTTACATAACGCAAAATGCATTTAGTCCAACTTCTAAAGTCCCCACAGTCTATCACAATCTCAACAATGTTTAAAAGTCCAAAGTTCAAAGTCCCTTCTGAGAGTCATGTAATCTCTTAACTGTAACTCCCTATAAAATCAAAATAAAAAGTAGATCACATCCTTCCACCACATCATGTGCATAAGGAAGGGGGCACAGTGGGGAAATACTGCACAAACACAAGAGAGAAAAACCAGCTGTGCAAACTCCAAACTCTACACCTCTATGTATGATATCAAAATGCTCTAGATCTCCTAACTCCTTTCTGCTTTGTTGACTACAACACACTTCTTTCTCTTGGGCCGGTTCCACTCCTTTAGTTGCTCTCTTTGGCAGGTATCACACAGCTCTGGCATCTCGGACCTCTTGGGGTCTCCAAAGCCATCAGGCCTTACCTTCACAGCTCCACACAATGGCCTCTCTGGGCCTCCATGCAGGGACACCCTTGCCACATTCAGCGACTCTCCTTAGTCAAGGAGGGAGATTCCATAGCCCCTTTCTTCTATTCTTGCCTACATGGCTAAAGTTAACAAGTTCTATTGCTTTCTGGGGCTAGAATACATCTCACTTGTTCAACTATATCTTCACCAGCCTTTTGTTTTTGATGGTTTTCTTCAATGCCTAAGGTTGGCTGTTCTAGAACTTGCTCTGTAGACTCACCTGGAACTCAGAGATCTGCATGCCTGTCTCCTGAGTGCTGAGATTAAAAGCATGAACCATCACATCAACACCTAAGCTTTCTCGAATTTCTTTTCTCTAGATGGAAGCTTAGGTAGGTAGAATCTTGTCCCTGGGTCATCACTCCGTTAATTCCATTTAATATCCTTGATCACGGGATTTAGCTCCATTCCATTTCCCGGTTCACCTTTAATACTTGAACCATACATTTTGTATTTTTCCTTTCTAAGCTTGCTCCATTTAATTTAAAAAATGCTATTTATAACAGTGAAACCCACAGGACAGAGTCTCTGCTAGGCCATTTTGAGATTTCATTTGTCAATGCAGTTAATCTAAATCGCTTCGCCTTAGCCTCAAGCAGACTCTTTGGACAAGGGCAAAAAGCAGCCACATTCTTCACCAAAATCTTAAGACAATCTTCAAACAACATTCTAAAAATCTTTTTTTCCCCTAAAACTTCTTGAGCCAGGCACCCACAGTTCAAATCACCCTTGAGTTCTTGGGACATATCTATCTCTGGCACCAAATGCTGAGGTGACAGGGACATGCTGCCACAAATGGCTTTTCATGTGGGTGCTAGTGACTTGTCCTCGGGTCTTTATCCTTGTTTAGTGAACACTATTATCCACCTCCCTAGCTCCCTGAATTCATCATTTTAAAGTTCCACAAGAACGAATGGTCACAACTGGGAAAATCTCTTTCATTTGCACTGAGTTTAGGCAGGGACTAGAGACAAGGAGTGCTGCCAGTTCAAGTCTCTCCTCACCCTGCTGTCACCAAAAATAGTCTAGTGTCAACCCAGTGCACGCTACTGTCCATGGAATGAGATGCTGGCATCTGACTGGAAAACCCATGTTACTCACATGAGGAATGGTTACCTAGAACTTCCACAGTTCTTTACCTACAGCTGTCTGAGAACTCACACTGCAGAGGTCATTCCACATCAGAATCTTGTCAGTCTAAGCTTGGGACCCTGTAAGGTCCCCAACCCCATCCTTTTACAACCATCACGTAAAAATCATGGTGCACGTCTTTTAATATCATGTAGAGAATGAGGTAAAGAAATGACAAGCTTGAGGCCAACCTAAGCAACTTCGTGACACTCTGATTCAAAGTAAAATTAAAAAGGACTATATCTTGGAAAAGCACGCATGCAGCCTGCATGACACCCTGGGTCCAATCCTCAGTGCCATAGAGAAATGGAGGGGAGAGAGAGGAGAGGAAGGGAAGGGAAGAGGGAAGGAGACAAGGAAAAAAGGATAGGAAAGAAGTAACAGGAGATGGGGACAGACAGAAATCTTTAACTTTGGATTCTATTGGAGAAAATTGGTCAAAACCCACAATACTACAGAAACTATCCTAGAAGGAGCCCATCACAGCAATGGCAACAGAATCAGCGACAGAGATGTAGAACATGGAGGAGCATCAGCTGTTTTCCCGCCCAAACTGCCACTTCACAATTAAAGATTCAGAGGACCAGGGAGAGACTGACACTTCCACGTTCATGCAGTTGGTATGTGTGACCTGCCATCAGCAAGCTGAGGTCCTGCCACCATCTTTCACTGGATTCAGCTGAGACAGATGAACAGTATGAAGGGAGTCCTGAGAAAATCCAAACACCAGAACGCTTCAGTCCTCACCCTTTTCTGCCCAGGGCTGGGATCAGTCACAGGTCACTTGATAAATCAGGTCTTTCATTTGTTAAATTATAGATGAAGGAAAGTATGAGTGTAGCGTGTGACACGTATGTGCTGGTATTGGAACAGACGTTAGATCTCAGGTGTCTGGCTCTACCACTCTTTACCCTGTTCCCTTGGAACAGGGTGTCTCACTGAACCTGGACCTAGGTTACAGGCAGCAAGCCCCAGCAACCCTCTTGTCTGCCCCTCCCATGGTGGTGAAGTTGAAAGTACTCATGACCCTATCCAGCTTGTCCCTCATGCTTGTACTCAGATGCTCTTACTTGATAAACCATGTTCCTGGCCCTAAAATGACATCTTTACATCAAATTTCAACAAGCACTGAATGTCTACTGAGCCAGAGGCTCATCTGGGCCATAGGAAGCAGAGGTGGAAGATGCATTGTTCAGTAACACTGTGGCTGCCCCTTCCCTCCCGTGTGACAATCTGGTATGGAGCATTCTGAGTGCTAATAAAGCAATTTGATTGTAACAGTCTGGTTCCTGGTGAGAAAGAATCCTTATCACAAAGGCCAACATGTCACCCTTCTTAGCCCCAGAACAACAACCAAGATGGCTGATGGCAATGCGAGTACAAGCAATTACTTCACCAGCAACCACTTCCTGCTCAGAGCGCATGGGGGATCTGGGGCAGGTCTGAATAGAAGACAAGCTTTAGAGCACATCAAAGGTGTGATTTCTATATCCATCCAAAATCCACCAGAGTCATGAGACCCAAGAGAACACATGTGATTTGTTCAAACAGTTCCATTTAGAAAGTCACAGCTGTTAGAGATGAGAACACATCTGTCCTACCTCCCAGTGACTTGCAAGTCTGGGCGGAATCTCCAACCCCAGCTTCTCCAGCTTCCGCTCTCTGTACTTCTCATACTGCCGGAACCCGGCATACCCTCCACCTGTTGCCAACAGGATGGGCACAGGGCGCAGCAGGAAGGGGAACCGGACAGGAGCAGTGTGGACTTTTCTGACACCTGTAACAGAAAAAAATAAAAAGAAGATTCTAAGCACGAGAGACAGAAGTAAAAGTGAGCCATGAAATCACAGCCCACCAAAGAGCCAGAAAGAAGTCCTCAGTGGAGGTGACTGGACGGGGGAGTACCAAAGGACAGCTCTTCAGACCCTTTGCCAAGTCACGTCACTCAGGAGAGAACAGGCGCCTTGGCTGGGGAACCAGTCATAGACTAAAAACAAAAACTCTGAAGTATGCTGGGCTGCATTATGTAGGCCTGTAATCCCAGCTACTCCTGAGGCCAGCCTGGGTGACTCAGGGAGACACTATCTCAAAGTAACAGGTCAAAACCAGCCTACTGATCTAGCTTGGTAATAGAGAACTCACTAGGCTATACAAGCCCTATGATCCATCCCTGGCACCATTAAAAAAGTAAATAAATAAACAAAGGAAGATCAGTTGTGGTAGCTTCCATCTTTAATCTCAGCCCTTGGGAGACAGAGGCAGGTAGAGCTCTGAATTCAAGGCCACTCTAGTCAACATATTGAGGTCTATGCCAAGCAGAGCTACATAGTTAGACCTGTCTCACAACATCAAAAACAAAAACAAACCAGAATCATAAATAAATGAACGAGAGAGGGTGAGAGAGATTTGGAAACTCATCAAGGTAGGCTCAGCTAGCTACCTTGCTACACAGATACCCCCTGTCACCTGGGCTCTTCTCTTGGAAGTCTTACGAGGTAATTTACAATTCTGGCCTTACAAGTCAGGCTAGGCACTGACATTCTAAAATGCACAAGCTCCTGACAAGGAGCAGCACCAACCAGACATGCTTCATGATCTTCCTCATAGATGCAATCTAGAAAGGTGACTGGGCTAAAAACCCAGTGGTAGAGCATGTGCTTAGCATGTGTAATGGCTCACTCTCTAGCACCGCAAAATAACTGTTTTTAAAGGTGGTTAGAGTAAGAGCTGGGACAGAAAGGACAGAGTGTTGTGGTTCTAAAGGACAGTAAGTCAGAAGGTCTAATGTATAATATAAAGATTACTGTTAACAATATTACATATTAATAACTTGCCAAAACAGAATAGATGTGAGTACTCTTGACAATGAGAAAAGGAGTTACATGAGATGATAATTTCAGTAATTTGCTGGGTAACATCAATCACTTCACTGTGTATCTCTAGATGAATACGTCAGCACTCCGGCCTACTGGCTGACGTGGTGGTACACTCCTATAATCCCAGCACTCAGGAGGGTGGAGAAAGGGGGATAGTGCTCAAGGCCAGCCTGGACTCCACAGCAAGACTCTATCTCAACAAAACAAAAGAAACCCACCATGCAATATGCCTGAAATATAGACACTGAAGAAACCAAATCACTCCAAGAAACGAGTCATGAACAGCGAAGAGTAGATCTGTGCCATGACTTGACTGGGGGAGGCCCACAGTGCCTCATCTCAGTGGTGGGTTTTAGTTATTTGGTTTTGTTTTGAGTCAGGGTCTCATAGATCCCAGGTCAGCCTCAAACTAAGACTGGCCTAATGTTCCTGCCTCTGGCTTTCAAGGGCTGGACCTCTGTGTGGTGTCACCATAACCAGTGCATTCTTTTGTCATTGTTTATCCCCTTGAAGTCCTGGGGCTGAACCTAGGGTCTAGCCTGGGGTCTTGCTCATATTTGACTAGAGCTGCACCATGGAACTACATTCACACAACTGGTTCTTTTAAAACTGTATTTATTTAACCTGTGCATGTATGCCTGGCATGACTGTCTTGTACAGGCACCAAAGGAATTCTGAGGATCAAACAGGACATCCAATTCAGTGGCAAGAGCCTTCTCTCACTCACCAAGCCAGCTCACTGATATAATGGCTCTTTTTAAAAAATATGCAAATACACAGAAAGCATTCTTGTCGAGAAAAGGGGAGAGAACTCTGTTTGCTACTTTAAGAACAAAATTGGAAGTGAAGAGGTTTGGGGACTTGTTACAAATGAAGATGGCTCTCTGGCTGTTAGAAATGTAGATGATCATGTGTGTTAATTGGTGCAGGATACTGAGTCGGGCAAGCCTGCAAGGCTAATGTTGTGAGATGTGTCTCTGCTAGAGCACACAGTTAACTCAGACAACGTAAAACCCTCCCCTCCACAGACACAAATGGGTTGTTTTCTGGTTAAAAATGAGTATCAGATTCCACTTGAATGTCACTAAAGATGCATTGAATCATGCCACTGTATTTTCTCTCATTTTGATCTATTGGGCCTTAGTTTTTAAATTGGTTAAAGAACTCAGCAGTAGTTTTATTTTTTTCTTAGATGTAGGGTCTAGGAACATAACCATTGATCATTTAGTCAACTTCAGTGGTGTACTAAAATGATGATAACCTCAGTAGTGGATCATACAGATTTATGAATCATTTCCAGAAAACCCTTCTAAACAATTACACTTACTGGTCATCTGATCACGCACCCTTGAAGGTAGAACATTTATTTCAGAATTTTCTGCATAGGTAAATTAGATTGAGAAGGTAACAACTAACTTTAACCCGGTGTCTCTTCATACCAGTTTCCAGTAGACCACTATTGGTAAACAGAAACCTGTCAGCTACCAAATGTGTACAATTTCTGTATCTCACTTTGTCTTATTTGTAAATAGTGAGCTCAGACCTCTGGCAGATCAGCAACATTTGCTGAGCCTGTTTTTTAAGCTAATGTGTATTCTTACTAATGTTCCTATCAAGAATGGATTTGTAATATATGCTGTCTATTTCTAATGTTCACATTCATATTTTGAGGTTCTATCTTATTTTAATAGAGAACAGACGTCTCAAAAATCTTCAGAAGCAGCTTATTATTGAAATATCAAAATATTGAAATAAACCCGGTGGGGTTAGATTACTCATCTGTCCACCAAGTGGGACACGTGCATGGACTGGGGGCTTTAAATGACTTAGAAGAGACCTTTAGGTAAATCCTGAAAACGAGCCAATCCCCACTTGAATGGTAATTGGAAAACATAACTCTCTTTACTACCTGATGACAGGAGCAGAACCTGAAGCAGATAGACCTACTCGCTCTGGTTTCTTTTTCTCTTCGTTGTGATGCTCAGATCAAGTGTGCTCTAGACTGTGCAGCTCTCCGCTGGATTAAGAGTTGTCCTACTTCTGTATGGACAAGTAGACTATAAAGTGACCAAAGTAGAATTCAGCATCAGAAACACGTCAGGTGTCAGCAGATGTGTGGCAGATCATTTGCCTCTTACAGAATTCAACATAAGCAGTTCAAACTGTAGACCTCCTCAGAAAACTATTTGACGTAATTGTCGAAGAAGTGAATATTTTTAGTGTGCATTGAATCAAATAAAGTGCTCTAAAGAAATTAAAAAAAAAATGCAAATATAGACATCATAAATCTTGCCTATTGTCTAATCACTCCTATTTGACAAGTTATCTGTTGGGGCAGCCTGTCTTGCCTTGGACAGGCAACTTTGGGAGTAAGGGACTCCCAAGAGGGAAACATGAGCAACATATTGCAATAGTTTCCATCCATGTAGAGAAGGGTCACAACCATCTTTTTCTCTGGCAGCCTCCTCAACCACCCCCTCAGGAGTGATGCTGCCCTTCAATGTGTGTTTCAATAAACAGTCCTGGAAGGTCAAACTCTCTTTCTCCCCGCCTCCCTAACTCCCTCTTTCCCTCAATTTATTTATGTTTAGGCTATGTGCACTGGTGTTGTGTCTGTGTGAGGGTGTAAGATATTGCAGTTACAAACAGTTGTGAGCAGGGTGCAGGGAACTGTCCTCCAGGAGAGCAGTTAGTGCTCTTAACCACTGAGCCATCCCTCCAGCCACTGCTTCCTATCTATTTAAGCTGTCTCAGAAACCTAATAATACTAACTTAAAAACCAAAAAGACAGAGCTCTGATCAAAAAATACTTGTCAGAGTATGACCATGCAAGATACTGCTTCCATCCTGGATTCTTGCTGGTTTTAGGTTTAACTGCCTTGATAGAGAATCCCATGGAAAATTACCTGACTCTATACTAGGAACCTGAGCTCAAGATGCCCTAGCTAACTTAGCTTCTGTTAAACTACCTGCTTGTATAGGACCCACTCTGGCTAACCACTTATTTTACCTGCATTAAACTGCTTTTTTGCCCCAAACCTCCCACTGCAGCTGATGCATGAGATACCAAGTGTAGTACTTTTGCCTTTAAAATCCCTTACCATAAACACTTGGAGTTGTACTTGGGTTCCAAATACCCACGTGTACTCCCAGCCAGTTGAAATAAAGACTGACTTTCTTTCTCCCCGTCTCCCTCTCTCTTTTATGTACATGAGTACATTGTAGTTATCTTCAAACACATCAGAAGAGGGCATCAGATCCCATTACAGATGGTTGTGAGCCACCATATGGTTGCTGGGATTTGAACTCAGGACCTCTGGAAGAGCAGTCAGTGCTCTTAACTACTGAGCCATCTCTCCAGCCCCCACCCCCTTTTTTTAGTTAAGATTTTCAACTGGCTATAACCCGTGTCTGAATAGTCATCCTTGGTGGGCTCCCGTAAGAAGAAAAAGATCTACCCTTCACTTTGCTCTTTCTGAACTAATTGGTGATGACACCCAGTCTGCAGCCAACAGCCATAGGCACAGTATTCAGTGTTTCCCGCTACCATTTTTCTTTTTCTTTTTTTAAGGCAGGGTCTTACTCTTTATCCCAGGCTGGGCTCAAGTTCAAAGCAGTGTTCCTACTTCAGTATCCCAAGAGCTAGCAACCACCACACCCAGCTTCATTTACAGGTTTTTCTCTTGACTTTTCCTTCTCTTTCTTATTTTGTAATTATACATGTTAGTGTTCATGTGAGTACAGCCAAGTGCAAAAGATGTCAGATCCCCTGGTGCTGGAGTTGGAGGCGGGTTTGATGACCAGGAGTTAGATACCTGGGTAGGCAGGCAGATAAGCAGAGGGTCCTGGCTTGGTAATAAATGTGGCATCCTTCCAAGATGGCCAGCCTCTGACTTGAGACAAAAACCTAACAGCTGAAATCAAAAGCCTTGCAGGCATTTTTGTCTCCCTACAACAGGTCCTCTGCTGACAGACTAGTTCAACAAGTTCAAGGTCTGCTCTAGACACAACAGTGACTAGCCACCCAACAACCATCTTTCTTCAGGTTGACCAACCTTAAATTAGGGAAGAAAAACTCTTCAGAGACTTAAAATAACTGACCCCTTGAAAAGAGACTAGATTTTTTTAGCTTCCCAAGTTCAATCTCTGCTTAGCAGAACATTGTTTCCTGTGTGTCTGCTGCGTGCATGGGTCTCACCTCCCACCCCACAACCAACTTCATTCAACTGCCGATTCTGTCTGCAGTGTTGGAGATTTCTCCAGACTATCACTTTGGGGGTTCATCCAGGATTTCTTCTGGGGAACACTGACTCATCAGAAATCAGGCTAAACCCTGAAAGGATAAGAAGGTGTGTTCATTAAGCACCTAGTAACCCTTCCTCTGTTCTGGAATGGGACTGGTAATTTTACTTCCTTTCTTACAAGGAATGAACTCTATTCCTTGTAAGAAAGTATGTACTTGGGCTGGAGAGATGGCTCAGTGGTTAAGAGCACTGACTGTTCTTCCAGAGGTCCTGAGTTCAATTCCCAGCAACCTCATGGTGGCTCACAACCATCTGTAATGGGATCTGATGCCTTCTTCTGGTGTGTCTGATGACAGCTACAGTGTACTTAAATAATAAGTCTTAAAAAAAAAAAAAAAAAAAAAAAAAAAAGGAATGTATGTACTCTAGGAAACCAATTAAACTAGTGGCTAGAAACTTGTGAACAGGTACTAAAACTATACTACCTAAGTAGTCTGGCTCCGTAACAATGTTGCCTCACCCTGATCACTGCTTCTGCCTGAAGGAGGATATTTTTAGGGAAACAGTTACTATATGGAGACAGACACACCTTTGGATTTTTCAAAGCACCCAAATCTCCTACCTTGTCTCCTCTGTCACCTCTGAGACTGAGATAGGCCAACTACTATTTTAACGAACTGGATGATATCTAAATTTCTTCTCTCCCTCTCTTTAGGGAAAAAAAAAAAAAAGCCATTAGAGACCTCACACTGGTCAGAGCTCTGCTGCTTCCTGAACATAAACAACAAAATTCCTTCCTTGTTTCTTTTGCTGGGGTCATGGTACTGCTTCTTCCTACAACTATGCTAACTAGCCAGAGTGTCTGGTTAAAGACAAGGGCAAGTGTCTGATAAAAGACTTTATCTGTGAGACGTGTGGATCCCACAGGGTCTTCTGTCTAAAGGGAGAGGGACTCACTTTATGAGGGATAACCTTGAACGATGTCACCATCTTGGCTGATGGCTTTATTAAGACAGAAGTAACCATGTAGTCAGAAGCCATTATTGCTAATGTTATAAAGAAAGTCAATGCCATGTGACTTCACTACCATCTGTGGTTAATGTAACCACACAGCATAAACCAAATATGGCAGTACCATAAAGTTTCCTGTCCCTACTAAGCCCTCTGGCTATCACTTATCTGCTCCCCCTCCCCCAAAGAGGCTACAATTTCTGACTTACATTTTTTTTTTCTGATGACTATCCTTTAGAGTACAGGGATTTAAGCCTACTTACATATGATGACTTATAAGAAGTGCTCTTCTAATTTATTGGTGGGTCACAAATTGGGCCCCTAAGATAGTGGCACAGCTGCCAATACTCTACAATTGCTACTCAAGCTTGAATGGGGTATAGATGGCCATGAGGAAACAGAAACTCGGTGACTTGGGAACTCTGTTCATCAGATAACTGCAGTTTCCTCATTCCTCCCTAAGCAGCCATCCACCTCAAAACGATACCTTCTACCCATAAACTGGTCTGAGAGCATCACGAACAGACCCCTCCTGGTGGGCTCACCTCGGGCAACCTATCTATTCAAGACAAGAGGGAAAGATCTGCCCTTTAGCCTTCAAGAACCCTGGGAAGGCTCTTGCTCTCCCAGGCTGTGCTGTTCTCCACCCTGGTAAGACAGCCTGGCAGTCTGTTCCCCAGCAAACTTTTTTTCTACTCATGGAGTGGTCTTGTTTGGTGTTTTGTTGTGCTTACTTATAGTTATATAGTATTTAAAAAAATACCACAAGTGTTTATTATCCTTGCTTCCTATTTGGAACAACAACAACAACAACAACAGTAATATTAATGATAACAGTAATACATCTTTATAGCTCAAAAGAAAGAAATGGACTCAAGATCAGGTAGACCCTAAGACACAACAATTGATCCCTAAATTGTTTCAGCTAATATTCCAGATTCACCAGGGTCCTACTCTTGCAGGAGCTAGAGGTTACTTAACCTTACAGCACAAAAAAAAAAAAAAAAAAAAAAGGCCATTATTTAGATCTCAGGAAAGGAAATAAACAAAAAGTTCTGTTTCTTAGAATGCATGTCATCTTAACCTTGATCTGCCCTACAGATAAGGGTGTGTGTGTGGCAGGGGAAAGTAATATGCACCTCAATCTATCCTTCAAGTGAGGTCTGCAGGGAACTAGTGTCTGTCCTGCGGACAGGGTTAGAAGTAAACTAAAATACATCCAACAACCACAGCCAGGGTATACCTGAACTGTGGCAGAGATGGAACTACAGGCCTGGGTAAATGGAACTCAGCCCCACACTGGGAACCAGCCTGGTGTGTTTAGGTCACACCGACCATCCTCAGATTGGCTACATGTTGCCCTTTCTGGATGCTAGGCTAAGACTCAAAGAAAATTAAGTGAGCCTCCATCCATCCATCTCTCTCAATCTTATTTTCACCTTAAAGATGGGAATGGAATCTCCAAGATCACCTCCAGTCCCCCACTGGCTTGCCTCCTGGATGACTGCAGCAAGTTAAAGTCCCTCAGGTCCGTAAGAGAAAGCTTTAGTGTCTCTTTCTCAACCAGTGCATGGTCTAAATCCCTTCTATGAGAAATGAGAAGTGGCCTCCCAGGCAGCTCTTAATTATGATGCCATCCTTCAGTTAGAGCTGCTCTGTAAACAAGAGAGAAATTCCCCTCAAATTTCTATGCCCAAATTTTCTTTTACTTTCAGGATTATGTAGCCCTTGCTAAATTTACAGGATGAGCCAACAGATGCTAGCTAGAGCAGACTGAGATGCATCTAATCAAGGTTTATTTTACAGTGCTTCATTTCCACTCAGGCTTTGCCTAAACACAGAACATCCCTGACTGATACAGTGGAGCCTCTGGGTGTAACAACCATGTCTGGAGGCATAAACTGACGTGGTTAGCGGAATTAAGAATATATCCCCCTCATCCTCTAAGGTCAACTAAGTCCCAGGAAACTCAAAATGTCCTGTACTATATAACTGTGGAAGGTAACTCGTTCACTGTTCAGGGAGGAGTGAACTGTACACTCCCAAATGAAGCAATGGTCAAGCCAAGCCTTTGACTTACCTAACAGAGGCATTAACTGTCAAAAAAGAAAGGCTAGAGGAGCCAGAGGCTCCTCCCAAGACCAGGTAACCTTGAGGACCAGATCTTCAACTGGCCTTGACCAAAAAACATAAAAGAAAAATAAATTTTGGCCACCCACAGAGTCTTCAACACCCAGCAGGAAAGCACAGCCAGGTTTAAAATGATTGTGTGTCTTTAACAGTCCTCAGACACTATGCACAACAATGAGATGCTATTTGGACGTCAACGTCTCATTAGAGATTTGCTTCCTAGTGGCCTTACCTGTTTCTAGAAGGGTACTTTTCACACCTGTAATAGGATCCTGTATCCTAACCAATTATTTTCCCTGTTGCCAAACTCACAGGTTTGGTAAATTATTCAAAACATCAAACTGAGTTGGGTTTGGTGGTGCATGCCTTTAATTCAAGCACTCAGGACAAAGAGACAGGTGGATCCCTCAGGTTTGAGACCAGCCTGGTCTATAGATCGAGTTCCAGGGCAGTCAGGGATACACAGAAAGACCATGCCTCCAAAAACAAAAACATATGTCAAAACCATGTCTCTGGAACACTACTGGAGAACCCTACAAAAAAAGTATTTATTTCTCTTTTAAATGCTGCTGTCTGGTTGTGACTTCAACAAATGGAACCTAGACTTCACTTGGATTTGGCCCATATTACCCATCTCCACAGGACATTACAGCTAGCACATGGGCAGAGGCATTGCTCGCTGGTAAGGTTCTGCCATATGTCTTCTGCAGGCTTCTGGAAAAAGATTCTGATACAAAGTCCTCAGCTACACAATTATGCCTCACCTTATTAAACTATTAACTATGATGCTGAGGAATTTTCCATTAACCTTGTCTGTTAATGTTCCCTATGAGGTGGTAGTAGAAGAAACCCAATGGCCGAAGAAAGGTTCCTTGAGCTCTTAAACCAGATAGATGGCACCTCCACAGTGTCATCTTATGGTAGATGATGGTGACAGGAAAAATCATCAGTGTCGTTGACACCTATGACAAAGCCTGCCGAGGAGTCTCTGGATGATGCTCTTGCCTGCTGTGTTCCTAAGGGCAAAACTGTCCCAGCTATTTTTCTAACTATGCTCAGTGGGAATTATGGTACTTCTAACATGTCACTTTTTTAATGTTACAAATGCTACCTCACTCAGACAACAACTCCAAAGATACACACCATCACCAAATGGCTGTCTGGTGCTGTACATCTTTGCCATGTTGCTTTACCATGGCCCCCATAGATCAATCCTCCCTGAGGCATTCTGACTGCTGCTCCTTCATTGTCGGCACTTTGTCAGTTGAAGCAGTTAAGAGCAGAAAACTCTCAGAGCCTCGAGTAGAGACTCTGCTCTCCCAAGGTCTTTTCCTCTATGGTTGTGCTGCACACATGAGCCTGTCTCCTTACTCTGGCAAATACCTTTCTTCAACTGTTGATTCTGTCTGTGGCACTTGGGCATGCTCTGTATGTTGTAGGCAGAGATGGTGCCGTCCCCCAAGGGAAGTGGCTGTATAAGTACAGAGGCTGTGCCACTGTAGAACAAAATGAGGACTTCAGCACAGCTTAGGCTCTCCCTGCTGGTTCAAACACCAAGTACTGATTAGTAACAGCCCCAAGTGTTCCCACTGGTGACCATGTTTGTAGTAGGCTTTCTACTGTTCTCATCAACCACCTCATTTTACTCTCAGGGATAGTAATGGGCCATTAGTAATGGCATTCACTATGATATACAAATCACACATGTGGGTAATAAAGACAACATTCTTCACTGACCCCCCTGGTTCTCACTCCACAGTGCTGAGGAGGGAGGTGCCACTCCATGGCACGTTCTACTCATGGCTCACAACTAAACAGTCTCTCTGGAGATCAATTTAGCCTAAATACTAAAATCTATCAGCTATTTATAGAGCCTCACTCTATAGCTCAAGCTGCCTTCAAACCTATTATCCCCCTGTCGCAGACCTACTGAGGCCAGCATTATAACAGGCACACACCACCAGGCCCAGCTCACACAGGGTGTGACCCAGGAATTCTAAATCTACACTGCTGTCTTGGAAATGGCCAAGGTATTGCTAAGACTGCCTGTGGCAGAAAGAACTAGAAACAAATATGCAACAGTGAACGGCAGTCAACCCCGAGTACTACACAGATAATAGCATGGCTGTCGAGGTTCCAGTGATGCTACAACCAGGTTACATGACCACACACATGTCCTTCAGATGGTCTTTAATTCTAACAACCCTAGGTTTTTCCAACTTCCAGCTGAGGGAACTAACCAGCAAACCGTCGACTGTTCCTTACCTGTGTTACAGGCTTGAAGAGGCAGCTTCTTTAAGGTCCCCAGAAAATGGCGTGTGGCAGTATATTCATAGTGACAAGGGCTACAAACAAGAAAAAATGAATCATTAGAATTTCAAACTTTGATTCTATTCAGAAACAGAATTGGCCTGTTTGACCTACTTATTTTCCCTTGAAGAAAGTGTAGCCTATTCTGATATTTGATCCTTAGAGCAACTCCGAGGAAGGCATACTGTCTGTCTGCTGTAGAAACACACTTCCTGGTAAAAGCTCACAAATGAAAAGCCTCTAAGACTCAACACAAAAATAGATGTTTGTTTAAATTGAATCAGTTGGCAACTTAAAAAAATTTAAGTGCAATTAAAGATGCTGAAGTATATCTCTTCACAGTTGAAGGTTTTGATGTGGGGTGGGGTCTCAGTGTTCTTTAAGGGGTTGGCAACTAGGAATTTGACCGTGCTCCCCTAAGTATATGGGCAACACAAAGTAGTCTTTGTTGTCTTTTGGGGGGGCTGGACAGGGGGGTTTGGAGGGCTGGACTCAGGTGAGAGGATGGACTCAGAAGGAATAGGAAACAAGTACGATCAGGATGCACTGTATGATATTCCCAAAATGATTTAAAATATTATGTTGGAAAATGCTTTAAAATTATTTCTAACTCTGTGTACCTGTCTCTATGTGGGTATGTGCATGTGCCTGTAGAGGCCAGGAGAAGCTGTCAGATCCCCTGGAGTGGTAGTTTCAGATAGTTGTCAGTGGCCCGACAAGATGAACTTGGGTCATCTCCAAGAACAGCAAGTATATATTCTTAACTACTGAGCCATCTCTCCAGCCCTACTGGCTCATCCTGCAGCCAAGGTTTGACCTTAAGTTTACTAGATAACTTAGGCTACTCTTAATTCTTTGTCCTCCTGCCTCCATTTCCTGCGTGCAGGGATCACAGGGGTGGGTCACCAAGCCCAGCTTGGCAATATTAATAAAGTTTGGAGATCCTACAGTATTGTTATCAATGTGTGCTTCATGGCTTTAACCGCTGCCCCACGGTTAATAAAGGGAATGTCCTCATAAAAGAAGCTAAAATAGTTGTCCAGGCTCTATCCTGCAGACAGAGGGCTCTACACAGGAAAAGAGAATACAAACATGGAGCTTGCAGAATATGAGTAAGGGTATCTGGAATTTTCTAGTTTTGGTTTTATTCAAGACAGTTTCTCTGTATAACCCTGGCTGTCTTGGCACTTGCACTGTCGAGCAAGCTGGCCTTGAACCCAGTGACCCACCTGCCTCTGCCTCCTGAGTGCTGGGATAAACGTGTCATTACCCAGTATCATGTTTTAATAACTTTTCTCAGTGTGAAGCTACTATGCAATAAAAGTTTTTTCATCATTAATTGTGAGATCATAATAAGCAGGGAAACAAAGTCTCCAAGTCTAGTCTAGTGTGTTTCTGTGCCATGAACCTTCTGACTGGTTGGGCACTGAATGTTCAATGCTTTAAACATTCATACTGTGGATGGCTTTTAAGTTTTGAATGTTTTTTCTCTCTCCCTCCTTCCTTTCTCTGTCCCAACACTACCCCGGCACCCCCTCATTGTTTTGAGAAAAGATCTCACTATGTTGTTCAGGCTAACCTGGATTGTTCCCTCTTCCTGCCTCAGGAATGTTTCGGTCTTTTGTGGCTACTTTGCCCTACAAGCTGCAGTGAAACAGTGAATCAGATATAAAGAAACATTAGCCAACTCTGAGTGGCAAGAAGTACCACATCCTGGTGGAAAACAATGTGTCCCAACCATGGTAACTGCTACACTGACAAGCAGAGCGGTAACTTCTTCTTAGCAACTGATTTCTCCTCAACAAAAATCAAACTTTCAATTCTCTGAATTTCTATTTAGTCAACACCTTGGTTTCCGACACATGAGTTTGTTTTCTGGCTTCCTATGTGATGCACATGTAAGCACTCATGCATACACTTAACTGTATTTATTCATTTATTTATTTTGGAAGCAGGGAGAGTCTCAGTATATAGCTCTAGTTGGCCTAGAACTTATTATTTAGACTAGACTACTCTTGAACTTGCAGAAGTCCTCTTGGGCCCTGGGACTAAAAGCATGCGCCATCATATCCAGCTTCAGTTTCAAAAACATTCATCGGAAATCTAGATAAAGAAACTACATACTTACCAGTAAATGTTCATTTTTTACTTGGAGCACTTTATGACATAAAAATGTAACTTTCATTATTAAAAACATCTAAATTGATTTTTTTTGTGAAAAGAAACGCATATGACTTTTGAATGTAATATTTAACTTACAGATATTTAGTCATTAAATCCTATAAACATCAGATTTCAGTGCTTAGATATTTTTCCTCATGAAACTTAAAAACACCCTCATCACATGGTATTGATGGGGCTAATGTGATGGGTCTAATTCCTCCTATAAGTGAGAAGCAGGGCATCTTGACCTGTGAGGAGTCCTTAACAAACTTAGGGCTGGCTCCTTAGAACTGATGCTCTCACTATAAAACAGTAAGCAAGCCTAAAGCTCTGTTTTACAAATGGAATCAGAACAATAACTCTTACAACTGACTAAAGGGCAAAGTACGTTGGGAAACTGATACAAGAGAATTAATTGTTCAGGACTAGCCTGGGCTACATAGCAAGTCTATCTCAAAACACAAAAACAAAATAATACTACAGGGTTCTGCACATTCCTCTACTGTGTTTCTTCTAACAGTGCTTTGGGGCGGTATGGATGACACAACTCACCATTTCTGATACACAGCATTGAGGTGGCTTGTTTGTGCACCCACTTTCCCTCGCAGACTGCCCATTACCAGCTTCTCTCTTATGACATAAATCCTGTAATTCCTGCAGTTTATACAGACACCGTGCACCATGGCTCTCTCCAGCTTCCACCCCTTTTTTTCCATCACAGCTTTTAAAGGGCTGTGTCCACTGTCAATCATGTCCTCATGGTTTTGTTCCGATCACATCACCTTCAGTCAAAATTGCCAGCACCCTCCATGTTTCAGAAGTCACTGTGTATACCCCAGGTTTCTTTCTTGGTCTGGCAGCCACAAAAAAGGTTGACCCCATCTCCCTGAATATCACTCCTAACACACTCTCTCCCTGAACTGCTCCTTTCAGACAGTAACAAACTACCTTGTGTTTAACTGGTCCTCCAGAGAAGTTCATGTTTAGATTTTCAACCAGCTTCCTCCCCACCCCTACTCCCATCTAAAACTGAATCTGTCCTAAACAGATGACTTGCCCTGGGGTACCACAGCTTTAAGTGGCACAAACTTGCTTTCTAGACACCTGCTAGCCTTTATCTCCCAGTCTTTTTTGTGTGTGGTGTAGTTGGTGTGTGTGTGTGTGTGTGTGCTTGTGTTTTAAGACAAGGTTTATTGTGTAGCCCTGGCTGTCCTGCAACTCTCTGTAGACCAGGCTGGCTTCAAACTCAAGAGATTCGCCTGCCTCTGCCTCCTGAGCAACAGGATTAAAGGTGTCTCTGACCTGCCTGCCTCCTTAGAATCAGACTTGAACTTCTGGTCCTGCCTATCTGTTTTATGTGAGTGGCATCTGGACCACTGACTGTCAGTTCCCCCATCTACAGCCAGAATCTGTAGCCAGACCTGGTCCACTGCTGTTTTTTGTAAAGCTCTCAAGGGTCTTTCTTTTTTTATGGTTGGAAGGAAAAGGATTCTTTGACTAGTGGAAAATTTATAAAATTTAAATACATGTGACTAAAACACGTGTCTGAACACACACACAAAGGATTAAAGGTGTTCACCACCAGCACCTGAATTTACAGCCTGTTTTGTAGCAAGGTGAGGTGTACCAAGTAGCTCACCTCTCAAGTAGCTTCAACTATTACCACATACAACTGCACTGGTTGTACCTCTAGGCTTTCTGGGCATTTCTGTCCCAACAATGAGAAGTACTCAAAGAGATTTACAAGAAAAGTTAGAAAATACTCTTGAGTTTACCATGAAGAAAAAGGTACTCACCTAATGTGCATAAATCCAACCCCACCCTGGGGAGAGGGGTGTCTCGAATGTTGGTGCCTTGCCCTGTCTCTGCTCTCCCCTCTGCACTGGGGTTCCAGACTTGGGCACATGCACGAGTTTTGAGTATTAGAAGTCTAAACCTAGATCCTCATGCTTGAGCACGGGGGTGTTCTGAGTGAGAATGACCCCATTGGTTCATATATTTGACTTAATGAACTGTTTAGAGATATTAGGTGTGTACTTACTGAAGAAAGGTGTCACTAGGGATGAGCTTTGAGGTTTCAAAAACCTATGACTGTTCCAGTGTCTCTCTTCACCGGCTGCCTGTGGGTACATAAAGCTCTCTGCTATGGCCAAGCCTGTCCCCTTCCTGCCATAATAAAAATTAACACTGAAACTGTAAGCAAGTCCCCAGGTAAATGGTTCCCTCTGTAAGACTTGCGCTTGCCATGGTCTCTTTACAGCAACAGAACAGTGACTAAGACAAGCAGTAAACACTTCTTACAGAACCATCACCTCAACCCCCACAATACATTAAACACAAACAAAACCAGGATCTCCAATGTAGCTCTGGCTGTCCTGGAAACTCACTCTGTTGACTAGGCTGGCCTCAAACTCAATGATCTGCCTGCCTCTGCCCCTGAAATGCTGTTATTAAAGGTGTGCACTACTTTGCCCAGATCTTTAAGATTTATTTATTTTGTTCTATGTGTATGTTTTGACTGCATGTTTTCTGTGCTTGGTACTCTCAGAGTCAAGAGAGGACATTGGCTCCCCTGGAACTAGAGTGACAGACGGTTTCGAGGTGTTGTGTGGGTACTAGGAATTGACCCTGGGTCCTCTGGAAGAGCTCTTTGCTGTCTAGGCATCTCGAGTACCTACGGCATTTTCTTAGGTGATTGATGGGAAAGGGTCAGCCCATTGTGGGTTAGGCTACCTCCTGGGCTAGTGCTTCTGGGTTCTATAAGAAAGAAGGCTGTGCTAGCCACTAAGCAGCATCCTCCATGACCTCTGCAAGACAGTTCCTGCCCTCCCTGCTTCTGATGATGAACTGTTATATAGAAGCATATGTGGAATAAACCCTTTCAGCTACATGTTTCAGCACAGCAATAGAAATCCCAACTAAGACAAGTTGATACCAGCATATCACAGTATTGCTGTGACAACATAATCGGGTTTTTAGGAGGATTGTGGAAAGACTTTTGGAACTTTGGGCTTAAAAACAAAAAGCTATTGAGAGTTATTAAGTGTTGAGAGCTCAGTGGACTATAGCTTGGAAGAGTGTTGAGAGCAATGTAGATGGAGGTCTGGCTTATGAAGTTTCAAAGGGAAATTTGAAGCCTCTATCAGGGTTGTTTACTGCTTTGAATTAAGATTCTGTCATGCTGGTTCGCTGGGGATGAAGATTCAGCCATGATTAACAAGAGTCTGGCACCAGTGAAGTGAAACCATTACATTACTGGGACAGTTGATGCTGGTGAGCTACAGCTAAGAAATTAGTGGTGACTGAGAAGGGACCAGCATCACTTATTGAGATGAAAGCCTCTGGTGGGGATTCCCTGCGGTGACCACACACAGCTATGTTCTAGAAACAGCCTATACCTCCTGCTGGCAATTGAACTTGGTAGTGTAACAGTCGCCCAAGTGGTGCTGGTTTTGAAGACATGATGGGGACATGGGCTAGAGTCCCCGAAAAGAGCACAGGAGGGGCCACTGGTGAGCCGCCCGGACCACAGAATGATTACCAGAAACAGTAGAAGCATTGGAGAGGAGCCAGACGGGGTCTAGAAGACAAGCTGTGTGTGCTGAAGAAGGTGGAGCTGGAGAAGTGACCCAGGACCCTTGGAGTCATCTAGAAGATCATGGTGGATACCAAACACTGAGGTATTTACACTGTTGGGAGTGTGGTTTTGCTTTGATCCAATTGTGACTATGCCCTGATTCTTCCTTCTCGAAGTAAGAAAGTATTTAACTTACTTATTTTTGATTTTATAAAAGCCTACAGTTGAAAGACTGAATTATTTGTTTGATTTGATTTTTCAAGATAAGGTTTCTCTGTAGCACTGCCTACCCTGGAACTCACTCTGTAGACCAGGACACCCTTGAAATCAGAGATTGCCTGCCTCTACCTCCACCATGGCCCAACAAGAGATTGAATTTTAAAGTGTTTGTGTTTGTGGACTATGGGACTTTTTTAAGTTTATAAAATGTTTTACATGGTAACGTCAATATTAATGGTGATCATGGGAATAGACAAGGGTTGTGGCTTAGCAGTGAGGTACTCCAAGCTAGAATCATCTGGGAGAAGGGAGCGTCAATGAAGAAAAGGCCTTTAGCCAGGCAGTGGTGGTACATGCCTTTAATCCCAACACTTGGAAGGCAGAGACAGGCCAGCCTTGTCTCCAAAGCCAGTTCCAGGACAGCCAGGGCTATATAGAGAAACCCTGTCTAGGGAGAAAGGAAGGAAGGAAGAAAAGAAGGAAGGAAGGAAGGGAGGGAGGGAGAGAGGAAGACCAGGCTGCAACCAGGCTTGTAGAGCATTTTCTTAGTGTTTGATGTGCAGAGTCATCGCTGGGCTATAGTCCTGGGTTCTATAAGTAAGCAGGCAGAAACTATAAACAGAATAAAGATTTTTCTCCTCAGGTTGCTTTGGTCATGATGTTCCATCATAGCAAATAAAAACTGATGCAAAAAACAAAGTTTTTAGGGGCTCTGAGATTTTTCTAAAACACTCCATTCTTAGAATGTGAGGCCCTAAAGACACAGAAATAGTTAAAGTCATACTCAGAGATTTTCCAGTCATCCCAAGGCTATGAGATCCTGCCTGTGCCTGACCCAAAAAAAAAAAAAAAAAAAAAAAAAAAAAAAAAAAAAACCAATGGCCCAGAGTAATTCTCAGAAAAAAAAAATAGGATATACTGACTGATAGCGACCTGGCCCTCTAGAAAGACCTAGATAGGATCCTGACGCACGTCATAATTAGTTCATGCTCTAAACACCTAATTCTGAGAAACAAAACAAGAACAAAACCCGTCAAAGTTTTGAAATAAATAAACAAGGTTCTCAAAATGTAAAAACAAAGTTTTAACAGACAGGTCAGGCTATGCTGACTAAGCTGAGTGATGAGAAAACAAAAATGCTTTAGAAACAGCTCCCCTACCCCTCCCTGTACTGAATTCCAAGGAGAATGCAAATTGTCAACAACCTTACTGTCAAAGTTTCTCTCCCGTTTCCTCCCCCTTCCTCTCCTCTTTCTGAAAATTATACTGCTGACCAATGGTAAAATAGTAGTTTACCCCCCTCACAAAAAAGTATAAAAGACATATACTTTTTGAGTTCAGGGTTGACTCTCCCTACGAGGATGACGGAATAAAAACCTCTTGCCATTACAGCGGTCTATCATTTATTTGTGTTCTGTGGGTCACACTTCCAAGCTAAGACTCCTGGGGTCTTACAACAAAGCCACATGGAGACAGGCTAATCCGTATGGTGGGTAGAACAGACAGCAAGTACTAAAGACCAGAGAGAGATGGTACAGAGTAGCAAGAAGACCGGAAACAGGCACGACGTCGGGGTAAGGCAGAGGGGCTGGCTTCTGTTTTCAAAAGACTGTTGTGTATGTCTGTGGAAAGTAGACAATAGAGTGCTAAGAGTCAAACAAGATTGGTTCTGTGGGCATTCACAGTATGGGACTGTTTGTAGAATGACAGAAACGGGGAGACTAGAAAGTTTTGTTTTGTTTTTCAACACAGGGTTTCACTGTGTAGCCCTGGCTGTCATGGAACTCACTCCGTAGACCAGGCCGGCCTCAAACTCACAGATCCACTCCTGCTTCTGCCTCTCCAGTGCTGAGATTAAAGGCACATGCAACCACATGGCAGTTCAAAACACCTGTGTCACCGCAGCTTCGAGGGGTTCTACGTCCTCTTCTGGCCTCCATGGAAGCTAGGCATGGAGTACACAGACACACACTCAGGAAAAATACCATTAACATTAAATAAATGTTTTGAAAAAGAAAAAAAAAAAAAAAATAAAGATTAAGACCCAGAGAGAACAGATAAGCTCTATCAGGTGTCTCTTCTACTGAGAGAACCAAAGGTATCATCATGCATGCTACTAAAGCCAGGTGTGGTGACACACTCACAATCAGCACTTGGACGGCTGAGGCAGAAGGACCAGCATGGGAAACACAAGGAGATCCTTTCACAAAAGTAAAAAATAAAATGAGATCAGCACTTGGCTTTGGTTCAAATTCTATGCAGCCTCAGGGAATTTTTAAATTCTAAGCCTCAGTTCTTTGAGCTGTAAAATCAGAACCAAGCTCATTAGCAATAAGCGCACCATGTAAAACCCTGGTCCAGGGCCTGCCATCTGCCTACATATGGCTACTATAAAAAGTAATGGCATTAAAAACATGTCTAGGGATGGAGAGAGAGATGGCTCAGCGGTTGAGAGCATTGGTTGCTCTTCCAGAGGACCGGGAGAAAATTCCCAGCACCACATCTAGCTCACAACTGTCTGTACCTCCAATTCTAGGGGCTCTAAAGACACACATGTAGGTAAAATACCAGTGAACATAAAACAAAAATCTTGTAAGACATATTTATTATTTAAATATATGAGTGCTTTGCTTGCATGTATGTGCATGTACCACTTGCATAGATGGTTCCTGAGAAGCTCAAAAATGAGCATTGGATTCCTTGGAACAAGACTGATAAATGGTGAGCTGTCATGAGAGTCTGAGAATTGGACCTGGGTCCTCTGCAAGAGCAGCCAACATTATTCTTTTGTGTTTGTTTGATTTTTCAAGATAGGAATTCTCCGTGTAGCCCTGGCTGTCCTGGAACTTGCTCTGCACACCAGACTAGCCTGGAACTCAGAGACCCACCTGCCTCTGATGCCTGAATGTTGGGATTAAAGGATTGCACCACCACAACCTGGCACAACCAGTGTTCTCAACCAATGAAGCAACTCTGTAACCCAAGACTTAAAAAAACAAAAAAAAAAAAGATATTCAATTAGCGCACACTGGGATATTCATAGTATATCATCTTCAATTATCAATGTCCACACTATTTCTAGTTGTAAAATGTTTTTATATTATGTTTTGTCTACATGTATGTCTGTTTACCACATGTGTACAGTGCCCACAGAGGACCAAAGAGGGTCAGATCCCTTGAACTGGAGTTACACAGATGGTCATGAGCCACCATACATGTGCTAGAAACTAAACCCAAGTCCTCTGTGAGAATAATAAGTGCTCTGAGCAATCTCTTCAGTCCGAAATAATTTTTTTTTTTTTTTAGTTTAATTTCCACAAAAGCTCAAAGACAGCTCAGGAAGGCAATACACTTTGCCCAAAGACAAGTATTTGTACATCTTTAGTTTTTACAGAAAATTGTCAGGATCATGTGTGTGTGTGTGTGTATGCTTTGCCGTCACATATATCTGTATACCATGTGCATACAGTGCCCTATGGAGGCCAAAAGAAGGTTTCAGATTTCCTGGAACTGGAGTTCCAAATAGTGAGTTGCCATGAAGGTACTGTGAATACAGCCTTCATCCCCTGGAAGAACAGCAAATGCTCTTAACCACTAAGCAACCTCTGTAGCCCTATAATATGATTTTAATATCACCATGGGTACTAACATTTTAACCAAACATTTCTCCCTCCTACTTTCAAAAGCTAGGAGAGTTCTAAAGCTGAACTGGTAGGTCTCTTGAAAAGCTTTATCTAACACTGTACTTAATATTAAAATATCTAGCAAACTTTTACCCTGTTTATTAAACTGTAAAGTTCTGTAAGTATAAGGCCAATTGCAAATTAATTAATCAGTAAATTAAATAATGTATGTGGGTAGTATTTATGCATGTGAATGGGGAGGTGAACTTTGGGGAACATTCCCCATGAACTATCCAAAAACTTGGGTTTGGGTTTGTTATGTTTTGTTTTATGTTGTTTTGATATGGGGTCTGAGTGTATACACACACACACACACACACACACACACACACACACACACACACACACACTGCCTTTTTTGGCTGGCTGGCATTCACTATGTAGACCAGGCTGGTTTTGAATTCATTGAGACCCACCTGCTTCTGCCTTCTGAGTGCTGAGATTAAAGGCATGCATCTTGTTTTTTGAGACAGGGTCCATCACTATCCTGAAGGTCACTGATAAGCTAGAAATGGCTAGCTAGTAAGTTCTAGGAATCTACCTGTTTCTACCCCCATCACTGGGATCACGAGCTCAAACCACGAAACCTCTTTTTTATAGAGGTGCGGGGAATACAGCGCAGGTCCTTATGCTTGTGTTTTACCAGCTGAGCACTGCCTGCTGCCCTCAGCCAGATCACTGTAGTCTTCATGTCTCCACCCTTCCCTTTCTGTTGCTGTGCCAAAGTGGTAGGGTACCATGAGTATTTGTAGTTTCAATTCCTGCATAAGGCACCACTCCCTAGGTACTACTGTCTAGACCTGCCTGAATTCACAACCTGGAGTGCTTGTATAAAAACTACAGCTCTCACAGCCCCAACCTACACCTCCTTCTGAATAGAAGAGTGGTGCATGACTGCTAATCTGTCTTTATTAAACGTTCCAGACATCCCTATACTTCTTGGCAGTTTGATGGTGGTAATGCTCGAGACACAGTCTTATAAAACCCAGGTTAGCCTGTAGCCAAGGATGGTCTTGAAGGGGGGAGGACAACTTTTGAGAGTTGGTTCTTGCTTGCACCTGGATTAGACAGTCTTGTTGCTCTAGCCCTAAGCTCCCAGAGTACGCCTGTTTCCACCTCCTATCTTGATATAGGTGTACTAGGATTAGAGATAAGGACCACTTAATTCAGCTTTCCACATGAGTTCTAAGGATAGACTAGGGTCAACAGTGCTTTTCCGAGGAGTCATTACCCTACCCACTCTCATTAAACACACTTAGAAAACGTGCACAACACTAGGTTATAACCCAAATGTTGCTCTCCTATGATACATCACTCAGCTGAAAAACTTCAGGGCTGGAGAGATGGCTCAGCAATTAAGAACACTGGCTGCTCTTCCAGAGAACCTAGGTTTGACTAAGAGCAACCACTATGGCTCATCCTGGGTAACTCCGATGGTTTCTGTGGGTATGTGATGCAGACATACACGCAGGCAAAATACCTCAAAATACATCAAAATAAGTTAAAAAAAAAAAAGCTTCCATGAAACATGATGCTTTCTTTTACATCTTACAATTAGTACCTAAAATGTATAAAAATGCTATCTTTTGTATATCAATATAGTTTCTATTTTAATGTAACAAATTTGATAATTGCTAACTCTTATTCTAGACCAATAGCTCTCAACCTTCCTAATGCTTAAACTCTTTAACACAGTTCCTCATGCTGTGGTGACTCCCAACCATAAAATTATTTTTGTTGCTACTTCATAACTATAATTTTTATTACTCTTATGAATTGTAATGTAATTATTTTTGGAGACAGAGGTTTGCCAAAGAAGAGTCACAACCCACAAGCTGAGAACCACTGCTCTAGACAGACCCTTAACCCTTCCACCCATGTGCGAAATCCCAGTCTTGTCTATTTCCAATGGCAACTAAGTATGGCTTTTTTGCTTTCCATTTTTTAATGGTGAGTGAGGCACATAATTTTACCATCATAGAAGCTGGACAGATGGATCAGCAATTAAGAACACTAGTTGCTTTTCCAGAGGACCTGGGTTCAATTCCTAGCAACCAACAGCAGCTCATAACCACCCGTAATTACAGTTCTAGGGACTTAATGTTCTCTTCTCGCCTCCATAGGTACCAGGCATACACACATGCTGGCAATGCACACACACCTGGTCTTATGGACACCTGCAACCACACATATGCATTCGTGTGTACACACACACACACACACACACACACACACACACACACACACACACACAGAGTGTAAAAAGGTAGAAATAGTCTTTGCCAAAAAGAAGTCAGTATGTAGGCTGGCTATTAAATAACTCAGGCAAGTTGAAAACTGTTTCTTCTCAACTTCTCCCCCACCCCATCCTTAAAAAAAGAATAAACAGCTGGCTCATGCTTGTAATCCCGGCTTTTGGGGAAGCACTTGAAAGGCTGAGACAGGAGGATAACTGTGATTTCCACCACCTACTTTTCATATAAAGAAATCTAATCCTTTCGCCTCAAAGCTTTAGAACCCCAAGTAAAAGTCGCTTTGCAGTGCTGTGCTCTTCCAGGTTACACCAACCTGGTAATACACTCAGGCAAACACCTGAGAATAGGAGATCGACTCTGCTTTCCACTCTAGAGAACAGCAGGCAGCATAATACGGATTTGGTTGTCCCAGTGCATTTCCACCGAGCTGGAGAGGACCAGCGAGAGCCTTTAGGCCACACCCGAACTCATTCCACAGTCCACGCGGTGGCTAGTAGCACCTGCACTTGACCGAGGGAAAGGTGACTCCGTGGCTCCTGTCAGACCTACTCGAGGCGAGCTGGCGACGAGAAATGGCTTCTCTCCCCAGAGCCTGGCTTGGTCAGTGTTGACCCCTGCCCCAGCAGCCTCCCGCCTGGCCATACCTGCTCCGCCACAGCACACCTCCACGTAGAGAGCGCACACACCCGCGGCCCCCAGACGCCGCCATCTCGCCTCCTTCTGGACAGACACGCCCCCTTCCGCCCTCGGACGCACGCCCTTGTCGTCAGCGGACCAATCAGGAACGTGGAAGGCTGGGCCCGGAAGCTTCTGCGTAAGGCTTCGCCGGCGGGCCCACCCCCACGGAGTGTGTAGGCAGGCGCGCCAGGCCCACGGGGGTACACCGCTCCTGCGCCCGAAAAATCTGAGCCACGCTGTGCGTGCATGGCACCTTATGCCGGCGCCCTCGGAGGCCAGAAGTAGTTGTTGGATCCCCTGGAAGGGGACGTCTGTTCTATTCTTATCTCATTGATGGGGCTCTAGAGGCGAGGGGTTTTATGTAAGAAATGGTGCTTTCTCTTGTTCTTTCCAGTTATGAAGGGAAAACGAATTTTCAGTGGTATCTAACAGTATGTTTTTTTTTTCTAAACGCTAACTTGGAGACCTGCAGCCAGCTCTTGGATATTATTACCATTTTAAAGAGGTCAGCGAAGTTAAGCAACTTTCTCATGGGGCACGTTAACCCCGCAAAGGACTCACAAATTGTATGATAGAAAATCGAATATTTATACATCATTGACGTCAAAACCCATGACCTGGACATTTCCCCCCTACTTAAGGCCCTAGAAAAATGGCTGAACCTGGATGTAAAAACTGAAGGAAGGCAGCCCTGATTTTTCTTCTGCTAAACTCAGTTGTCTTCATCAAATGGATAAGCTAATGAATGCTTTAGATTATTCCCGAATAGGTGTTTAAATTCAGTTACAGCAAAGCCACTAAACAGAACCTTAGAAGTCACAAGTGTGGTAATTCAAGACAGACACCTCCCTTTGTCTAACTTTTCAAGAGCCTGAAAACACACACACAAACATAATACTGGTATGGAATTGAGTGTTGTAATTTAAAGGATTGAACTAAGTTTTTTCAAAATATCGCTGGAATCTCAGCATTTTGGAGTGTCCTGAATTCAAGGCCAGCCTGGACTACCTAGACCTTATTTTAACAAAAATAGCAAAACTACTTTTATGTAACACAGTATTTTTTTCAATTCCTAAAAAATATGGAATAAATATATTGTATACACCTTTTTAAAAAAAGGAGTAAAAACTAAAAACACCTTTGAAAAGAAGGTGGTGAGATGGCTCAGTGGTTAAGAGCGCTAGTTGCTCTTCTAGAGGACCCGGTTCAATTCCCAGCACCCAGATGGTATGTCATGACCATGTGTGTATGTGTGTGTGGGTGTGTGTGTGTGTGTGCATGTATGTATATTATTCATACTTATCCAGTTCCATGAGATCCCATGCTCTTCTGGCCTCTGAGAGCAGCAGGCAAGCACATGCAGTTAAAATACCCATGCACATAAAAATGAAATTTAAAATGGATATATAAGGAAAAACTGAATCTGTGTAGGTGCTGGTTGAGGCCAACAGGCATTGCTTTTCTTGTAATTGGAGTTACAGGGAGTCTGAGCTGCTTAGTGTGGGTGTTAGGACTCAAACTAAGGTCCTCTGAAGGAGCAGCCAGTGCTCTTAACTACTGAGTCATCTCTCTCCAACCCCTGAGAAATTTTATAAACTGGATTTGTCAGTGGCTTCTTGGCTATAACACAACAAAAGATAACAGAATTTCAAAATTACTTTTTTTTGCATCTATTAGGCATGCTATTTTTCTATTTATTACTTACTTATGTTAGTATGCCCAAATTACATTTAATTTGTTTAATGTGTATGTTTTGCCTGTTTATATGTATATGTACCATATACATGTATGGTTATATCTCCTGGAACTGGAGCTATAAACCATCCTGTGGGTGCTAGAAAGGACTTGAGCCTTCTGTAAGAGCAGCTATCATATGTTCTTAACCACTGAACTCTCTCTAGTGCCTAAATATTTTTTTAAAAACTTTTTATTATTTTAAATTATGTATCTGTGTGGAGATATGTCACAAGCTTGCAGGTGCCCACAGAGACCAGAAGGAGTTGCATTCCCCAGAGCTGGAGTTATACATAAGCTGCCTGGGAAACAAAGTCAGGTCTTCCGGAATAAAAACAGTACATGCTCTTAACTGCTAACTCTCCAGCTCTCAAAAGTCACGATCCTCATGTCTTGGCCTCCTAAGTACTGGGGTTACAGGTATGACCCACCATTGACCGTGACTTAAGATACTAAAGCCAAATAAGACCTTTCCTCCCCCACGTTTTTGGTCATGATGTTTTACCACAGCATTAGACATCTTAACTAAGACAGTGTGTTTTCAATGGTTTATACAGTTGCTATCAGCTTTCATATAAAGTTTTATGGTCAACTGTTTCCATCTATCTAAGGTGCAAGCTTTAGAAGCATTTACTTGTTTCTCTGTGTAGTCCTGGTTGTCCTGGAAGTCTCTCTGTACATTAGGCTGGCCTTGCTCTCAGAGATCCACCTGCCTCTGCCTCCCAGCTGCTGGGATTAAAGGCTGCTGCCACCATAGGGTCCACCTGGTAATTATTTGGCCACCATATATGGAGATGGAGCTTTTCTAATGTGGGCCTTGGGAAACAATGAAGATACAAACACTAATGATAATCTGGAGGCTAAATATAAAGCATAGTATTTGGATTGAGTTCTTTATGCAATAATAAAGGGAGAGAGAAAAGGAAGAGGGCAATAGGGAACGGAAGGGCAACAAAGGTAACCTTGAACTGCTGAGCCTCCCTCCACCTCTCCAGTGCTGGAATCGAAGTTATTCACCACACCTGGTTAACGTGGTACTGGGGCTCAAACCTAGATTTCTTGATTGCTAGAAAGCCCTCTACCAAACTGAACCAATCCACACCACAGTATATTTTGTTTGAAAGAAATATTAAGGGGTCAGCTAGATTCAAGGTCAGTCCCCAAAATCCACATGGTAAAAGCAGAGAATCAGCTCTACTAAGTTGTCTTATAACACATACACACACACTCACAGAGAGCCAGAGATAGAAATGGGGGGTAGGGAGGGGGAGAGAGAGAGGGGACAGAAAGATAGACATAGAGACACAGAGAGAAAGAGAGACAGAGAGAGAGAGAGACAGAGAGTCCTTGCCTACATGAGACCCTGTTTCAAAGATTCTGAAGAGGAGAGAAGACTCAGCAGTTCAGAGCACTTGTTGCTCCTACCAGAGGATTCAGATTTGGGTCCTAGTACCCAAATATCAGCTGACAAACTTCTGTAATTCCAGTTCCAGTGTATCTAGCACCCTCTTCTGGACTCCAAGGCACTCACACACAGTGCCCTTATATACATATACATAAAATTAAATACTCTTTTAAAAAGAGGTGGGCTACAGAGGTGTGTAAAGAGCTTGTACTGCTTATCTAGAGGACGTGAGTTCAATTCTGAGGACCCATGTCAACCACCTGTAACTCCAGCTCCCCATTTGGTACCTCTAGCCTTTGCAGGCACCAAATTCATGTGCACATAATCTCCCACCCCCATGTATACATACACACAGTTAAAAATACTAAAGTTTTAAAGGGGGTAGTAATATTTTTTTAAAAGATGGGTATAGTGACAGCTACTTGTAAATCTCAGGTGGCTGAGGCAGGAATACATATAGGAAGTACAAGACCAGATTCAGCTACATAGTAAGACCTTGTCTAAGAAAACAAAACAGAAAGTATGTGTGTGTAAAGGGAGAAAGGGGGGCTTTAGAAGAATTCCTACACAAGTTATGAGGGACTCTAAGGACTTTTACAGTCCCATACCCTCCTTACAGCTCCCCTCTCCCACTGAGGGCTTTTTTGGTCCCACACCCTCCAGGAAGGAGTTCTTCAACCTTATCTGGGCAGCCCCTGGAATGTAGGGCATAGGAACTGAGATGCAACCCATGTTGGCAGCAACTTAAAAGTGAACTAAACCCAGCAATGCTTGCATGCCTGGTCACCATTGCTATAGCCTACCTGTTACAAAGCATATGAAAACTGTACTGACAGAGGCCTCTCCTCTGGATGTAGGCCACCCTAGTGCACTGGACTAATAAACCTCTTGCCTTTGCATCGATCTCTGATCTCTCATCTCATTTCTGGAAGTCCCCAAGTAGTTAGGGCTTCATTCAAGTCTTACAGTTACATGTCCAACTTTACCATTCTGACATGTATACCCAAGTAGGTGATTCCAACCTGATGCCACGTCCAGTGAGCCACAGCCAATCAGACGATGCCTGCCCTGCAGTGCATGCCTGCTCCTGGAGCTGCACAGAGCACACACAGTGTGTTAGCAGAACCTAAGCAACTGATAGATACACAGGCCATTCAAGGCATAACAAGGAATGAGAGAGGACAGATTAGGCAGTCTTCAAATATTAAGAAGCCTTTTGAAATGGATGTGAGCAGGTTTGTGCTCCACTCACACATTGAAAGCCACTGATTCGTGAAGCCTTTCTGAGATGCCACCACCTAGTCACACACAGGGACCTAGTCTGAGAAATGTGTCCTTAGGTGTTTAGGTGTTTTGGTTGTGAGAAGGTCAAATTGTGAATGCCAGTAGTCCATTTACACAATCCTAGGTGGTACAGGCCTGTCATTCAGTGTCATCCCTCTGTGTTCAGAGGGATGAGGCTGGAACTGGAGCTGGACCCTGAGACCCTGTACATCCAAGGATACCACTTTACCAACTCAGCTAGGTTCCTGGCCCCCTGTGGCCTCTTGATGCTCTGAATAAGAGATGCTGAGGTTGCTGACTGTTATACCATAAGTTTGACTTTTTAACTAAGATTACATTGTAGCCAGGTGTGGTAGCACACACCTATAATCCCAGTACTCAGGAGGCAGAGGCAAGCAGATCTCTGTGAGTTCGAGGCCAGCCAAACAGTGAGTGCCAAATCAGCCAGGACTACATGCTGAGACTTTCTCAAACAAGAGTGTACTCTAATACAATAAAAACTTACACAGGGACTGGAGAAATGGCTCAGTGGTTAAGAGCACTGACTGCTCTTCCAGAGGTCCCGAGTTCAAATCCCAGCAACCACATGGTGGCTCACATTCATCTGTAATGAAACCTGATGCCCTCTTCTGGTGTGTCCGAAGACAGCTACAGTGTACTCATAATAAATAAATAAATAAATAAATAAATAAATAAAACTTACACAGATCAGTAAGCCATTTATTAGCACTATCAAGTGTGTACTGTACACAATGGTGCTACATTTTTACAAGACTGGCAATGCACTGGCTTGTTTGCACCAACACCAAGACCTGAGTAATACACATTATCACAGCTGTGACCTCAGTAGGCCACAGGAATTTTTCAGCTCTGTTACCATCTTATGGTAGTATGCAGTTTATTGACCAAAATGATGTTTAGGCGGTAAACAGCTGTAAATTATCAGATATTGTTCTAGGTACCAAAGAGACCAGGAGGGACTAGAGCTAAGAAAATACAAGGTCCTGATCTTGAGGGGCTTTTGTTACCATTATTAGCACAGACAGGGAGGTGGAGGTGTATCAAAAAGCCTTGGGGTATGTGGGCAGCAGACGTGGAATGGGAGGGGACCACGCTCAAGACCAGTGATCTGAGAATGCAAAAATCTGGGAGACATGATGGTGACCATGCAGGAATTCGAGGGAGGTCCTGGCACAGGAGCAGCAAGCACACCTACCAGGTGGGAGCATGTCTAAAACCGCTTGGAACATTGCTGGAAATTCCAATCTACTACCCATGCTCTAAAGAACAAAATAGCCTTGACAATTATCTGAATGGTTTTAAAGAAAAAATTTATTTCCATAAATTAATTCATGTAACAGTGGGCATTTAGAGTCACAAACTATCAAACAGAAAAGGAACTGTAGGGTATCATGTATTCTAGCATTACCAAAGATGGACACATTTCACTGAACTATTAGCCATGATAATACAGGAACACTTGGGACAGCAGCTTTCTGGCCCAGATCCCAGCTCAAGGGGCCTCTTGTTGAAAAATTCAAATCTAACCAACACCAGACAGTCTTATAAAGACAGAACAAGCCTCAGATTTTAGCATGCTGGGCTGAATGGCGGCTAAATGAGGACCCCAGTTTCACAACTAAGATAGCTTTTGCTGGTCAAAGTGCGGCTAAATTGGAATATTAATTCATTATGATTTGAAAAAAAAATTAAGTCTTCCTTCCTAGCCAGTTCTATACAGAAGTTCAGTCCAGGAAAGTAGCCCTCTCCTGACAAGAATCTAGGTGAGGACATTCCAAACCTCTGGCCAATTATTTATGCTTTGGATACAGCCACCCACAATGTGGTCATTAAAAAGGCCCTTTTCATGATACCAGGGGAAAAGCTATAGAAACAAACCAAGGATATTAAAGAAAGCACCAACTGCATACTCCCCTCCCCCCAGGTACTAGGAGGAAAGTATCACGACCTAAAAGTTGGTCTTGCACAGATCTTAATGCACATGGTACAGAAGAGATGGAGCCCGGTCCGGGGAGATCAAGGGCTGTGTCCATTTGGCTGCACTGCAGCCCTGGACCTGCTGCCACAGTCCTGCAGACTTGCTGCTGCTCTTAGCCTGGTGGGCAGAGGACACACCCAGGGGAAGGATGCCCAGAGAGTGGAATTGACCTCAGGCTGGCTCTGGAGCCCTCACAAAAGACCCTTTCAGGCAAAATTGTGGGGAAAACAAAAAAAGTCATGATTTTCACAGCTCTTGGAGGGGCACAAAGTTTAGGATTCACAGCACAAGTTTCTGAGCTCTTCAGGCTCGAGTAAGGCAAAAGCTACATCTCTTCCCACTGCACATCCCTCTCAGTCAGCTCTTACAGTAAGGGCAGCAGGAAAGACAGACACAATCTGCTTTAACAGGTGATGAGGTACATCTAGATGAATGGAGAGAGGGGCAGGACGGGACAGCAGGGAGAGGAAAAGAAGACAGGCACTAGTAGGAGGGAGGAGGCTGCTCTAGGGAGAGACTGAAAGGTGGCCAAGGAAATGTCTGAAATCTGGCTGGACCTGAGATTTCTCTTCTTCCCCCATAATCATTAAAACACTAAACTTCTGGAGGTGAGCTATAGCTAAGTACATTGTGCTTAATGGAAGCTTCTCATCACTTGGGTGGGAAGTCCCCATCCTCAGAAATTCTACCAGTTCACATTACAGACCAATCTATAGTTTTGGCAGGTGATACACCAGCAACCACTACCTCCAGTCATGGTCAGAGACCAAAGGTTCCAAGGACAGTAAGGTGTCCCTGAGGAGGGCTGACCATGGTGAAACATAACAGTAAGACAGGAGTAGCTGAGTCTGGACAGGCCCTGTGAACAATGTGTCTTAGTACTGAGGCAGAAGGGCCTCTGCAGGAGGGCAGGCCAAGCTGGCCTTCAGGCAGTTTTCCTCCTCCATTCCCAGGACAAGGATGGAGTTGGGTCTCCCTAGTCCTGTGCTCCAAGATGTCAACAGTCCAGACCAATGTTTCCAGCCTTTCACACACCACGCTAGTCATGGACAAATTCTGGAAGTCTGTCATGCTGGTAGTGCCCAAGGTGGTAAAACAGTTCACTGCCCACTAGCTTGCAAGCTGTCTAATGCACAGTGTCTCAGATGTACTTGTAGAAGGGCACATTGTATAACTCACTCCATTCCCTGTAGTAACAACAGGGTTCAGAAGCACCGAGTAAAAATCCTGCCCCAACAAGGGAGACTCGGGTGAACACAGGTCACATTTGTATGTTCTGGGCAACATGTGTAAAACAGGATCTGCATACATTGCTGAGGACCAGCATGCAAATTAGCCTGCTCTCTTCTAATGTTATGGAATCATAACCTTCAAGTTTCCACAGACAAGCAGGTGTGTGTTAACTTATTTAAACAGCTGAGGAGGTGAAGAACACGGTACGTTTTCTCCTGTTCATGTCCAGTTTACTGTTTCATGGTGGCCCAGACCACCAACCCACAAAGGAAAGGCACATAAAGACCCTGAACTGACACCCATCCTCCCTAGCCACTGACAAATGGGGAAGGAAAGAATCCTGGAAGCACTGGCCAACATTCCAGGACAGCACTGCTCACTCTTCCCTACAGGTGGACAGGGAAATGTCCCTGGACCAAGCTAGGAGAATGGGAAGAAATGACTATTGTTCAGCAGCTAGCCTGAGCATCTTACCCATCAGCCAAGCAATGTGGACTCTCTGAACTCTGAGCACTAGGTGTGAAGAACGAATGGGATACTGGGATCTGAAAACACAAGGAGGGGAGGGAGCACAGTGAAGACACAGTGGGAGGGTGAGCTCTGAGGGCCCACTGCTCAGACACAGCAGCCAACTGCCTGCAGACTCCTCTAGGCAAACCTAGAGAGCATACTACTTGTAGCATGCAAACATTTCCAATAGGTTTGACAAAGGACCAGAGTACGAGGCACTCTCAGAGAGCACCGGCTCTGAAATTTTGCAGAACCAGGCGTTCAAGCAGCTAAAAATGCTCTTGGCCTCTCACAGCACTGATCCTAACCTCATCATACATCAACATTTCAGGGAAGACCACACACTCCACCGAAACAGTTCTTAAGTGGTTATGAGAGAAATCTGCTCTTATGCATGTCACTAAACAAATACGTGGGTTCAGTGGGCAGGACTGAGGAGGAGGGTGAAAAAGTGCTTCCTCTAGTGAGCTACATGAAAAGCTGGAGAGGGGGAGGGGCTGCCTGAAACACATGAATGGGAACACTGCCCCTCCATGTGCTGATCAATGCCTGTCACATATTCTCCTAAGACATGTATTGTCTTTCTCCTTAATGTCTTACAAAATGGTTTAAAATCACATTTAGAGACCCCAAACATGCAGCAATAATACAAAAACAAAAAAAAGAAATAAATGAAAATAATCAACACCATAACATTAAAAAGTGCAACTTACTTTGGGGCCTGGACGGGCTCCCCTGGCACTAGTGACCCACAGTCACAGATGGGAGAGAAGATGGGAAAAGCCACAAACACACACAGACACACATTCTCTCAGAATAAAGGTCCTGGGCAGACAGAATCAAAGTCAGGAAACACACCAGTTCATCTTTCTCAATCACCAGAACAAGCTGGTGAGAACACACAGCCAGGTAGCCAGTCCTCCCCCAGGCCAGGTTTCTAAGTCATCTTGGACGAGCAGCACCATAAACGGAGAGGAACTTTCATGTGGATGCACAGACACTGAGTCCTTAGATTCCTAGTGTTGCTAAAGATGTGTGGCTTTTCCACCTGTGATGGGAGACGGGAAGGAGGTGGCCTGATGTCTTCAGGACCATTCCCAGGAGAAAGGGAGCATTCCTGAGGCTCTATACTCAGCAGTAGAATTAGAGGCCCTTCTTCACCAGCTTCTAAAAACGCTGCACCTTGAAATAAGTAAAAATTCATGAGCTGGGCATTGTGAGTGGTTTGGGCACAGGGATAAAATCAGAGAACCTCTCCCAGGGAGGTCTGCAAAAGTTCAAAATGGAGATCCCGAACTGTTCTCAGCAGCTGGCTGATGCTCCCGCTCCTCCTCCTTGGCAAAGAAAGTCTCCAGTTCCATCAGCTTCTGAATCAGAAGAGCATCTAGCTCTCGAGTCTGCAGAGCTGCCTTCTGGGCCCTGGTGAAGCTGCCAGCCAGCTTCACCTTACCTCGAGCTCGTCTCTTTCGAGGGACTGTAAAATCTTGGAATTCCAGAACACGCTTCCTTTTCTGCTGGCTGACAGAGATCAGGGTACCATTTCGTTCTTTGGGTTCCTCAAAGATGGTCTCTAAACACCTAAGGACAGAAGACAAATTAGAATTATCAACAGCCTGAAGCTACCTGCACTGACTCCCAACTCAACTGTATGCTGTGGCCAATTGCTCTTTCTATGCGTGAGAAAAAGCACACCTGTGGTTTTAACTACGTGCACAAAGTGTAAAATTAGAACTGAAGGGTGTACAGCAAGACTGAGGCTAGTTTCTCACACTAGTATGTGTAATACTGCCATTGCTTGTCACAGAGCTCCGGCTGGTCTTAAACTGCAGATTTAGCCAAGATGACTGCTGAGCCCTCTCTCTACTCCTGCCTCCCATGTGCTGGGATTACACATGCACTAACACCGGGACCAGGCACCTTTTACACTCGATGAGCAGTATGGATCTCTACCACAAACTTATTTTGGGTTTTCCTTCTGTGAACAGAGCTATTAGCTCACAGACCACAAATAAAACATTAAACAAATGGAAACGGGTGGCTGGGTCAGCTGGAGAACGTCTAACACATGAAGGGCCTGGGCTTCAACACCAGCATGGTCTTAAGTGGAAAGACAGGTATGGTGATGCAAGTCTGTGGTCTCTACAGGGAAGCTGAAGGACGGTTACTTGATTTGGGGATAAACCTTGAGCAGGCCTAGAATTTGTTAACCGGTGGTACATACCTCCAGCAATAACAAACAACGTGCACTGCCTGCACATTGTTTAGGCTCTTACCTAAAAAAGACCCTGAAGCTTGTTTTTATTTAATTAACATTGTCTGATTCAGTTTCAACAGCTATGCAACATATTTCCTTATAAGAATGGACCTAAGTTCAGTGAATGCCCTAATAGTCTCCGTTCCTGTCTTTCCGGTTACCTAGCAACGCTGCAATGAATTGTTTTCTAGAAAGAAATGTCTTCTAGGCAGAGCTCATTTTTTTAATCCCAGGACTCTTTTCTTTCAACGCAGACAAATCAGGCAATTTAGTACCCATCCCTGCTTTGAATCGATCTTAGAGCCAGAGTAGGCCAAGTGACACTGTATCAGTATCTGGGCTGAGATCATGGCTGAAGCAGTAGCTACAAGCCCAGATGAAACACGGCAGTGTATTCATCAAGACACCTGCAAAGCACACAGACAGCTATGTGGGTTCCACCCAGATCCCAATTCTAGCTACTTCTGAAGCCCAAGACTGGGCCGGACACGGGGCTGGTTGTAATACAGAACTCTCCATAGGCACACGCAGATGGATCTGTAAATTTTAGGTTGGCCAAGCATGCACAATGAGACTGCCCCACAGAAACAAACAACAAAGGCCCGCTAAAGACTGGAGAGAGCTGAGTAGAAATGCCTTTCTACCCAAAAAGTGGACAGCATCAGCCATTCCAGTCCTGCCCTGAGCTCCTGAGGACTTACCTGCTCGCAGGAGGAGACTTGTAATTCTTGTTTGTATATATTTCCTCTAAACTAAACTCCTTCTTCTTTAACCTGCGAAGAGAAGAAACAATCCTCACTCCTGCTGTCACTGTCTCTCTCTCTCTCTCTTTCACACACACACACACACACACACACACGCACACACACACACACACACACACACACACACACACACACACACACACACGCTTTGAAGATGAATAGAGAAAAACTGTTCATCCCATTCCCAGCCTCTAGAGCTGCAGAAACTGTCTGTCCAGCAGTACTGGGCCTTGTGAATGCTGCGGCAGCTGCTCTATCACTTGCCCAGCCACAGATTCCACTTTATTCTTCATGGCTTGGAAATGGTAAGCTTTAGTGGCTGGCAGGAATTTAATGAAACATGAACTTTTATTGGGTGAGTTGGTTGGCTTATTCATTTATTCATTCTTATCCATTCATTCATTCATAAGACAGGGCTTCGCTGTGTAGCTCTGGATATCCTGAACTTTCTCTGTAGATTAGGCTGGCCTTAAACACAGAGATTCCCCTGCTTCTGCCTCCTGAGTGCTGGGATTAATGACCTGCATCACCATACCTAGCCCCTGGGTTTAAAGTTTAGTTTTAAGTATGCAGACGTTCTGCCTATATGTTTACCCATGTTAAGATAGAATGTGTAGATAGATATGCCGGAGAAGTTAGAAGATGGGCCCCTGGAACTGGAGCTACAGTTGTGAGCCATCAATGTAAGCGTTGAGACTTGAAGCCATACATAGCCCTGGGCGTCCCTGAACTCACTATGAGGACCAGGCTGGCCTCAAACTCAGACAGAGTGAGCTGCCTGGCTCTGCTTCCTGAGTGCTGGGATTAAAGAAGTAAGCCATCATACTCGGAGCCAAGTCTATTTCATTTTTGAAACAAGTGAGATGCCTCAAGAGGGTAACTGTGATGTCACCAAGCCTAACAAATGACTTGATTTCAACATCTGGGACCCACATGACAGAATATACCATGTGTGCCCACATACAAAATAACTAAATGTACAATCGTTTTTTCCCAACTATATTTTCCTTTTAAACAAGGTCCTGTTATATTGCCCAGGGTACTCAAGCACCTGTCTGAGTTTCCTCATTCTATTTATATGACGCTAAGGCTCACCCAGTACACGCACTAGGCAAGTACAGTCTTTTATTTTTATAGTGTTTCCCTTGTGATCCAGACTGGTCTCAAAACTTAAGATTAATGTATGATTTATGTATTTGTGTGTGTGGTAAGGGGATAACCTGTGTCAGTTCTCTTCTCTTACCGTGTGGGTCTCAGGAACTGAACTCTACCAGTTTTGTTTACCTGGAGCCATGTTGCTCTTTTCTAAAATTACTTTCTATTTTAATGTGCAGACGAGGGATGACCTTGGACGACGTCCTCGGGAACCCTATCTACCTCTTTTCAGAACCCATCTCAGCTCATGGATTAGGCTAGATGGTCGGTGGGGTTGGTGAGCCCCAGGCTCTTCAGTTTAGGAATGCTAAACTAAGCTTGGATCACCAGCGCTGGCATGTTTAATCTGGGCTCTGGGACTACACTCAGGTCTTTTGATTACCAGCCTCAAGCTTTTGATCACTTCAACCTAGTGCTAGGATTATAAGGGTAAGACTTTCTTAGCAATGACTTAAGTAGTGTCTGGATGTCCTAGTTTATCCATTCTGTACTCTCTGCTCACATCTAGGTTTAGATATGTAAACTGAAGCATGTGCACCTTGCTTTGTGAAACTCCACAATGATACTGAGCGGCCTTTCAGACATCTGTTTCCTCTTTGACAAGATCTAAGTTCAGAGGACTTTTGCCCGTTTTTGAATTGGGTTGTTCACTTTCTTACTGAGTTTTAAGAGTTTGTGGCCCAAGGATAGTCAGTGGTATGAAACTTCCTGGCCAGGCAGTAAGGACCCAGGTTTCATCACCACTGGACAGAGGAAGGGGAGGGGTTGTACATTCTGGATAATAGTCCTTACTTGGATTTCTTAAATTGGAAATATATTTTGCATCTATTTTATTGCAGCTTGTAGTCTTCCAATTTTCTACCTATCAACCATCATTCCACCAACCAACCCATCTATTTATCCATCAAGCAACTAATCAGACCCAGCTACACAGAGTTTGATTGGCTTTGAACTAACTTTTGTACATGGGGATCCAATTTTACATATGGCAACCGAGCACCACTTGTTAGAAAGATTCACTATCCCCCTGAATGGCTGTGGGGCTTTTGCTGGAATCAACTAATTTTACATGTTTACATCTAGGCTCTCACTGTCTCGTCGCCTTAGAAACCCACCCTTATGTTACTAGCCCACTGTCGTGATTATTGCAGCTTTATATCATTTTACAGTAAGATCTCCAAAGCGTGACATCTGCTATTACTCTTGCTTTTTCAAAGACGATCTCACAGCCCAAGCAGAGCTTAAACTCTGCTTCTGTGCCTAGAGAACTGGGATTACAGGTAAGTACCAGTACTGTGCTTGCCATTTCAACCATTTTAAATGAAACTACTTTTGGTATGTGTGAGCCACATGCACACGGGCTGTGTGGGTACGTGCTCATCCCTGTATATTTCGGTTCACCTTACTCCTTTCAGACAAGATTTCTCAGGGTGAGAGATGGCCGGCCACTTGTTCTTTCATGGCCAGGGTTCAATTCCCACCACCCACGCGGTAGCTCACAGCTATCTCCAACTTCAGTTCCAAGGGATCTGATGGCTTCTGTTCTCTGTAGACACTGCACTTTGGTGGTGCATATACATACACAAGGCTACACACATTTTTTTTTTTTTTTTTAAATCTTAAAAGGAAAAGACAAGATCTGTCGTGGAACTGGAAGCTTACCATTGTACCATTTTGGTTAGGCTACAGAGCTATTCGGTGAATCTCCACTCCCAACATTGGAGTCACACATGTGTGGCCATGTCCAATTTTTAAGGTAGGTGTTTGTTACTGAACTCAGGTCCCTTAAGTGGAAATGTAAGGGCTCCTTGGAAAGTCTGTTGGACAGTATTTTGCTGGGGCAAACATGTGAAGGAACGTTGCGTTAAAGTGGACACAGGTGTGAAAGGCTAAGGTGGACTGGGTAAGGAATGTTATGCTGAAGCGGACACAGGAGAGAGGATGTTCTTCTAAAGCAAGCATGTGAAAGGACACATGATGAGAGATTCTTTGCTAAGGACACATATGTGTTGGTCCACCTTACATTGCATAGTTGAGCTGCATTTGTTGGAATGACATAGAGAGAAACACACCAAAAATTTTTGGTGGTGTGCTACAGTTTGTTGCTTCCAAGAACTCAGGCTGACTGGATGTATGTGCTAAGTAAGGCAAGGCAAGTGGAGGACATGTGATATTTGGAGGGTATAAATAGGACTCCATGGAGTGACAGAAACAAAGCTTGGCTTGTTGGTACAGCTAGCTGTGCAAGGCTGTGGGTCTCCCATCTTCCATTTTTGCTGATCCTTACTTCCCTGAGAGAGGCACAGCCAAGAACTCCTGGAGTTCCGGTTGGTCCCTCCTGCTGACTTGAGCTGAGGCTGAGGCCTGGCTGTCTCTTCTGGGTCATGTCATCCCTGTTACTAACCCGACTCTCCTGAACTGGACTGCTGGTGTATCCATGAGGTGTTTGCAGTGGATGGAGCGGCTGCCGCCTGCTAACCTGTAAACTGAACTGCTGATTTCCAGACAACACAGATGGGAGCTGCTCCCAAGACCTTTCTAAACAGGTCCACTTTCCCCACATCCTTCCTTTTCCATTATCTCTGCTGGGTGGTGGGTTGTTGTGAGGAAGGTGAAAGGTGTCTGTTCAGAAGTGCCCTGAAATGTTACCTTGTACATACCTGGGAATTAGCAGAGTGCACACTTGAGAACATTCCCCCTAAAAGGAATAGCTTCCATGAAGACTGATTACTCTCTGTCTTTTGATTTCAATAAAAACAAGTGCATGAGGTTTCTACACATAAAATATGGAGGCCTCAAACATTCAGACTATAGCATAGTAGAGGAACACTCAGTGAAGACTAGAGGGCTACTTCCTCTGCAGACAGACAGAGTATCACAAAGCCAATTTGTAGTCAATTCTCTCCTATCTTTCTTTTCATGGGTTCTGGGAATGGAATTCAGGTCACCAGGCTTGTGTACTAAATGATTTTACTTGTTAAACTATCACAACAGACATAATAATTTTTAACACACACACACACACACACACACACACACACACACACGGATTAGTTTTTATATTTTGCTTGAATGCATGATTTGTGAACCATGTGCATGTGCAAAATGAAACCAAAGAGAGCATCAGATCCCCTGGAACTGGAATTATGAGAACTATGAGTTGCTATGTAGGTGCTACGAACCAAACCCAGCTTAAGAGTAGCAAGTGCTCTTAACTGCTGAGATCTCTCTCCAGTCTATTTCTTTTTAATTATATGTATGTGTCTGTTGGGGGTATGCACGTGTGAGCGTAGGATCTAATGATTTCAAAAGATGCCTGGGAGCTGGTGTGAAAAGTCTACCATTGAACAGATAGCCTTCTGGAACTCAGCACATGATTGGGGACTCCCTTTTCCCTTCTTTGAGGAATTCTAAGCCCACACATACTCTAACTAAGCCCTCTAACTAAGATACGTATGTAGCCTCAATTAGATAACATGATGAATTTCCTTTCTCCTGACCAAACCAACTCAGCCAGACCTGAGATTCCTAAAATGCTTTCCCTTGCTAATGAGGCATTTCAGATACCCTAAGCCACCTTTTGCCCATCCTAGAAGTTCCTACCCTCAGTCCCTGAAAACTTTCTAAGCTTTGGATCACCCTAAGTAAAGCTGATCTACCATAGATAGCAGCTGGTTCTGTTCTCACAGGATTCCAGGACAAGGAGACCCACACATTATATTTTTTACACATGTATACACTTTAATAATATAGCCCCTAATGACCTTTCTTGTCCCCTTCCTACTCCAGACACCCCACCTCTAGTTATTTTCTAACTAGTCACCTTTCTGCCTTCCCTCTTTTGAGAAGGTGCCAAGCCAATGAATTTAACTGGAATTACAGAAGCTTGAATGAGGAGCTAACTACAGGAGGAACTTAACTTATTATAGTAAGAACCTAACAGAGCCAAGCATGGTGGCACATACTTGAAAGGCAGAGGCAGGCAAATCTCTGAGTTTGAGGCCAATTTCTAGGCCATCTGAAGGAACATAGTGAGACCTTTGTTACCGTCTCCAGGAGATGGGTGGCCGAAATAAAAATATTGACAACAGCAAAAAACCCTGGACACTGTTCTTCCTTTTGTTGGTGCTGTTCAGGTTGTTTGTAAAGTTTTATCTGTGTGCAGATGGGTCTATATTTTTGGTGTGACTGCAAGTTTTGTTGTACACACGTGAGGCAAGACGGGAATGAGTAAAGCTCAGTCAAATGTAGGAGCCACCACATGCATGCTTTGCTTCCTCTGAGTGTGTGAGCTTTCTGTGCTGTTTATTCATTTTGCTTTTGTTTTCTCTGCTGCTGCCAGCCACCACTGCTAACACTGCGTGCTATGGCTGCCTTGATGGCCAGAGCTCAGAACTTATCTCTGGGCCTTCTAGAGTCAGTGTATGAAAGATAGCATTCAAAATCAATGTTTGTTTAAAAGACATTTAAGGCTACACCTCCATGCATTCATATAAGAATGTACCTCAGGCCGCAGCTCAACTTCTCATACCTGAATAACTTCGGGTCAGGTCACCTATTACTGTCTTTTCAACACCTGACCTACTTTCTAACATACAAGGGTCTCCAAACACCACTCCCTTCCTGAGGATGCCACACTTACCTTTCAGCCATACCCACATCTCAACATTCCAAACTGCTGATGTGGCTGCCTTAAAGTGTGTACGAATCATTTGTTTCTGCTGGCTTCTGCCACCCATCATATCTGGTTCCAAATTCTAAAATCTTATTCATCAGCCATTTCTTCCTTCCATCTGCTCTGACCATCTGTCCCTCCTCACCTACTGGGTGTCCTCTGTCCAGCTCCCGGAGCCTGCTACATCTACCAAAGTCACACTATGTAGGCAACTCTCTAGTTATTAAGGCATTTCTCTCAATCTATCAGAACCTTCCCTATATCGAGCCCTTTCTTGTTCCCCATGGACTTAGATTTTATTCAAGTCCCACTCTGTTACTGCAAACAGCTTGACCTCAGTACAGCCCAATGGCCAAAATTGGCATACTTGATTTTAAAATTCTCTCATATCGTAACACTGCATAGAAAAATGATCCAAAAATCTCTTATATCTACACTTGCTCTGCTCTACACTTCCAAAGGTCTCTGCTCTCTAAGGATTTTCAATTTTCTACCCTTGAAAACCTATCCCTAAGATTTTTCTTAAGAAATGTTTGCAGACTACTGTAGACACAGTCTTTACCCCAGGATCTATAGGTTCACTGGGTGTGGTTTGACAGCTGTCCAAAGTTTTCACCTAACATCTCCCCTTTTGGAGGACATGGATCTTCTGTCACTCCACCTTTATTTCAGACCTTAACCTCCACATATATATTAAATAACACTCTGCTGGGCCACTTTGAAGAATATTGGTTGTGTGTCTCTTCTGGGTCAATCTCATGATACCATTTGTGGCCTTCCCCATTGGTCTCTCCCACACCCTTCTTTTGGTTCCACAGACCGCCTTAGTTCCTCAGGAACACATGTTATGGTACACGGGATTCCTCAGTCTGCAACACCACCTACTCTGCAGCACTATCACCCAGCCCTTATGTCCCAAAGTTCACAATGTCTCGTCAGCACTCAAGTAGACTACTGCCTACTAGCTGGGTGGTCTGGGACCTGTGTCTTAATGTTCCTTTTTCCAAAACGAGGAGTGATGCCTGGAGAAGAATGCTTGCTGACTCCTATCACAGGGTTTAAGGACACAGCAAGCTATTATAAAAGGAAAAGCTGCCTTTCCCCTCAGGCCTGGGCATAAGCATTACTGCTGGAACTGAGGTACTGACTACTTCCCTGGCTATTTACCATCAACTTTGCTTTCAGTTCATCCAGGATCTCCAGGGGCAAACAGACTCACTGACCCCAGTAGGGCTACAGACTCGGCAGAGGGAGATGGTCTGTGTTTTCCTCACAGAGGAATGTTGCTTTTATGTCAACCAATCAGGTATATAAAAGATAAGACTAACAACTCCAGACAGATTTCCAAAAACTTAAGAAACTGTTCAGTTCCTCTGCCTAGTGGATCACTGACAGTCCAATATTGGATACAACCCTCCTTAACCCATCTCTATTTCTTAGTGGAGGCAACCTGCCTTATAAACAAACCTCGTCTCTATTTCTTTGACAATAGATTCAAAATATTTCTAACCAGAATATTAATCAATTGTTATTACAGGATAACTAGCCCCTAGCTAGAGAGTCAGAGGCTTTCAACTCCCGATTATCCCCTGAACATAAAGATGAAGTTTGCCCCAAGAACTCTAAGGATAACATACTTCCCACTTTCTCAACTGCTTATCAATAATAAACAAAAGAGGGGAATGGTCAAGTGGTGGCCATGCCACACCCTCTTAAACTACAATGGCCATAACCACCAGTTTCAACCCCTTTGAGATGCACATGGCCAAGTTCTGTCCTACAGAGAGAAGAAATGTCCATGATCAGGCCACAGAATCCCACCAATCCCCAAGGTTGCTCCAAAATCAGCTCATAAAATCACACCAACCCAAGCCACCCTTCAGGAAGCCTGCTTACTGCTCAGTTCTTTGCTGCTTTTTTCCCAGGTCTTTTGTGTGATTTGATGTGAGGCGTGACTTGGACTAGCTGGACGCCTTTCCTTTCAGAGATGTAACACATGAGCAATCAACCCTGGCTCCTTGAACATGCAGACTATCCCAGAGCTACATTCCCACTGCATAAACTTTTTTATAGATAATATTAAGAAATTAAAAAAACCTCTAAAGATGAGTAACAGATTACATTGAACAAAATATCATGGACAAACAGCAGAAAACACTGAACAAAACTTTCAGAATAAAACACAGAAACCAAAGGAGAGGAGGAGCAGGGTGTAGCTTAGTAGCGCATTATCTGCGCAGCCACACAAGGCCCTGCCTTTGACAACACCACAACAAACAAACCCCTCCTGCACCGAGAAGGAAACAGAGCTGACATCCTGGGATACAGGCTAATGCAGATTGTCAGAGATGGTGCAGATGTGAGCAGGAATCCAAACACTCAGATGATGGCATCATTCCCACAAGCTTCTGCGAGGGCCCCAGCCAGGTAGATGACACCAATATCATAAATGGTTTTGGAGCTGAACCCCCACAACATGCAGATATATTTCTCGTTGAAGTCAGAGCCACTGCATGTCATCCTTGTTTGTGTCCTAGAAGATACGGGCACTAATGAATGCACTGATTTAATGCAGGATGTCAGGTGCTGGACAGTGGAGTTACAGTGAAGTTATGGTCCTCAACGGTAGGTACATACACAAGGGACCCAGCTGCCCTATTCCTGGTAGAGCTTTACTGTGTCATCAGAGCTGGCAGAACCTCAAACCTCCTCACTTAAATGGCAGACTATCTTGTGGATGGGAGTTGAGGACAGTAACAGTTCATCCTCATTAATCAACATCTTCATTAATTTCCAGATCGATATGCTCTTAGCTGAGGGTGGCCAAGAGGTGGCCAGTCAGGCCCAAGCCACTTGACTCTCATGACCATCATCAGTTTAGAGCACTGGTTGCTCTTGCAAAGGACTCAGGTTTGACTTCCAGAAAGTACATAACTATATACAAATCCAGTTTGGAGCACCCAGCACTCTCATGACATCTTTGGACACTAGGCATGCATGTATATACATAGATATATGCAGGCAAAACATTAATACATATAAAATTAATTAATTAAAAAAGAAACGGTTATACAGGGTCCAGGCTCTTTCCACACAGGCCTGCAGAGGACAGACTTGCAGATCGTGCCATCACTCCAGGGGGTTCAGATGCGGCCTCCATGGCTAGCAGTGTGAGATCCGGGCTGCCCAGGTCCGGGTGTGCTGGGCTGTAGCTCCTGTGCCCCAGGGGGCTCATCATCACTCAGCAGATGCTGGTGAGGTGCACTCCCTGTTTTGTCACTAAGCAACCCCGAACCACTGTAAATGGGAAGCTCAACTTAGGGTTGCCAGCCCTTCCTGGTAGCCAAGAATTCAGGTTGGAAATCCACAAACGTCTCAAAGCTCTTCCCCTTTTACTCACTGCCAGGGTTTGGAGAGGGTACTGTTCTTTATTGTCCTGATTGTTGGGGAGGGAGAAACATGTTCATTTTTGATTCACATCTACTTTACGCTTTTTCTTTCTTTCTTTCTTTCTTTCTTTCTTTCGTTCTTTCTTTTTTTTTTTTTTTTGAGACAAAGTCTATGTATTTCTGGAACTCAATGTAATCCAGGCCCATCCTTGAACTCATAAATCTTCCCAACACTGACTCCAAGTGCTGGGACTAAAGACATATGCTACTGTGCCCAACAATGTACTTTCATTTTATGTTGAGTTTTTTTGCTTGTTTCTTTCATGTCTTCTGTTGCAATAAATATTAAAAAATAAAAAAGGTTTATCTCTTTATCGGCCCCGCACCTCACCCCACAGGTCCAATTTTAGTACGGAGCCCCATGAGCCTCTATTGCTCAGTCCAAGCAGCCACCAGGGTCTCACTCCGTTTGCACATCCCCCTTCCCTTGCGGTTTTCCACCACCTGTTTTCTGCCTCTGCCCCAGGGTGTTTCCTCTACCCCAAAATCCCACATAAACACAACTATACAGCCCGATAGCTTTTCATACAGGTTTATGTATTCAATTCTTAATCCACAAACCCCTTACAAGATTACATCAAATAGACAAAGATACAAACTGCCCTTCTATATGAGATATTAGACCTATAAAGTCTTTACTGTTCATAGCTATTTAACAACAATTAATCCCACCTGGATCTAGTTGGTCTTAAGGGAGGTTCATCTTGGAGTTTTTCTTCCATCCTCCTCCCTGCTCTGACCTCTCCTCTATGATCCTCCCTCTCCACCTCCCTTTCCCCACCCAGTCACAGGCTTTCCTTTATTTTACTAATTAAAATGGGAAGGTTCAGATGAAGTCACCTCTTGAGTACAAGACTAGGCAGGCCTTCTTGGGGAAGTGGAATTAACATTAAATGCTTAATATTGCTCTGCATTTTAAAGTACTTGTAGTAAAAATGAAGGACTCCTTTCAGACCACTGACCCACGTTCCAGTACCAACTTCTTGGTCTGAGTAACCGACCAGCCCTACCCGTCACTCGAGAGCGGCACACATTACTTCCATTCTTGTGAAGCTGGCCTGCAACTCTTGGACTGAAACAATCCAGCTGTCTCTGCTTCCTGAGTAGAAACTACAACCACACGTTGCTGTACCTGGCTCTGACTCTGTCTCACTAAAGTGGCAACTTTAAAATATGTGCATTTTAAAATTGTATGTGTGTTTCTGAGTATGTTTATATGAACAAGGTGCATGCAAGAACCTGAGGAGATCAGAAGAGGTACTAGATCCCTAGAAATTGCAGTTAAAGATGGCTGTGAGGCACCATATGGGTGCTGAGAACTGAACCTCTCAGTGTATCACTGCCTGTTCGAGGCCACAGCAATAATTCCTGATACTATTGCTTGGTGCTTGAGAAAATGACCAGGAAATACTGTAATACCAAGACTAAGTAAAAACTGGGGTGAAAATAGTGTTGATATTCTGACAAGGAGATGAAATCTGTGCTTTTTAAAAAAATCCACACAAACCTGGACATAATCAAGAAGAGAAACTCTATTGATAAAATGCCTTTATACAACCGGCCTGTAGAGAAGTCAGCACATGCGCACACAAACAGGGTCTCACTGTGCACCTTTCATTGCTCTTGCTGTGCAGAGCAGGATGGCCTCCCAACTGCCAAGACTAAAGATGTGCCTTACCCAATCTCATTTTATTCTTTTAAATGGATGTTGTATACATCATTTAACCACATTTGTGTTTTTCTTCTTCTTATTATTATTTTGGGGGAGGGGTGAGACAGAGTTGCTCTGTGTGTAGCCCTAGCTGTCCTGAAACTCTCACTCTATAGAACAGGTTGGCCTTGAACTCAGCAATCCACCTACCTCTGCTTTCCCAGTTCAGGGATTAAATGTGTGTGACACCACCACCTGGCTCTTATATTGTGATTTTTATTTTTGCTTTGTTTTGTTTTGGCTGTAACCAGGGTCTCACTGTGTATCTCTGGTTGACATGGAACTCACAATACAGACTGGCCTGGCCTTGAATTCACATGCGATCCAAACCCAGCTTTTATACCTTATTTTTGATGTAAGGTCTCCCTTATTACTTCTACGCTTAATCTGAAAGCTTCTGGTGAATTATCCCGTCCATGAGTCCTACCTTGAAGACTTAAGGCACTGTCTTGAGCTTTCTATTAAACACAGCATATACACATCTGGCTGTCTTCTCCCACTTTTAAGAGAAAAGGGTCTCCACTGTTCAGAATTCTAAGTCTGCCTGGAATTCACTATCCTGCCATAGCTTCCGAGTGCTGGGGTTACAAACCTGTGCCACTGCAACCTAGTTTAGTATTTTCATTTTGTGTTTTGTAGAGACAGGATCTCAGGTAGCCCTAGCTGATCCAAAGTTCATATATAGGATAAGGTTACCCTTTCCTGATCCTTCTGCCCCTACCTTCTGAATTCAAGCTTACTGGTATATGCCACCAAGTTTAGTTCCAGAACTTTTTTATTTTTATGTAGTTTATTTTTTAGTGTTTATATCATGACTTACACATTTCTATTATAGTTATAGTTAGCCCATTCCAAACAGAAACTTCCTATGGTTTCTTCAAATATCCATAAGTTTATACACTAAAACCTGATTAGTAGAGAATGTTTAGGGTTTATAGACACAACCTTATTATTCTTAAAATGGCTCCCATCCCAAAAGTAATTATTACAGATTCCCACCACTGATCTGGAAAAACATTTTCTCAATACTCTAATCACCCTAGGAACAGGTATTCATTTTCAATTTTCTATTCTATTTTACCAATATATGTATTTATGTGCTGGCTAATTTTTGAGACTTCATATTTCAAATGTCTGAGATTAGTATTCTTATTTCATTTCTTTTAAAAATGTCCTCTTAGCAGGAATGGTGGCACATGGTTTTAATCCCAGCACTCAGGAGACAGAAACAGGAGACTCTCTTCAACGTTCATGGGCTGCTTAGTCTACAGAGCAAGTTCCAGGACAGCCAGGACTACAAAGAGAGATCATGTCTCAAAAAAACCCACAAAACAATTTTTTTTCTTGGTTAATTTATTCAAATTTTTCAATAATTTTGTTTTAAAGATTATTTTTATTTTGTATATATATACATTTTGCCTGCATGCAAAACAGTGGAGAATACAGACATAATTTCACACACCTATCGTAGTTAAACAATTTTCAACACAGTTGACAAGGGCACACAGTGTAGAAAAGAAAGTATCTTTAAGTAGAGCTGGGAAAACGAACTCCATGAGTAAACATAAATAAAATTTGTCTTTTTCATATGTAAGACTCAACTCAAATTAGACTAAGACTCTAAACAGGGACAGAGGTCGGTAATAGAACACTTTTGCTGGCAAGGGTCTGGCTTGATTCCTGATACCACAACAGAAGGAAAACAAAGCAGGACCAAAGAAAAGGGGCAGGAGGAAAGAAGGAGAAGGTGAAATAAGAAAATGTCACATGACACCAAACTGGACAAATATTTTTTAATATATGATCCTGTACTGGCTGGTTTTGTGTCAACTTGACACAAGCTGGAGCTATCACAGAGAAAGGAGCCTCAGTTGAGGAAATGCCTCCATGAGATCCAGCTGTAAGGCATTTTCTCAACTAGTGATCAAGGGTAGGAGAGCCCATTGTGGGTGGTGCCATCCCTTGGCTGGTAGTCTCCAGTTCTATAAGAAAGCAGGCTGAGAAAGGCTGGGGAGGCAAGTCAGTAAGTAACATCCCTCCATGGCCTCTGCATCAGCTCCTGCTTCCTGATCTCCTTGAGTTCCAGTCCTGACTTCCTTTGGTGATGAACAGCTATGTGGAAGTGTAAGCTGAATAAAACCCCTTTCTCTAAACTTGCTTCTTAGTCATGATGTTTTGCGCAGAAATAGAAACTCTGACTAAGACAGATCCCAAACACACAGGTAACAGAAGTACAAATGAACAATATGATTCCCACAAAGTTCAACAGCTCTGTGCATATAACCGATCAAAAGATCAGAAGAGGATCTGTAAATAACACCCCTGCTGAAGGGTTAACTTCCAGAAGATACATGGAGCCCAACTAATAGCAAATAAAAGGAAACCAAACAAAAAAGAAAAGAACTCAACCATCTAAAGAATAAACCCCAAACTTTATATTCGCACAGGAATGTATGTGTCTTGATTTTTTAGAAATCTGAATGGAGGGTCAAATAACCAACATGCATGTGAACCAAAGGGAAGTGCTGTGGGGCAGACAGAGGAGAGGAGACCAGGGAGGACTGACAGGCAGTGGATTGCTTATGTTAGGCTCTAGGCTTTATAAACTCTTACTTGCTTAGATCATAAAACATTTTTATTCAAGTGTCTGTGTGGGTATTCAAGTAGGTACCCACTTTATATAATCATCAAATTGATTAATGTATTTTGGAAGAACAGTTTCCTGTTTCTTCTCTTTTATCCCATGTCATCCCCCCATATATTTAGCATTGTTTAAAAAAAAAAAGCATTTCTATTAATTCTTTAAGATTTTCATATATGCATACAGTGTATTTATACTGAGCCATACTCCTTCCCTAACTCCTCCAATCTACACTCATATTTGGCCTTACCATATGTGTTGGTTTGAATATGCTTGGCCCAGGGAGTGGCACTATTTGTAGGTGTGGCCTTGTTGGAGGAAGTGTGTCACTGTGGGCATGTGCTTTAAGACCCTCCTTCTAACCATGTGAGAGCCAGTCTTCTAGCTGCCTTCTGAATTAGAGCTAAAACTCTCAGCTCCTCCTGTGCCATGCCTGCCTAGACATTGCCATGCTCCTGCCATGAAAATGGACTGAACCTCTGAACCTGTAAGCCAGCCCCAATTAAATGTTGTCCTTTATAAGAGTTGCTGTGGTCATGGTGTCTGTTCACAGAAGTAAACCCTAACTAAGACATGCAATAAACTGTTTTTTTCTTTCAGCGTGGTTTTATTTTTCATTCGACCTTTTATATTAATTGTATTTTTTAACTTTTCATTACTGAGCAACAATTTCATTTTGCCTTTCTCTTGTAGACTTTTTCCTTTACTCTTTGTTCCCTAATATCCCGTTTCCTTTTAACTTGGGTTCTCATCTGTTCCCACCTTTTTCCGAATCCTCCTTTCCTCTCAGTCTTTTAGTGTTCCCACTTAGTCCCAGCAGCAGCTCTGACATCTTCAGTTGCACAGGTATTAGTGATGCATTACTGGAATGAGGGCATTTAAATCCCTCTGTACCTCATACAGTATGTTACTATTGCTACAATACTTTGTGTTCTCTTTGATGACTGGTACTGATGACCAAGTCTTAAAAAGCAAGCTGCTCAATAAGATACCCTTGGAAACAAACAGATAAACAAACTTCAATCCAAAACCGGAAGAAATTCAAAATAGCACAACATGATCCACCCAAAAAGATCTGAACTCCTCAGTTACTGAATTAAAGTTACTGACAAGGTTAAAATGTCAGAAGAACACTTAAAACATTTTTCAGCAAAAGTCAGCAATAGAATGAATTAGCAGTCAAAGTACTTGTTACAAAGCCTGATAACCTGAATTCCATTCCCATGTTCTACATGGTAGAAAGATGGAACCAACTTGCAAAAGTTGTCCTTTGACCTCCACCCTTAATCCATGGTGTACACATTTTGGCCCAGCCATGCACATTCTTGCACATGTGCGTCAACAAACACACACATATGCATTATCAATAACAAAATCAGCAGTATGGATGAAAACACTGGCAACTTTGAAGAAAAATTCAGCAAGGAAATTAAGATAAAAACAGCAGGCAGCTTTGAATTCCAGAAGTGGCAGGAGTAGGCATATCTCTGTGAACCGACCTAAATAGTGGGTTTCAGGTCAGCTAGGGCTTCACAGTGAGACTCTGTCTCAGAATACAAAAAACGGAGAGACTGGAGAGATGGATCAGGGGTTAAAAGCATTTGCTACACTTGCAGAGGCCTAGGTTCATTTCATAGACTCCACGTGGAGGAGGTTCATAACTGCCTGCTCCAGGGGATCTGACACCTTTTCTGGTACCCAAGAGCAACTGTGCTCCTGTGCACGCACTCTCCTCACAGCCCATACACATAACTGTGAAAAGTGAGGTCTTTAAAAGCAAGCAGGCTGGAGAGAGAAGTTGGCAAGGAAGAGTTTAATAAATCAAATAATAAACAGCGTGACAGCACTAATAACAGGCTTACCCAAGCAGAGAAAAGATTACCAGGGATGAAGAAAAAGGATAGTAAGAAAACAACATTACCAAGGCCACTTGGTGGCGCAGGCCATTAACCCCAGCCTTCAGGAGGCAAACTGAGGCATATCTTTGTGAGTTTGAAGCCAGCCTGGTCTACAAAGTGAGTTCCAGGACAACCAAAACTATATAGACAAAACAAACAAACAAGCAACAACCAAAAATACCAAACAAAAAACCCAAAAGTAACAAAAGCAAACAAGACCACAATGTTCAAGAACTCTGGGATACAATTATGAGACAAACTAAAGAATCCGTGAGATAAAAGGACATGGGGGGAAAAAAACACTAAAAGTATACAGAAGTTCATCAATGAAAACATAATCTGTCCAAATTTAAAGAGACTTTGAAATACAAGAGGCATTTAGAACTCCAAATAAACACAACAAGAGAAGAACCTCTCTGGTGCATTTTATATTAACACGTCATAGTCAAGATGATAAAACTACAAAGTCAAAAGGCTGAAGAGATGACTCTGGTTTTGAGCACTGGCTGCTCTTGCAGAGGACCCAGGTTTGACTTCCAGCACCCATATGCCATTTTAATCCATCGGAACTCCAGACCTAGGAGATCCTGCGCCCTCTTCTGGCCTCCATGAACAACAGGCACATACACAGTGCACAAACACACATCCACAAAACATCCACACAAAACAAAACCTTTTTTTCATTTGTTTTTGGTTTTGAGACACGGTTTCTCTGTGTAGCCTTGGCCATTCTGAAACTCAGTTTGTAGAATAGGCTGGCCTCAAGTTCAGAGATCCACCTATGAGTCCTGCGATTAAGGGCATGTGCCACAAATGCCCAGCTAAAATCCTTTGATCTAATTTCCTTTTCGAATCTACAGTCAGAATGACTTTTCTCCAAAGAAAAGGTTTCTATGGATATCCTGGAACTTTCGCTGTACACTGGACAGGCTTTAGAGATCTGCCTACCTGTATCCTGAGTGCAAGCACCACTGCCACCCAGCAAAAAACAAATTTTTTAAAAATGGAAATTTAAAAATATTTTAAAAAAAAGAAAGGTAAAAATACTAAACAAAATGAAAACTAAAAACAAGCTGGTATAGTTATTGTGATGTCTGATAATGTTGAGCTCTAACCAAAATGAGACAAAGAGCTAAGAATACTGTAAAGCAATAAAAAAGCAAGTTACCAAGAAGCTTTAACAAAGGAAGTCCTGGTCGACCTGCCAAGGAAGTTACCCACCTCTTCCAAACTCCAGAAAGCAATGATAGCCACTCCATACAGGAGTCCTTTGGATAGAGGAGATGAGAAAGACATACAGAGTGTCTGCTGGCTCAGACTCCTACAAGCAAGGAACTCAAAACCCTTCCTGACACCACATGACATTCCGGCTGAACACCCAAGAGCTGCTGGGATTCCACCTGGCTCATAGCAGCCTATTTCTTCTAGACTGCCAAGGGCAAGGAGCTTGTAAAAAAGGGATCACCGCCAGATGATCTAACCTTCTTCTTAGATGTCCACTTCCAGAATGGCCAAAGATGACTGGCAGGCCATGCCCAACAGGCTTGATCACCCTCACTGCCTGAACCTTTCCTGAGAGTCCTAAGTGATTTTCAGCGTCCTTGTTGAATTTTGCTGGGGCATTGGGCCAGCCAGCTTGAACTGCAAAATTCAAACTATAAAAGGAAGCAGAAATCAGAAGACCGAGTGGTTTCCACCATGTTCTAAGGAAAGGGTGCAGGGGAAACACTTTCTCAAAGACCCAGGCAAGAAGCATGATGATGGCAGACAGGGAGGGAGAGGCAGCATCCGCTCCAGTGAAAGGGTGGACAGCAGCACGGTGGGGAGAGAACAGCAAAATTAAAGAGGAAATCTTTTACAGGAAAGAAACAAAACAAGCACGCCTATAATCCCAGCACTCGAGAGGCAGAGGCAGGAGAATCTCTGTGAATTCTGAGGCCAGTCTGGTCTACAAAGATAGTTCTAGGACAGTCATGGGTAAACTCGAAGAAACTCTGTCTTGAAAAACCAAAACCAAACAACCAGACAATGAGAAACAAAACAAAGGACAACAAATGCAGCGAGAATGTGGGGAAAGCTCCTGCAGCAAACATGGAAATCAGTGTGCAAGTTTTCCAAAACACTGAAATAGAAATACCCTATGTCAGGGCTGAGAGATGGCTTGGTTGTTACGAGCACTGGCTGCTCTTCCAGAGATTCCAGATTCAATTCCCAGGACTCACATGTCAGCTCACAACTGTCTGCTGTAACTCCAGTTCTAGGGGATCTGGCTCCCTCATAGACATGCAAACAAACCACCAGTGCAGACAAAAAGAAATCTTAAAAGGAAAAAAAAAACCAGAAATGCCCTATGTCCAACCATAGGACTTTCAAATACATACATGTATGTGTCTAAGTCAACATAGCAGAAATACTTGTACATTTGTTTAATGCTGTACTATTTAGAATAGCTAAGAAACAGAACTAGCCTATATGTCCATTAACATAATAATGAAATTATGCACTACATATATATGTATGTATATATGGGATTCGTTGGGCAAAATAAGCACTGTTTTCCCTCACATGCAGAATGCATACTTAAACAGAAACAGGATCGTGAGGGAGGATGAGGTCTTGAGGAAATTGGGAAATTGTGGGTAACACAAAAAAAACTGAAGTGGGGGCTTCCTGGGGAGTAAGAGCCAGCTGAGTGTGAAAAGGATATACAGTATAAAGGACCAATTGAGACAGGCTGATTTGAGTTCGAGGCCTCAACTCAAACTTATCATGTAACTCTGGTGTTTCTAGACTTACAGAGTGAGTTCCAGGACAGCTAGAGGTACACAGAGAAACCCTGTCTCAAAAACAAAACAAAACAAACAAACAAATAAAAAAAAAAACAAAAGCCAAAAAAAAAAAAAAAAGAAAAATATAAAAAGCTCACAGAGTCAAACAACAAAGCAAAGTGAGACAAGCCTTTGTGTTCCCAACAAGGCTTTTAGATCAGAAGCACAAAGAAAGCAGGAAAGCCACACTGACGCCTACTTTCCACTCTCAAAATGAAGCCACTGGACGCTGGCACCTGAGATACACAAAGGTTTTCGAGAGGTGACACAAAGGACAGTCAGTAAAACGTGATAGCTGAGTGGAGCTCAAAGGCAGCTCTTAGGCTCCATTCACAAAGCCTTCTACTCAGTCTCCAGTACAGTGAGCAGAGGGAGAAAGAATATATATTGTATTTTAAGATACAAAATCTACTTGTAACCTCAGCATTTGCAGACTAAGACTGAAGGATAATGAGTTCAAGGCTAACCTGGGCTATGAAGTGATTTGGCAAAGCACTGTTCTCACTGGGCACTTTCTTGCCCTACAGACACACTCATAGAGCTCAGGTGGTTAATTGATTTTAGTTACTTAAGGGAACCAATGAAAAACAGACCAAAATTCTGCACATAAAACCAGAGGGCTGGAACACTGAAGGTGACCTTGACCGCTTTCCCCTCATTCCTACCTCCCAGTTGCTGGGGTCACAGGAGTACATCACACTGCCAAGTATATTGGGGCACTAGAGATGTGGCTCAGAAGTTAAAACTTATTATTTTTACAGGATCTGGATTTAGTTCCCAGTACCCACAGGGTAACCCATGACATAAATGCATCTTCAGTTCCAGGAGATCCAATGCCATGAAAATGACCTTCAAGGACACCAGGCACACACATACATTCATGGAGAAACACACATATAAATAAAATCAATAAACTTAAATGAATTTTTTAAAAATAAACTGCTTTTTTTCTGTTGTTGTTTTAAGACAGGGTCTTATGTAACTCTGGTGTTTCTGCCTGTCTCTATCTCCTTTCCATCCATCCATCCATCCATCCATCCATCCATCCATCCATCCATCCCCCCCCCCCCTCCTCCCTCTTCCCCACTGAGAGACAACCTCACCCAGAAGGACAGCTTTGTACTCACTATGTACCCAAAGCTGGTCTGAACAAGCAACTACTCCTGCGTTGGCCTTTCAAGGCTCAAAGTCTATGTTCCTACTGGAGTTTAAGCTATGATTATGCACACACAGTATCTAGTATGAGGAGTACAATGAAATGGTTAATGTATTGGAAATCTTGCACATAACTATATAGCCATATAACCAAATGAATTCTTGGGATAAATTCCTAGAAGTAAGAACACAACTCTGATTATATGACGGCGCTTTAAGGGCAGGTATGCTTTTCCTAGCAATTTTCCAAGAGAACAAACCCAGTTTGCATTAGAGAAGCTCACCTTTTGGGCCGAGGCAGGCCCATTGGGGTAAGGTTGGGATCTGGTTTAGGAATGGTTTTCCGGATGCGGATCTGTGAGACTTTCTTTGGTCTCTCCTCTGGCTCAGCCTGTTTTTAAAGGTTAAGAACAAAGATAGACAAGGTATAAGACATTTTAAATAAAGCTGTTATACTCAAAACATTGCTCCCTCAGTTTACAGATAAGCCTAAAAAGTAGCTAAAGACAAATTTCCCCTTGCTGCCCTGGTGTCATCTTCTGTCACTGCCCCTTCACATATTAAAATAGAGTTGAAGGGTCTCAACTGAGATAAATAATCAGTGAAGACAGGTGATGTAAACTGAAGGACACTATCATTCATCCGTCCTTCTGTGTCTTTAACACTGTTGCTGAGGAAAGGGGATCTGGAAAACAATACAGATAACCAAGCCCTGCATGGTAGAGCAGGACGAGAGCTGGAAGCCAGTAAGGAGAGAACAGTAGAACCCCATCTCTGAAAACAAACAAAATGAAGGTTAACAACCCCCCAATCCACCATCTCCTTTCTTCAACAGACAAAGCCGAGCCAAGCAGAATAACTCCTACCTCAATGTGCTCAGACCTACCATGTGGTGGGAGTCAACGGGAACCCCAATGCCACCTCCACCTGACACCGGTACTCTGCATTTACCTCTTTCTGCTGTGCAGGGCTGCTCTGTGGTCGGGGGCAAGCTGCTGACACACCATCCAGCTCATCAAACCCAGGAACCTGGAGCTCAGAGGCCGAGAGCAGGAGCGCGCTGACAGCTGGTTCTGTTACCAAGCAAGACTTTGGCACCAAGGCAGGAAACACAGGCTCTAGCCTAGCATCATGGAGACAGAATGAAGATAAAACCTGATGAGCCTTGCTTTCTACTTCCAACAGATTTGGGGGGGGGGATGAAGGGAGAGGATGGGGGAAGGGCAGGAGCCTCTGTGGGGCCTCAGCTGCACTGGAACTTGCTGTGAGAACCAGGCTGGTCTCAAACTCTCAGAGATCTGCCTGCTTCTGCTTTCAGAAATCAGGGATTAAATAAAGGCATGGGCCACTATTGCCTGACAGCAAGCAGGCATTTCTATTTAAATTTTTAAAAAAAGATTTGTTGTGTACACATGAGTATATTGTCACAGTCTTCAGACATACACTAGAAAAAGACATCATATCCCATTACAGATGGTTATGAACCATGTGGTTACTGGGATTTGAACTCAGGACCTCTAGGAGAGCAGTCAGTGTTTTTAACCACAGAGCCATCTCTCCAGCCCTAGTTTTTTGTTTTTTTTTAAAGTAACCTGGTAAGCACACGTTAAGACTCTTTCAAAAGTTTAAAGCTAAGGAATGGTAAGATGGCTCCTCATGTAGGTCTTGCTATGGGTCCTGGTGTGTGCATGTGGAGACCAAAAGACAATGTCCTTCCCCCAAACTGGCCTCGAGCTCCCAAGTGGCTTAGGCTGGCTGGTCAGTGAGCTTCAGAACCTGCCTGTCTCTGCCTGCCTAAACACTAGAATCCCTGGTTTCTATGTGGGCTGTGGGGGAAGCCTATGCCCTAAGGCTTGCAAGGCAGGCAATTTCCCAGTGTGGCATCTCAGCCCAGCCTATGTTATCTTCTGAACCTGCAGATTAGAATGGGGGCTGTTTCTTCTGTCAAGGAACGGCATTTCCAGTCAACCTGTTTCCTAGTCACTTTTAGACTAACCTGGGTCTACACATATGAAAACTTACAAGAATGTGGTCAATGCACTTCTGTGTATGGGGCAGTTTCATGAAGGAATTGTAAGTGAAGACGGGTGAGAAGACAGCAGTGAATGAGCAGATGAACCGACCTGCTCAGGGACTAGGATCCAGGCTGGCGCAGGGCAAGGACCTCAGACACCTATCAGAGATGCTAACAAGCTGGTTAATGACATCATTTTTAAGTAAATGGTGCTAAGTATACAACCCTAGTCATTACTGATTCTCAGAGATATTTGAGACCTATAAACTTGAGTAAGATTAATGGACCAGGTCAGAGTTGTGCCACACCTGGCCCATGCTACCAATGAACACTAGAATGAACGTGTTCTCCCTTGCACTTTCTCACACACACCCATCCACACATTCACATAGTGTGCAAGGCTTACCTCAGGTGACTGCTGTTGGTGTTGTGGATAGCTTCCAAGCCTGGAAGAGGCACATTTGGTATGGTGGTGTAGCTGAAGCAAAGCACAAGTACAAAGCAGCAAGTTATGGGAGTGGGGCAACAGCAAAGATCTCCATCTTACTGCAGGCACTGGCTTATGATGGAGGCCAAGAAACAAGCACCTCCCACCGAGCCACTGCGCTCATGTGTTCACTTGGGCTAACAGGAGGGGAGCTCCTATTATAAAAAGGTATAAAGAAAGGCAAGGACAGGAACAGAGAGGAAAGGAACAAGAATGACCTTCTAAGTAACTTGGCAAACACACAGGTTACGAGTCTTTGAAACTTTTAAAAATAAGGAATAATAAGACGCCAAATAAGGAATAATAAGACGCCCCACATGAAGATCTTGCTGCCATGACTGACCACCTGAGGTCGAACTCTGGAACTCACAGGGTAGAAGTGGATTCCCAAAAAATGTACTGACCCTCCTTTATGTGTTTATTATGGCACATGTACTTACATACATGCACACATACATACACAAACATACAACCAATGGCTTTAAAAAGTTAGATATAAGGCGTCCGCATCCTCCGGAAGCCGGCGGTCGGGAACTGCGCCCAGGGACCTGACAAGGGCACTGCTGAAGTGCGGTAGGCGCTGCTGTGTCCACGCAGCCAAGAAGCTTCTCTAGGGATTGCTCCTTGAAAAATTTTCTCTCGTTGTGGGTGACCCAGTCATGCCTTTCCTTGATGTGCAGAAAAGGCTGTTCCTCAGTGCTGAACAAGAATGCTGCTGGATGCCACGCTTTTGAAAGAGTGGATGGGATGTGCACATGGGATTGGCGTCACCCGGGCTAAAAAACGAGTGCAAGATAGAATATGAAGATTTTGAAGAATTTTTTCTTCGGTACAAAATGATGAGGCGAATTCGTGAAATCAAGCAACAGTGGGAATAACTAATGAAAGGGGAAATACACCCTTCCATCTCACTGTGTGGGCAAGGAGGAGCCCAGGCCCTGAGCAGGGCAGCTGCTTTTCATGCTGTTTTCCACTGGAGAGAATGTTTAAGCTCCTTCATCAAGTATGTAAAAATAAATAATTACTCAATCTTTAAAAAAAAAAAAAAAAAAAAACTTAGATAGAACACCAACCAAAGAGGGACCCATGGATCCAGCCCCATATGTAGCAGAGAATGGCCTTATCTGGCATTAATGGAAGGAGAGGCCCTTGGTTCTGGGAAGGCTCCATGCCCAAGTATAGGGGAATGCCAGGGCGGGGAGGTGGGAGTGGGTGGGGAAGCACTCTCATAGAAGCAGGGGAGGGAAGATGGGACAGGAGGGTGCAGAGGGAAAACCAGGCAAGGGGATAACATTTGAAATGTAAACAAATAAAACATCCAATTAAAAAATTTTAAAAAGTATCCTGCAAGTAAAAGAACCAAGCACAACAACAATAACAAAGTATCTGTATAAGCAAGCCCTGCACCCGGGGAGGATATACTGTGGAAGGATGGTGAGTTCAAGGTCATGCTGAGCCACAGAGTTCGTTCCAGGCCCATTTGAACGACACAAGACCATCTTTGTCACAGGGGTGGGGGTGGTAGGAGTAGTAAGATGGCTCTGCAGATAGACACTTACTGTCTGACAATGCAAGATGACAGCCTATTTATAAAGTAGAAAGAACCAACTCCAAAGTTGTCCTCTGACCACACACACACACACACACACACACACACACACACACACACCATGGAACAAGCCTACCCAATTCCCCCCCCCCCAAAAAAAAAAAAACAAAAAAACAAAAAAAAAAAAAAAAAAACAAAAACTCCAAACATATAAAGTATACTGAAAATTTATAAAATAAAGACCTTAAAATAAATTTTGCCTTTTGGGATTAAGAGCACTGGCTGGTCTTCTGGAGGACCCAGGTTAAATTTCTAGCACTCACATAGCAGCTCACAATTATCTGCAACGCTAAGGCATCTGATACTTTCTTCTGATCTATGTGGGCACTAAGCACATGGTTATGGTGTACATACAGATATGCAGGCTAAACACCAAGACACATAAAAAGTAAGGAGGCTGGAGAAACGGCTCAGCATTTGAGAGCACTGGTTACTCTTGGACAGGACCTAGGCTCAGTTCTTGGTACCCACTTGGAGACTGACAACCATCCATAATCCAGTTTCAAGGGCTCTAACACATTCTTTGTGACCTTCTTGGGCACCAGGCACAAATGTGACATATACACTCATAAATAATTGTTTTACTTAGAAAAAAAATTAATACCCAATAAAGCATAGCTACATTCCTAAAGCACAATTTCATTCCTCTACCAATGGCTTATAGATACATTCATCTAAGATGCTGGAAATTTTTGTGCCTTTTAAAATAAGACTGGCACAAAAATTCTACTGATTTTAGAACAGAGCATACTTTATTAATGTGGAACTTGCATCATAACCCCACATCTCATCTCCTCCCCGAAAATTAACAATTTGTTAAGCAGCTAGGGAAAAAAAAGTCCAGTTTCTCAAATGTTTAAAGCAGATTAACATCTTAGGCGAAGAGTCTCAGCAACACAAAAGATACTGGAAAGAGCAGTTTCTCTCAGTGCATCCATCTCTAGCTTGATGAAGTTGTTATGATTATTTCTAAGGGTTTCTATGGGCCTAATTTATCTTTTCTGGATGGGCAGTTTAATCGTTGTCCGCTGGTTGTAAGCTTATTGATAGGGTCTGTAGATCGAGACTTTAACATATAAACCTGTTTGATAAGTTAAAAAAAAACAAAAAACAAAAACAAAACTGGATTAAAGAGCCCTTTGGTCTAGCTCTACTTCAGTGAAAATTCCAAGCAACCAAGAGATCAGGTTAGAAAAAAGTCTTCAAGTGTTCAGTGCAGTGACACAAACCTGTGGTCCCAGCTATTCTGAGAAAGAACAGCAGAGCACAGACTTGGAGATCAGTCAAAGTAATAGAACTTATCTCAGAAATAAATTATATCAAAAGGCGAGGGGCTGGACTATATAGTGAGATCCTATCTTTTAAAAAAAGCTGGGCAGTGGGGAACACATATTTAATCCAAACATTTAGGACGCAGAGGCAGGTGGATCTCTGAGTACCAGACCAGCCTGGTCTACACAGAAACCCTTTCTCAAGAACAAGAAAGGAAGAAAGGAAGGAAGGAAGGAAGGAAAGAAGGAAGGAAGAAAGGAAGGAAGGAAGGCTACATATAGAATGTAAGAAGCAAAAATATTGTAAGGAATTATGAAAAACCAGATGAGAAAAGGCCTCTAGACTCACATCCTGAATACTAACACAGCATACAAGAATATAACAGTGGTCATGTCTATAATCCTAGAACCTGGGGGGTTGGAGGCCAGCATAAGCTAGCAACAAGAAAGGCAGAGAAAGAATGGGGAGGGAGAAAATACAAAACAGTGTAAGCTGTGTGCCACCACCTTATAGCACAGAACAATCATAACAATTTACATAGAGACAGAACAAAGTACTAGATAATACAAGCAGTACACCATCACATGACCCAATTGATCCTTTTTTATTTTTACATTATACTTTTGTATTTTGTACACATGTGTGAAGTCCCCATGTGTGCAGCACAGCATGTGTATGGAGGTCAAAGGACAAACTGTCATTTTTCTCCGCCCACTCCATGGGCTCTAAGACTCTAACTCAGGTCATCAGACTTGGTGGCTTACTCATGGAACCATCCTGCCAGAAAGCACCTCATTCATTCATTCATTCATTCATTATTTCATTTATTTACAAATTTAATTACATTCATTTAGATTTAATAGTTTTATGGAGCTGGCAGTGGTGGTGCATGCCTTTAGTTCCAGCACTCAGGAGACAGAAGCAGGCAGACCTGAGTTCAAGACCAGCCTGGTCTACAGAGTGAGTTCCAGGACAGCCAGGGCTACATAGAGAAACCTGTCTCAAACATGCATGCATATGTACGTACGTGCATACGTATTTTATATTTATGGGTTTTTGCCAATATGCATGTACAACAAATGCATGCAGTGCCCACAGAAGCTAGAAGAGGGTGTTAGATCCTTGGAAACTGGAGCTACAGGGCTGGAATTAAGAGGAACAAAATTGGGATCCTCTTAACTGCTGCACATCTTTCTTGCCCCTTTAATGTGTTTTTGAGACAATATTTCATTCCTTAGCCCACACTGGTCTTAAATTTCAATCAGAATTAGAATTTCAACTATAGATAGTTAAGAACAAATTTAAAATGACAGAGTTAAACCAGCCAGAGTGGTGCACACCTTTAGTCCCAATGCTCTGGAGGAAGATCTCTGAGTAGACCAGCCTGGTCTACAGATGGAGTGCCAAGACAGCCAGGGCTAACAGAGAATCCCTATCTGGAAAAACAAAACAACAGAGTTGCTGTTCATCTAAAGGATTTCAGTAGAAAGATTCATCGACCACAGTTCTTTGAGGACCGAGTGTAGAGATCGACTTCAGCACCTTAAGTTATGCTAAGCATGCACTCTACATAAACTATATCTCACCTAAAAACCCTAAAAAAATGAAAAATTTTAAATCTTAGGTTCCCTATGAGGGTGACTCTCATTAAGACCCCTAGCAGTGGGAAAGATGAAGGAGAGGCCAAGGGAATGGCCAACCAATGACAGGCTCAACTTAAGACCCATCCCATGGGCAAGAACCAATCCCTGACACTATTAATGATACTGTTATGCTTACAGACAGGAGCCTAGCATAACTGTCCTCTGAGAGGCTCCACCCAGCAACTAACTGACTGAAGGAGTTCAGGGAGTCTTGAGGAAGTGGGGGGAGGATTCAGGGTCCCAAAGGGGTAAGAACTCCACAAGAAAACTAAGAGACTCAACTAACCTGGACCCTTGGAGGTTCCCATAGACTGAACCACCACAAAGAGTATATACACGGGCTGGGCCTAGTCATCTGTGTCCCTCTCCCCGCACCCATGGCACATATGCAGCAGAAGTGCATCTTGGCCTTCACGAGGGTCCCCAACAACTGAAAGGGGGACTGTCCCCGACACTGTTGCCTGCCAGTAGATTCAGTTCCCCTAATTGGGCTGCCTTGTCTGGCCTCAGTGGGAATGGATGTGCCTAGTCCTGCAATGATTTGATGTGCTAGGGTAGGTTGGTACCCTGGGGGGCCTCCTCCTTCTCAGAAGAAAATAAGAGGATGATTCCATGTGGGGAGGGAATGGGAGGAGAGGGGCTGCTATCGGGATGTAAAGTGAGTAAGTAAATTAATGGAGAAAAAAAGCCAAAGGGGGGAATACCTTAGGTTCCTCTTTCCTTCTCTCTGAGCTAGGAACTGAGTCTAGTTTTATAATAACCAAGCAAACACTTGACTGCTAAGCTGCATCCCCAGTCCTGTTCTACTTTCACTTAGAAGGTACAATGATACTGATCAAATTATTCTCCCCTATTCCCAACAGTGAAACCATGAGAACTTCTGTCCAACCCGGAGCAGAGTGGTGGCATGCCTTTAATTCTAGAACTTAGGAAACAGGCTAGGGGCGAAGGGGAGAGGCAAGAGGGACAAGGGGCAGAGGGGGAGAGGTGGAGGAGAGAGAGAGAGAGAGAGAGAGAGAGAGAGAGAGAGAGAGAGAGAGAGAGAGAGAGAGAGAGAGATATGTCAATATTAGATGGAATAGACCAGAAACAGGAGGCAAAGAGAGGCTCACTCTAAGGACAGGCTGATGGAGCAGAAGCCTCCAGGAAGGCATCAGATTGGCAAATGACAGGTGTTTCTATGGTTTTAACAGGTAAGGGATTAGCATGACTCAGAACCTGCCTAGCGTGGGGGCGACAGTTTGTTAATAAACTGTAGTGTCTCTGATCTACAGCGTTCCAAGACAGCCAGAGCTACACAGAGGAACCTTCTCCTTGCCCTCAATCTCCCGCCCCCAAAAGAATTTCCATCCAGTTCACTACAAATTCTACAAAGTCCCAAAACCAGGGTATGCTTCTGTGAACTTCTAAAGCCTATACTATAGAAAGAAACTGGGGCATGGTGGTCCTTGTAATCCCAGCATTCAAGACCAAAGTAAGATGTTCCTGAGTTCTGGGCCAGCCTGAGCTACGGTGTCACAAACAAACAAGCAAACAACCTATACTGAAAGGTGGTGGCATGCACCAGGGTTTGTGGCATATAACTTAATCCTGGCACTTGGGAGGCAGGGGCAGGTCAGACTGATCTATAAAGTGAGTTCTGTAACAGCAAGCTGTGCTGGGAGCCTGACTCAAGAGAAAAACAAGATGGTAGCTCAGAGAATAAAATGTAAAGAACAGTGCAAAATGTGAGAGAAGATGCTGTGGGCAAATTATGGGCCTCTATCTGCAAGAATTACTGCAGCACTCTCTCCAGAGACTTCTCAAGGTGAACAATGGAGCAGATAGTCCTCCATTTCCAGCCCTGCCCCCTCTCCTTTCCTGGTCAGCAGGAGACAAATATGGAACACAATGAAAGAAAAACAGACAAGTTTTTACCTGCTCAGGTTCCCCTGCTGCTTTCTTTGAGTGGAATGAAGAGCTGGCAATCTGAAGGTACAAGAGGGCCCATGCTGGCTCCAAATGGACAACACTCGGCCCACTGAGTAGGGCAGAGAACAGAAGACCTTATCGGCTATAGAGGCTGGAGACCTTAACCCTTTTAGGCCCTGTGTAAACTGGGTCAAGAAGAGCCTCTGCATGACAGGCATATGACTGGAGAAGTTCCGTCTTTTTGTCCAGATTCGGTAACATCCGGGTGAACAAAGTGCTAGAAGTGTGTGAAGGCCAAGGCCAGAGCAGTCCGCTCTGGTCTGAACTATGGCAGTGCCTCCATAATCTTGGAGAGGAGCCTGAGTGTGTGTCTGACTACTGAGGCCAGTGTCTTCCCTGAATGTGGCCATCCCAGGGCAACCGTGGGACAAGAAAAAAGAGAAGGTCCACTTGGGAGATAGAGTTGAGCACTGGGAGGCCTCTGTTAAGGCAAGCCTCGATGGAGCACAGTGCTCAGGAAAAGTCCTGGAGAACTCAGCCATGCAGCTGGATGCTGATTTCACATGAAAGGAAAACAGGCTGTTTTCGGTACCAAGCAGCAGTGATGGCATCTTGTTGCTCAAATCTATGAAGCTCATCTTAACAGCTTCAAGAGGATAAAGTGCCAAGGGCCTACTGTTAGACCCCCTATTCCACCCAGTAGCTGCCAAATATGGGTCCAGCTGCATTACATTATGTGAAAATTCATCTAGGAGCTTTTTGTATCTGAGGCGCTTGTAGTTTTTAGCCAATGGAACAAGGGAAGAGGAATACCGCCGATATCTGAGTTTCTGGGGCTTTGTTGCCAGAGTCAGTTTGGAGGCAAGGACAGACAGCTTGTTTAGTAAGGCTGATTCTTTGGTAGGCTTCCTACAACTCAGGCTCCTCAAGGAATGGCACAGAGTAGCCTTCGGCTTTGGTATGTGGCTACGCAAGCTCTCGCTAGCTACGGTTTCAGGTTCCAATGGCTTGGCAGGCACGGTACATGGGCTGAGAAGTCTGTGTGCTTTTGTGGGGACTGGGTTAGAGAAATTCTTTCCACAATCAGAATTTCTCACTCTACTTGTTTTTCTCCGCACAGTGACTGGCTCCTGACAGAAAATTCTCTTACACAATCGATGAGGCTGCTTCTTTACAGGAAGCAATCTTTGCTGATATGACAGAGTCACGAAGGCACCGTGTATTCGATCACCTCCAGCAAAGGTGGGGTCATGTTCTTTCCAGGAGGCACCAGGAAGGCAAGTACCTGTGCATAACTCAATGTCTTTCTTTAATGAATGACAAGAGCTTTCTTCTTTTGGGTATTTCAACCTCTGAAGCTGTCTAGCAATTTTGTCCTTGGTTGGCTTTCTTAGGGAGACTTCTTCCATCATGATGGACTCATCTTGGTCAGCCACAGATTGCTTATTATTTTGCATCTCATCTGACAATGTGTTTGATGACCTGTGTTGTTCCAACAGTGCTTGTGTGCCCTTTTGATGTGTACATTCTTCCTTTGACAAGGCATAGTCCACAACTCCCTGGTTTTGTGGGGTTTCAGCAATATTTTGCACTCTATGGCATTTCAAGTGGGTCTGAGAATTACCATCATGACCTTCTCTGGTGTTAGTCTCCTCAGATGCTTCCCCAATAGGTATGTGACCCAATAGTCCCTTCTGATGTTCTTCAATTTCTTTTTCATTCACTTTAATTGCTGTTCCCATTGTCATAGACAAATGTTTATCAGTGGAATTCTTAGGAGAGTGACAAGCTTTGCAAGCATTTTTGTCCACACTGATGTATATGTTATCTTGTTCACTGGGGTTACTTAAATCCATTGGTATTCCTTCCTTCACGTCAGACAAGACTGTGCAATCCTTGACATTTTTGCAAAGCATTTCATCATCTTTGGGTTTAAAGTGACGTTTTGAGTTAGGCATTTTACCATGAACATCAGTTGGTGAATGTTCCCGAGAAGACAGATAAGAATGCACCATCTTGATAGAGTGTTGGCACCCAGGAGACATGTCTTTTAAGGATAATTCAAAGGTTTTCTTCTTGTCAAAATCAGAATTTGCTTCAAGTTTCAGTCCTTCTGTCATGAATCCTCCTTTACCTTGATGCTCACAATGAATGTCATTTAAAGATACACCTCGTCCACCCAGTGCTTTTATATTTGGTTCATGATCTGCAACAGATTTTACTTCATGATCAATGGCAGAGTCTGGACATTCTTCCATTTCATCCTTTTTTAGAGATCTACATACATTTTCTTCATGTGGTTTTTGTATCTCAGAAGAGTCTGCTGTAGAAGCAGCAGCATTTAGGAGTTCTGAGTGCCAGTCAGGTGTACCTATAAGAACCACATTCAGTTCTCTTCGAAGAGATGAAGTACTTCTTAAAGTCTCATGGTATGCCAGTGTATCGTGCCTTGAACAATCACTAGATAAACCAGATGCTTCCACACCCAGCACTCCCTCTGTAGGCTCATCTTTGCAGTCTGGACATACCGCATCTAGCATACTGTACGTGAACTTTTCAGGACCAGGAATATTTTCAAAGGCTCTTTTTGGGTCTTTTTTCTTTAAACTACCACAAGACAGAGGGACTCTACTGCCTGAACTGACTATCAGGTCCTTTTGTCTGTGGCTTACCTCAGGGACTGTCGCTTGGTAGTCACCATTTAGTTCTTCCCTGGCTGGCTTACCTTCACATCTGCATTTGTCCAGACTATTTTGGTTACTCTGACAGTCAGAGACTTCATCCGCTTTCTGGTGAAGACTTTCAGCTGCTTGGTATATGGTTTTAAAATGAGATGAAATAACACTCAGAGACTGGTCCACTAATGTTTCAGGACTTGGAATGTTTACAGATTGGTTTAGTTCTTGTGTGTCATAAGCAGAGATGCTGTGCTTATAAATCTCAGTGTCTTTGTGTTCATCTTGTTTCTTTCCAACCAGTACTTCATCACCAGTTTCCAAGTGAGAAGCTGTGTTCAAAGAAGCACTATGTGACACAGCTGCACCCCTGACTGTGCCTCCTAGGACACTGCTTTGCATCTCTCTCCCAGCAGGTTCATGCCCCAAGATTTCTGCAAAATCTTCTGGTCTTTGGGAGCAGTGGTTACCATACTGAGATGGATTTCCACATTTTACTTTACAGTTGTTAACTTTCAGAATATCTTTTCTAGGTTTACAGGCAGCACTGGCAGAACACATGTTCCTTTCCGATTCATCTCGTGTTATGCAGTGACAGCTGAAGATCTCCTGAGACCGAACATTCTGACATTCTCTGACAGAGGAAGAGCCAGCTGCTCCTCTCACACTTGACAGTAACGTGGAATGTACACCAGTCATTTCTTTTTGCTCTTCTGAGCTTCTTGTTTTGATGTTTAAGGTTTGTATATATGAAGAGGCACCACAGGCTTTGTCACCTTGTGGAGACATGGCTTCCAATTTTGTCTCAGCAGGAATGGTTTGAGTATCAGTGGTAACATTTACTCCATTCTCTCCATTCTCCAGAGGATGGCAGCTCTCTTGATCACCTTTGCATGTTGCTGAAGGCATCTCTCTGTGTGTATTTAGGAGAGAGTCGGCAGTCACATGATCTTGAGAACTAAGGGACACTTGTTGATGTGAAACACATTCATGTTCTACTTTGAGTGCAACCAGTTCTCTGTTAGGAGAACATTCGCTCCTCTCACAGGTGGTGATGGGTTCATCGAGATGTGAAATTCTGTCATGTGAAGTCTGACCAGGTTTTTCCGGAGATGATGGTAACTTTGCAGTACCTTTCTTAGGTTTTGATGTTTCATTATGTTCAGAATTTACTGGATCTTCTGGTATCAAACTCTGAAGGGGCTTCCTTTCAGACAGAAAATCGTTGCATGTTTTATTTGGTGGAAAGTCATCCATATTTCTCTGGAGGCTGACTACAGACTTAGCATTTTTATTGTAAATCTTCCCATTTAATGCACTGGACTTTACAGTTGTTTGCTCAGGCTGTTCAATATGCACCAATAAGGAAAAGCTGTTTTCCTCAGAGTGTTTCTCAGGATGGGTCACATCAACAACAGTTTCTCTATGGTCCTCAGAGTTTATCAAATTACCATGAAGGTTTAAAGTGATTTTCACATCATTTTTTTTAAACATAATTTCTGTGGCTTCAGTAGAAGAATTAAGCATAGAACTACAGCTGTCTGTACAGGGACAAGTAGCTTGAGTGTGACAGTTGCTGTGGTTACTGGGCTCCACAGGGCGTTCTGCTCTACAAGCGAAGTCCTTGCTTTCACCAACCTTGTGCATTTTTTCAGCAGATGACTTTATCAATCCACTGCTTTCAAAACCACATTTTTCTATGGATTTTGAACCAGACAAATATGGTGTGAGATAAAAGATTTCAGAATTTTTTTCTGAGAGTTTTATAGTATCTATGTTTCCTGTAGCGATGGAACTGTCATGTGCAGAACTGTGCTTTTCCTTACGGTGGCTGAGACTCTGCTGGTGATTGTCATCTTCTTTCCAGACAGGGTTTAAGTCACATGACTCTTCCTTCCCTATGCTCATTTTGGAAACAGTACTGTTCCCTGGTAATGACAAACCAAAGGACAAATTAGTAATTCTCCACACTGTTTGTCTTTAAAAGTTGCATTTGTTAACTCAGGGTCCACAAAGATTACAGGTTCTGAGGTAACTAAAACTCTGGTTTCCCATAGCTCACTACTGGTCACGCTCCTGTCTACTCCTGGGTGCTCAATATCCCCAGCTGACAGATGCTGACTCACGGTGCCATCCAGAGTCCTTCATTACCATCCCTCTTAGCTCCTCTGACATTCATACCTTGTCTCTCTTCAGTGGGCTCTGGCAGAGTTCCAGTTGTACTGTGTACATTTCCTTTTACAAAAGAGAACAAAACTCAAATCAGTATATAATTTGCAAGATAAAATTAGATAGCTGCTCTACCTAAATAAACTTCAGCATACATCCAATGACAACAACAGAAAGACTAACCTGAGAAGACAATCAGAAAGTTTAGCATGACATACTAGTAGTTTTGTGTTTCTTTGCAAACTATGATAAAGAGCCAAAAGAGCAGCCAAGTTTGAAAAAAAATAAAAGCCACCTTTCATTATGTTATTTGGCATACACGGATGACACTAGATAACCGAATAACACATAAAAATGTGAGCATGGCCCAGTCTTAAGCTGCTGTTGTAAAACACTACTAGGAGGTCTTGGTAATGCCAGTTTGTAACAGCAGGTACTCGGGCTGAGGCAAGATCAAGGACTGTCAGAGCTACAAAATGTGTCCCAGATCAACCCAGGCAATTCAAAATAAAGCTGAGAAGAGGACTAGAAAAAAAGTTCAGTGACAGCACTAGGGTCAATCTTAGGTGGGGTAAAACTCATCCATCCAACCTATCAACTGTTGTTACAACAGTTTTTATTACTCGATGATCATCTTGTAATTATATCGATGAAATTAGATATAAATGAAATAGCTCTTTGAACAGTTAAAGTTGGTACTGCAGCTCAGTGGTAGAGCCCATGAAACCACAGGTTCAATCCCTAGCACTGCCAAAAACAACTGTGTGTGTGGGGAGCAGTCATGTGTAGAGCTTTATATTTAAGAGATTAACTTGCAACTGAAATGGTCCTAGGCCCAATGAGTTCTAACAACTGCCTTTCTGTAAGACTGGACTGATCATCACCAAAGCTGAGCAACAGGACTGTGTAAGCTTACTTTCACTTCTGAATTAGTATGAAACTCACAAAGTAAACAAGAACAAACCCACCTTTCTGTGTGGAATGCAGAGCGTATGAAGGAATTTTACTTCAGACACACCTATGATGCCAGCAGGAGGGAAACAGAACAGGAGCCCCAACCCAAGTTCAAAGCCAGCTAGCACCCTGAAGCCTCTCAGCTCTAAGGTATGAGCTTCCCTGGGCCTCAAGTTCTTCTGTAAGCATGGTGGGTGCACTCATCCCAGTGCCCAGGATAGCACAGGTTAGCACTGCCCGGACAGTGCTTGCAGTACTGCTGCTTTGATTCTTTATTTAGCTACATATGACAAGTAAATGATGACATCCAAAATACCATTTAAAAATATCCTGAATGGGCTACAGGTGTATTTCAGTGATGGAAGGCTTGCCTGGCCGGTATAAAGCTAGCATTATTGGGGAGGGGGACCTAATGAGTTTTTTGGGGCTATTAGCAATTAAACCCAGGACCACATACATGCACACTTGGAGGCACATGCTCTGCTGCTAAACTACACTCTCAGAGCTATAGGACAGGAAGAGGTAGCAAACACTGGACAGATAAATGTACACTGGATGTCTACAGTTTGTGTAAATACCAATTACTAACAAAGGCCACCTCCAATTCCCAACACAATATTTAGCATTGAGACATAACCTACTTTTCACATCATCCCAAACAATGATCTGTCCAAGAATTTCTCAGCATGAGCCCTCATTATTTTAAACTGGGTATAATAGCACATGCCCATGATTGTAGCATTTGAAAAGTAGAGATTAAGATGATTAGGCGTTCAAAGTCACCCCTGACTGCAGAGCAAGAGGAGGATACCCTGGAATGTATCACACAAAAAACAAGCTGCGCTAGCAGTCTCACACCTTTAATTCTAATACTCAGAAAGCAGAGGCAGGAGGATCTCTGTGAGTCTGAGGCCAGCTTGCTCTACACAGACAAGTTCAAAGTCAGCCCAGGCTACATAGAACCAGTTTTATAAAAGCCCCTCAGGTGAGCAGACAAGGAGAGCAGTAGTCTGAGTGTGTCTGACAGGACAGAATCCCTTATGAAATCCTCCCATAGCTACTTCTGCCTTGCCCCTCTGCAGCCCCCTCTTCTAAGCCTCTCCCACTGTCATGTTTTTATTCTGAAATATCCCCAACAGGCTTATGTCTTTCCAATACTCTGCATAGCCAAGAGCATATCTCTGAGAGGCAGTGAGAACTTTGGGACATGGGTCTTACTTGCATAGCAGGGAGGGTTCAGACAGACAGTTCTAGGAAAGCCAGGACTATATAATAAGACCCTGACAAGGTGGGTAGGGGAAAATGAACAAAAAGTCCTGAAAGGAAGATGTTGATCTCTGAGTTTGAAGCCAGCCTGGTTTACAGAGTGAGTTCCAGGACAGCCAGGGCCACAGAGAAACCCTGTCGTGAATAAAAAAACAAAATTAAAACAAAACAAAAAGATAAATATTAAAGGTCAGGCATGGTGGCACATGCATCTTTAATTCTAGAACTCTGGTGGCAAAGGCAAGCAGATTTCTGTCAGTTCTAGGCCAGCCTGGTCTATAGATCAAGTTCCAAGACAGCCAGGGCTGCCCAGAGAAACCCTGTCGCAAAGACAACAAGGAATCCGTGCCTGCAGAATGACTGATTCCAAGTTCAGTGCTGTGAAAAGATTGGGATGTTCGCCAAATGTCAGCTCATGATCTGATCTCAAGACCAGAAGATCAAAGAGGAAGACCAGAGGCTGTGCAACACCATGACAGCCTTCAACTCAGCTCTCCCTGTGCACTCATGCTTGGCCTCCTTGGAAAACCTTCCAGACCAGTCTCTATTCTTGATCCTTCTCTTCTGTTTCTCCTTTCACCCCTTCCCATCTAGGCTACAACAAACAACAAAACAAAACCCAACTTGGTAAAAAAGACAACTAAGAGGGCTGGGTGATGGTGGCCCACACCTTTGATCCCAGCACTCCCAAGGCAGAGGCAGGGGGATCTCTGAGTTTGAGGCCAGTCTGGTCTACAAAACAAGTTCCAAGACAGCCAGAGCTACACAGAGAAAACCTATCTCAAGCAAGCAAGCAAGCAAGCAAACAAACAAACAAATGGTAACTAAAAAAGAATACACTATTCTCACTAAGAGTGAATTCTGGCAGCTACCCAAAAGAAGACAACTAAACCTTTTCCTAATAAAGTTCAACTTAAGATCTGGAAACATGGCTCAGCAATTAAGAGTGCTTTACTGTTCTTGCCATGGGCCCTGTTTGGGTGCCCACCACCCATTATGTGATTCACAACAGCCTTTAACTCTAGGTCCAATGGATCTGACACCCTCTTCTAACTCCACTGGCTCCTGCACATGTGGTATGTACATACTTAAGCAAGCTCACACATACACATAAATAGCAATTGAATCATAAAAAAAAAAAAAAAAAAAAAAAAAAAAACCCTTCCCAAGAGGCAAGTGGATATGAGTTCCAGGACAGCTAGGACTACATAGTGAGACTCTGTCTCAAAAAAGCAAAAATCAACAACAAAAAGAAGTATCATACCTCTGCTCTCCCATAGATCTCCAGGGAGGTCTGCGCATACAGGTCCTTGGCTGGACTGTATCAGGAGGAGATCCTGCAGCAAGAAAACTCCACAGTCAATAGAAGATGCAGAGGTACCTGAGCTCACAAACATCATTTATTACTTCAGAGCTCAGTGTAATACCAGGATTTCTGCCAATAGTCACAGGAATTGAGAACTGAAGAAAAGCTCACATTTAGGTTAATAAATAAAAAGGATTACTTCTCTGGAATTTGAGCTTGAAGCAGATGCAAACAAAGCACTTTTCTTTGGAGGTGGGGTCACTAGGTAATCTAAGTGGGACTAAAACAGTTACAGTCCTCCTGCCTCAGCGTCTTGAGTGGTGGGACTGCAGTGTGTTAGTATGCCGCTTGTGTGCCTTCAGAGATCGAGAGGAGTTAGAGGCACAGGAGCACTTGGGACAGTGCCAGCATAAGCCGGTGCAGGATAGACATTTCTGTGCTTAGGCATGCAGCTCACACTGCTGCCGGCAGCCCCTTCTAATTCCCTTCACAAGAAGATGGGAAATTAACTTTAAAGAGGGGGTTGTTGAGAGCAAGAACAGGAAGGGGGAGCTAGCTGGATCTCAAGAACTAAAACTGCTGAAGAATTTTTAGACACCTGCAAATCAGTGAGAAAATTGGGAGGTTAATGGCTGAGTTTGTGACTTTTAATGCCAGCACTGCAGAGTCAGGCAAACCTCTGTAACTCAAGTCCAGCCTGGTCTACATAGGTAGTTCCTGGAAGGTAACTCATCTCAATAAAAAAAAAAAAAAAAAAAAAAAAAAAAAAAAAAAAGGTTCCTCAGTATAATAAACTGAGGCTTAATTCCAATTTTGAACTTTTGTTTTACCTTTTCAACTTTATGTAAATCACAAATACTTCAAAATAAAAGCTTTAAAAGATTTTTTTTTTTAATTTAAAAATGTATTGTTTTATATATATGGGTGCTTTGCCTGTTTGCCTACATACAGTACCTGTGGAGGCCAAAAGAGGGCCACAGCGGTCAGGTGGGTGCTGAGACTTGACCTCTGGAAGAACAACCAGTGCTTATGACCACTGAGCCAGCTCTTCAGCCCCAGTTTTTGTTCGTGGTTTGAATTTATTTTAAGCATATGCTTTACCTGTACGTGTGCCTGGTACCTGCAGAGGTCAGAAGAGGGTGTCAGGTTCCCTAGAGTTGCGGTTACAGATGAGTAGACACAGAGTGCTGCCAGTCAAACCCAGATCCTCAGCAGGAGCAAATGCTCTTAACCTCTGAACCAACTCTAGCCTCTCAAAAACAACATAGAAAGCATGCTGCTGGATGTGGCTCTGGTGTGAGACTCACAGATAAGAGCCAGCCTCTGGGCTACTGAGTCTGACAAAGACAGTATAGGGCCGAGGCTGTAGCTCAGCTAGTATGGTGCCAAGTGAGCAGGACAAAGCCCTGGAGTCAACTGCCAGCACTCTAATGAAAGAGAAGTTTTATCTCTAGATGGATCTCCCATTTTCTTACACCTTTGTATGTAGAGAGGAGCAAAACCTGGTAACTTTTAAATTCCTGTCTCTCAATTCAGAAAACCCGCAGCTTTAAGTGAAGCGCCAATTATGAAGTTACAGGAAACTCTTACGCCCCAACAACATGCTTTAGATATAGCCCTGTTTATAGACAGAGCAAACTAGGGGACAATAGTGCCCTGCAGACCCAAGAACAGCCTATCTACATCAATTTCTTCCTTTAAAATACATGTTTTCATTGTGTGTGCACACCCATGTGTATGCACAAGTATCTGTTAGTACAGCTGGAGGCCAGATGTTGACACTGGGTATTGTTCCTCAGAGCCACCCACCTCCACTTTTCATTTACTATTATTATTACTTTGTGTGTGATTGTGGGGAGGGCGTGTGCCTCTGTACACATGTGGAGATCAGAGAGCAGTTTTATGGAATTGGTTCTCTCCTTCCATCTTTATGAGGGCCCTTGGGATCAAGCTCAGGTCTTGTGGCTTATATGGTGAGCACTTTTACAATCATCTCAACCAGCCCTCACCTTGCTTCATGAGAAAGGGTCTCTTGGTGATAAGGACAGGTGAGGCTGGTCAGCGAGAGTCCAGGGATTCCCCAGATTCTGAGTGCCAGTGCCCTTGGCTTTTATGTGAGTGCAGGGACCAAGCTTGGATCCTCCTGCTGGTATAGCAAGCAAACAATTGCTGATGGTGCCATCTCTCCAGCTGCAAAGACTTCACTTTTAGGTCACTGAAATGGTATTTATTTCCAAAAGGAAACCGCTTTATAAGGAGCTGGAGAGATGGCTTTGTGGCTAAAAACATGTGCTGCTCTTAGAGAGGACCCGAGCTCATTCTCACAACCCACACTGGTAACTTCAGTTCCCAGGATCTCAGGCACTCTCTGCTTCTATGAGCACCTACACGCATGTTACATATAAACACATATACACATACAATTTTTAAAGTTTTAACAAGTTTTACAGGTAATTGTGAGCAGTCCAGGTGCTAAAAACTAAACCCAGGTCCTCCATCTGCTAGAGCAGCAAGTGTAATAACCATTGACTCGTCTTTCCATCTCACAAAATCCTGGTAGGTAAACAGCAACCTGTACACTATTGCAAACTTCTGTTAGGATCTGAGACTCTCAGGGTTAGTACATAGTAACCTGGGTGGTATTAAGTTCAACAACCTTTAAATAGATTGACATAAACTATAAAAATTAGGTGTCTTGTGAACATACTACAAAAAATGAATTCCTGTAAAACATAGCTTACTTCAAACAGTCAACGGCTATCTCCTTACTGTAATACTCCTTTCTTTCAAATCCAGTATGTTCTCTAAAATGAGTTTGCTATGGCTGAAAGACAGTATACCTCAGTACAAGTATTATATCCTGGAACCAAAACTTTTTACAACATAGTCAACCTAGGTATATCTACCATTATGGAACAGAAAAAGAGCAATTAGAAAAAAAAAATCAACATTCTACAACTTCAACTCAGCAACAATCACAAACAACCCTAGTAGCAGTGGCAGAGAGAATTTACAGTGCCTCCTCATTTGTGGGGGAGCCCACACAGGCCGCATCCATCTCTGTTGCAGGTCTGAAATAAGATCGATCTTTAGTACATCCTACAGAGTAAATTCACATGTACTATCATTTCAACCTTTCCCCTACAAGAATGGAGTTCAGAACTGAAAACATTGATTCACAGTTGGCTCCTATAGCTGGTGCTTCAGCTACACCTTTCTCAGGTACTGTTTTCTTAAGGTTAAAAAAAAGAAAATGCTAGGTGGTGGTGGTGCACACCTTAAATCACAGCACTCAGGAGGAAGAGACAAGTAGATCTCTTAAGTTCGAGGCCAGCCTGAAAGAGGTCCAGGACAGAGAAACCCTGCCTCTGTTAAGTTTTAAACCCAGGACAACTGGCTGAAGTATATTCAACACATCAAAGCAGACCCAGCCATCAGGTTCTCCCAGCATCCCTCAGTTCCTACCTGTTTCAGAGTATGGCTGGTGTCTACCCCAACTCTCTAGCCCAGGGGCTGGGCTGGGCTGCCCTTTTCCAAGATGCTCTTCTTAATATAATTCAGACATTTTGGTTACCAGCCCCTTTTGTACCTTTGGCCTTCTGGCTGCTGCACCTGGCTCCTTCCCTCTTCCCACCTCTCCCTACATGACACAGCTCAGTCTAGTCATGACCACTCTGGACTCTCCCAGATGTGCCTGCCTCTGGCTGTGCTCTCCCTTTGATCCACACTAAACTTCCCCCTTCACCATTTCTAGGAGCAGCAAGGTCCCAGCACCTACCTGGGTGTTCCCAACTATCAGTAACTCCAGTTCCAAGATCTGAAGCCCTCTTCAGCCCTCCACAGACACTAGGAACACACATAATACACACACATACACACAGTCAAAATATTCATACACATAAAATTTTAAAAATCTTAAATTATGTGTGTAGGGTTTAGGTTACTGGACGTTTCCTCATCCACTGCACAAAAAAGCAGAGGCAACTGAGGAAAGCTGAGAACAGAAAGGCAATCTTCCTCAGGGAGAAAGACACCATCTGCTTGTCCAGTGTGCAAGTAACATTATATGGACTTAGCAAGTATATTTAGAAATATAAATGTATATACACATAGGCATGAAGTAACCATGTAAAAGTAGGCATCATGAATCTGAAGGAGAGAAGGAGGAGATATATGGGAATGTTTAAAGGGAAGAGAGGGGAGGGAGAAATGGAATTAGGGTGTAATAAAAAAAAAAAATACAGGCTGGAGAGATGGTTCAGTGGTTAAGAGCACTGACTGCTCTTCCAGAGGTCCTGAGTTCAATTCCCAGCAACCACATGGTGGCTCACAATTATCTGTAATGGGATCTGATGACCTCTTCTGGTTTGTCTGAAGACAGCAACAGTGTACTCACATACTTTAAATAAAGAAATATAATTTTAAAAGTTCTTTCTCTTTTAATAATAAAATATTCCTCATCAAACAAATTACTAGTTACAAGATTTTATACCTATTGACACAACTCTAAAGAAAGAACTACCTTTTACTGGTTTGCATTAAAATATTTTTAATGTATGCTTTAATGTCTGTCCTGATAAAGAGTGTCATCTACCCAGGTAACATGGCTTTGCTTTGTAGATGAAGCTCCTTTTAAACTCCTGGATCATTATTCATCTACAGAGTCCAGTGCTGAGATTATAGGCACGTATTATATCTAGCAAACCTAACATAAATCATTTACCTTCTCAATGACTGAAAGATGTATCTCATGATTGAAGTATATAAGTTGTTAACTATTTAAATGAGTGTTAGGATTACAGGTATAGTCTACCATTCCCAGCTGGGTTTTTTTTCTTAATTCATCAATTCAAGAACTCTCTACAAACCAGTAGTAGTGGTGCTTGCATGCCTTTGATCCCAGCACTTGAAAGGAAGAGGCAGGCAGATCTCAAAGCTTGAGGCCAGCCTGCTCTGCAAATTAAGTCCCAGCACAGCCAGGGCTACTGCAGAGAAATTCTATCTCAAAGCAACAACAACAAAAACCTCAAAGAAAGAAAAAGATGATTCTCTATATATGGTGACACATGCCCTTAATCCCAGCACCAGATGGCAGAGGCAGAAACAGATGAATCTCTAAGTTTGAGGCCAGCTTGGTCCACATAATGAGTTCTATGATAACCAGAACCACATAGAGACTTTGTCTCAAAAACAAAACAAAATAAACAAATTTCTTTGCATAAGGCTAGATGCTTCTCTATAAACTATATATACAAATATATTTTCTTAATTTTCGGATGTCTTGCTATATAGCTCTTACCTGATATTCACTATGTAGCCCAAGTGGGTCTTGAACAGATGGCAATCTTCCTCCCTCAGCCTCTCAAATAATGGATGACCACCATGCCTAGCATCAGCTGTCTTTTGACTATGTGGTAGTCTGTCCATTTAGTAAGGGCCATTTGATTTTATAAACCGGAATGCTGTGCAAACGGCATGTCTCCTTGGCTGAGAGGTCTGCAGTGTTCAGGTTTCCACAAGCTTTGTGACCTGAGAGTGACTAGGAACTACTGCTGCCCCATGCTGTCCAACAAGTCTGTGTCCAGTAGGCTCACTTCTGTTGGACAGCCATCCAAATGCTTGAAGACTCTTCTCAAATCTCCTGAGAGATTTGATCCAAATAGGACAGTTGTTCAGATGAAGAACAACCTGCCTTTTCACTGCAGCAATTCTATAGATCCAATTCTATGTGTTATTTACTGTGGTGCTGAGCATAACACCCAGGGAGGCCCACATGTTCTACCCCCGAGCCCACTGTCAGTACTAACTGACCTTCAAAACTGCAGGTGTCTCTTGTTTTGCATGTTGTTTTTGCAGCATTAGGAGCTGCAAATGCATCTTCTGCATGCATACCTCCTGCAAGGGGTATGTTTCCTAGCAGGTAGAATATTTGGAAAGGCTTGGGAGGTGTGACCCTGTTAGAGCTGCATCACTAGAGGATAGACTCAGGTTACAAAAGGCCACATAATTCCCAGTTATGTCTTTGCCTCTTGCTTGTGATCAAATAGAAGTTCTTAGCAACTGCTCTAATACCAGGCCTGCCTGCCTGCCGCCATGTTCCCCTTCATGATGTTCATGGACCCACCATATGAAACTCTATCCAACCCCCAGTTAAATGCTTTTTTTAAAAGTTGCCTTGGTCACAGTGTCTCTTTCACAGCAGTAGTAAACTAAGACAAAGGAATATTTAAATCAATAACATAGAACATTCTAATATACTGAATGACATGAGGACTCAACCCTTCCCAAAGAAGCATTAGCAAGAATCTACAAATTTAGCTAAATAGTTTTTCTCCCATACTTCAATTAATATGATTAATAAAATGTTGAACTCTTTAATTTTTAAAATTCTTAGTGTAGCTGGGTATGTTGGTACATATCTTTAATCCTAGGACTTGAGTTGTAGAAGCAAGTGGATCTCTGTTAGTTCAAAGCGAGCCTGTTCTAGAGTGTTTCAGGCCAGCCAAGGCTACATAATAAAACCCTGCCTTAAAAATAAAAACTGTACATACATAAGTGCATGTATGTATGGCATCCAAGGAGACCAGACGACAGCACAGGGCATCCTAGAACTAGAATGCATAGAAGTGCACCCTTGTAGTCCCAATACTCAAGAAGCTGAGACAGGAGAATTATCATGCATTAAAGGACAGTCTGAGCTACAGAATAAAGACCTTGCTTCAAACGGAAACAGAACAAGCTACAGTGAAAAAGAACTGGTTTTCTGACTCAGTCTTCAGTCTGTTATGAAGATCACCTCTGAGGGCCTGGAAGACAGACATGATCTGGGGACACAGCTCTATAGTAGACTGCTTGCCTAGTACATACAAGGCCTGGCCTGACAGCTCTGAAAAATCCATGTGATGAAACCACTACTTGCAGCATCAGTCTCCCACAGGATCTCTCACACTACCAAATGTTACAGTCTGAATTCTCACCATGTTGCCTCATTCTGTGTGTGCCCCTGCTGACGGCCACAGGTGGAAGTCAAGTGTGGTCTTGTCTTCAGTAGCTTGCCACTTTATTTTTTGATTAGGGTCTCCCACTGATTTTGGAGCTCATAGATTTGGCTCACCTGGCTAGCCAATGAACTCCAGGGATCTGCCCCTCTGTGCTATTAAGATGCTGCTGTCCCTGGCTTTTTATGTGGGGATAAGGGATCTTATTTTTAATTAATCTCCCCAGGCCTGATACCTAACTTTCTATCAGCATATGTAGAAATACCATCTTGTTTTTAAAGACTCAGAAATGCATACAGTAGTGAGAGCATAGGAGTGACATACCAAAAACATCAAAATCAATGTTTCTGACAATGGTTCAAGACAAGTCACATGCCACCTGTCTGCAGCATCTATGATTTACATCAGAGGCCTTGCTCTGCAGTGCCATCACTCTGTCAACCTATCTAAATCAAGACCTCACTTCTTACCTGACTTTAGCAGCTGTGGAATGTTGGCACGGGTCTTCCCTTGCTCCCTCACATAGGCCTCTAAAAACGTGTACCTGGTCTCTGAAGACCTTTGGCTCCAAGCTTTTGGGTCTTTCTTCCCTATCTAAGATCTCATAAGCCACAGAACCTCTTGTAGGGTCCATTAGGTTACACCACCCAGTCTTGCCCCATAATCCAAGGTTTCAGAGGTTTCTTCACAGCAACCTTCTGCATGAGTCCTCTGCAAGCCCAAGGGTGATGCCCTGCCATGACTTACAGGAGAGCCTGAGGCTCCAGGCCTTACGCCTGGAATCATACTCGGCTCCTGCGCAGCATGAAACTCTTTGGAGACACTTACTGAGAGTTTAGAGTACAATTCCTGTACCACAGCAGACATGGAGGAATCAAGTGGAACTGGCTGAGTCTCTACTCCAGATGACAGCATTAGGGCAGATGGAGATTATGGAGTCAAGTCTTTTGCATCAATGGTTTACCCTGACACAAACCAAAGGAAGGGATAGAAGTTTAAAACCTTGACTCAGTAAAAGAAAACCATTTCCATTCACATTGGTTAAAATATGGAAAATATCCAGGCATGGTGGCACATGCCTTTTAGTCCTAGCACTTGGAAGGCAGAAGCAGGTGGATCTCTGTGAGCTTGGTCTACAGAGCCAGCCTAGTCTACAAAGCAAATCCAGGACAGCCAGGGCAACAAAGAGAAACCCTGTCTCAAAACACAAAAAACAACAACAAAATTATGAACAAAATATTCAACTTCAAATGTTAGCATTATTGAACAGCAAAATGTCTACTGTATTGCTAGAAAAGTACGATCTTAATCTTCAATAGGTATTCCATTGATCTTAATGAAATAACTGCCTTGTGAATAGTCTCAGTTTAAATGCTAAGCAAGGAATGTAGTTTAGTGGCAGAGCATTTTCAGTGTATATAAACCCCGAGTTCAATCCCCAACACCACAATACCACTGGGTACTGTGGCTCATAGCTATGATCCTATTATTCAGGAGGCTGAGGCAGAATTGACGCAAATTCAAGAAGAGCCTCAATACATAGTGAGTTCAAGGCTATCCTTGGCTAACCTTAAGGAAATGGGAAACCAGGGCTAACAAAATGCCTAAGTGGTTAAAGGTATATATGCTGTTCTTGCAGAGGACACAAATTTGGCTCCCACATAAGTCTTCGTCCAAGTTGAACAGTTCAAAACATCCTATACCTCATGCTCCAGGGTATCTGATGCCTATAGCATCTTTAGGAGGCTATAGTTATGTGCACAGATACACATAAACACACAGTATTTAACAGCCAAGCTTAGTGGCACATGCCCTTAATCCTACTACTCTGGAGGCAGAGGCAGGCAGATCTGAGTTTGAGACCTGCCTGGTTTATAGTGATTTCCAGGCTAGAGAGGACTCCATAGAGAGATCTTTTCTCAAAAAACAAGAAATCTTTACAATAAAACAACAACAACAACGAAAACATTGATAAGACATGGATTTAATGTATGTGTGTATTTGTATATGCACATGGAGGGCACAGTAAAATCTTCATTGTCATTCTCAGGAATGCTATCTGCCTCCTTTGAGACAGTCTCTCATTAGTCTAAAGCTCATCGATTAGGCTAGACAGGATGGCCAGCAAGGTCCAAGGATCTTCATCTCTGCTTGTCCTATGCAGGGATGATACCTGGATCCTTTCTGTTTTCTCACTTGAGACAGGGTTTGTGTAGCTCTGGCTGTCCTGAAACATACTACATAAACCAGGCTGGCCTCGAACTCATATTCACCTGACTCTGCTTCCCAAGTGATAGAACTAAAAGCATGTATAGCAACTACCCAGCAGGATATTGACATTTTTAATACATTTACCTTCCTTCTCTGAAGAAAGACACTGGAAAATGTAATTCCATTCCTTTACATACTTTAGGTCTACCCAGACAAGCACAAGTTCCTAACTACTCAAGCTCCTTTAGCTGCTTCGTGAGATCCCTTAAGAATTTTTATGGGCAGCATGAGTTCAATTCACAGAACAACCCATGAGCTAAGCAGAGCCATTATTACCTCCCATTATAGATCTTAATACCACACGTCAGAAGGTCGAAAGTGGCAAGCCTAATACAATACGCTACAGAAGATGCAAGCTCTCCAAAGGATGCCACTAGGTTGGTAGTTAAATTCCTTGTTCTGAATGCTAGAAACAGGCTACTTGCTGACATATTTCATCCAAGCATTTTGTGGTACTAGAGGGATGAGGATATGGCCCATTGGTAGCGTGCTTGCCTAGCATGCATGATGCCTTAGGTTCGCTGAGAGGTGGACACACACTACACATGATGATTCTTAAAGCTTCTCCTACCTGAAAACTGAGTTTACGGAAACACACATCTTGGGTCTCTACCACCTTCTGCCCCTTAATCCACTGCCCACCAGGAGAACATGGGTGTTCTCAAATGTTACCTTTCCTTGAAGCCTCTTTGCTGAGTAAAGCCCAAATTTGTCCCTTTAAGCTGGGGCAGTAGCTCAGTGAAAGTAGTATGTGCTTAACGTGAAAGATCTAGAACTCTACAGTTCATAGTGTACATTCCTCTTCCCCAGGACCAGAGCCGGTTGCCAGCAACCACATCAAGCACATAATCTCCTGTAACTCCAGCTCCAGAGGACCCAGCTCCTCTTCTGGCCTCTGAGGGAACCATGTAAACATGCACAGATACACACATAAGTAGAGGCAGGCAAACGAGGCGTTGAAGATAACACTCCATTACACAGAGTATTCCAGACCAGCCTGGGGCGTAAGACTGGCCTTAAATCCTCCCTAAAGAAGTATGTACATTGCCTGGGTGACACACTTAACAATAACTCAGCTGTATGCTGTACTTTAGTGATGATGGCGTCTCGGCTGTTATTTCAGTGGAAAGCACTAGTTTTGAAGATAAAATGCCCTGTGTTTGAGCACCAGCAACACAAAAAAACAAGCAAACAGACGAACAACAAATAGTAAGTGTTATGTTACATGTTTTTTGTTTTTTTTTTTAACCAAGATCTAAATGCAAAAAGCTGGGGAACAGAAAACTAGCAAACCCATTAAAAAGCTAACAAGATTAGCCTTTTATCAGTCTTCTCATTATCAACCTCTTATCTAACTATCAAAGTTTTAAAATTAAATTCTTAATAACTGTGAAGAACAAGTAACATGTTTATATAATATAGACAGGGATTTATTTACAACTTATGCCTTCTCAATGCTTATAACCAAGGTCCTGGGGAAGAATATCAAGTCATTATCTAGTTTAAGGTTTAAGCAAGAATTAACTCACTGACTTAAGAATGACTCTTACCTGGCTGCAAAGATGGCTCTTCCAGAGGATCTGGGTTCCATTCCCAGCACCCACATGGAGGCTCACAACTAGCTATAACTCGATTTCCTGGGGATGTGATGCCCTCTTCTGGCCTCTCCAGGTACCAGGCACACATATGGTACACAGACATATATGCAAGTGAAACACTCAAATACATAAAGTAAAATATAAAGCCAGGCCATGGTTGCACAAACCCTGAGTGTCCAGCACTCAGGAGAAAAAGACAGATGAATCTCTGTAACTTCATGGCTAGCATGGTCTACAGAGTAAGTTCCAAAATAACCATGGCTACACAGAGAAACCCTCTCAAAAAAATTAAAAAAATAAATTTAAGAATGAGCCTCAAATTACTCTTGCTATGTGTACAAGTATTATATTATTTATGGGATGGATTTATTTCAGACGTTATAAAATGAGTGACATTTGTACAAAATATGAGGTAAAATTAATCCACTAAAAGATGGTGTTCATAAAACAAGCCTACCATCTCAATACCAGGGAAACACAAACTTCTAGGTTAGCTGGGGCTACACAGTACAGGCTATACAGGGAGACCCTGTCTAAAAACAAAACTAGTTTGTTTTTTTTTTAAAAAAAAGGAGGGTGAAGAAAAGGAGGAAGAGATTCTTTTGAGCTGAGAACAACAGACCTCTCACCTGTGTCAAATGCAAAGAGCTCTGTAGGCAGTAGTTCAATCTTTTTGGTGTCCAGGACAAGAGCCAGTGACCCTCCCTCCTCTGACTCCACTCACTAGCTGCAGGGTCTGGAATGTCTTCCTGGGCTTGTTCTCTCCATGCAAAATAACCAAGCTAAAATAACCCCAGGAAAACCCCAGGACGGAAAGGACACTATAGACAGGAGTCAACAGGGGTACAAGGCTCAAACTAAAGCCTTCAGCGGGACTTTTAAGGCAATTTAGGAATACTATCCATTACAAAGGAGACAGGAAGATTTTCTTCAGCATGTCTTCCGGTAATTGGAAGTGTGAACTCCTACTCTACCAAAATCAAAACCATGACAAAAGCCAGTAAAAGTATAACATCACAACTCCCCACATCATTAAAATATATATTTGGGGCTGGAAAGATGGCTCAGTGGTTAAGAGCACTGACTACTCTTCCAGAGGTCCTGAGTTCAATTCCCAGCAACCACATGATGGCTCACAACCATCAGTAATGAGATCTGATGCCTTCTTCTGGTGTGACTGAAGACAGCTACAGTGTACTCACATAAAATAAATTAAGCTTAAAAATATAATGTATTTTTTACCATGTCCAAAATCTTACAATGCCAACATGTCTAAATGTCTAATCATTCAGCAATTCCCCAAAATAATAGTTTTGGAAGTAACTTGACAGTAATAAGGAAAAAACAAAGAAAGCAGATCAGAAAACTCCGTTCCCCAATAATCCCTTCTCTTGAAGGGGAATGTACGGAAGCTGGTAACAACAGTGGGCACTGCCATGCTTGTTTCAGGAACAATACTCACAAGAATGATCAGGCCCTGAGAAGCTCACAGCACTCCTTTCACCTTGAGAAAAGGGCTTTCTTTTCCAAAGATTCAGATTCTGCAGCCCGTCCCTCCATAAGGGACATTCAGACACTGTAGCCAATTCTTCCATGAGGAAATGTGGACAAGAGGCCTCTTCTTGAGGGACAAAAAAAGAAGAATCTTTTAATAAGATCTCCCTAAACCAGGAGTGGTGGCTCAAACCAGTGATCCCAACACTCAGGAAGAGGCTGCCGAGGACACATTGGGACACAGTGTCGGGCGAGCTAGGGCTACATAGCTAGATCCTGTCTCAAAAGAAAAACAAACCACTAATCAAGATCTCAATTCGAACTGAAAGTAAGACCAGGAAGAACATCGTTACACCAGACCCAGTTCGGGGCCCAGTGCACAGGGAATTTAAGGCATAGAGACTGCTTCCCTTTCCCTTTTTATTAACATGCAGAAAAAGCGATTCATCCTTCAACAAGAGGGTTCAACTGAAAATGCTCTTGATGTCTACTGACAAGAGACACCGTGCATGAAATACTTTCACGTGCTTATTCAAGGGGAAGGAAAAAGAAGCCATCTGTAGCGCTTTACATACTGGAAAAGGACAATCTTTTACTTCGGAGAGCTGGAGGCTGGAGAGGATGTGCAGATAAGGAGGAAGCTTTTTTTTTTTTTATTGCCAACAAAAGCAAGTGAAGGGAGAGGAGATCTAGACAGATTTGGTGGACAAAGAAAGTCCGGCTTCTGGCACCAAGCTTCCCTCCCTCTTAAGACTCTTAATGGAGACAAGGAGGCAGGAAGATCAGAGGCTTGGCTACATAGCAAATTTGAGGCCAGCCTGGGCTACATTAGAGGTTGTCTCAAAACAAAACAAAAAGTGGCACATGGTGATGCATGCCTGAACTAGTAGTGTCCTCTAAGGTGAGACAAGATTATCAGGGGTCAGGGGCAAAAGGCCAGCCTGGGCTACCTACTGAGTTTGCATCTGGGCTGTAGAGACCCCTCATATCAAAATAGATAGATAGATATATAATAGATAAAGTGCTAATCTGTTTCCAAATTAATATTAATATTTTTTCCTGATTTTCATAAGGCTCTCTGTTAACTTGGGGAGTAGGATCCAAAATGAAAAGAAGTATCCTTTACCTCAGGATAAAGGATAAGCCTTTCTGGTGGAAAGAATGGGTACAACTTTTGTGACGGAGGATCCATTCAGGCTTTCTTTGAGGACATGACTTCTTTCTCAGCATATCAATAGTAACGGTTGACCATAAGTTCACTGTGCACCATTCTCCACGAAACTTCCCTTGAGCCCTCACAATTCCGAGGGAAAAAAGTACCCAAGTTATAGATAGGCTGCAACTGACAGGGGATGAGTCAAGGTCATAAAGATGTTAAGTGGAAGATACAAACTTGCAAATATCACACTCCAGAAGAGGAGGAGTTCAATGAATACTAAAAGACCTAATAAAAACACAAAAAGCAAACTTGCCTTGGTGGACAAGATTCGGGGAAGGGGAGAAAAGCTGACATGATATTGTAAATTCAGAGCCTCCCACTATCTTGGGGTGAAAGTGAAAAATAAAAAAGGAGAGACAGATCTGTTTTTCTTGCAGAAAAGATACCTCTGTCACTTTTGGGAAAGTTGAAAATTTCCTTCACTTGGAAGACGCTGACCAAAGTGGGGGTCGTTTAGGGGTTGCCCCTTAAACGCTCCTTTGGATAAAGAATTCTCTTTGGCACCATAAACGTGTCTCCCTTCGCTGAAAAATTGACAAGAGCCAAGGAAAGGTGTATACCAACAAGGGGCGTCGTCCTCTCCAAGGAGAGAAGTTGGGGGTCCCCTGCAGATAGAGGTTGAATGGGAGCCTCCTTCCCCTGGAACCAGGACTCTGAGAAGCTGTTTTCTCCCAACGACGTGAAGCCTGATCTCCTGGATGTCTGTGGGTGTTTGTCACTAAAAACGCTGCTTCGGTGCCCTCCGGCTCTCCGAAAGGCTGGGGGCCCGGACCCCCTTTAGTCAGCACCGTCCGGCGGAGGACCCCCAGGACCGTCGTGGGGCTGCCCTGGCCTCTTACCCTGTGGCCTCCTCCGCGGCCCGTGCTCATCCCGCCACCTTGGCCTCCGTTGCCTCCGTCCCGGCTGTCCCCGCCGCCGCCAACTCTACCAGATCTTCGGAAGCCGAGGCCCGAGGGCGCTCCAGCCTCCACCGCTTCTACAGTGCCCTCCCCCCCTTCCCACCGCACTTCCTCATCCGGGGCCAAAGCCAGCCATGCGGACGGGCCTGGATACCGCCCACGCACAGCGCGCGCGCAATCCGGAGGGCGGCTCTTCCCAGTTGGTACCTCCACCCTCTGCTAGCTCCCGGCACACTCAGCCCCGCCCCCACCGCGTTGTCTCTTAAAGAGAAACACACCCTTCGGCCCAGTTCCTGTCTCCAACTGTTTACCTGCGCTATGGTCCTTTCTGTTTCTGTGCGGTGGACAGAAGTCCCTCTTGGAGCCAGTCGGCTTCCATCCTGGCAGATCGTGAGACCTTTTAATAACTGCAAACAGAGGTTTAAGTCACACCATTCTCCTACGGCTTCTAATCACACCAGCCACTAAATCCGAAAGATAACCCAGGAATGTAGTTGGTTACACTTTGGTTTTATTTAATTGCTTTTTCAGCATTGAAAGTACCACATTTTATCTCTGTTGCCTGTTTCTTCCCATCCTTGTCTGTTTTCTTCAGGACTCTATTCTTAACACCTAAGGAAGTGTCTGGAAGAAATTAGAATGGAGCTGGGCACACCTTTAATTTCAGCACTTGGGAGGCAGAGGCAGGAGGATCTCTGAGTTCAAGGCCATCTTAATCTACAGAGCAAGTTCTTGTACAGCCAGGGCTACACAGAGAAACCCTGTATCAAAAGGAGAGAGAGGGAGGGAGGAAGAGGAAGATAGGTAGATAGATACATAGATAGATAAATTAGAATAGAAAAAGGGTTAAGAAGAGTTATATATATTCAAAGAATAAAATCAACTTTTCCCCAAATCACACAGACATGATTTAGAAATAAACACCTATAATTTCCTGAAATTCATCAGCCTAGCAAGAGGTAGAGGCTTTGGAGAAAACTGTAATGGCCTTCTCTCTGACTAGGATCTGCAGAGGAAGCCTAGGCTTGGCTGCACATTCCTTTAACGCCAGCAGAGGCAGGAGATAGGATCTCACTTTCCAGCTCAGGCAAGTCTGAAACTTGCTAAGTGAGCCAGGCTGGCCTCAAACTCTTGAACTTCCTTTCTCAACCTTTTGGATAAAAGGAAAATAGGCATGTGCTTCCATGCTTGGCTTATTTGTTTTCTTAAATCACATGAAAGTATTATTCATCTTACTAAATATTTATTTCTCTCTCTTGTGATAGGAAATATAGTAATAGGGTTCTCCCTATGTAGTCCAGGCTGACTTGGAATTCACTATTTAGATGTGACTAACCATCTTTTTTCTTTCTCTCTCATTTTTAAGTAGCCTCTTAAAATGGTATCAACTTTTTGTTTGTTTGGTTTTGAAGATAGAGTTTCTCTTTCTAGCCCTGGCTATTCTGAAACTTGCTCTGTAGACCAGGCTGACCTCACACTCAGAGATCTGCCTAGCTTGCCTCCCAAGTGCTGGGATTAGAAATGTGTGCTTTTTTTTTTTTTAAACAATCTCTTAATCAGACTGGCCTCAAACTCTCTTCCAGTGATGGGATTACATGCACCACCATGGGAGCTTTTGCTTAAATCCTGAAACCCCATAGCATTCGTTGAAGCTGGGGAAAAACTAGCAAGGGTGCTGTGATTAACTGAAGGCAGAGATGCCATCTAGAGTTAGTGGTCATCATGATCAGAAGACACGCACCAGTGCTGCGACCTAAAACCCTAGCTCTAGTTACAAACCATTTACAGAACGAAGCAGGAGCCCAGCCCGATAGAGTGGCGCAGGTCAAAAATGGGGCTGAAGTCACATGCAGACAAAGAGCTTGCCCAGTATGTGTGAGGGCCGGGTCCCATGCCCAGCACTAGCCGTCAGAGAAAGAAAGTGGGAAGGTGGGGCAAGAGCACTGGATATGGTGGTTTATTCCTACAACCCCAGAACTTGGAGGGAAGCTGAGGCTGGAGGATTGTCATGAATTCAATGCCAGTCTGGCTACATCTTGGAATCGTAACTCACTAACTTTTTCTTAAAGATGTCCCAACAAATAGGAGCTTGGGGCACTCTAGGGTTTAACATACTCAATTGGCCTGGATAAGGCTGGGATCTTTTCTTTTTATCAGCTTTTCACTGTCCACCTGTGAAGTACCCTAGGTCTGCTATCTGATAATGAAACAAATACACAGATGTCTGTAAAGCCACAGTAGGTATTTAATTATCTAGTGTGCATGGTGTGTGAACATGAACATTACTGGGCTTCCATCCCACAGAGCATGCGTGTAGATCAGACAACTACTTTCTCTTTGAGAGTGGTCGTCACCCTTTCACTTCGACCTTGAGGCAGGGTCTCTAGTTTCTGCTGCACTGAGCTCTTCAGGCTATCTAGTAGCCATTCAAGCTTTGGGGGGGTTCTCAATTAGCAGTAGGGGTGGGACTACAGATGCCTGTCACTGCGTCACATCACACGGCTTCCTGTGATGAAAATCTCCATTCTCAGGCTACCCACTTCACTGTCTCCCCTGCTGAGTAGCTTATTTTAAATTTAAAATTTAAAGTAGCATTAAAACCACAGCTATAGGGGTTGGGGATTTAGCTCAGTGATAGAGTGCTTGCCTAGCAAGCTCAAGGCCCTGCATTGGGTCTTCAGCTCTGAAGGGGAAAACAAAACAAAACAAAAAAACCATAGCTATTGTCACTGATTATTGGCGGAACATAGAGAGCTGGTATTGTTTCAGAGTTTGATTAGTGTGTTCTGAGTTAGTTTTTAACCAACATTTCTGGGGAAGAGCATTGCCTACTCCCCCCTCCCCCATTCAATCATCAGAGATGAATATCAACAACAACCAAAGAAGCCTAAGAATATCTCAGGGTCTGGGTTGGTAAAGATCGCACACTGAACACTTCCAAGTAGGAGCTTTTTCTGTTTTGGTAAATTTATAACCCCTCCCCTCCCCCTCCCCACACACTTATATTTCTGAGGGTGGCTTAATGGGGAGGGAAAAGCAGAGGGGAAAGTCTGACTTTAGGCAGGACTGTGTATCTTGTGCACACACTGCAAGGTGGGGACACAATCTCAACCATGTGGACGAATGAGCCATATGTTCTACGCTATTCGAGAGAACGTTTCATAATAAGAAAATGTCCCACTCAATACAGGAAGATGAGAGAATACCCCAGGAAGAAGATGTCTGAGAACTTTTTCCCCCTTATTATATGCACTGTAGCTGTCTTCAGACACACCAGAAAAAGCATCAGATCTCATTACATAAGCTCGTGAGCCACCCTGTGGTTGCTGGGATTTGAACTCAGGACCTCTGGAAGGGCAGTCAGTGTTCTTAACCACCGAGCTATCTCTCCAGCCCCAAGGAAGACTTCTTTTGTTATTGTTTTTGTTGTTGTTTTATTTTTGTTTTTCTGAACAGAGTTTCTCTGTATAGTACCGGTTGTCCTGGAACTTGCTTTAGACCAGACTAGCTCGGAACTCAAGAAATCTGTCTGCCTCTGCCTCCTTAGTGCTGGGATTAAAGATGTGCTCCACTACCACTGCTAGTGTTGGTGAACACTTTTATATTTGCTTTAAGTAGTCACAATATCAGCTATTATTAAATAAAACAATTTTTTTGGTTAGAAACAATGTGATACAGTAAAAATTAAAAAACTGGGACCATTACCTTATATGGCTGTATCTATTATGTCAAAACACGACAAAACATATTTTATATAAATTTTGTTAACATTAAATTATTATATTCCAGGATTGCACCGTAAATGTATTTTTATATTGTCAGGCTATGTAAAAACAATATAATTTATTTCTAAGTTGTTTTCCCCCCAAAGAAATGATTTTAAATTTCTAATTTAAAAAGTATTCTCCAGCAGGTAGTAGTGGTGCAGACCTTTAATCCCTGAACTTGCGGCTCAGTGCTTTTTGTCGCTGAACTATCTCTCCAGCCTCCCATTTTTTAAAAATTAACTCTACTAATAGAACCTTTTAAAAGTTTTCTATGATATTTTGATTCCATAGATTCAACCAACAGATAGAGGATGAAAGCAGTCGGTCATATCAAATCTAGAATATATAATTCACATATATTAACAAAAAGGCTAAAGACAGCCTGCTCCTTCTGCCAAAGGACAGCTCTGTAGTCCACCACATACCAACAGCAGGAAGGAATTTCTTAACATCATTTTATTTTAAAATAGATTGGTTTAGAGGCATAATTTGTAAGAGAGATAACCAAATTAAATGAATTGTTGACTTTTGGAATTTATTATTAGAAAACATCCCACAAAAAACAAAACAAAACAAAACAAAAAAACCTGCCAAAGTCCTTGTAGACATCAAGGTGCAGGGTAGAGACAAGATTATTTTATCAAAGTATCACAGGTGCGCCTCGGTTGGAGAGAGTCTTCACCTAAGTCATCGCTTCTGAAGAATCTGAGGGCTTGAGACATCACTTGATAGAATCATTTGTTGACTCTACAGATACAAACCCTACTGTCAAAGACAGGGTTTGGATGGTCTAAAGAACTTTAAGACTATCCTTAAATATCCTTGAATGTGGGTTTGATCACAGAGTACCTGGCACCCTCCTTTAGTGAGGGAACAGGGTTAGGGTGTGTTTCCGGAAAGTAGCTTTTTCTAAGAGGAAGAATTGAATGCCAGGGTAGAGGGCATGGCCGACTGAACTAGCGTGCAGCTCTTATTATCAGTCACAGGTCCCCATGTTGACCTTGTCCTCGTATGTCTGTCTGGGGGACATCGAAGGCAGCATGCAATTGCTATTTGTCTCTCTGTTCTTTAAGACATTTAGCACGTGGGTGCAGACTCTGAGATCCTTCAATAGACAAGAGAGTCTATCCCCACCCCACACCTTCATCACCTGAGGATAAGGAGGAGGTTTTTGTTGTCGTTGTTGTTTGATTGTTTTGGTCTACATAGTGGGAGCAGGTCAGGCCTTCTAGCAGGTCCTACTTCCTATGAATCCTTACTCTGTAATGAGGCTAACATGCAACTTACTCTGGTTGGATGATTTATGCCCCCTCTAAGGAAACTACTGGGCTGTCGGCCATGGAAGTCTATTATAGATTTAACCCATTTAATTCAGGCATTCAGCGTTTGAATATTATTTTTTATTAAACAAACTTTAAGTTTACTCTAAACTTGTTTTGAGTTACATATGTTAGGTTTAATTTTGACAACAAAAGAGTATGTAATGGGAAATATAAATTGGTCTGTCCTTCAAACCTTGTCTTTGTACATGACATTTGTACTTAGCACTAACTTGTCTTTTTAAATTATACTTAACGGTTTACAATAAGTTAGTAACTCGCTCCGAGTTATACACACACCCGTTTTCTTGCTACACAGTCCAAGAACTCTAGGGATTATTCAGCTCTCTTGTCTCCAGAGAGGAGGATGAGCCACCACCACACTTCTGTACTTTTCAACAGCCCTCTGGACCAGGCTGAGTTGATAACTTCGTCAAACACTTGGAAACAGCTCAGCGAGGTAAGACTCGACTCTCTCAAGTTTCTCCTATTATGAAATCTCTCTATGAAACCAAGGTCTTGGCTGAGGCTCTATTTTCAAATTTCCCTTGCGAAGAAGCCTACAGCACTGTAAGACGGTGGCGGGAAACGCCAACCGGGAACGGAGTTTGAAGTTAGACTCGACGCCACGCCCCCAGCCTCCAGCACCCCGCCCCCCAGCTCCGGAGGAGGAAGTGGCAGGGCCACCGAGACGAGGCGGAGGCTGGGCTAGAGCGGCCAGGCCGGCCGAGCGGGGACCGTGAAGGGGCGGGGACTCGGGGCGGAGCCTCCGGAGCGGCGCGGGCTCAGGTGAGCGCTCTCCGGCGGTGCTGTCTGGCCGGCTCTTAGAGCTCTGGTGCGGAAGCTAGTCGAGCTGTGGGGTCTCAGGTGGGATATCCTGAGGAAGTCTTGGATATCTGTCCAGGATTTGGTCTCGGGGCTGGCCTGAGGCGGGGAGGGGCTTTGGAAGTGGGGGTGAGTGGAGTGCCAGCCTCGGGCTGAGACTTGAGGGGCTTGAAGGAAGGGTCCCTGAGCCAGGTTCCAGGTCCCACTCTTCCTACAGCCCCCCCAGTGTGACCTTGGACCAGTCTTTTCTCTCACCGAGCTTCTGCGGCCGCAGCGGTGACATGGAGGCAGGACAGTCCGCCGAGAGTTGGTGTACATAAGAGGTTCGGCAAAGAAACCCCAGCCTTCCTCAGTTCTCTCTTCCCCAGGACATTGTTAGTGGAACGTGAATCATGGGAGTGCTTAACAGTTCGAGTGACCTTGGGCGAGTCCCTTGTTTTGACGTTTCTCTACAGAGGTGATGGACTAACCTCTTCGAATATCCCTGTACTATTTTGGTGTTCCTGATGCAGACAAAAAACAAGGTAGTGCCCCTCTCACCACAAGCCTCCCTTTTAGGTATGCGGTAGAGAAAATAGCTTTAGAGGATTGACTAGATCTTAGTCCAAGTTCCCTTTAATTTTTAAAGCACACTTCTATTTGTTTTTCTCTCTTGGTAATTGGAGGAGTGATATAATGCAAGGGTTGGCACGCCTCTCAGCCGAACAACAACCAGTACCTTCAAGGCCTAAAATTAGAGAGCAATTTTAGGAAGCCTGACACACTCTCCATGTTTTTGTTTGTGTTTCAGTGGCAGGAAGGCAAGATGACTTCCCTGCTCCAAGATCGGAACAGCTGAAGAAACCACAAGACAAAATGAGAACCACAAAGGTCTACAAACTTGTCATCCACAAGAAGGGCTTTGGGGGCAGTGGTCAGTATTGATTGATCTTTGGGGTTGTGTAAGTTGGCTGAGGTTATGATGTGCCTTAAAAATTACCCATATCACATTTACCTGAGGCTGGACAGGTAAATGAATGGAGCAGTATCAGCACTTGGGAGTGGTTGGAAATGAGACACAGAATCGTTTTGAAAAGCATTCCCATTCAGGTTTTGTTTGGTTGTATTTTGAATCCAGACTCATTTGGAACTCACGGTAATAGCCCAAGCAGGCTGTGAACCCGTTATCCTCCTGAGTATCTGGAAATACTCTACCACACCTGAGATAATTTTCCTCTTGTCTTTGTTTTTGTTTTTCTTTTTGTGTGTAGTGCTAGGCCACATGTGTACTAGAAAATGTCTGTACCACAGGGCTGCCTCTAAGTCCTACCTCCAGTTTTTTTTTTTTTTTTTTTTTTTTTTTTGCTGTTGTTGTTATTTACTTCAGAAATCAGAATTACTAACAGAGTGAGATGGTTTCATTTTATCTTTTTTGAGAGAGTCTTATAGCTCATACTGGCTTCAAACTCATTATGTACTGGAGGATGATCTTTAATTATTAACCTTCCATTCTTCATACCCAAGTGTTGGGATTTCGGGCACGTGCTCCCACATGGTTCTTCATGGATCTGGATAAAGGAAGAACCCATGCTTTGTCCCTTCGAGCATGCACTCTATCAAGGAGCAATACCTCCAGACCTCAATGAGTTCTTTTAAACTTTACATTCCATTTAATATTTATTTACGTACATGTGTGCTTGTGTGTTATGTGGATGCTCTTGCACATGAGTGTGTGTGCCTCTGAAGAATACGTGCCAGCCTCTAGTATTGTTCTTTAGGACATTATTTTGTTTGTTTATTTGTTTGTTTTTGGACAGGCTTTTACTCTGTAGCCTTTACTGGTTTGCAGTGCTGACTAGGCTGGCCCTCAACTTACAGAGCTCCTCTGTCTTACTGAGACAGTTTTGCCTACTAAGTACTGGGATTAAAGTACATATCCTATCACGCCTAGCTACCTTGCATTTTTATTCACTTAATTGCTTTTCTTCACCTTGTTTTTGAGATACTGCCTCAGTGTGGCCTGGAGCTTGGTAATTTAGGCTAGACCAGCTGCCGGTGAAATTGAGAGATAGCATGTGGAAGCTCTGCCAGAAATGCCTTGGATGCTTTATTCGTTGAACAGGAATTAATTTGGTACTTGCATGTTTAGAAGCCTTTTGTCAAATTATTGTGGTCCTTGTGTTTAGTCATACCAATCCCATAGGTGGTTAAAACCCTCTATGAAACTGGCCTAAACACTTATGAAGACTAGGTAGCTATTGAATAAATACAGAGATAGCTTCAGCAGAGGGAAGAACAAGAGTACAGAGTATATGATACACATATCAAATATATATATATATATCATATGTATATAATGTATATATGTGTGTGTAAGACAGATATACCTTGGTGATTTACCTAGGAGAGTAGAATTCTAACCAGTCTCCCTATCAGATATAGAGACTGTGAGTACAGTAAAATCTCTTGTTCCTCAAGGAGTTCTTAATGTTATTAAATGATTAGTTAGTTACCTGTAGTATCTGTGACATAAAACTTTCCAAGGTTGAGACAGGAGGATTGCTGAAAGTTTGAGGTCAACCTGTTGCAGAGTGAAAATGACTGTTTCAAAGGGGAAAAAAAGGAGCTAAATGTGGTGGTGCACATTTAATCCCAGTGCACAGGAGGCAAAGGCACCCAGGTCTCTTATGAGTTTGAGGCTTCCCTGGTCTACATAGTGAGCTCCAAACTACACAGTGAAACTCTGGCTCAAATAAACAAAAAGGAAGAAAGAAAAGAAAAAGAGAGAGGGGCAGAAACCATGGAACATTTCAAATAAAAAATGAGTTTGGCTCAATCAGTTCTTTACTACGCTGAACTTTGTGGGAGTATGATTATACTTGAAGTCTTGTTTTATTTTGAGGCGATGGATAAATGGATGGATGAATTGGTTGGTACTGAGGATTGGGTTTGTAGCCAGGGTCTCAGGCATATTAAGCATTTATACCTTTACCCCAGGCCCTAGAGTTTAAAGGTTGTTTTGATCCCTATTTTGAACTAACACTTAGAGTCTAGATTATTTTGCTCATTTTATAACACATAAGAGCCAGTGAGACGGATTTAGACAGGAGGAATTCAGTAGTGAGCTCTGGCTGTAGTTTTACTGACTGTCTAACCTTTAGGCAAGTCACTTTATCTTCTTGCTCTTGTTAGTACTAAAGATTTATTTTGAGGGTCTGATTAAGACAGTGTTTAAGGGATTTCTTTGAATATTACAGAAATATGAGTACTTTCCATCATATGAATACCAGATTCACAGTATTTTAGAGAGTAAAGGATATGCCAGAGGCATAATTCCCCAAACCATGGGCTGCTTTTCAGGGCGTAGTAGGATATTGGAGAGAACGTGTAATTGGAGACAGTCCCTGAGCCCTTTCCAATGCACCCATTTACTGTCGTGGCCTTAGATACTTCTGCAATTTTTTTTTTCTTTTTAGCTAAGGATGGAAACCAGCATGCTAGGCAAGTACTTTATCACTCAGTTACATACTCAGCCCTTTGCAAATCCTTTAGTTCTAAAACTGGATTCAAAATCACCCTCAGGGAAAAGGCAGAACATCTGCTTACCCATGTGTGAGCCCTTGCTTAGCTCCATCCTTAGTACTTTATAAAATAGGAAAACATAAAGTTGCAAGGAAAAAAAAAAATGAAATAGGAAAACAAATGGGGGCCTGGTGAGATGGCTGAGTGGGTAAGAACACTTGCTGTCAAATGCTTTAACCCGAGTTCAATCCCTAGGCCTTCTATGATGGAGGGAGAAAACTGACTTCTACAAATTGTTCTCTGATCTACACATACACACAAGCACATACACACCACCACCACCAACAACAACAACAACAACCAGAAAACAAAACCCAAATAGAACTTCAGTATAACTACAAAAGTAAAACTAAATGTTGGGCATGGTGCAGCTTGCCCTGTGGTCCCAGCAGTTTGGAGGTGGAAACAGGAAGATGAAAGAGATCAAAACCTTGTATGATGAGTTTGATGTTACCTTGAGACACCTGTGTTAGTCAGGAAAGGAAAAATAGGGCCAGAGCTTGTCTGTGCGATCCAGTAGTAATAACAACATGATGGGGTGCCCTGTGTTTTCTGTCTGATGCTTTTTATTTTTTAGAGGGTATGTGCTAGAGATTCAGCCCAGCACTGTATGCATGCTAAGCCTATGCTCAACTACTGAGCTACACTCCAGCCCAGTTGCTTTTTTAAATTACTGAATTGTCTTTCAGATGATGAGCTAGTCGTGAACCCTAAAGTGTTTCCTCACATCAAACTTGGAGACATTGTGGAGATTGCTCACCCCAATGATGAATACAGGTGAGCAGTGAATGAGGGTAACTAGGCACCCACCCTGCTGATTTCAAATACTATGTTAGGCTAGTCACATGTTGTTCTAGAGGACCTGAGTTTTGTTCCCAGCACCCACATGGCAGGTCATAGCCATCTGTACTCCAGGTCCAGAACATCTGATGCCCTAGTCTAGCTTCCTAGGATACCAGGAATGCCTGTGGTGCACAGACATACATGCAGGATAAACCACATGTACACAAAAAAACAAATTTAAAAAATTTTATCAAAGATTTAAAAAATATTATGCCTGTGCAAGTGAGTGCAGGTGCCTTCAGTTGGAGATTCCCTGCATCAGGAGTTACAGCCAGTTGTGAGCTGCTTGAGGTGGGTCTTGAATACTAAACTTGAATTCTGTGAAAGAGAGCAAGTGCTGTCTATTCCTGTTTTAAAGTTGAAGTAAGAACTCTGGATAGTTTTGTTGCTTGTGTTCATTTCCTTCCAGGCCAAGTGCATTTCTTTGTTTTGAAGGGAATATCCGGTGTTTGTGCTACAAGTTACAACGCATATTACATTATTTGTTTGCTTTCTAAGGGCAGGAAGAGAAAGCTTACCTCCTGCAGTGTCTCTCATCTTTGTTGCCTTCTCTTCCAGTCCTTTGCTTTTGCAAGTCAAGTCTCTTAAGGAAGATTTACAGAAAGGTGAGTATTACTTCTCTCTCTGAGATTTTTATAGTTACTGTCTGAGAAACCTAAGAAATCTCTCTTTGTAATCTCAGGGAATAAGAAGCAGAAGGAGTTCCTCTAGCAAAAAAACACAGATAAAGCTTTTGGAGGTTAGAGGCTGCATTTTCAGAGATTACCTCAGGAGCAATAGTTGATATGTTTGCTGTCTTCATTTACCTTTACAGCTACTGAACTGTTACCTCCTCCATACTCCAAACAGAAAGAAAAACTGCCAAAGAGCCTCATTTGTTAGTGTGTTGTAGGCATCAAAGAAATTAGATTTAAAGCCAGAACAAGAGGTAATTTGAACATGAGAAGCTTTATATTTAACTCCATAATAAAATAATAATAATAATAGTAAAAATAATAGTAATAATAATAGATGGCGAATTTTCTAGTAAGTTTCTCACAAAATATTTAAGTGTTTTCCTGGATGAGTATGTGATCGTGTCCACTTTGGCTAGGTGTTTATAGTTTCTTGCTGTCTTTTTCAAAGAGTGGAAGGGTTGCATGCAAATAAGAAAGTGTGAAGGGCTTTTATTCAAAAAAGAAAGTGAAGGTAGATAAGTTGCCTGAGCAAGCCCGGGCCTCCATGTGCCTGGGTACTTCCCAGGGCTTCCGTTTAAGGCCCTAGGAGAAGAGTGTGGGTAGTTTTCAGTTTTGAGTCTTAGGCTTGGGTTACGAAACTGCTCATTCCTTGTGTCTTTTGGCATGTTGCATCTGATTTAAATCACATGTATGCCCAGTCATACATAGGCACACAGTGATAAGTAGGATATTTCTTCTAAAGCCTTACTCATAGAACAGTGTGCCCACTGTGCCTGTACTTTAGGCTGTCAGACCCTGCCTCAGAAAAGGGGAGTACATAAAATCTGAAAGTACATAAAACAGGTGTGATGGTGCAGGCCTTGAATCTTTGTCTCAAAAAAAAAAAAGAGAACCTTTGTGTGGTGGTACATTCCTTTAATCCCAGCACACTGGAGGCAGAGAGGCAGGTGGATCTCTGTTAGTTCAAGGCCAGCCTGGTCTACAGAGTGAGTTTCTGTTCAAGCAGAGCCACCTAAGTAAATAAAATATTTATTGTGTGTTTTAATGTTTTAAACACTATTGTTTTATTTTGTTTTGTCAAGGTAGGGTTTCTCTGTGTAGCCCTGGCTGTTCTGGAACTCACAGAGATCTGCTACCTCGGCCTCCCAAGCACTAGGATCAAAGGCATGTGCCACTGCTGCCCAGCTATTACTATTCTAGAAATCTTGCAAATAAATTAAAATATCATACACCAAAATTCACCAGACTTAAAATCTGTATAGCTCAGTGAACTTCTACACAGTTAGAATAGGCATTTGGAAGGGATGATGGGGAGTGTCACGTTAAATTTTACACGTTTATTACCAAATATGTTTTATGTGCATAGCCACCACCAAAACAAACCCAAAAGCTCTAGGGCAGAATTGCAACTAGGACAAGTAGCTTCCTGTTTTCTTTCATAGCTGTTTCTTTCACATGCACCCAGACTTTCCTCACTCCCTGATAGTCAGCCTTTCTTACTCTTTTTTTTGTGTTTACTGTATCTATGTGTTCATTGTTTACATATATATATATTGATATATAATGGTATATATTGGATAGAATCTGCTTGAGAGAGAAACTTGCAGGTTTTTTTTCTCTTTGTTACATACTTATATACACATTCCTAAATACTTAAGTGAAACCTGCTAATGTAACCTGGATGTACATGATCTCCTGCATGACCAGTTGGTGTTGGATAACCAAGTTTGGGGTCTCTTCCCTGGTTCTCAGCATTCCACAGTTGTCTGTAGTTTTTTGTCTATGTGGAAATGCTTCAAGTTTCCCTTTTTATTGTTCCCCTTTGCATATTCATTGCTGTGACATTCTTTAGGTTGTGTTTTGGTAGCCACTTGATTCTTACTTTTTATATGTGTGTGTGTGTCTGTGTGTGTCGCACACGCAAACACAGTTGTAATCTTCAGACAAACCAGAAGAGAGTATCAGATCCCATTACAGATTGATGTGAGCCACCATGTGGTTGCTGGGAGCTCAGGACCTCTGGAAGAGCAGTCAGTGCTCTTAACTGCTGAGCCACCTCTCCAGCCCGGAATTTTACATTTCTAGGTGACAAGCTCACAGCAAACTTCCTGCTCTAACTCTTACAGTGTTTCTGTTTGCTCTTACAGTGGTCCCACAGCTTTGGGTGAGGAATTGTGAACGGATGGGACTGAGCACACCACAGTCTCTTTTTGTTCTTCGCATTTTGATCAGTTGTGGATTTCTGTAATTTAATCTTTATCTGAAGACATAGCAAGACCCTGTCTCAAAAAAAAAAAAAAAAAAAAAAAAAAAAAACCCCACATTTCTTTCTATATTTTCTCATGTAAGTTAAGTGAGTGGACACACAACAGGCAGGATGCATGTGTGGAAGTCAGAAGACAACTTCAGGGATCAACTCTCCCATTCCGTGCCACTGAAATATTGTTTCATTGTGCCATTTCTATATGTGGACATAATCTATTTCTATCAGATTCATTCCTCATAACCTTTCTTGTTCCTCATATCTGATAATTCCCCTCCTCTTTGACAGTAGCTCCCCTGCTGCTTCTATGTCTTTGTGTGTGTGTGTGTGTATGTGTGTGTGTGAGACGTAGCAAATTTTATTGGGGTTGTGTAGGAGCATAGGCACCTTACCCTGGACACACCACTGCAAGAATGTCTTCTCTTCACTCATCAACCATTAACTGTATAAATCTGCAAGGATGGCTGGGGCCTCATGAGTCTCTCCTTTCATGACAGAGCAGTGTCAGGCCTGATGTTATGCAATCTTAGCTGCTGTGAGTGAGACAATGAAGTTGTCATCACATCCAGAAGTTGGTATCCCACACTGTTCTTCCCACTTCTCTGGCTCTTGTATTCTCTCTGTCCCTTTTTCTGTGTTGTTATGTTCCCTGAGCCTTGAGGCTGGATGTACAACAGTAATTTATTCTCAGCAGTTTGACTACTTGTGGATCTGCACCATTGCTGATGAATGCGGAAAGAAGCTTTTCTGGTCAAAGTTAATAGCGAAACTATTCTATGGGCAAAGAAGTAGTTATTCGGGCAGCTTCAGTGGTGTATGCTTTTGATTCTAGGAGAGGCAAGAGATTCCTGTGAATTAAGATCAACCTGGGCAGCAGAGTAAAGTTCTAGGGCAGTTTAGGACTACATAGTGAGACTTTTTCCAAAGTCAAAATAATGAGTCAATAAAATAAAAACATACTAATTTAGAAAGCAATTTGAATGTGTGGCTTTACAAATGTGCTTGGTCTCTTCTGACCCCGGAAGCTAAGCAGGATCACGTCTGTGTAGTGCTTGGATGAGACAAGTCAGTATGAAAGGCACATTGTATCCATACAGTAAAACTGCAGTAGTTTCCACACCACTGCTTATGATCTCTGCAGCCACAGGCTTTGCTCAGGCTTACAGTAGTAGAAAGGAGTCTCCTCCCACTGTGCTGTGTCAGAGGCATCCACAACAGACTCCTATTGCACCACCGGACTCATCCTGCCTGGCTGGTTTGTGTTGTTGGGTATAGGATCCATAGCCCAGTAAGACAGTTGTTACCTTCCATCACCATGAGGGCTAGTTAGCAAGGAAAGCTTCCAGCTCAGCTCTAGCCTGATCTCTCTGTGCTCCTTGACCAGGGCACGAGGCACCTTCAAGAATAAGGCCTTATCATCTAATTTTAGTGAGCAACCGATGGCAGTGCCAATTGTTTGTATTGTTTTGAGACTCTCTGGAGTCCCATGACCAACAACTTAAAAGGGGAGGTTAAGCAGCTCACCTCTGCCACTGGGGTTTGAATTTTTCTTAGGTTGCTCCTCCCACCCCAACCCAGGGCTTTGCAGCCACTGAGTTGTATTCCTAGCCTCCAGACCTATATATCTATTGATCCATCTATCTCAGGCTGGCCTGTAACTCCTGAGCTGCCTCTCAGGTGCTAGAATTAAAGGCCTTTACCACCACACCTAGCTCAGATTTTCTTGGGTAGGTTTTTTTTTTTATGCTTTTTAAAATATTTTAATTAAACACTTTTTTGGTTTGTTTGTAGTAATAAGGTTTCATGGTCCAGGATGAGCATGCTGTGTAGTAGCTAGGATGTCTTTAAATTTCTGGTCCTCCATGCTCCTCCTCCAGAGTGCTGCAATCAAAGGCACTTACTGCTTACTGTTTTTTGTTTCTTTTTTTTTTTTGTAGCTCAGGCTGGCTTCAAACTCAAATCAGGCCAACTTCCAACTCATAACCATTTTTGTCTCAGTGTCTAAAGTAATAAAATATTTGTGTGTGTGTGTGTGTGTGTGTGTGTGTGTGTGTGTGTGTGTGTGTGTGAATGTGTGTGTGCCTGTATGCCTGTGTTTGTGGGTGTGTATAATGTGCACGTGTGCTTATTCATACCTGTATGTATAGAGGTTAAGGGTTGATGTTTTTTGTTTTGTTTTTGAGAGGGTCTCACTATGGTAGTAAATGTACTATCATGGAACTCATATAGTCTAGGCTGGCCTTGAACTCACAGAGTTCCAGCTGCCTCTGCCTCCTGAGTGCTGGGATTAAGGGCACATCCCACTACTGCCTGGCAAGGCAGAGTCTTTGATGGACTCGGAGTTCACTGTTTTGGCTAGACTAGCTGACCACAGGTCCCAAGGATCCACTAGTTTCTGAATCCCTGTTGATAGAGAGCAGGTGTGTACTGCTGTGCTTGCCTTTATGTGGGTGCTGAAGCTCAGAGGTCAGGGTGTCAGGGTGTCATGCTCATGGAGCAAGCACTTTACTGACAACAGTCTTTAGTTTCGTAAGTCCAAGATCTTAAGTGCTTGCCTCTTTCTCCCAGTCTCTTCTCCTTTCCCTTCCCCTTCTCTCTCATTTTCTTCCTTCTTCTCTCTACACACAAACCCAGGGGTTTAATGTGCTAAGCTCATGTGCAACCACTGAGTTAGATTTCTTTTTTTAATGTTTAGATTTGTTTATTTTACTTAGTGTATGGATGTTTTGCCTGTATGCATGTATGTGTACCATGTATCGTCTGTTGGATCCCCTAAAACTGGGGTTACAGATGGTTGTGAGCCACTGTAGGGTGCTGGGAACCTAACCCAGAACCTCTGCAAGAACAGTAGCTTCTCTTAACTACTGAACCATCTCTTCAGCTCCAGCTCTCTCTTTTGAGGCAGAGCCTGACTGAGTAGCCTAGTCTGGCTTTTCAGTCTTCCTACCTCAGCCTCCCGAACGCTGGAATTACAGGGCATAAGCTGTGACATTAGGTTTTTATTATCACTTTAAATCAAGTGTTAGTTGTTGGACTTGTTTCATCTGTAGAGTACAGAATTGTTTAAAATTTGATCTCCTGGAAGACAGACAGATAGCAAATGATCAGTTATATTAATTACTAAGTATGTGCTGACTTCAGAATGTGTTAACTGATCCAGATTCCTCCCTCCCCCATTTCAGAAACTATCAGTGTGGACCAGACTGTGACTCAAGTATTCCGGCTAAGACCTTATCAAGATGTCTATGTAAATGTTGTAGACCCCAAGGCAAGTCTTTGCTTTGTATTTCTATATCTTTTTATAATGATTAGCACCTATCCTCAAAGGTTAGGACACTATGGAAATGAGATACTTAAGTGTAGTGCTAGTCTGTTAAATATATAGCCATATCTGGGTCATTTAGATAAATGGTACATAGGCTGCTTTTAAGTCCTCAGTTTTAAACTTTGTCTTAGTTGTATGAAAGGATGTATTTTAAATTTTGTTTAATTGCTAACATTGTTATTTATTCTATCTATTGTTTTTACTTTTAATTATTATTTTTAAAAACACTTATCTTTATTTTCCCTATTTGAGTGTTTGCCTGCATGTATGTTTGTGCACCACATGTGTGCCTGGTGCCCATAGAGGTCAGAAAAGAATGTTGGAGTTCCCTGAAATGTATAATAGTCAGTTTGAGCCAGCTTGTGGATGCTAGGAGCTGAAAGAAGTCAGATCCTCTGGATGAGCAGTCAATGCTCTTCATCTCTGAGCCATCTCTCCAGCCCCTCATATTTGTTTTCTTTAAATGATTAATAATTATTTTTAGGCAGAGTTTTGCTGTATAGCCCAGCTTACATGGAACTAAGTCTGTAGCCCAGACTGGCCTTCAACTGCCAATAGCCCTTTCTCCACTTCCTGGGAGTGTAGGATACATATGTATGGCTTTAAATTTTTCTTCCTTTTTTTGTTTGTTTCTAGAGATAGGGTCTCAGCTGTGGCTGTCTTAGAACTCACTATGTAGACCAGAAAGAAGAGGCTGGCTTTGAACACAGAGATCTGTCTTCTTCTGCCTTCCAAATGCTGGGAATAAAGCCTGCATCCCCATGCTCAGATTTGCGTTTTTGTTTATCAAGTAATGCTTGATAGGTAAAGTCATTGTCCATAGGATATTATGTATCCTATTATGAAATAAAGCAGACAGCTCAATCTTACCTTTAAGAGTAAAACAAAAGGCAAGGCTGCAGGCATCTGCAGTTTGAGGATTGCTCAACCTTAGCAGTGTGAGGGCAGCCTAGGCAACAAAGCAGTCATACCCTTTGCCAGACAACAGCAACAAAGGGACTGAAGCACACATATTAGTCCTCTGGTGTCCTTCCTTGTGGGAGAGCTGCCATAGGCTATGCTGCAGAATTCCCACGGGCTTGGTTGAGTTGCTTTTCTGTGGAGAATTCTCCCAGGTTCTGCTGTTCAATGGTCTTCCAAAGGTTTTCTTTTTTTGCATCCTTTTTAGGGTATATGGACATTATATTCTGACTATAAAGTATGGCAAACAATACATATATGTGGTTATTCTCTTTTAGGATGTGACTCTTGACCTAGTGGAATTGACTTTTAAGGATCAGTATATAGGCCGTGGGGATATGTGGCGACTAAAGAAAAGTTTGGTAAGATACAATTTTTTATTAAAAAAATAGTATGTTGATTTTTCTATGACAAATTTAGCATATAAATTTTAGAGACGTCAAAATAAGTTCCAATTCTAGCATCTGCAACTAGTTACTGTAAACATTTGGCTATATCCTTATCTGTTTTCTTTCTTCTTTATTTCATTTTGCAGGTATGGCTGTTTTGCCTGCATGCCCGTATTTGTACTTTATGCATGTCTAGTACTTTCACCAGTCAGGAGAGGCTGTTGGATCTTCTAGAACAGGAGTAATAGACTTGAGTTGCCATGTGGGTGTTTGTAACCCGAGCTTTCTCTCAACTCCAGACCCACCACCCAACCTCAGTTTTGAGATTAGTCCCAGTATGTAGACTTGGCTAGTCTGGAACTTGCTGTGTAAATCAGGCTGGTCTTGAACTCCTGAGAGATGGGTTAAAGTCATGTTCCATCACACCCACCTATTTATTTATCTTTAATGAACCTTTAACATTTAGAATGCCAAGTACTGACCAGGTACTAAAAACTCTTTACTATAGTTTTTGCATGTTATGAAGAAACAAATTATATGTAGAATTTCTACACAAAATATATTTTCAGGGTAAAGCCATACAACCAAAACCTTGATTGGGCTAGGAATGTAGATCAGTGGTAGAGCCTTTGCTTATTATATGTGAGGCCTTAGGTTCAATTCCCAGCACCAAATATAAACAAACAAATAAGTGAAAATTAGGCTTTTCTTTCTTTAAATGAGTGAAAGGAGTTTCTGTTTCTTTTAGCTCTCTCAGTGGTAGCTCACCTTGAGGCCTTTGGTTTGACCTCTGGCACTGAAAAAAAATTGAAATGTGTAAAGGTAATTTATACAGCATGTATTCTATAAATATAGAGGTCTATCTAAAAATTCATGGAGATGGGTGGATCTGTCAGGCGGCACTTACTGATCTCACTGAGCGAGGTCTGCCTGATCCTCACTGTTGTTGGGACTTTCTGCAGGCTCCAGCTTCTTCCCTGTGCGGTAAAGCTGTCACTGTCTGTCTGACTAGACTTTGTTGTTCAAGAAGATTGTTTTATTTTTTTCTGAGACAGGGTCTCTGTGTGGCACTGGCTGTCCTGGAACTGGCTCTGCTCTGCCTTCTGAGTGTATCACAACACCCCACTAGTTTGTTGTTATTGTTGCTTTTGGAGAAGATTCAAAGCCAGGAGCCCTTGAGTTCCTTCTTTTTCTCTCTTCCCTTAGGTAAGCACCTGTGCCTACATCACTCAGAAAGTGGAATTTGCTGGCATCAGGTAGGTGTCACGGCATTTCAGACTCACCGGGGAGTAAGCAGCAGTAGGATCTAGTGCAGCAAGTCAGCTGTGTCAGATGCTCCAGGCATGTGTGTCTCATGCAGGAAGAGCTCTAGTGTTTCACATGTCAGACTGCTGCAATGTGGCAAAGAAGTACCAAGTACGTGATGGTAGTTTTACGTCTGCTTTATGAGCTTGCTCTTGTAGCCAGGTTGTCCTCAGTGATGCCAACACTGGCTTTTTGTTTCTGTGTAACAGCCCTGGCTGTCCTGCAGTTTGCTAGGTAGACCAGGATAGCGTTGAATTCACAAAGATCTGAGAATCCTAGGATTAAAGGCATGTGCCCCCACTCCCTGCTTGCCAATACTGGCTTTGAACTCCTGAGCCTTCTCCTCTGACCTCTCCAGTGCTGGGATGGCAGATGCATACCCCCACACCTGGCTACATTTAGAATTACCATGAAAAGTGGCTGAAGTTTCTGTAAGAAGGGGTGCAAATTACAGTTTTTCGAGCTGAAACTATTTTATATAACCTGGTTTATAGGCTATGTGCTTACAGGTCTACAGTAACCAGCACAGTAGCTGTGATGTGCTCCCTCTCTAATTGGATTGCTTGCTGTCACTACATTTAAAATAGTTCTTGTATCTTAATAAAAGGGACTTTTCAAAATTTCTCCCTTGTTTTTAATGCTAGAGATGGAACCCAGGGCCTTATATCTATCAGTCAGCCAAGCACTCTACCACTGAGCCACAACTCTAGCTCTGAAACTACCCCCACTATCATTTTCTTTTCTGTCTTATTTTGTACTAAGAATGGCCTCACAAATGCTGGGAAAGTACTCTGCCACAAATCTACTTCTCTATTTTTTTTTTCCAAATACAGAGTCTCATGTCTCATGGTAGTTTAGGTTAACTTGGAATTTAATGTGTAGCTTGTGCTGGTTATTTATAGCTTTGTGAGTTAACAGCTCAGTGTAAACATTATTGTAATGATTCCATTATATTTTGTTGTATGGATATACCATAGTTTGTTTTAATTAGTTGGCTTTAAAAAATTTCTCTGTATGTGTATGAGTGTTTTTTCTGTATGTGTATGTTCACCACAAGTACACCTCATACTCACAGAGGTCAGAAGACAGTGTCAGATCTTTTGGAACTGGAGTGTGGATGGCTATGAGCCACTGTGTGAGTGCCAGGACGGGAACCCAGGTCGTCTGTAAGAGCAACAATTGCTCTTAATGAGTCACCTCTCCAGCCTCACTTAGCTTGTTAAAAGATATGTAGTACAAAAGATGTTATATTAGCTATATTTAATAAACTATCTCAACGTTTTTATTTCCTGATTATAGTTATAATGGGTTGTGAACTTCACTTATAGGCAATAGCTCACTAATAGGAATAGGAGGGTTCTCAAAAGCAGAAAAACATGGTCAATCAATACTTGAAAAAATGTTCATCTTTTTTTCTTTTAAAGATTTGTTTATTTTATGTATATGAGTACACTGTAGCTGTTTTCAGATACCAGGAGAGGGCATCGGATACCATTACAGATGGTTGTGAGCCACCGTGTGGTTGCTGGGAATTGAACCCAGGACTTCTGAAAGAGCAGTCAGTGCTCTTAACTGCTGAGCCATCTCTCCAGTCTCCTCAATATCTTTAGTCATCAGAAAAACACGAATTAAAATTGTGGTAGAATGGTTTACTGACTGGTAATATACATGAAGCCCTGGGCTCCATCTCTAGCACTGAAAAAAAAGGAGGGATTTTGAAAATCCCTTTTACTAAATACAGAAATTTGAGATTCCATATCAGAAAAATTAAAATTGCTTTGAGATTCTATATGTTAATCCCACTGGTCAAGAATAAGACCACTACCACAATTTTGATCCCATTTTGAAGCAAGCTTTTAAAATACTGTCCAGAAAGATGGGCTCTAGCCAGATCCATTTCTGGGTTCCCAGGGAATGGCACAAGTCGTGTTTTTAAGATGCTTGAAAAGGGCAAACCACAGGGATATCATATTTAATATCAGGTCCAATCAGGGGTATCATATTTAATATCAGGTCCAATCAGGGGTAAGCATATGTTCTGATCTACTTCCTGCCTGTACACTTCCCAGCTACATTGAGTCAGAAGCAAGTGTACATTTTGACATATTTTCTGCCCACATGATCAAGCACTTCAGTGCAGAGGTCAAACAAACAAAGGGCAAATAGAACTTTCTCTTAACTTTCTTAACTCAAACATGACTCTTAACTGGCAAGATATATTTTTCCTGTGTTGGTCTCCCATTAACTTGTAAGGGCGTTGTTCTTAATCCTGTTTTGGTCATCCCAATCAAAATGGCTTCCATTAACAAAAATAACAAATGCTGCTGAGGGAGTGAGGACAGGAACTCTGATATATGTTGGAGATAAGGTAAACTGTTTTGGTAAAAATTAAAAAAGATCTTTGGCTACTGGTTTCTGCACAGAACCTTGGGCCAAGCACTTGCCCATGCCTGCTTCTCTACCAGCTGAGATCAATAATTTATCAAACAGACTTATATGTTAAATTCTCAATCCACAATCCATCCACACAATAATTTTACAACCATTTGACAAAGATGTAAACTGCCCACCTAGATAAGACAAATTGACCTATAGAAACCCTTAGAAATAATTATATCTACCTATTGCCAATTAAGACCACCTGGATCTAGAACCTTCTCCTCCGGCTCCATCTTGATTTTTCTTCCTTCCTCCTCTCTCCCGGCGTACAAAAACTTTGTCCCCACCCCACTCTCTACTGTCCAATCATGAATCACTTTGACATTACTCTTTCTGTTTAATTAAAAAGAAAAAATAACTTTTCTCTCAAATGTAAACTGTGCACAACTATTATCATTTGAAAATCATCTAAATGGCTCACAGTAAACTGATATAGCCATTATGAAAATCAGTATAGAAGCATAAATGTCTGCATTCTGGCTGGATCATATAAATGTAGAAGGTCTTTGGATGCAATTTCTTTCCAGAACAGCCATGTTGTTGCATAAAATTCCTGTACGCCTTCCTCTTTTCTGTTCAAGGTAAAATTTGTACAGCTTCACTTTTACGACAGAAATAATCATCAATTCCACAAATTTAACAGCAGACTGTCCTTATGAAGATCTGTCAGCGATCCTTTATAACTGTCCTGGTCATCTGTCCTTCACCAAAGGTCCATTTTATCATCAAAGTTTTCCAGTCTGCTAGTCTGATGAACCATTTGTTTTTTTTTAACCAGTTTGTCGATCTGTTCCCCGTGCTTTCCACGTTGTCTTCATTGCTGTCTTCCTTCCTTGAGCCATGCCTTTCAAGTGGATGCTTCTCTTACTCAGATCAGATTTTTACCAATTTTGATGGACTCATAGTCTTTTGTCACCCGTAGAAACATAGACAAAACTATTACACATTCTGTGACTTCCACTCTGGTGTTAATATATCTTTAAAATATACAGGTTGATCTAATTCAGTACTCTTCTATAAGCCAAGGTCGTTCAGGGGCTGTTGTTCCTGCCTCACTGGCATTCAAAAAATTTAAAGTTAAACATTTCCTCAGTCATTTCTGGAAATTCTTATTCTCTGTTTCTGTTTATCAAGGTACAATTAGATCTTTATAAATCCACACATAGCATCTCTTCTATTTTAAACTAGACAATTAGCCACTCTTAATTCTGTGCCTGGCTCCATATCATCCAGTGGCTTTTTCCCTATTTAAACACAGAAACAATCAAGCCATATTAAACCAGATATTAACAGAGTGTCAGGTAAGATAGGTATCCATTGTCTGAGAGTGAAGAAATGTCAATCTGAGCTCCCCTTTGTTGTACTAGATCTCTTCCCCAGAGGTTTATGTCCATATCTGCCACATACGGCTTTAATCTTTCTACTCGACCTTCTGGTTCCGTACATTTAATTTGTCTTACACTTTGTTTTGCTTGGAATAATGTTCCAATCCTAACAAACTGTAGTTACCATCTAAGGGGCCAATGTGGATTCCAAGATTGTTGTGAGATTATAGTTACATCAGCTCCTGTGTCCACCAAATCCTCAATTTCAATACCATTTAATTTTAATTTTAGTCTCTGGTCCTTGATAACAATTTGTCAAAAAAACCTGTCTTCTGGTTCTTCCAAACCCTTCTGTTCTTTTCAATTGGCGCGACCTCGCCTTTGACGTAAGGGAACAGTAAAAGCTAAGAATCCTGTCTCCAGCTTTAAACTACATATTTTCTGTATGTAAGCCATCATTTTAGTCTCTCCCTTGAAGTCTTCATCTATAATTCCTGGATGCACAATGAATCTATTGATACTCTCTAGTAAGTGACACTCAGATTAGCTATTCCCCAGAGCGGACAGCTCTGAGCTGAGAGCTTCGTTTGTTGTATTGCCCTGTTCCTCAAGAGCCCCAGAGGAAAGACACTGGGCAGTACACTCTTGTGATCTAGCACCCCTGTGAGTGTTGCAGGGTCATTCTGAGTTCAAGAACAGCTTGGAGTATATAGAATAGAGTCAAAGTCTAGCCTGAGTTGTCTCAAAAGTAACAACAAAAGAGTTTCAGAGGGAAAACCCTTCAATTGGAAAAGATTTACCAAATTGCCATTATGTTTTTAAATCTTTATATGTTTGTCTGTGAGAGAGTGAGATCGAGAGAGCAAGAGCATAGCTCTGCCATGCTGCATGGAGCTTTCATCCAAAGGCCTGTGAGCTTCCAGCTGATTCTCCTGTCTTTGGCTTTCATCTCATGGTGGACTGCTAGGATTTCAGGTGCACTGGCTTTCCCCAGGTTCCAGAGATTAAACTCAGGACATCAGACTTGAGTAGCCGGACCCTTTACCCACTGAGCCATGTCCTTAGCCCTGGCATTTAAAAAACAAGCACAGTGTGGCCTCCTCGCCCGCCCTTCCTTCCTTCCTTCCTTCTTTTGTTTTTTTGTTTGTTTGTTTGTTTTGCAACAGGCTCTCACCTTGTGGCTGTGGGGAACTCCTTAGCTAGACGAGGCTGGAATTCAGACCAGCATTCCTCTACCTCCTGACTGCTGGGATTTAAGGCATGCTCCACCTCTCTCAACAGTTTTCTTTTTTACTTTTTTGAGATGTGACTTCCCTTGAATAGGGAGGGGCCTTGACCCTTAATATCTCCTGACTGCTTGTGTTAGAATCCTAAGATTAAGATGGTGTTTTCTCTGTATTGGAATTCACTGTATCAGGGCTAGGATTAAGACAGTTTTTACCGAAACTTGTTTTTTGAGCTTTGATCAAAGCTATAAAATCTGCACCCAGTAATTTTGTATATCATTTCTGAGGGTCACTGTTCTTTGAAGGCCCAGTTCTCTAGACCTGTGTGTTTTCTGTGGACTCCAGTTGTTTGTATTTAGGACACTGAGCTGTTTACAGTAGATGATCTGCTCATAGGGCTCTCTATGGATCAGGTCATTTGGAAACAACTGGACATAGGTGACAGACACAGGACCACATAGCAAGACTCTGATTCAGAAGACAGATAGTGAATGGTTGAGTCACCCAAAGAGAGCGGCAATAACTTGTATGTGTGTCTCCTTTCAGGGCACAGGCTGGTGAGCTGTGGGTCAAGAATGAGAAGGTCATGTGTGGCTACATTAGTGAAGAGACCAGGGTAAGAGTTGTAAAATGTCTTTTTGGGGTTGTTTTCTTATACCATTATGTTTGAGTCCTGAATTCCAAATAAAGGGGTAAGCAAAACTCTCACGACTGTACCATCTGCCCAGCTAGAACTGGTCCTCTACTGCTCTCAGGTTTTATAGTTGGATCTTAGCGGCTTGGAATTGATTTTCATTTTCTTCCAAAGGAGTCTATTCAATATATTAAATACAGGACTGATTGTAGTGGCTCTTGCTTATAATCCCAGGGTTCAGAAGGTGAGGCAGGGGGATTACTGTTAGAAGCTATTTTGGGCTATGTAATCAGTTCCTGTCTGGGCTACAGAGTAAAGACATCTTAAAGTTTTTTGGTACAGTTCCTGCACTTAGTAATTTTAAGTTGTTGAATGAGATTTTTCCAAATATAAGAATTTGTAATCTGATCCTATGCAATAGACATGTACCTATATTCCAAGCTACTTAACAAACTGAGGAGAAGCCAGGCATCTGGCATACACTTTTAATTCCAGCATAGCCCAATTGACCTCAGAACAAATTTCTTTAAAGGTAGGGGCTATCCTATGTAGTCCAGGCTGGCCTTGAACTCTCAATTGTATGTCCACCTCTGGAAAGATAGCTATTACTACCACCCTAGCTTAGTGAACAAGATACCTGTATGTAAGAACTTAGCACTATTGAGTTGGACCTTAACCTTAGTGGAAGAGTGGTTGCCTAGCATGACAAAACCCTGGTTTCAGTCCCCGGTTTCAGAAGGGGAAAAAAAAGAGGAAAATAATAGTATTGTAAAATGTACTAGCTACAGAGTTGCCTCCATAGGTAAGAGCCATGTGAGCCTTATGGTTGGAGTTCAAATCCTGAAAGTCATAGTGGTGCAAGCGTCAGTATCCTGGCATGCTTCTACAGGGGAGGTGGAGAGCAGATGCTCCTCGGCCAGTTCACCTGGTTTATGCAGTACTGAAGAGAACCTATTCTCCCCCACCAATCTCAAACATAGATGCACAGAATTTAAGTTTAAGACTCTTACCCTAGCACTGAAACACATGCACATTTTGTTCATTCCTTTTTTTTAGTGATGCAATCAAACCCATGGTAACACACTAGCCACATCACCAACCAGCCCTCTTACTTTAGGTAACTTCATAACCACAACATCTGGTTTTCCATCACATAAAATGTTCTAAGCGTAAAAAGGGGAAACTGGCATATCGATGTACTTTTGTTGTTATTGTTGTTGCATTTTGAGACAGGCTTTCACTATGTAGTTCAGGCTATTCTGGAACTCTGGACCAGTCTGACTTTGAATTCACAGAATAGGCCTTCCTCTGCCTCCTGGGTGCTGAGATTCAAGGTGTGTGCCATGACACCTGGCTAGTACACTTTTAGTCTGAAAACTTGGAATTGAAGGCAGGAGAATCAGTAGTTGAAGGACTGACCGACTTCTGTCTTTAGATAATTTTGCCTAAACGGGAGACTTGTTTATTTGCTGTCCTTGGGGGAGCCTAGGGACTTACTTGCACATGTTAAGCTAACACCACTGAACTACATCTTCATCCCCAAAAGATATTCTTTTTTTAAAAGTTAAAGTATAGAGCCTGGTGGTGGTGGCACTGGTGGTGGTGGTGGTGGCAGTGGTGGTGGCACAAGCATTTAAACCCAGCACTCGGGAGGTAGATGCAGGTGGATTTCTGTGAGTTCAAGGCTAGCCTGGTTTACATAGTGATTTCCAAGATAATATAAAAACTATAAATGTTTTTCTTCCTTTCTATTAAAAGTGCCATGATTTTAAAAAGTAAGCCAGGTATAATGGCACACACCTGTAATCTGAGCATTTCAGAAGAATTTAGCGGGATTACAATTTCAAAGCCAACCCTGGCTGCATAGTAAAATCATGTCTCAGAAAAACGTTAACATGTAGCTCAGAGGTCTCACACTTGTTCTGAATGCCTGAAGTCCTCCGTTAAATTCCCAACACTGCATAAAGGAACTGGAGGTACCTGTAAGTACAGCACTCAGGACGCTGAGGCCGGAACATAGCAAGATGCAGACTAGCCTGGGTTTCATAGTGAGAACCTGTCTATTAACAAAGGAAAACAAACAGGGCTGGGGTGTGGCTCCCTGGGTAACAGCATTTGTTGTGTTAACTTGAGAACCTGAGTTCAAATCCCTAGCACCCATGGTTTTTTTTTTTTTAAAGGTAGACATGGTCACACATGATTTTACTGGAGCAATATTGGGAGGGTACAGCTAGGGTGACAGTGGAGCTTACTGGCTGCAGTCAGGCTTCATGTTTAATGATAGACCTTGTGTAGCATGAGTAAGGGACAGAATGACAGCAAGACATTGACTTGCTCCTTTGACCTCACTGTATGCTTATAACATACAACATGTCACATACAAAATAAAAAAGACTGCTATGCCCAAAATCCTTTATACCAATATCTAGAAATCACCAGATCAAAGTTAATACTTTCACAAGCATTTTTTACGTAGACACTGTATTTCTGAGAGAGAGAGAGAGAGAGAGAGAGAGAGAGAGAGAGAGAGAATAAAAGTTTGGCAGTGATAGCACACCTTTAATCCCACAGGCAGAGGAAGGTTCATGACTAGCCTGGTTATAGTTTTCAAGAAACTCTCTTGAAAATCCGGGAGGGGGGGTTAAGTGTGAGGGGAGGTGTCAGGTACAGGAGTTCTCCAGAGTGAATAGTCTTAAAGAAGTAGTCCTTAATGATTTACATTTTGCTTTTTCACCAAAGTCCTTCAGAGGTAGGAGTGAATGACTGAGTAACAGTGGTACGCACATACAGCCAAAATCCACTTAAATTTTAGCTTGGGGCAGTCTGACAAAGGGAATGTATGGTATCAGTTATAATTTATTAGGCTCATTTGGCAAGTCTCGGTTCAAGTTTATGAGGTTTCTGTGACTTTGATGGGTAGAGCTGCTGCCCTTTCTACCACATTTCTTGTGTGAATCTTCTTGAAAATATTGCAGTACTTTGCTGGTCCTTATCCAAGTGCTATAAAACTCCGAAGGGTTAGGGAGCCAATCTTGCTTCTTATGACACAAAGCTCAGAAGTAAGAGTAAGTAACTTCATTTTTGTTTTTATAGAGGTATGAGTTTTTGCTCCCATATACATATGCATGTACCAAACATACCTGGTGGCCGTGGAGTCCAGAAGAGGTCATTGGATCCCCTAGAACTGGATTTAACTGTTGTGGGCCTCAGTGTGAGTGCTGAGAAACCAATCTGGGTCCTCTGTAAGAGCATCCAGCACTCTTGACTACTGAGCCATCTCTCCATGCAGTAGGGTTTCATGTAGCCCAGGCTGGCCTTGAACTCTCTGTACCTAAGGATTACCTTCAATTCCCAACCCTCCCCTGTCCACCTCACAAGTGCTGTAAGCATGGGCCACACACCCAGTTTTACTTGGTACAATAGATCAGAATTTCATGAAGCAAAGTTTGCTCTGTTCTTTTTATAATTTGTTAAAATTTTTCACTCAACTCTTTACAGATCATCCCTGCTTTCCTATCCACCCAACTTCATGTTTTCTCTTTCATTAAAACAAACATAAAAAATTAAAACAATAAAAAAATCAATAGACAAAAAAATGCCAAAACAAAATGAAAGTACCCACAAAACCATGGAATTTGTTTTGTGTTTGGCTAACTACTGCTGGTCATGGAGTGTGCCCTGGGATATGGTTAACTTACCAAGTGACATTCCATTGGAGAAAACTGATTTTTCCTTTGCCTACAGATATCAACTGTAAATAGCTTATTGGTTAGGGGTCCTGCGTCCTCTTTCACCCTTCAGTCCTGAGACCACATCTTGCTTGAACCTGTGCAGGCCTTTTGCAGGTCTTGTGTGTACTGCCTTGATCTCTGTGAGTTCACATGTGCATCAGTCCTGTTGTATCTGGAAGACACTGTTTCCTTGGAGTCATCACCGCCTCTGAGTCTTACAGTCTTTCCACTTCTTTGTAATAGACCCCTGACCCCTGAGGAGAGAGTTTAGATGAAGACATCCCGATTAAGACTGCTCCAGATTCTCTCACTCTCTCCATTTGTCCATTTGTAGGTCTCTTGTTAATTCCTATCTACTACAAGATGGAGACCCTGATGAGGGCTGAGTAAGGCTGTGGTCTGTGGGTATAGCAGTATACCATCAACTCCCATGTTTCTTTAGAGAATAATGATCTTCCCCACCCCCCCACCCCCGCCCATGGCATATCTAGTCTAAGGTTCTTGGCCATCTTAGCAGCGTCAGGTGTGGGTTCTGTCCCATCCATGGAGTGTACCTTAAATTAAAAAACAAAACAGAAGACCATCCTGTACCATTGTCCCAGTATTGCACCAGCACATCGTGTATGCAGGTTGCTTTTACAGGTTGCCTGGTTTGTGAATGGTAGCTTTTAAGCTTTAAATATGCGTGCACTATTCTTAAGCATATAATTATGTTGGGCTGGTGAGGTTGCTCAGTGAATAAAGGTGCTAACCACAAGCCTGATGACCTGAATTTCAGTCCCCAGTAACCACATAGTGGAAGGAGAGAACTGACTCCTGCCAGTTTTTCTCTAACCTCCACATGTACACACATACACACACACACACACACACACACACACACACACACACACACACACACACACGTACGTGCACATGTACACATTCACATTCTCTGCTTCTCTAAATAATAATGAATAGATGTAGTTAGATGTTACCCTTACCATCATGACGGACTTTGAGACTTTATTCATCCTATAGAACAGAACTGTATACAAATTATTTGCTTTTTAATGAAATTATGTTCTTATTTGTTACAGGTGGTGTTCCGTTCTACGTCGGCTATGGTTTACATATTTATTCAGATGAGCTGTGAAATGTGGGATTTTGATATTTATGGTACTGTTCCCTAAGTATTGACTGTAATTGGCACTGGAAAGAATTTTCTGTTTCTCCCAAGTTTGTATCATTGTACAGTAAGCTCTTGGTAGTCTTTAAAGATGTATCATGCTTTCTTGCCAAACCTTTTCAGTTCTGTCCTTTTTGCTGTTATTTTTCATTATTCTTTTTGTTGCTGTGTGGTTTTTTTCAGATAAGGTTTTATATAACTGAGAATGGTCTTGAGCTTCCCATTCCCCTATCACCCAAGTGCTGAGATCAAAGGCATTCACCTCTGTGCCCAGTTTATGTTGTGCTAGAGATCAAAGCCTGAGCTCTGTGCATGCCAGGCCAGGTGTGGTGGTGCAAGCCTCTAATCCCAGCATTCAGGAGTCGAGAAGCATTCAGATTTCTGTGAGTTCAAGGCCAGCCTAGTCTACATAGCAAATTCCTGTCAGAACTAGATAGTGAGACCCTGTAATTAAGGGTAACCTTGAATTTCTGATTCTCCTGCCTCCCAAGTGCTTTAAATTTTTTTCTTTTCTTTTTTTATTAAACTTTTTACCTTCTGTTTTTGTGCTTGACTTTTTAAAAAAAGATTTATTTATTATATATAAGTACAATGTTGCTGTCTTCAGACACACCAGAAGAGGGCATCATATCTCAGTACAGATGGTTGTGAGCTACCATGTGGTTGCTGAGATTTGAACTCAGGACCTCTGGAAGAGCAGTCAGTGCTCTTAACTGCTAAGCTATCTCTCCAGCCCATGCTCACAGGATCTTGCTCTATAATCCAGGCTGTCCTCACTTTCATCCACAGAAAAAAGCAAGTTTGCTTTATGGTATTTGAATTATTACATAATATGACATAATGAGCAGAGAATACAAAAACTGCTGAGTTTCAGGTTACTACAAATTAATCCTTGCTATGCATCAGCAAGGAAGTTTATGGATAGAAGGAACTATAAACAATAATTTATGAATGACTAGGGCTTATCAAACATTCTTTTAAAACTTTTATTACTTAGAATATGGTGTGTGTGTGTGTGTGTGTGTGTGTGTGTGTGTGTGTGTGTAAGTAAAACTTTCCGGAGTCAGTTCTCTTTCTCCTGGGGGTTCTGGGAATCAAACGCAGGTCATTAGGTTTGGCAGCAGGTGTTTCTACCCATTGAGCTATCTCAGTGGCTCTGCAAATTATCTTCTAGTACACTTAAAGTATCATGCTTGGCGTTTAGGTTGTTCTCTTTTTTTGAATACACAATATATTAACCAGTCATCTACCTCTTTAAGAATGTGGGTTTTTACCTTGAAGCTGATACTGTAACTATGAGATGATGTAATTAAGACAAAGCACAATCTTGTATTTTCTGTGCTAAGGAACCACCTAACCTCCATAATTAAACTCGGCTTGATATAGTTGAAGACACAGCCCAGATAGAGTGTTTGTCTAGTGTGTGCAAGTAGGTTCTCCTTCATTTTTGTACTTTATACTTTTTTCCTTTGTTTGTTTGTTTTTAGGCAAGGTCTGTAGCTCTGGCTGGAATTTGCTCTGTAGAGCAGGCTGGCCTTGAACACACAGATCCACCTGCCTCTGCCCCTAATGCTGAGATTAAAGGTTTGTGTCACCACATGTACTGACTTTGTACTTTAAAGGCTTTGTGATCTTTTAGAAAACATTTAGCAGAACCCATTGCTTTCTCTTTGGTCCTATTTCTTAACTGCCTTCTCACTTCCTTTCAGGGGATCTGTACTTTGAGAAAGCTGTGAATGGTTTCCTTGCTGACCTGTTTACTAAGTGGAAGGTATGGTTCTTTGTACATTCCAATCTTCTGGGTGGATATCACTCACTTCATTTAAAATTTTTTAGTTATCAATACTTTTAATTATTTTAAGTTTTAATTTTTAATTTCTTGAGACAGTTTTTAGGAAGCCAAGGCTGGCCTCTGATTCCCTATGTAGCCAGTGATGACCGTGAACTTCTGATCCTCCTGAATCACATGAACTGGGATTGTTGGCTGTGCTTTTCTTTTGTGGTTCCTTTTCTATTTTAACATTTTAGTTGTATCTGAGGGGTATTAGTCAGGCTTCATTGTTGTTCCTCAGGCATATCTACCTTGTTTCTGGGTCGTCTTGAGTATGCTAGGATGGCTGGCCAGGGAGCCTGAGGGAGCTCCTTTCCAGCTGCCTCAGCATTGGGGTTCCAGACATGGGCCACCACCCCCTGCTCCCCTAGCCTCTATTTATCTATCTTCTCAATTAGGTATTGTGCTTTTGATGTCGCAAGAAATCGCTCCTGGAGCTGGAGAAGTAGCTTAGTGGTTAAGAGCACTAACATGGAAGTTAACAACTGTCTCTAACTCCAATTCCTAGGGGTCTGGCACCCTCATATACACACATGCAGGCAAAAGACCAGTGCACACAAAATACAATAAATGTAAAAAAAAAAAAAAAGAAAGATATAAAAAAGGAAGAAAGAAATCACTCTCAAATTCAAGGTCTTAAGTATTTTCCTAAATTCCGATCATGGGGGTGCACACCTTTAATTCCAACATTTGTGATGTAATTCCAACACTTGGGTTATGGTCCCAACATTCAGAGAATGAGGCCAGCCTAGTTTAAACTATGTGGTAATAGATAGAAAGAGACAGACAGACAAACTTCTAAGAGTTTATGGTATTATTCCTAATATTTTAGATTTTTGGCTGACTTCCATGTATGAAGTAGGGTCCAAATTCATTCTTTTTGTTGCTGTTGTTATTATTTTGTTTTTCCAGTTTTTCAAAACAGGCTTTTTCTGTGTGGCCCTGGCTGTTCTGGAACTAGGTTTATAGACCAGGCTGGCCTTGAACTCACAAAGATCTACCTGCCTCTGCCTCCTGAGTGCTGGGATTAAGAGCATGTGCCACCCAGTTATCTCAGAACATCTGCTGTATAGAATATTCTTTCCTCTCTATGGACTTTGTTATCCTTGTCTAACATCCCCGTACCACAGATATATTGGTTGATGTATGGACTTTGGATTCAGTTCTATTTATCTATACGTTTATCCTTATGTCAATATTTCCTCATGTCAAATAGTGTGATTACTAGCACTGTTTTGCTGTCTGTAGTAAGAAGTCAAACTCTTTGTTAATTTTATAAGACTGTTTATGAGGATCAGATTTTTATTTCTATAAAAATATAGGTACTAGAATTTCGATCCAGACACACTGAACTGCGGCAGTCTGCATACCGTCTTTATTTTGTTCTTCCCATTTTTGAGATAAGGGTCTAGCTGTACAGTCCAGGGTGGTATCTTTCTACTTCTGTTTCCCAGGCCCTGAGTTTACAGGCATATGCCACTGCACTCAACCAGTACTGTCATATTAACCCTAAGACCAGCTTTTTGTTGCGGAGAGCTTTTGTTTCCTTCTCAGCAAAGTGGAGATGATGATACTTCCTATCTTTTTTTCTACATGGAGTTATTGGACGTGACATTTTCCTGTCCATCAGTTAGTAAGAATGCCGGATTTAGAGCCTGTGCCATCCAGTAAACTAGTTGGCCACTAAGGAGCTCTGCTTCACCGAAGCAGTACTTTCTGAATTTTAACTTATGCTAGGAATTTCTGTCCACTTGTGATAGCCCTGAAAGAATATGACATGAAGTTGCATTCTTTGATGTCAAATGCCAAGTTGTTAGTGTGGTTGGGAGAGGTGAGGTTGAGCCTGGCAGGAATAGAAACTACACTTTTGACCTGTCGACAGGCTGCATTTCATTTCACCCGAAAGTACCCTCTTTCCAGGATTTTGATCCCAAGACTTCATGGAAGCGTCATTCTTACTCCCATCTTCTTCTAACAGCCTCCAGTGCTCATCCTATGATTAATTGGAGTATCTTTGGTCCTTAAAACCACCACTGTGGGCACTATTCTTTTCCCCTAAACTGTAGTTCTTGTGAATTAAACATGGGTAGAGATATAATCAAGTTCTAATGTTCAGTTGATGAGGTTTATGTCAAGTGAAGGATTGGGTGACAGGGGATCTTTCTTAATTGTAGCTTTCCAAGATCGCACATCCTGGAAACTTTGAGTAACTTACTGAGATCAAGTGGTGGTGCACTTAAATGAAAGAATTGGTAGCAGGGCTTCTGACAGCGTGCAGTGTTGTCTCCTTCACCGTGCGTCCTGTGATCACGTGATGCTGTGAGCACTGCACAGCCACTGAGTTCTTAGTCTGAATGGGTGACTTCATAGTGAAGTAAAGGAAGTAAACTTGTACTCGTTCTGTGTTCCTGCCTAGGAGAAGAACTGTAGTCATGAAGTGACTGTGGTCCTGTTTTCCAGAACATTTTATGATGCAAAATCTATTGGTGAGTAACTTTTTCTCATTCATATACATACACATACATACATACATACATACATACATACATACATACATACATACATATACATACACACATACATACATACATGTGTGTGATTATATATTATATATACAATTTTTTTAATTGAAGACAGATTTTTTAAAAAGAATTACTATGTATATGACTACACTGTCACTATCTTCAGACACATCAGAAGAGGGCATCTGATCCCATTATGGATAGTTGTGAGCCACCATGTGGTTGCTGGGATTTGAACTCAGGACCTCTGGAAGAGCAAGCAGACTGTGCTCTTAACCGCTGAGCCATCTCTTCAGCCTCGAAGATAGATTAAAAAAAAATACAATATATTCTTGTTACATTTTCCAAATTTTATCTATTTATTTGATTTTTTTGTTTCTTTTGATTTTTCTCCTGAGACAGGGTCTCACTATATTCTGGAACTCACTGTGTAACCAGGCTGGTCTCAAGCTAGCAGAGATTCCTTCCTCTGCCTCCCAAGTGCTGGGCTTAAAGCTGTGCAGCATCACTCCTGATAAATTGAACATTTTTCGTAGGTGGCGTCATGTTATGTTTTGAGGCTTGCCCTGACCTGCTGTCCCAGGCTTCCCGAGTATCTGGAGTGCCAGCACATGCCACCACACTGCCTTTTTTCAGTTATTTTATGTTGGGTCCCTCACTGTCATCTTCAGCAATTATTCTTGTCTTCTTTGCTTTTGTACTTTTTGTCTTTGCCATCTTTGATGGGGGACCAAGTAAAGAGGAAAATAATGCATCTTGATGTATCTGAGATGACTGTGCTGTGATACAATCTAAAAACCCAAATAACAAATGCACAGTTGTCTTTACTCTTTTATCTACTTTTTGTTTTGTTTTGTTTTTAAAGGGGGGTCTTACTGTGTAGCCTTGGCTGTCCTGGAACAATGTAGATCAGGCTTGCCACAAACTCATAGAGTTCTGCCTGTCTCTGCCTCACAAATGCTGGGAGTAAAGACATGAACCACCACTCCTGGCTTATTTTTTAGTGATACCAGATCTTCAAGGCAAAAAAGTAATTTAACAGCACTGTGAAAATTTCTTTTCAATATGATTTGTATAGTGAATTTTCTTTATTTCAGATGAATTTCCTGAAGTAAACCGAGCTTCAATTCAACAGGATCACAAAGGGAGATTCTATGAGGACTTTTACAAGTATGTTTTGGTGTATCTTTGATTTATTTATTTATTGGTTATTTCTTTCTACCTTGAAGAACTTTTTCAGACTTATCAATTTTCTGTTCTTGTACTTTTAAAATTCTAGGATACAGAATAATACATTGTGTTTAGAATTTTTATTTGTTTCTGCTTTTTTGAACAGTATCTAGAGCTGGAGAGATGGCTTAGTGGTTAAGAGTGCTGACTGCTCTTCCAGAGGTCCTGAGTTCAAATCCCAGCAACCACATGGTGACTCACAACCATCTGTAATGAGATCTGATGCTCTCTTCTGGTGTGTCTGAAGACAGCTACAGTGTACTTACATATGAACAGTGTCCATTTTTATCTTTGCTTTTCCTGGAACAAGGCTAGTCTTCAACGTGTACTATTCCTTGTTTCTGCTTTTATGGTGCTATGATTGTAGGTATGAACTATCACAGCTTCCAGATTTTTTTTAATTATAAAATATCTTTAAAAAAATTTTTTTATTCGTTTTTATTTTATTATACGAAGACTGTAACTATCTTCAGACACACCAAAAGAGGGCACCAGATCTTATTACAGACGGTTGTGAGCCACCATGTTGTTGCTGGGAATTGAACTCAGGACCTCTGGAAGAGCATCAAGTGCTCTAAATCACTGAGCCGTCTTTTTAGCCCAATTGTAAAATATGTTAACCTTAAAAGCTAATGCTCTGTATGTAGGTAATAAAAGAACCTTGGGTATTCAGTGTCTGCATTTACAGATAATATCTTATCATATTTCTTTTTTCTGCTTTTGGCTAGATTTTATCTTAGTGCAAATTATAACTCTTATAAGAGTTTTATTTCTATGCAAAATAAGATATTTCTATATATATATTCGTATTGTCATTTAAGAAAATTAACAATGACTCTAATATTGTCCAATTATCTGATGCTTTTCAGAGTTTGATTGTGTGCTAAAATAGCTTTATTCCTGTATTTGTGTGAGTCTTTGTGTGAGTGTGCATATGGAAGCCAGAGCTCAATGTTGGGTGTCTTTCACTGAACTTGGAGTTTGCTGAGTGGGCTGGCCACTGAGCTCAGGGGTCCATCTGTCTGTCATTCCCCACACCACTGAGGTTACAAATATATACACAGGTATTGTCTGGTGTCTCCATCTGTGCAGGAGATCTAAACCGAGGTTCTCAGGCTTGCTAGCAGCCTCTTTGCCTACTAGGGTTGAATGGTTGGTACACAGAACCTTTGTTGTCCTATTCTGTTCTGTAGTGTTGTTGTGTGTGTAGGGGTGTGTGCACCCGTTGTTCATGGTATTTCCATACATGCTCATTGTATTTCCATACATGCTCATGAAGAGGCTAGAGTCAACATCAGGGGTATCTTCCTCAAACATTTTTTCCTTTTTTAAAAAATATCATTATAATTATTTAAGACAGTTTTTATGTAATCTTGGCTGGAACTCACTGTGTAGATCAAACCAGCCTCAAACTCAGATCTCTGACTTTGTCTCCTGAGTGTTAAGGTTAAAGCATGCCATTCATGGGCATGCCAATCATGGCTTGCCTTAGAGTTATTATTAAGAGTCCAGATATTCACTCACTTATTTTATGTACATTGGTGTCTTGCCTGCATGTATGTCTCTGTGAGTGTGTCAGATCCCCAGGAACTGGAGTTACAAACAGTCTCGAGCTGCGTCCATTGAAAGAGCAGCCAGTGCTCTTAACTGATGAGCTATCTCTTCAGCCCTGATTTACTATTTATTTCTGGTGTGTGTACATATACTCATGGGAATACTGTTGAGGTCAGAGGACAGCTTGTGAGTGTTTGTTTTCTCCTTACATCTTCTAGGTCCTGAGATGAACTCACGCATCAGGCACTATGCCAGGTGCCTTTTCTTAATGAGCCACTTTCTTTGGTTTTTGTTCTGACCCAGGGTCTTTCTCTGTAGCCCTGGCTGGCCTGAAAATCCCTATATAGACAAGGCTGGCCTAGAACTGAAATCCTCTGCCTCCTGAGTGCTGGGATTGAAACACCATAGTGCTTGAAACACCATGCCTAGCTTGTTCTATTTTTAATGGTAGACATGTTTATTTCTTCATTCCCTGCTTATCACCCATTATTAATCACATTATCCCTTTTCCTTGAAACTTTGTAATGAACCCGATAGCCTGTATGTAACAGGTGCTTGATTTCTCTTTCATGCTAACATTCCTTTCAGAGTGGTGGTGCAGAATGAGAGAAGGGAAGAGTGGACGTCACTCCTTGTGACCATTAAAAAACTCTTTATCCAGTATCCAGTGTTGGTGCGACTGGAACAGGCAGGTACTGCATCTGTGTCAGAGGACCTTCCTGGCCTTCCTTTTTTGGGGGATGGGGGTGTGGTTCCAGATACACTTCCTCTGTAACAGCCCTGGCTGTCCTGGACCTTTATCTGGACCATACTGGCTTGGAACTCAGAGAACCTCTGCCTTCTGAGTGCGGGGACTAAAGGTGTGAGCCCCCACCACCCAGCACCTTCCTGGTAGTTTTCAAATGTTCATCTTTGATGAAATGGTTTTTCTTGTTGCTCTCTTTTGTTTCAGGGGGCTTTCCTCAAGGAGACAATTCTACCTCAGCACAAGGAAACTACCTAGAGGCCATCAACTTGTCATTCAATGGTGAGTAAGAACACAGTAAGCCAACCTTTTGCTTTCCAAGTGGCCATAGGCAAGCTCATTGTTTGTGTGCAAAGACCAAGACTTGGTGGCCCTCTTCCTAGTGACACTTCAAATTAACTCAAAGCAGTATAGTCTAAGAGGGTGGTCATAATGTCAGGCTCATAGGCCTTCTATTGGGAAAGCAGATTACTGTTCTCATCTGACTCCCTAGTGGTAGCTGGCAGGACTCCTGCCTGGTGGCGTTTTTTTTTTTTTTTTGTTTTGTTTTGTTTTGTTTTTTGTTTTGTTTGTTTGTTTGTTTTTTATTACAGACTCTGTTTCTATCTTTTATACTATCCCTCAGCTGATTTTAAAGGTTTTTTTTTTCTTTTTAGTTTTGCTTTAAAAGAAAATACATATATTCTTGGGTGTGGTGCCTGGGGAGGGAGAGTCATAAGCATGAGGGATATAGAAACCATAGGCTACAAGAGACCCTGTCACAAAAGCACAAAGAAAGACATGGGGTTAGTGAGACGGTTAGTGTAGGTGCCTGACAAGGTGAGGGCTTAGGTTTGAGCCCTGAGATCTTAGAAGAAAAATAACTCTTGCAAGTTGTCCTCTGACCTTCGTGTGCATTTAGTAGTAGGCATATCATCCTACACACAATAAAAATGCAATAAAAAAATTAAAAACAAAACAGAAAAAGTGCATATGCTAAATTATTAAAATTCACATGTAGAAGAGTGTACTAAGTAAAAACCAGGTACCCACCATCCGCCCTGTTGTAAGAAGAGCCCATGAGTATGGTAGAGCCTCTTCCTAAGGCCTGTTCCTGTTGTATGTAGTAGCTGAGATACCATTATTTGCCAACTGAAAGGGAAATTTAAAGATACAGACAGGTCTTTTCGGGGAAGATAGAGATCTTGGTGGCTCCGAGAGACACAGCGGTAGGAATTCCTGGAGTCACATTCAGTCCCCCATGATCTTGTCTCTGCTGTATTTGGAATTCCACTTCCTAGTGGAAAGACTGTAAGACTGGCTCCTGGTCGCCATGAGCAGCACTGGCTGGAGGGAAGGGCCGATGAGTTCTCACTCCATCATGTTGCCTTTCCAGGAGTCATATTCAGGTGCTGGGGCTTCGATTCTAGAGCACAGGGTAGCTATTGCTACTCTTCTTGTCATATTTGACTTTCTAAATTTTTTCCTAACAAGAATTAGTTCAGGAATAAAAATTAGTTCGTTAAATTTACACTTCTGATAAAGCTCTTGATCTATTTTCTTAAATATTGTGTTAAACTGATATTTGGGGGCTGGTGGGATGGCTTAGTGGACAAAGGTGCTTGTCCGTCAACCTGATGACCTGACTTCAGTCTCTTGGAATGTAGGCCTGTGCACTGGGGCACTTGAATATACACGCAGTAAACAAGTAAGTATAAGGTATCATGATTGCTTCTTGGAGCTTTCAGTGTAGGCTCATTGATGGATGATATGAGCTTATGACATAAATTAAGCACCTTAAAGCCGTAAAGACATCAGTGAGGGCAATTGGTAGAAGGTAAAGTGAGGGACTTCTTTTTAAGACATTGCCAAAGTAGAAGGGAAAGTAAGTGTGTGTATAACTTGGTAAAATTCAGGTCAGAATGATTGGAATGTGTGCCAAGTGCTCTGAAAGCACAGAGATACTTGCTTGTGCTGGCTTCTGAAAAGCTGTGACATCATCACTGGGAGAATTTTGTTTTCTTTTAAGTGTTTGACAAGCACTACATCAACCGAAACTTTGATCGAACTGGGCAGATGTCTGTGGTCATCACGCCGGGGGTAGGCGTCTTTGAAGTGGACCGTCTACTCATGATCTTGACCAAGCAGCGGATGATTGATAATGGTAATAGTTCTTGGTTTCTGCTCTCTCCCTGTGTTCATAGCCTGAGTTGTCTTAGCACCATGGAGTTTTCAGTGTCTCCGTAGAATATGGAGGGCTTTGCAAGGGAGTGAGGGGATGTCACTAGAATTTAATAGTGGAGGCCTTGCTTTCTTTCTATAGATCTTCTATGAAATCAGTGTCTAACCTAAAGCATAGTAGGGGAAAAGCAAATGCATGTATTTCTAAGTTTAAATTGCCTCATACCATCCAGGTTCGGTAATGTCATTACAGACTGGCATTAGCAGACTCACTCTGCTTGTGCCCTCCTCCCATCTTTCTTCATCCTTCCCTTTCAGGAATTGGTGTGGACTTGGTGTGCATGGGAGAGCAGCCATTACATGCTGTGCCATTATTCAAGGTAATAGAATTTAGATTGTCTTCTGAAGGACCAGTTGAAGAATAATTAAAATAGAAAAATTGAGCAGTTCATAGCCAGTTTATTTTCTGTCTCATCTGTGTCCCGGCATTCTCTCTTGCAGCTGCACAACCGGAGTGTTCCGAGGGATTCTCGGCTGGGTGATGATTATAATATTCCTCACTGGATAAACCACAGGTAGGTATGATCTTGAGCAGAAGACAAATGTTTGAACAGTTTCCTTGGTATTGGCTCTTTAAATTTGTTATTTTGTTTTGTTTTTTGAGATAGTCTCTGTGTTGTCCAGCCTCAAACTCATGGCAATCCTGCCTGGGACTCCTGAATGCTGGGATCATATTCTGAGCCACCCAGATCTGCCTTATGCATTTATTTATTTGTATTGTTTTAAAAAATACTTACTTTTATTATTATGTGTACATATGCCATTTGTATATGGGTGCTCACAAAGGCCAGACAAAAGTGGGTCATCTGGAGCTAGAGGTACAGGTGGTTGAGAGCCACCTGATGTGGGCTCTGGGAACCAAACTCAGGTCCTCCATCACTAAACTCTCTAGCCTGCACCTAGGGCTTTATGCAGAGTTGGCAATTGCTCTATCCTAGGCCCGAGAATCCACTGTCTGGAGGATGGCTTCACAGATTGTTAAGACTGAAGTCTCTTTCCAGGAGAAAAGTCCCACACTGGCTAGCAGCCTTCCCTTCTCTAGCATGAAGTTTCTGGGGAATTCCCATGTCTATGAAGTATGTTGTTTTAATAGTTTCAGATTGAGAGACACAAGTGTCTGTTTAGAATATCTTCATTTCTGCTAGCAGCTTTACAACAGTAAGTCCTTAACCTCCTGAGCCACCTTGCTGACCTCTTTATTTGTAACTTTTTAAATACATTTCTATTCAGTTATTAATTCAAAATCACAATAAAAACCATATGTTTCATGGTTTTGAGTTTAGTTCAGGAAAGAAAAGGCAACTTGAATATATAGAAATACATGTATTCTAGTTACAGTTTTGCATTTTTCTCGAATTTTTCTTTATAGTAAGTTAGAAGATTCCAGAATTCCCATTTTATTCTTTATCCTACACTGGTGTTCTGGTTTCATTACGATGCAGCATAGAAAGAACCACATGTGAAGGACTTTTCAATCCAAGAGTTTGGTGGGACTGACCCTGCTTTTCACATTTCACTGTGAGCCTTACCAAAACAGAAAGAACAAAACAAACAATAATCTTGAAACCCAAATGAAAATTGTGATATTAGATTGTTTGTAGCCCTGAAAATTAGTCTTTTCATGGTTCATTTTAACAGAACTCCATCTTTTTGTCTCATTTTACTTTATAATTCATCTCTCTGGTATGTGTATGCCTGTGTAAGTGAGTTTGTGTGTGTGTGTGTGTGTGTGTGAGTGAGAGAGTGCATGCACCTATATATCAGTTTGAACACAATAATAGACTCAGAATACTCAATGTGTTGGTGCTGTTATGACTCAGAAGTTAAGAAGCACCATCCCTTGGTGTAATTTAACCAAGGTCGAGCCAAGATCTGAATCCTCTGCTTTTCTCCTGTGCCTTCTGTTTGCTGTAAGAATCTGAATCTGTGCCTGCCTAAGTGCAGTCATGTGCATCTCGTCCTGTGTGTCTTTGTGATTCCAACAAAGGACTTTGCTCTCTCTTTCATTGAACAGCACAGAACATACAGGGAAGGAATGAGGGATGCTTTACAGAAATCTTTAACAGAATTTTGTAAGGGATTGTATTATTGGGTTCAACTGACCCAGATAACAAGGAAACAAATGTCAGCTAGCAATATCTATACATTTTCTTCAACACTTACAGATATTCACTCATTTTATAAGGTTGCTTTAAATCTATATTTGCTGTTTCCAGCATTTATTACTATTTCCAGCACATATACTCACTCATTTATGGGTTGGGGCAAGGAAGAATACATAATTTAAGATTACAGTTTAGATTGTAAAGGTTCTACAGAGCCTTGGCTGTCTTGTCTGCTTGGCTTTATTATTTGTGTGATATGTGTGTTTGTGATTTGTGTGTGAGTGTGGTGTGTGTGAAGATCAGAAGATGGCTTTGGAAGTTGATTCTCTCTACCATAGGTTGGCAGTTTGGCACAGTGCCTTCACCCACTGAGCCATCGTTCTGGCTAGAAGTAGGAAGATTTGTAAACCTAAAGCAAAGCCCTGTGCAGGCATGCTGACCTCCCCTGGATTTCAGTTTGTTAAGGTTTAGAGTAATGAAGCTGGGTACAATAGGGGACATCCTTAATTCCAGCACTCAGGAGGTAGGGGCAGGTGGGTCTGAGTATGAGGACAGTAGGGCTACAGAGAAAAACCCTATCTTGAAAAACAAAACATAACAAGAAATTGGGCTAGAGAGATAACTCAGTGATTAAGAGCACTGGCTGCTTTTCTGTGAGACTGGAGTTCAATTCCTAGCACCCACAAGGCAGACACTCACAAGTGTCTATATCTCAAGTTCCAGTGAATCTGACACCTTCACACAGACATACATGCAGGCCAAACACCATACACACATATAAATAATAGATTAATGGCCTTTCTTTCTTTCTTTTCTTTTTTTTTTTTTAACAGTTTCTACACATCCAAAAGCCAGCTGTTCTGTAACAGTTTTACTCCACGAATAAAACTGGCAGGAAAGAAGGTATGTTTTCCAGTTTGATCAGCTTTCAGGGGCTGTCAGGTTTATTCTGATACTGAAGTGCTTTCACCCTCCCTCTCCCCTGCCTAGGGGCATAAATAGAGTTTAAAATTGTGTTGAAACTTTAAGAAGTAGCTGGTGTTACAGCTCAGTTTAGAACACTTTCCCCAGCACGCACACATAAGGCCCTGGATTCAGTCCCCAGCAGGAAAGTAGGCTGGCTGGCTCTAGTAAAGTTCATGGGGGAAGAGTTCCTTTCATTTTAATGTGACTGGTTTAATTCTGATACATCTTATTAGAGATGAGGATAAGCAGAGGCCCACACATTATAGTGAAGGAGAAATACAAAATTGTAAAATTGTAAATGGTCGCATTGTGGTAATAAGTAAATAGAAATTTAAATGTGGAGATTTTTTTCTCTGCTTACCATGAAATATATTAATAATGATTCTAGATACTAGAAGAGGTAGGAACATTGGCACTAGAGTTCCTGGTTGGTGTGTGATACTTTGGCAAAGCAGGGTAGCCATGTGTATCAAGTACTGCAAATGGTTATGCTGTTCTGTGTGGCTTGATCATTTAAAAATAATTCCTGATTGTTGGTGTGGAGATTGGAAAGGTTCCTCAGAACACTTTAAAAAGTAATGGCTCAGCTCAGTTGGTGGCACATTTCCTCAATCCCAGCACCCAGAAGGCACAGGCAGGGGGAGTCTGAGGCTAGCTTAATCGACATCAGAAGTTTTAAATTCACCAGGCCAAATTCAGTGAGACTCTGCCTCAGAAAATAAAAGTGGCTCATAAGGCTCCCTGCACCCTTCCCTATTTACTTCATGTTAGTAAGTTTGGTGATATATGGACTGCTTGACTCTAATAAGGTATAGGCAGACCTGGTGGTGTTTTTGGGATAATCACATAGGACCTAGCCATAGTAAAACAAACACAGTAAGTATAGTAAATTGACTGAGAGGAAATACAGGCTTGGGTGTTTGCTAGGTACATGACTTCAGCAAACCCTTTATTTTGTGAAGAACTGAATAACCATCTTGTCTTAGGTTTTTGCTAACAAAATACCATGACCAAAACAAAATTGGGAAGAAATTGGTTTATGTGTTGTACAAATTCTAAATCAGAGTTCACTGAGGGAAGCTCAGGTGGGAGTTCAAATTGAGTGGGAGCCTGAGGCAGGAACTGGTGCAAAGTTTGTGGAGGATGCTGCTATTGGCTTGCCCAGGCTGCTTCCGTACAGAACACAAGGACCACCTGCCCAGGCTTGTAATTAAGAAAATAGGACATTTTCTCAACCGAGGTGCCTTCCTTCCAGATGACTCTAACTTGTATCAATTGTTATAAAATTAGCCAACACACTCCCCTATCGAGTTCAGTTTGTGCCCCATCTGGATAAGGTTGTGCAAATAAATGCAAGGTAGAAATTAAAAGACTTATTAGCAGGGCTTGACACTGTGGTTGGCACCCACTTTTCATAAGTTGCTAGATGGGTCTTTGCTTTGGAGAGTAGCACATACTGTTTTATCAGAGGAATGATAAATTATCTATTTAATTTTTCAGTCTGCCTCTGAGAAAACCAAAAATGGCCGTGATACATGTGAGTATTTTTGACAGATTTTTTTCATCACTTTGAGAAATAGTCAGCTAATTCATAGCAACAGAATAATGTGAAATATCATAAAAAGGTTCATAAAAATGTCAAGACACCCATATTTCTTATGTCACCTTGTTGTTCCTTGTACGTTGCACTTGTATGGGTCACTTTTGGGGTCAGGAAAGTAGTAAATCACTGAGCATGATCAGTCAGAATTTAAAGCAAGAGTATAAAAGACTACAGTATTGTTTACACTGCCTTTTTTAAACTCTATACTTTTAAAACATTTTTATTGTTGTTTTGTTTTTCAAGTCAGGATTTCTCTGTGTAGTCCTTGCTGTCTTGGAACTTGAAATCTGCCTGCATCTACCTCCCAAGTGCTGGGATTAATGGTGTGTGCCACCACTGCCTGGCCTCTCTGTATTATTTTAACATCACTTTGACATTTATGTCACTCTTAACCTGATGGTTGGGTTATTATTCTGTCTTGCCCTTAGTAGTGTATCACCTGTGCCTTTCAAATTTTGATGCCCCTCTATAGGTCATTCCTATAGAGAGAGGTATACCTCTAGTGATGTTTCTAAGTATCTGTTAGATTATCTTCACTGTATTGTTTGTTTTGCAGCTCTCGGGACTCCAAAGGAATCTGAAAACACCCTTCCCATCCAAGTAGATTATGATGCCTATGATGCTCAAGTATTCAGGCTGCCTGGTCCATCCCGGGCTCAGCGACTCGCCACATGCAGGTTTTCCATCAGATTCTCTTGTGGGGTGGGGTGGGTCATATAAAATTATTTAGTGGCCAGACATGGTGGTACAGGCCTGTATCCTAGCACTCAGGAGGCAAATGTGGAAGGATTTCAAGTTCAAAGCCAGCTTCAGTTATATAGTGAGATTATATCTCAAGAAAAAAGATTAGTTAAGAAAACCTGAGTGCTGTGGTGGCACATACCTTTAATACCAGGTTTTGGGAGGCGGGGGCAGGTGGCTCTTCATAAATTCAAGCCAGCCTGGCCTACAGAGTAAGTTATAGTACAGCCAAGGCTACAGAAAAACCCTGTGTCAAAAAACAAAACAAAAAAACCTGAGAGGTACCCATCTACACTTGTTTATATTAAAACAGACTATTATAAAACAAACAAACAAATACCCAAGAGACTTTTTTGAATGCAACATTAAAAATGTTTAAATAAGAGCTAGAGATATGGCTCAGTGGTTAAGGGCATGTGTTCATTTAGAGGACCCAGGTTCAGTTTCTAGCATCCAAATGGTAGTTACATAACCATCTAGATTTAGAACTCCAGGTTCTAGGAGATCCAAAGCTGTCTTCTGACCTCTACAGGCAAACATGTGTTTCACCTACACATATGCAGGCAGAACATTTACATACACAAAATAAATCTTGTTTTTAAAAAAGATTATTTTATGGATACAAGCACATTGTAGCTATCTTCAGACACACCAGAAGAGGGCATCAGGTCTTATTACAGATGGTTGTGAGCCACCATGTGGTTGCTGGGATTTGAACTCAGGACCTCTGGAAGAGCAGTCAGTGAGTCTCTGAGTCATCTTTCCAGCACACATTTTATTTTCTTGATAGTCTGCTTTTTGCTTAGTTTAGATTTTGCTTTGTTTTTTTCCATGTTAGAAATTGAACGTAGGGCTTGAAGCATGCTAAGTAAACACGTTAGATCTAAGCCACATACCAAGCCTTGGTTCTTTTACCTTTTGTTTTGAAATGGAATCTCAGTGAGTTAGCTGTCTAGGCTGACTTTGAACTCACTTGGTTTGATCTAATTTTGCCATGAGCTTGTAATTTTTGAGCCTCAGCCTTTGGAGTTGGTAGAATTACAAGTGTGTCCTAGGCTTTCGCTCCACAGCTCAAACCGCCCTAGTGTTCACTGTGTCACTAGGGGAAACTTTTAACTCATCACATTCATTCTGCCTTAGACTCTAGTTTTGGGATTATAGGCTCAAACAGTGCCCGGCTAACAGTTTTATGCTTATTTCTTTATGTACAGTTTGTTTTCTGAGTGTGAAAAACTAGAGGGAAAAAAAGGTTGTTGATTTTTCCCCAGAGATGTGTGAAGTAGAACTCTAGTTTGTTGTTGACCAAATCATGTACATTCATTTTCTAGTTTTGGGGGATGGTTAATGAGACAGAGCTCATTTGTGTAGCCTTGGTTGTCCTGGCCTCACTCTAAGTGATCCATCTGCCTCTGCCTACCGAGTGCTGGAATTAAAGGTGTGCACCACCGCCACCCTGCCATTTAGGTCTTAAATTTGCAACTAATGTAACTCACTAGAAGAATGTTACTTAATTTTTTGACTTTGTGGCAAATGAGCTTATGATGGCCACGTGATTGCTTTGCGTCCCTCTCTCTCCTGCTTTCACACATCATGAAGGCCATGTCTAGAGCTTGGAATACATGCTGTTGCAGCAACTCTTCACGCGCTGCCTAGGGGACTCGGTAAGAACCGCAGAGGGCCTTTTCCTACAGGTTTTTATTTGTTTCTGGTTTTCCTCCAGATTTATTTCAATTTTTTATTTGTGTATGTGTATGAATATGTGTGTTTGTGTGCCACAGTTTGAGCAGGCGCCCAGAGTGACAACCAGGAACAGCCTGGTGGTGTGCTGAGAACCAAATTCAGCTCCTCCAGAGAACTAGCAAGTGCTCCTAACTCCTGAGCCACCTCTGGCTTTACTTCTGAGTCTTTTTGTTTTATTTTTGAGTCTGAATTTGGCTGTATTTCTCAGGCTGAGCTCAAATTACTTGGCTCTGTTGGTCTTTCTGCCTTAGACTCCTGACTTGTGGATCTGCAAGTGTTTCCCACTGTACACCATCTACATGAAGTGCCTGGCTGCACAGACCACACCTTACTAGGTCCTCTAGCCCCTGCACATGATGAAGCATACGCTGATGCTCAGATAGTCACCATTGCAGTCATGGATGTGTAGTCAGATCTAGAGATGCATTTTCAGGCTACCTTTAAGCTCTTGACTTAATACAAAATCGTTTAAAAGGTTGGAAACAGCCCTGATGCTGTAAGAACAGTCCTGTTGGTTGGCTGATTCTTTTATTCTGATGTTGTGCCTCTTTGTTGAGTTTTTTCTTTTGATCTTTCTTCCTAGTGCTTTTGTCACCTTAGAGAATTTTCTTTTCATTTTATTTTGTGTGTGGATGGTTTATTGAATGTAAGACTATACAGCTTTTGTATGAAATGCCTTTCAGTACCATAAGACATTCCTATGACAGGAGATACAGTTCTGAGCCAACATCCTGGTGCTGGATATTGATTTCAGGTTTCTTTCAAGAACATCAATGCCCTTAACCATTGAAACATCTTTGTAGCACAAAGTTTCATGTTTCAATGAGTGTATTATTATAAAAACTTCTCTTTTTTTCTTTGTCTTGGATATTTTTTTTTTTACTTACATTTCTAATGTTATGCCCCCTCCTGGTTTCCCCTCTGCAAACCCCATATCTCCTCTTCCCTCCCCCTGCTTTTATAAGGGTGCGCCCCCACTCACCTACCACTTCCTCCCACCTCCCCACCCTGGCATTCCCCTATACTGGAGCATTGAGCCTTCACAGGACCAAGAGCCTCTCTTCCTGTTAATGCCTGATAAGACCATCCTCTGCTACATATGCAGCTGGAGCCATGGGTCCCTCCTTCTCCTAAGAAAACATTAACACTTACCAGAGAGACAAATATCCTAGTTATTTTCTCATTGAATATGTTTGAAATATTGGCTTCAGTGTTTCAAGGCAAATGTTATGTGTCATTTTCTTTTTATCTATACATATTTTAGACTACATTAAAAATCAATTTAGTTTAATTCTTATGTACGGAGGGAGTTGGATCTCCTGGAACTCACATACTGTCAACAAGAGACTTGTGAGCCAGCTGGCATAGAAGGGAACTTGGTCCTCTGCGGGAGAAGCAAGTGTTCTTAACCACTCCAATTCTATTGCTTCAGTATACGTTTTTAACAGTTTTTGTTTGTTTTTCAAGGTAGGGTTTCTCTGCATCCTGTCCTGGAACTCACTCTGAAGACCAGTGTGGCCCCAAACCCAGGGACTCGCCTTCCTCTGATTTTTGAGTGTTGGGATTAAAGGCATGTGCCACCACTTTCTGGCCAAACAATTTTTTTGTAGGTGCTGGAGAGATGGCTCAACAGTTGAGCACATACTGCTCTTTCAGAGGATCTGAGACCAGTTCCCAGCACCCAATCTTCCCTTTCACAATCTGCCTATAAGTCCAGCTCTCGGAGAATGAGATCTGGACACCTGCATTCACATAAACATACCCTTAAGCAGACAAATATACATAACTAATAAAATATTTTTCAATTTTTTTCCTTGTCTTGATACAGGGTCTCATTCTATAGCTCATGTATTTACTGTGTAGCCTAGGATGGCCTTGAACTCATGATGATCCTCCCTGTCTCAGCCTCTCACTTGTCAGGGTTATTTATAAGCTGCCATGTCCTTTTTTTCCTCTTGAGATGAAATCTTACTCTGTTGTCCAGGCTAGCGTTATTTCCCACATTGGGAGTTTGACTTCTGATTTCCTGAGTTTATAAGGTGATGATTGTTGTTGACATTGAACTCAGAGTTGCAGCGTCCTTTTCACTGTAGTAATCTATCTCTTTCCTGTCAGGTCTGTGAGAGAGCAGGAGAATCACAATCGCAAAAGTGCCAGCTCCTTTGATGTCTCATCCAGCCCTTCCCTCCCGAGCCGAGCATTGCCCACTGAGGAAGTGAGGAGCCAGGCGTCTGATGACAGCTCTCTGGGCAAGAGCACCAACATCCTGATGATCCCTAACCCCCACCTGCACCAGTATGAAGTCAGCAGCTCACTGGGCTACACCAGCACCAGAGGTCAGAGTGCTGAAACAGACAGAGCTGGGAGTCTGGGGACAGTTACTTTGCGGGGGTGCGGGGTGAGAATGGCAGGAAGTGATTGGAGTGGGATGTGCGTCTCATATTTTAGTTATTGCCATGACAGCAAACGAGTATAGATCATTTTAGGTGTTACATGTGTATTGTACTATTTATGTCTTAACTTTTTATACATCGTCTGCAATGCCATCTTAGGCCTAAGGTCAAAAGCAATGTGTCATTTTCTCATTTCCATTTGTGCCTTACTTAAAATAACTGCATCCTCTGTGAATGACTTTGCACAGTATGCCTTTTCTTTGTAGTAGGGGAGATTACACTCAGGGCAAGGGTCATGCTGCGGAGTTACATCCTAGGCCTGGCATTTTCTTTTTTTATTTTATTTTGGCACAGGGTCTCACTAAGATCCCCAGGCTGGACTTGAGCTCTCTTTGTAGCCTAAATAGTCCTTGAGCCTGCCATCCTCCTGCTTCAGTCTTCAGATTTAGCCTTGTCACCGTGGTCCAGTTCATACTTAAACCATGGATTTCTGTGTCCATAGAATAAATAGCTATGGGTTATGTATATATAAATAATACATACATATACATACATATACACACAGATATATATATATATATATATATATACATATAATTTGTACTGCTGCCGGAGAAATGGCTCATCATTTAAGAGCAATTGCTCTTGCAGAGGAGCCAGTCTTGATACTCTCACAACCTTGTCTATAACTCTAGTTCCAAGGGGATTCAATGTCCTACTTTTTTTTTAAGCTTTAAAGAAGTTTTTATTATTGACTCAAAATGTACAAAGCCTAGGAAATTGTATGTGGTACTCTAAAAATAACCCAGTGATTAAGAGAAAGAGCAACCCTCACTAGCAGCATCAATGACTTAGATTCACATACAGTCACAATGAATACAAACCAAATGGCTAAATTAAAATTGATTATTATTTGCAAAACAGCAATGGGTCTTATCTGTACTGCTTTTATCTAATGTAACCCGTGACTGCTTGCTTAATCTCATGTCAGGGGTACTTTAGAGAATGACTACATAGAATGATAGCTGAGGCAGGAAGGTGGCTCTGAGCAACGTTCAGGCAGTGCATGTTCCAAAGAGCACGCTTGCAGATGGATTCAAATGTCCTTTTGACATGAAGGCACTGAGCATGCGTGAGGCGCCTACACATACATGCAGACAAAATACCTATACATACAAAAAAAGCTTATACTAAATGTAATCAGACTTTTTATTCTTACCAGTACTTCCTAGATAATATAACACTTACATGGTAATTACATTATATTGATTGTTATAACTAATCTAGAATTTCTTGAAGTGGTTATATACAAATATTCTTCTATATAAAGGATTAATATTCACAATTGGGCAGATAGACTCTTAGAATTCGTTTCCAACAAATATGCAGACATGCCATATCACTTTATTCTCTCTCTGATTTGATTATGCTTAACTCTTATTTTATTTTTTAGCCTTTTTAAGTGAATTAGCTTAGCTGGGCGTGGTGGTGCATACCTTTAATCCCATCACTGGGGCTGCCCAGACAGGCCTGTCTCTGTGACTTCAAGGCCAGCATGGTCTGCATGTGAGTTTCATGCCAACTAAAGCTTCACAGTGACACTGGGGGACTGTTTTAAAAAGGTTGACTCAATTCAAGGTGACAGAGGCTTCAGAGTACAGCAAAGATAATACAGCAGGCTCTGCCTGACCCCATCCTGTGTTCCCTTTAAATTTACAGCTGAGCCCTATGGTGGTGGCAACACCTTTGATCCCAGCACTCCAGAGGCAGAGGCAGGTAGATGTTAGCGTTTGAGGCCAGCCTGGTCCAGAGGTACACAGAGAAACTCTGCTTTGAACCTCCATCCCCCAACCCTAAACTCACAATCAGGGTATGAACAGCTGAATTAAATGAGAACTAGAGACAGTGAGCCATTGTATGAAGTTCATTATGATGTACAGCCGGTTCTAGAATAACACTTTGTTCTAGCTGTTAGCAGGGAAGAATGTTACCGCAGAAAAACCAGATGTTTAGATCGGACTGGAAGAGGGTCACCGTCATCCATCCTAAGGAACAGATTTCTTAGTTGCAGCTGGGGTCAGGACCCTTCCTGATTTACTTCTGTTCCCCCTTTTTTTCTCTTGAAAGCCTTGTCATCCTTGTCTATGTCCTCGGTCTACTTCTGCAGCTGTTTCAGGAACTTCTGTTTTACTGCTTCTAAGACCTTCTGTGTTTAATTTGTATTTATCTCTGTGGGTCTGTGTGTATGTGCTTGTAGAGGCCAGAGATGGGACACCCTTGGGCTGGAATTACAGGCATTCGTGAGTTGCCTGACATAGGGTGCTAGGAACCAAATTGGGGTCTGTGCGAGAGCAGTAGTGCTATTCATGTCTCCAGCTCTTCTGTTTTAATCTGCTGTCAAATACTAGGGGTCTCAGGGGATCCTCCTGTTTCCTATCTTTTCTACCCAGCTGTGACTGCAGCTGTAGCTTATAAGCTCCTGACTTAAAAAAACAAAACCAAGTATGGTACAATGGCACACACCTTAAATTCTAGCTGAGTCAGATGGATCTATATGAGTTCAAGGCCAGCTTGATCTACATAGTGAGTTCAAAGCTAGAGTTCCAAAGTTGAGGCCCTGTCTTAAAATAAACAACAACAACAATAAAAGCCCTTTTATTCTTAAAACAAGCAATAATTCATGGGAAATATCAAAAGTCATACAGGAAGGTTGTTGAACCTTTGGTCTTCCCAGTGATAACATTGTATATGACTATAGAGCAGCATCAAAACCAGAAACTTAACATTGGCATGATTTACAGAGCTCATTTACCTATACTGCACTCATGTTTTGTGTGTTTTTATCACATAAAGATTCATCTTACCACAACTACTTTTAAAACACAGAAAGGGAGCTGGGTGTGGTGACACACTCCTTCAGTCCCAGCACTCCAGAGGCAGAGGCAGTTAGATCTGAGTTCTAGGATAGCCTGGTCTACAAAGCAAGTTCCAGGACCACCAGAGCTGCCATACAGAGAAATCCTAAGACAGAGCAGTGTGCAGCCAGACCTGGTGGCACAGGTCCAAAGCCACAGGTACTGGGGAGGCTGAGGCAGGAGAGTCACAAATTTAGTACCTGTTTGGGCTGCATGGTGGTTCAGGCCCAGCCTGAGCAATGGAGAAACACTCTCAAAAAGTAAAAATTAGGGGCTAGAGTGATGACTCAGCTGGGAATTGAACTCAGGACCTCTGAGTTCAATTCCCAGCAACCACATGGTGGCTCATAACCAATTGTAATGGGATCCGATGCCATCTTGTGGTGTGTCTGAAGACAGCTACAGTGTATTCATGTAACTAAAATAGATAATCTCTCTATGTGGTGTTAGGAAGTTCAGTTCATTGGGAGAGCATTCGCCCAGCATGCAGAAATTTGAGTCCAATCCCTGGTGCAACCATGGAGTCACTCTCTACTCCTCACTGTCCTCCATAATTTCATTACTTAAGAATGTGTGGTTGGGGAGCACACCTATCCTGATTGTGTTGACAGCCTTAGGAATGCTGTATGCTCACAGTTGCCCCCTTGCTGTGGAAGGAGCCCTGAGAGGCAGGCAAGTTTTTCCATGACTCAGTATGTTAACAGCGGAAACTTTCAGCTCCTGGGACCCAACCCCTCGGCAACAAGATGCATTTATCAATGAGGAACCATGATGCTATGCTATATGCTATGCCTATAAATATTTTTGAGATTGGATGCTTTTTTAAGCTGACTGAAAGCACGAAACTTCAATGGAGAAAGAAGCAGATTATTTATTTATATGATTAGAGTGTATAACCTATATCACCTACATTAACAGCATTTTTATTTTATATGCAAAGAATGTTATTTTAAAATGTTCTCTTTTGCATTTTTGAGACAAGGTTTCATATAGCTTAGGGCTTCAAATGCATTGTGCAGTCATTTCACCAAATGTGGTCAGCGGATTAAACTTGGGTCACCAGGCTTAGTAGCAAGTACCTTCATCTGCTGAGCCGTCTTGCTGGCACCCTTTTGAGTCAAAGTCTCACTTTACTATTGCTCAGGTTAGCCTTGAACTTAAATCAATCCTCCTGCCTTAGCCTCCCTAGTGCTGAGATTGTAGATGTGCAGCATCCGAGTTTCCAGCTGTGTTTCTTCACTCACTTTCATAGTAATTAATTAGGCCATATGTTTTCTTATTTGATGAATTAAAGCACCATTCGTTCACTTACAGTGTATTCTGTTTGGCTCAGAGAATAATCAATGATAACTGTACTTTCTGTTTTGAATGAGTGAATGTATTAAGCAGCAGAAATAAAAGGACAAATACCAAGTAGCAGATAGAGGCACTGAAGTCAGCAGAACATTATCAAGTCAGGGAGAGCAGAGCAGAGCACAGGAAGGCCCTGATTGAGAGATGACCAGGGTATCATCAGAGAAAAGGCTTACACACCTGCAGAGGCTGGGGAAGTTAAGGCAGTTGGGAATTCCCAATTGAGCTTCCTGTCTGTATATGAATTTTGTTTTCCTGTTTCTACTACAGATTTGAGTTTTGTTGTTGTTGTTGTTGATTGTCGGTGTTTTGTTTTAAGACAGGGTCTCTGTGGATAGCCCTTGAATTTGCTCTGTAGACTAGGCTGGCCTTGAACTCAGAGATCTGCCTGTCTTTGCCCTTCAAGTACTGGGACTAAAGGCATGTGGTACTATGCCTGGTCCACACAGATATTTTTATACCATGGGATAAATAACAGTAACTTACTGTAGAAAGTTTACCTTCTAGCTGTACTTGCGGTAGCTGGTTTAAAGGCAGGCTCTCACTTTGTAGCCCTGGATAACTGGGCTGCCTGGAACTCACAGATTTGGTTGTCACTGTCTCCTGAGTGCTGGGATTAGAGCAAGTACCATTACACCTTAAGTCGCACAGTGTTTTAAATACCCTGAACTGTTTGCCCCTTTCCTACCACAGAACCAGGGGTCACACTGAGCTAGGAAAGCAGCTATTTAAGGACACATGACATAAACAAGGGAGGGACTCCTCACTCTGGGTCCTAAGTCTACAAGCTTAAACTGTGTGTATTTCACAGTGAGAGGTAGCTTTTACTTTGATGGAGGATATCACTGTGTAGTCTGACCAGTCTTTTAATTAGCCTCATTATATAATACATTACGAGAGAAAGAAAAGAAGGAAGAACAAAAGAAAAACAGGCAGTGTTTGTGACCAGACTTGTTCATTAAACCCATTGATTTTTTTTTTTTTTTTTCCCAGGCAGGGTGGCACAGTACAACCCTTGCTGGCCTGGAGCTCATTGTAGATCAGGTTGGCCTTGAACTCAAATCTGCCTGTCTCTGCTACCCAAGTGCTGAGATTGTAGGTGTGTGGTTTTACACCTGGCTCAAACATTCATTGTTATTCTTTTGCCCACATAGAGAATATATTCACCCCATTCCCAAGGGAGATAACTCAACTCCTGTCATCACTTATTGCATCAGCCCAGTGTTCACAGTCCCCTAGCAAGATACAGGAATCCATTAGGTGTGTGTCTTCACTGGGTCAGGTCTTCAAAATACTTGAAAAATTAACAAACCTAAACATGTTTTATTTCTTCATCATTTCACAATTTTACTCATTTCTCTTTCTTCTGATATTTATGATGTCCTAGATTTTTGCTAGCCTTGCCTCGTCTACTTAATTCTGATTTCACTGTGGCTTTGTGCTTTGTGTTTGCTCAACTCCACGGTCGCCAGCAGATGTCCTAGAGAACATGATAGAACCACCACAGCGGGACTCGAGTGCCCCAGGAAGGTTCCATGTGGGCAGTGCCGAGTCCATGCTGCATGTCCGACCTGGAGGATACACACCTCAGAGAGCACTGATTAACCCCTTCGCTCCCTCAAGAATGCCCATGAAGCTCACCTCCAACAGAAGGCGCTGGATGCACACCTTTCCTGTAGGTAAGATGACTGCTCAGGTAAGAGCCTTGGACTGTGAGTGCCTAGCTCTGGTGCTTAGCACTAATCACCCCTGTGACTTTAGTCAAGTGCCTCAGCTTCTGTGAACCTCTGGGTTCTACCAGTGAGATGGATATGTCTGCTGGGCTTTCCACAGGGTTCCCAGTGGGGTCCGTTTGACTTGGTCTGTTTTCCTCACCCAGTGCTTCTCTGAGTTCCACTTATGTTACTTTGTCATTTCTCAGGGGCCTCTAACAGGTGAATAAAAATTAAACTTAAGCTTAATGGGCGCTTGTTGGGCTAGGAAGGAACAGATAGATAGATGTGTTAGGCTCCATTTTGTGTTGCTGTTTTGTTTGTTTGCTTTAATGGGAACCATCTTGCTGAATTACTAGAAATGTCTTTTTTTTTTTTTTTTTTACACTTGATTTTACTGTTAAAATGTTAAGTAAAATATGAAATAATCTGTTTATCTGGCTGTAATTAGAGGTCATTCCAATCCTGCTTTGTCCCTTATCTCTGCTAGAAGCACACAAGTTGCTTCTTTCTGGCATCTTTTGCTTTCTTTTTTGTCATCACTGCTAGAATCTCTGAGACATCAATCTCTGTTTCTCACTTTGCTATTTTCTTTGCTTTTTATTTGTTTTTGAATCAGAGACTCATGTAGCTCAGACTAGTGTTGAAGTTTGCATGTAATGGAGACTGACTTTGAACTTAATTAAGATCACCACCATGGCCAGTTCATGTGATGCTGGGGGTCAAACTGTAGAGCTTTTTGCTTCCTGCATACTAGGCAAGAGCTGTTCAATTAAGTTACATCTCTAGCTCCCAGGCTAAGATCTCCGTCTCTGCCTTTCTTCCCCCAACCCCCTCTGCAAACACATGGACTTCTATGGGGCTATTTGTATGTATGTATACACACCACATCCAAGCCTGTTCATGCATGTGGAGGCCAGAGTGTCCTCTGTTGCTCTTAGCTTTGGAGACAGGCTCCCTTATTGAAGCTGGAGCTCATTGTTGGGCTAGACTAGCTTGCAAATAAGCTCCAAGAATTCTCCTGCTCTATCTTCCTAGCACCAGGGTTACGGGTACACCATACCACCTCCACCTCATCCATGTTGGGAATCTGAACTCAGGTCCTCATACTTGCTTAGCAAGCATTTTCCTGATTGAGTCCTCTTCCCAGCCCCTAGGCTGAGACCTCTTAAGACAACTTTGTACTTTATTCACCTCTTTGTGCTTTTCCTAGCCCACCCTTCATGACCACATTACAAAAAACAAAACAACAACAAAAACCCCTCATCTCCAGACATTGTTGGCTTGTTTATCCTCTTGTACACGCGACCCACTAATAACTAAGACCCTTTCTTTTTCACCAGGCCACCCACCTCCTGGCTCCTCATTCCCATCCTCCCAGGCTTTTCCCTTCTTACCATCTCTTGATCTCCACATACTTTTCCTTCTTTCACGTTTGGGGTTTTATAGATAGTTCTACCCAGATGACTCTTTCTTTAACCCTTCACCTTATCTACCCTCTAAGTTGTATATTTCCAGGGAGTGCCTTTTACTAGACAGGACTAATTCTGACCTCTCTTATTCTGTCTTTTTTGTGCCTGAGCACCATTGATTCCTAGAGTCACACTTGTTACTTTTGGTTTACTTTTGTTGTTGCTGTGTGTGTGTGTGTGTATGCGCATGCCTTCGAGGGCTTATTTTTTGAGATAAGGTTTGGTATAATGGTATAATGTCCCTCTTGCTGTGCTCTTTGTCAGATTCTTTAGGAAGAAGGAAGGACATGTGTTTGTGTGCAGCCTGAGCTGTCCAGTAGGAATAACATTCAGTGGTTCTTTGTCTGGGTAGGACCATCTGGAGAGGCCATCCAGATCCATCATCAAACTCGGCAAAACATGGCAGAGCTACAGGGCAGCAGGCAGAGGGACCCCACCCACTCCTCTGCAGAGCTGTTGGAGTTGGCATATCATGAAGCTGCTGGCAGGTGAGGGTTTGCACCGTGCTCTGTTCGGTAGCCCAGCACAGTGCTGAGCAGACTGCCGATGAGATGACACCTTGTGACTTACAGCACACTCGGACCGGACCCTCCTTTGTCAGCCAGAGTCATTCCCATCCCCCGGTACAAACAATCAGCCTGGCATTTTGCTTGTAATATTTCCAAGGCCCAGCTTAGGTTTGTTTAAAGCTTATATTTTGTGAACTTCCTAATTTTCTTACAAACCTTGGTCAAAGATGAAAATGAGATATCTTAGGGTTTGCCAATGGAATGCTGGGACAGGTGATTGATTCAAGCTGTTGTCTTAGGTAGCCTTCCTGTGACTTGGCATGTTGTTTTTTAAACAGAAGCTGTGACTGTCTTATAAAGCATCTGAAGAGTCAGTGTAGGAGGAAAGTCATAAGCCTTGATGATCACAACTCCAGCTTAAATCTGGACTCACTGGCCCTAAATTGCTTTAGGAAACACTTTACAAAGAGCAGCCTTCTTGGTGTCTTCCTTAGATGCTGGACATCGTCTTTGCTGGGGGTGTTCATGGGAGGTCTGGATGGTGCGTGGCCCTCTTCACCAGGTTTACTCTGGTACATCCTTTCAGGATTTTATATCTCCTTGTTGTTAAGCGGGGAGACATAGGGCAGAAGGGGTCTCACATGGTAGTAAGTAAGCAACCAGGGAGGGTGTCCAAGGCTGGCACAGGAATGAAGCACTATGTCATGGTTTGAGGTATGGATCCTAAGTGTTGCCCTCCTGTGTGGCTGAATATCAGACCCGTGTTTCATGAGCTTTTCCTTTCCCCATATGCCCTCTCCTACACACCAGGATACAGGGTGAACAGGGGAAATGTGAAGATCTACATTAACTAAGCAGGTGGCCTGGCTTTGTTCTCTGCAGGCACAGCACTTCCCGTCAGCCTGGTGACAGCATGTCCTTGAATTTCAGTGGAACGGAAGAGCTTTCTGTCAGCCTGCTTAGCAACAGTGGTACAGGTAACTCATCTAAGAAGAGTTGGGGTGCTCCGAGCAGCCTCACATCTAGAAGTGACACAAAGGCCAGAAAAGCAGGACCATATCTATTTTGAGGATCTTTTCAGCCACAGTTCAGGGTGACCCATTTAGAAGCAGTGCTGTATAATGCATGGAATTATAAATGGCTGTGCATTACATTTTTAGCTGGGAACATGTTGGTCAAGACATATTTATCATCATTTTTTCAGTGAGTCCTGACGAAGGGCTTGTGAGGTGTTGAGGGTAGCCCCAGAGTCCAAGCAGGAGTAGTCTGTGTCCTAATATAAAAGCAGGTCCACGAGAGAACATGGTGGTTTCTGTTATATCATCACAGAATAAAAAGAAGCCTCTGGGTGGTGGCATACACCTTATCAATCCCAGCAGACAGAGATGGGCAGAGCTCTGTGAATTTGAGACTAGACTGGTCTACATAGTGAGTTCTAGGCCAGCCAATCCTATATAAGACACTGTCTTAAAGGAAAGAGGGTAGAAAGAGGTGATGTGGTTATGTTGAAAAATAAGTATGCATTTCAGACTTGATAGAGTGGAAATTGGTTTGATGGAAAGTTAGAAGGTACAGATTCTAAGTGTAGATGATGGGTGGAGTATGAATTTCTTTTTTACTCTTTCTGACACACTTTTATTATGCAGTAATTCCAGGAAGGTGTATATTACTAACTACAGTTTACGTGATCAGTTGATGCCTAGCGGTACAGAGATGCTGAACTAATCTCTCACAGCAGCTCAGGCACCCTCACCTGACCATTCCAGTCAGTGTCAGGGGAACATGAGTTTAGAAAGGTGCCTGTCTTAGTCAGGGTTTCTTTTCCCGCACGAAACATGACCAAGAAGCAAGTTGGGGAGGAAAGGGTTTATTCAGCTTACACTTCCACATTGCTGTTTATCATCAAAGGAAGTCAGGATTGGAACTCAAGCAGGTCAGGAAGCAGGAGCTGATGCAGAGGCCATGGAGGGATGTCACTTACTGGCTTGCTTCCCCTGGCTTGCTCAACCTGATTTCTTATAGAACCCAGGTCTACCAGCCCAGGGATGGCACCACTCACAATGGGCTGTGTCCTCCTCTCTTGATCACTAGTTGAGAAAATGCCTTACAGCCGAATCTCATGGAGGCATTTCCTCAATTGAGGCTCCTTTCTCTGAGACAACTCCAGCTTGTGTCAAGTTCACACAAAAGCAGCCAGTACAGTACCTTTTCTACGAAGCAGGTATTTTACAAGTTAATTGCAAGAAGATTTAAACAACACAGTATGGCTACTTCATCATGTCTGTGTCTTATAAATTGACTTGTATTTCTAGAATTTGGCTTAAGTTTTATGAAAGAAGGGACTGAAGGGATAGCTCAGCAGTTAAGAGCAACCATTGCTCTTCCATAGTACCCAATTCCCAGCACCCACATGGCAGCTCACAGCTGTCTGCCACTTCACTTCCAGGGGTTCTGTAAATTAAAAAAAGAGAAAGAAAAGTATTTGGAAAGTACAGCTGTGTAAAGGGGGCCAATGATACTGTTTTCGGTCACTGGTAGATTGATCTAGCCATATTCCTATAGCCCGAGGATGAGTGCTGAAGTGAGTCGACCACAAGAGAATCCTCAAGTGATTACACTTCCAGTCGGTTCATTCATTCATTTTAAATGAAAAACAAGTAAAAGTTTGGTACTGGAAATACTTCCTGCCATATATTCAGAGTACTTAAATAGCTGCAAGGTTTCCTCCGGTGTCTGCAGGATGTTACAAAGGCAGCAATTCCATCACTTGGCTAGACTAGGAAGCCAGTTCTTAGGAATCAGTTTGAGTTTTCCTGGCTTTAGGAGTAAAAGGTTACTAAGGAGTGCTGATCCTGGTTTCTGGACTATTCTTTGAGCTAGCTTGACTAATGATTAGAAGCAGGAAGAATTAATTGAACCCAGATAGTAGCAGCCAGCATCAGAGTCTACTCAGAAGAGCCCAGTAACCAGAAGTATCACAGAGATACCTCATGATTCTCTGTATGTAGCTTTTGGAATTTTAAGTTTCCTGTTGAGAATGGAGTGAGCTTTAAAAGGGTCTTGATTTGAAGATGGGTGTGTAATATCTTTAGTGATTTTTGTTATACTCTCTTAGCTGAGAGTTTCCTAGCACACATGCACACAGAGACCGGCAAGCAGACAGGCACTGGGAAAAGATTGCTTGCAGCCTGGCTCTCTGGCTCACCCTTTCCCTCTTGGGATCCTAAGTTGTCAGTCAGCCTAACTGATGGATTGCTCTTCTTGGGTGACTGGCAAACACCTCATGGTGAAAATGATAACGTCTGGTCGATTTGCTGTTCTTTTGCCCACCCTTCCTTCTCGGCTGCCTTCTCATTCTGATGGTGGCTCCTCAGCTCACTTCCTGCTCTTGCTCAGTCCTTCGTTGTCTCTGTTGAGGATTATCTCAGTAGTTCTTTCTGCTCTGCTTCTCTCTCCTTCAGGGAGCTACCATGCTGTCACCAGTGATTCATTTCAAAATGGATATGACCAGCTTCTTCTTCCAGCAGGCACCAGTCATCTCCTGTGTCCTGTGTCCCCTCATGTCCTCACCTGGCTCTACTCTAACAAGGTGTTGAATATGGAAAAGTCCAAGTTCTAGCTTAGATGAGGCTCCTCCACAATGAGCAGTGAGCCCTTTGGGCTAGTTACTACTTTTTGTTACCAGTTTTTCATTGTAAAGAGAATATTATAAAAATATAAACAAAAACCAAAACAAGTAGTTAAATAGACGTGACAGTCTTCATGAGTGCTTACAGCAGTGCCAGGCAGACAGGGTGGTTAGCAGATGGGGGTGTTGTTAATAATAGGTGGGTTTTCTTATATCCCAGACATGGTCTTCATTCTTCTGTGCACTCTTGGCCCCCTGCCTAGAATATGCTTTTTTTCCTGTCTGCAAGCCTTGTGCTTCCTAAAGACATCCACCGTCCATGATGGTTCAGCTTCAAGTGTGCCTCTGTTTTTGAAGCTTCTCCTTGAGGTTTCCTTCCCATCTCCTGCTTCCTCAGAGACGTTAGACGTGTTCCCACACAGCTCCCACTGTTGGTTTCTATGCCTGTTTCTTCACTAGACTAGTATTTATTGTTACTTGTCTCCCCATAGTGTTGTGTGTATTTATTGACAAATGAAGTTTTATTTGGAAGACTGTGCTGTCATGTGAGAAGCTTTAGAATGACCTACAAAATTATTGTTTAATCTGTACTTGAGTATTTGTGCTTGCTTTTGTGTGTATGTGTGGGTATCCATTTTACAGTGTTATGCTTCTTAGAAACTGTGGGCTCCATGGGTTGTTTTTCTGGTTGGGGTGATACAGTTGTATGGGGTTATTCTTTCCTATCCCCTTATGACCTGTAGCGTATGTTTTGAAAAGGACCAGAGATCATCAGGAAGTGGTCTATAACCACATGGGAATTGTTTCATCTTTGGACCTAGGTTAAATCATTTTAATAAGTACAGAAGGAAAGTAGATTAAATCTTCATAATTTTTATTTTCATATACAATAATCAATTAGTGTCCAGTCTCTCTTAGTGTATCTCTAAAATATTATCTTTATTGTCCTAGCCTAGTCTGTAGTCTGCTAACTGGTCTTAGCTTTCTCTCTTGCTCTCTTATACTGCTTCTTTTTTTAAAGGTGCATTTATTTGTTTGCTTGCCTATCTGTTTGTGTTTGTGTTTATGTGTGCCTGTGTGAATATGTGAGCATGTGTCAGGAGGAGATGCACACAGTTGTGCACATGCAGAGGCAGGGAGGGGATATCTGGTGTCCTATTACTTTTCATCCATGTCTTTGTGGCCGGATCTGTCCCTGAACTTGGGGCTCATACCTTCTCAGCTAGGTGAGAAACCAGGGATATTTCTTCTTTACCCCTTTAGGAGCTGGGGTTCTAGGTATTTACAGGGAGGGATACCTGGCTTGATGTGGGTGCTGGGATCTGAACTCCAACACTCATGATTGCAGAACTGTGTTCTTAAGTGCTGAGCCACCTCTCCAGCCCCAGTTTTGTAAATATTCTAAATCAGAAGTCAAATCATAAAACTTATTGGTAGAAAGCTGGCTAAGGGCTTCTTGACTAACATTTAAAAGCTAAGGCATTCCAGGGTTATAAGGGTAACAGAGCCCTTTAGAGTCATGTTTCTCGGGTTAGCTTCACATCTCTTCTGCTTCCCCTCTACTCTTCTCTCTTATGGTTCCCTTGCTAGCTCAGAGACTCAGAGTCTCAGCCCTTTCTCCAGCTCCCCTTCATTGTGTTCTTGACCAAATGAGCCTCAGAGCTAAAATCTAGTTGTCTAAATTTTCTCCATTAAAAGAAACATTTTTGTTTTGCTCATACTTTATCTCCAGAGCTTGAGGTGGTTCTGGCACAGAGTAGATACTTGATAAATATAGTTAAGTGGGTGCATTTTTTTTGTTTTTATCTGCAGTCCTAGGATCATAGCCAGGGCCTTGTGTATATTCCATGTAAATGTTGTACCAGTGAGCCTTTTGCCACTGAAAAATTATTTAATTTTTTTCTGATGTTTGTCTTGCTAATAACTTTGTTGAACAATTTACTGGATTCAACTTTTCCAAGAGTTGGGCAGCCCTTTTATACCATTTGTGACCACACCTGGCTTTAAAAACAAAACAATTCTAACGTGTGGGTTCCAGGGATTTGAACTCAGTTCTTGTGCTTGGATACCACAAGCTCTTGTGGTGGTGTTGTGCTGTCTCCCCAGGCCTGGTTTGCTTCCTGAATTCACAAAACTGTACCTCTTCCAGAAGTGTTTAAACTTCTGTTTACAAGAAACAGATTAGAAAGACACCAGTCCTTATAACTTCAGTAGCCTTCGACTTTTATCTCCTTTGGGTTCTCTTTAAGGCAGTTCCTACCTGTGAAAACAGGAATGAGGGAAAGCCCTCTCACCTGGAGTTGGACTGCAAATCCTTCAGACGCAGTGTGGTTTTCACTTCTCTACTAAATTAGAATATGTAGATAAGACAGTGTGTTGTGTATCAGGGATGGGTGCAGTTCTGTACTAGACAATTTAAATAACATTCACAAAGCCCTGGCTTTGATCCCAAGCATGTTGGCTTGCGGGGAGCTCGGGAGTGGCAGAGGAAGCTGCAGCAGACTGGTGCCTGAGTGTCGCAGGGCTTCTGCCTTAGGTTCTACTAGCAGACTGTTCAAATCATCTTCTGGAACAAAGCAAGACTATACCAAGTTCTAAAGAAAATTATATGATCTGAGATACTTATTAATTGGATGTATGTGACATTTTGTTTCTTGTTAAAGTATTGCATGGGGGGGAAAAAAACCCATGCATCTAGATTGTTGTCCTTACAGCATTATGAAGATCAAAAGTAGGCTGGGCTTGATAAGGGCAAAATTTAGAATTCTTGTTTTGGAGCTGAGATTCATTCATTCCACATTGCCTTTAATTCCAGCACTCATGAGGAAGAGGCAGGCAGCTCTGAGTTCAAGGCCAGCCTGGTTTACAGACTGAGTTCCAGGACCACCAGGGCCACGTAGAGGAACCCTGTCTTGAAAAATCCTTGTTTTGTTACAGGATACATTTGAAATACATAGCTGATGAACATTTCACTTGGGCTGGAGAAATGGCTCAGCAGTTAAGAGAGCACTGGCTGCTCTTCCAGAGGTTCTGAGTTCAATTCCCAGCAACCACATGGTGGCTCACAACAATCTATAATGAGATCTAATGCCCTATTCTGGTGTGTCTGAAGATAGCTACAGTGTACTTCTATATGATAAATAAATAAATCTTAAAAAAATAAACATTTCACTTATTAAAAACAGGAGAAAAATTAAGAAAACCAGTTCTGCCTCCCTTGGCTTGAAGCTTCTGCCATCTGCAGGTACCCGAGTGTGACTCAGACTTCCTGCATTTGGACCCAATTCATACATGAGTCATGCTTCTCAGGAATAATGTCTCCGTGGGTTTCCCTTTGGCTCTGTAGGACTTTGTTTTGAGACCTTGTAGCTGTATTGTTAGCTGACTAGCAGCGTCAAGGCAGTTAGTGGGTCTTGCCAGCTTACTTTTCTGTCCTCCTGCCTTTTTACTTTATGGTACTGGAGACTGAAGCTAGGACCTTGTGTTTACTGAGCACATACCTACCTAGTTATGTATCAAGAACCTATTTAAACAACAAACAGGACTGAAATATAGCTCAGTTGGTCCCTGGTCCCATGCCTAACTATGTGAGTAGGTGGGCTTGGTGGCAGTAGATGCCAACAGAAAATGAACTCAGTCACATCTTTGGGGGCTCCATATCTTATAATGTCATAAATGTCATGTCAGGGCTTTTAAATCTTTCCCTTCCTTTATTTATGTGTGCCTCTTTTACCCTGTAGGCCCTCTGTGTATATATTCTTACTTCCAGCGCAGTGCTGTCATGGGATTCCTGAGTGTGTGATTATGTGCTCTCAGAATCTGTTTCTTCTGCCTTTTCTTAGGCTCTTTCCTCTCTTTTATTCTGTTCTTTCATATTAGTTTTTGTTTTATCTTTATGTTTTCTTTATTATATCTTATTCCTTAGAAGCATGTTTGCTTTCTAATGAGACACAAAAAGGAAATGGATCCAGATGGGAGGGGAGTTGGGAAGGAACCAAGCGAAGTAGAGGGAGGGGAAACAATAATCAAGATAGATTGTGTGAGAAAATGTTTTGTTTGTTTTGAGACAGGGTTTCTCTGTGTAGCCCTGGCTGTCCTGGAACGCACTCTGTAAACAAGGCTAGCTTTGAACTCAGAAATCTACTTGTATCTGTCCGCTGAGTACTAGGATTAATGGCATGTGCCACCATACCCAGCCTTGCTTGCTTGCTTTTTGCATTTATTTATTTATTTATTTATTTTATGTATATGAGTACACTGTAGCTGTCTTCAGACACACCAGAAGAGGGCATCGAATCCCATTACAGACAGTTGTGAGCCACCATGTGGTTGCTGGGAATTGAACTCAGGACCTCTGGAAGAGCAGTCAGTGCTCTTAACCGCTGAGCCATTTCTCCAACCCCCTGGCTTTTATTTTCAATAAGAGGGGGGAAAAATCCAAGCAGGAGGAAAAGGAAGGAAGGAAGAAAGGGAGGAGGATGGGGGACAGAGACAGACAGACAGACACTGGGCTTAGGGAGTTACAGAATTGGCTCATTAGTTAGGAACACTTGTTGCTTTTATAGAGGATTGGGGTTCCCACGTGGTCTTATGTTCCTTTCATTGCTTTTTTTCCCCCTAAAGATTTACAAAGAATTTATGAATATTTGTTACAGTTGAGAGAGAGTCAAGTGACACAGCAGTATATGGAGTACGTCTGTGCTCCTGCAGAGATTCCATTCCTTGTTCCATGGCAGCTCACAGATGTCTGTGAGGATCTGATGTCCTCCTCTAGCCTCCCTGTGCATCAGGCACACACAAGATACACATATATACGAGCATATATACACATACAAACAATCTTAAAACAACCAAAGTTCTTTCACTTACCTCCTCCCTTAAGCTTTCTGTATGGAAGCAGCTATGTTGGTTATTTTTTGAGACCCTTTCCAGTTTCTCCTTATAGGCTGCTTTTTATTAAATAGGTTTTCTAAGTGACATGTGGTTGTGTGTGTTTTTTAAATTAGCTCTATCATTCCATATTCAAGTTTTATTTTTAAATCTTTTTCAGACTAATTGTATTTAGGTAGAATCTTTATTGGTCTGTTAAGTGTAGTAAATTTTGATGTCTTGTATTATATCCTTAAAAGCTATGATTTGGGAAAGAGTTATTGAAGTTAAGGTTAAACAAGTATACATAATGTAATTAGGTTATTTTATATTTGCTAAAAATTAATTGGTTGAAATAACTTTAAATGTGTCAATTTTCTCAAAATAAGTAGCAGTTTGCTTTGCAAAAAAAAAAAAAAAAGCTTATCAGACAAAAAGGATGGTATTGATAACATTGAATTTCTGGTTCATTCCAGATTTTAGGTTGTTCATGTTTTTCTCTGGTTGATTCTTTTGGGCTATTTGAAATACCCAGTTTAGAATTGGCACTTGTATTGTCAGTTATGATTGTATTTTTGCCTTTATTTTTGAGCTTTTTCAACCACAACTATAAGAACTTTTTTGTAGAGTAACTTTTGATTCAGACAAGCTGCTTTTTCTTTCTCTAGGTATAAATCCTAGGACCCAGAATAAGGACTCTCTAGAGGATGGTGTTTCTACCTCTCCAGACCCAAGTAAGAGGGGCCACCGGACTGGTGGGCGGGCAGGCGATGGAGACAGGGGTTGGTGAGGGCATGAGCAAGCCCTGTGGGAAGACAGCAGTCCAGAAAGCCGGCTCTGTGATAGGAAGCGAATATGTGAGGGACTCTTGAGTCTCTGATGCCAAGTGAGAGAAGTGGGGCTGAATGACCTGCTCCAAAGTGTGTGATTCGGGTTACCTGGGAAAGAGTAGACGTCCCACGAAGACCCTCTTGCCAGGCAGAAGCCAGTCTTAGCTCTTAGACCTAATACTGGCTCTGAAAAAAATAATCAGAAAGAAATAATGGGCTGTTACTAGAATCCTTCTGATACACTTATAGTTGAAAATATTTAGATAGTTAATGTTGGCTTAGATTACATTTGTCTATTTAAATAGCTGAACAGTTACAGAGCATAGAATACAGGGAAACCTTTCCAACCTGCACACACTTTATTCTGTGTTGCTGTGGATGTGTAGCTCTGTGTCTCCATTGATGGTTAATTAACTTAATCCTTTTACAATTTTTTGTGTCCCTATTACTCATTTTTAAATAAAAAATATTTATTTTACATGTTTGTATGATGGCACACATATGCCATGGGAGTTGGCTCTCCTCTGCTGGGTGGATTTAGGAATCAAAAACAGGTTATCAGCCTCTGTGGCAAGCACCTTTACCTACTGAGCCATCGGGTCAGCCCCAAAAGTTTGTTCTTTCTGTTTTTCTTTCTTTCTTTTTCTTTTTTTTTTTTTTTTTAAGATTTCTTTATAGTATGTATATGAGTACACCGTGGCTTTCATCAGACACACCAGAAAAGTGCATCTGATCTCATTACAGATGGTTGTGAGCCACTGTGTGTTTGCTGGGAATTGAACTCAGGACCTCTGGAAGAGCAGTCAGTGCTCTTAACCACTGAGCCATCTCTCCAGCTCTCTTTCTTTCGTTTTTTAAATTTGTTTTTTTTTAAATTATTTTGTTTGTATGAGTGTTTTCTTTACATGTATGTCTGTGTACCACATGCATACCTAATGTTTGAGCCTCCACATGGGTGCTGAGAATCAAGCCCTGGTCCTTTGCAAGAACAAGCGTTCTTCCTAACCATTGAGCCAGCTCTCTAGAATCCCTCCTTGTTTTGTTTGTTCCTTTATCTGTTTGCTTTAAATTTACTAAACTGTGTGTGGAAACACATGGTTTTAAACCCAGCACTTGGAAAGTCTGGTATAATTAGGAGTATAACCCTAGCCTGGGCTACATAGTGAAACACTGTCTCAAAACAAAAAAAAAAAAAAAAAAAAGTGAAGTTATGTTTGAAGTTATGTATAATTATATAATCAAACACACAATTATATTTGGGTCTTAGTAATTATTTTTATTAGCAGCCATTTAGATAGTTTCCATGTTGGTTTGTTTGTTTTGCTTTATAATCTAGGGTTTCTCAGTATAGTCTAGGCTGGTTAGGAACTTGTAACCATCTCTGCTTTCCCAGTGCTGGGACTACAGGCATATGCTTTCGTGCTCAGCAGAAATCAGAAAGGTAGTGAGGCTGGCTTTCATTTCCACCTCCTCACTGGCTCGATGAGGGCTCTTCTGGTTTTATCCAGGAAGTATCCAGGGATAATCACAGCTTCTTATTTGTCATGTGGGGAAGTTGGCGTGCAGTTTCTGCTGTTTGGGGATGTATTTCAAATCCTGAGGTATTAATTTCTCTGTGAGCTCTGCATAGAGATGGAGTTAGGCCTATGTCCAGTTATGGTCTTCCACAGGGCATGAGGCACTCTGTCTGTGTACTTAACACACAAGACTTTTTCATCCATGTGAGAGTGATATGAGGCTGACAGAGCCCCAGGGAGATACTCTTTGTTTTAAGCATGTAACGGTGTATTGTATGCATGTTACACTGTGTTGTAAGCAAGTTACTGCTCATACACATGCATTTGCAATATACAGTGTGTAACTATCCCACTCAACGGTTTGAAGGGGCTGTTGTTGTTGCCCCTTGTTTGTTTCTTTTTATAGATTTAAAAAAAAATCTTCACTTAAAAGACCTTAAAGATTGAGTCAGTTTAACTTAGAGAGATAGCTACCTGACTTTCCATCATTCAGATAAAACACTTGAGGGGAAAACGTTTATTAAAAGTGGTTTAAAGCCTGGTGTCCCCAGCCTTCTGGAAGCTCCAGGAGGATTACAAGTGCAAGGCTAACCTGGGATGCACAGCAAGCCTCTGAGAGAGGAGGAAGGAGGAGAGAGATTATCATGGTGCTGGCTCTGGAGTCCCACGGTGGTGGATGGCATCATGATTAGAAAGACTCAGAGAGGTCGCCTGCAGAAAATGGGAGCTAGAGCACAGAGTAGGGCGAGGACTGTCAGAGCTGCCTCTAGGTTTCACTGTTAAAGCTTCCGTATTTCTCACATTTCCATTTTGAGACCAAGCCCCCGAGTGCATGAGTCTAGTGGAACAAACCCCATAGTGTGGCCTTTGTGCTTTAACTCGGTGGTCTTGCACCCAAGTCAGACTAGGCCTTATCTGTGTCATTTCTGGTTTTCACAGTAGAGCGCCTTGCCGGTATCTTGTGAGTAGAGTCCAGTGTTGCTCCTCAGCATTTCTCATTGTCCAGTACAGCCCTCTATGATAGACTGGCCCTATCCAGAATGTCAGGAGTTAGTTACTAGTGTTAAAAACCTGCTTTATCTAGGGAGCAGAAATCTTCTGTCTCCAAAATCCCAGCCTTGTAACTGTCCCAGACATAGTCCTTTTGTTTTCCCTCCTATCCTTCTTAGCCTATTACTTGTGATTCTGAAAGTGTTCCAGTTTCTGCTGCTATATGCTATTTTGCTCCCAATTAGGCTGAGCTTTCTTCCTTTCCTATCCAGACACTCTGCAGTCCTTGAAAGGAAAAGCTCTACCCTGAGCCTCTCTTCTGCCCTCAGAATGTTAATTTGCTTTGATGTATAACCCTGCCTGCCCTGCAGTAACCTCACTGGCATTTCAGCTGTAGCTCATGATCAGCAAAAAATGAAAAATTGCGGCTGTGAATCCCATTTGCATGATGGGATTGGATAAGCATGTGTTGCATTGTCTAACAAACTCTGTTTCTTTTTCTTTCTCCCTCTCCCATCCCCTTCCCTCTGCTCCCTCTCTATCCTGGCAATTTCTATCACCTTTTACCATGAACTTCACCCCCACCCTCTCCCTTCCTTCCATATCCCAAACCTGCCCTGGTGACCACATATACCTTTTCCCCATTATGCGAGGCAGTTCTGACACTGTCTGCTCCCCCTGTAGTGCCAGGCTTCTGTTGCACAGTTGGAGTGGATTGGAAGTCTCTTACTACTCCTGCATGCCTTCCCCTCACCACTGACTACTTCCCGGACCGTCAGGGCCTGCAGAATGACTACACAGAAGGCTGCTATGATCTCCTCCCAGAAGCAGACATGGACAGGTCAGTGCCCAAAACAAAAGCAGGCAGCTTTGTTTGTGAGGGTTATGGGTATATTGGAACACATGCATAGCAAGAACACTGAATTAAGCCTTTCATGTCCTCCGTTAGTATTTGGGAAATTTGATGATACAAGAACTATTAGTTTCTCTCAAGTTTCGTTGACATTAACAGTTTGTCTTCCTGGATAACATGTTTGCTAGTGAAGTTGTTTTGAGCACACTACATCTGATTATATTTTCTAAGGTTATTCTTTTTTTTCTGTCTTCTTTCTCTATCTTGTTGAACTGATCATTTTTCCTAAAGCTGGTATACTGATTGTGGATTTTATGAGCTGCTGTAGAGTGCTGTCTGAAACGAGAAGAGGTGCAGTGACAGCATCACTGCCCAAGGTCACTGCCCAAGGTCAAGCATGCCCACATGCTCTCGAATTTTTTTTCCAGGAGGGATGAGGAGGGTGTTCAAATGACAGCCCAGCAAGTGTTTGAAGAGTTCATTTGCCAGCGTCTCATGCAGGGTTACCAAATCATAGTACAGCCAAAGGCCCAGAAACCCAACACCACAGTCCCACCCCCTTTGAGCAGTAGTCCACTCTATAGCAGAGGTAAGTGATTCTCCTTAAAATTATATTTCTTCTTTTCTACTAAATCCCAAGAGTAGCTTTTCTTTCTTTTGGTTATTGTATTAGTTGATGTGATGAAACACTATGACCAAAGCAAGTTGGAGAGGAAAGGGTTTATTTGGCTTAAACACATCACTGTTTTTCACTGAAGGAATTCACACAGGACAGGAGGAACTTGGAGGCAGGAGCTAATTCAGAGGCAATGGAGGAGCACTGCTTACTGGTTTACTCTCCGAGGCATGCTCAGTCTGCTTTCTTATAGACCCCATGACCACCAGTCCAGGGATGGCCCCACCCACAATGGGCTGGCCCTCCCCCACCAATCACTAAGTAAGAAACTGCTTGATAGGCTTGCCTACAGCCAGGTCTTATGGAGACATTTTCTCACTGAGACTCCCTTCAGTCTGATGACTATAGTTTGAGTGAAGTTGACATAAAAACCAACTAGCACCTCAGCCCTTTTGAGGGTGTTACAGCTCAAAAGCTCAGTGGTAGCATACTTGTCTAGTATGCATTAAGCCCTGGGTTCCATCACTAGCACTCAAACACAAAGAAACAACAATGGTAAAGAAAACCACTTCAGTCAGGTTTAGTGGCCCAAACATAGTAAGATATAGGTCAGCCTCTACTACAAAGTAATACCCTATTTCAAAATTAAAAAAAAAATCCCCACTCTAGGAGCTGGAGCGATGGCTCAGTGGTTAAGGGCACTGGCTGCTTTGCAGAGGGTTTTTGGTCTCTGGCTCTCACATGGTGGCTTACTCCCAGTGGTACACATACTGTTAATCCCCCTGAAGGAGAATAAAACCATTACCCAAATCCTTTGTTCAAATTAAGTAAGCTTTATTTTATTTTCTGTCAGACTGGGCTATCTCCTTAAAGCAGGGTTTTGGAAAAATAGCATCTAACACAGGAAGAGGTAGGGTGTGTGTATGCGTGTGTGTGTGTGTGTGTGTGTGTGTGTGTGTGTGTGTGTGTGTGCAAAAACCAAAACAAACCCAAAACCCTGAAAACCACTGTAAGAATAGGGAGTTTTCAAGGGTTGAGGGATTTCTTGGTTATGTAGAAACTTGGCTAAACATTTCAAAATTATTTTGAAGAACATCTTACATCTTACCAGGGTACATTCAAGGTGTGAGTCAAACTTCATAGGGTGGGGAACATGTCAGATCTCAAAAAATGGTTAAATCACTGTCAACTTGAATTTTGTAATGAACAGAAATGAACTTGTTCTGACCTTGTAGCAGAATGGCTCCATCCTTAAGATAGAATGAGGCTGATCCATCAAACACATTCAGGCAAACACTGATACAAACGGAAATGAAACAAATGTTTCTTTTTTTTGAGACAGGTTTCTCTGTATAGCCCAAAACTCTAGACCAGGATGTTTTCAAACTTACAGGGTTCTGCCTGCTTTTGCCTCCCAAGTGCTGTGATTTAAGGTGCCTACTTTTAAAGCTTGTTAGCCTTATTCTTAATCTCTCTCTCTCTCTCTCTCTCTCTCTCTCTCTCTCTCTCTCTCTCTCTCTCTCCTTCCCTCCCTCCCTCTTTCCCTTCCTTTTTCTGTTTTCTGAGACAGGGTTTTACTGTCCAGCCTGTTATAGACTCTTGCTGGACTATAAATTGCTGTATAAACTAGGCAGGCTCACCTCAAACCCAAAGATGTAGTTGTCTCTCCCTTTGAAGTGCTAGCATTTAAGATATGCACCCTTATGCTTGGCCCTACAATTCTCTTTTTTTAAGTGGGTATGATTAATCATAGGCATGATATAGTTTGGTTTAGATAACTATGAATAGCAGGCCAAGTTAATACTTAGTTATCAAGTATATAGTAAATGTTCCAAACCTGGAAATAGGTTCCTAGTGTTACACCTACTTGTTACACAACAAGTTCTCAGATGGTGCCTAAATCTAAGTTTACTGTGTTTGTTTTTTAATGAATATGTGGAGTGCCACAGTCCACAATGGCCAGGGAGGGGCATACAAATCCCCCAGAGCTAGAGTTGTACACACAGTTGTGAGAAGTCCAGCATGAGTGCTGGGACCAAGCCCAGGTCTTTTGGAACAAGAATATTTGCTCTTTAAATCTCTTAAAAGAGAGATGCTCTTTAACTACTGAGCATCTCTCCAGCCCACTGCACTTTTTATGTGTCTCTTTGTCATTTTCTTTTCCTGGCACAGGGGTCAAACCCAGGACCTCACTCAGAGTAGACATGTTCTCCACTCATTTGTACATTTGTTCTTTTCTCTCTAGTCTGTGTCCGTCTTTCTTCTTAATTACGGAAGCTTAGTGACCTGATTCAAGCATGAGTCATCCATCAGTGGCTAGCAAGTGACCCTAACTGAGGAAGAGCCAAATTGTAGAGAACTCGTCTCAAATAAGTGTGGGTGCCTGGAGTTAGAAAGCACTAATCATGTCCTGAAACAGTCAGTCAGTGGTCTTGTTCTCTGGCTTCCTCATGGTTGCTAATGAAGCCTCCACTTCCCTATTTGGCCAGTGTAAAGCTTCAGATCATTGTTGGTTCTAGTAAAGCTCCTCTGGCCAGCAAATTAAAGAAGTATGAACCTGGTGTGGACATAGTCGGCAGCTGGTCCAGGCCTTGTAGATGAGGCTGTGGACCTTTGATATTTTCTTAGAAAGCGCCTTTGACATTTGTTACATGCTGCCTTCTCTTCATATTGTATACTATCCCGGTTTTGGTTTGTTTTTGTTTGTTTTATAAAGTTTTTTTAAAGATTTATTTATTTTACTTATACAAGTACACTATAGCTGTCTTCAGACACCCCAGAAGAGGGCATTGGATCTCATTACAGATGGTTGTGAGCCACCATGTGGTTGCTGGGAATTGAACTCAGGACCTCTGGAAGAGCAGTCGGTGCTCTTAACCACTGAGTCATCTCTCCAGCCCCCTATTTGGTTTTTTCTTTTTAATCCTTTTTATTAGATATTTATGTATTTATATTTCATAGGTATATTTTTGCCCCTCTCCCATTCTCCCTCCTCCCTCCTCTTGCTTCCATGAAGATACTCCTACTCCCAAACACCCACTCCCACCTCATCACCTTGGTATTCCCCTACACTGGGGAAACAAGCGTTCACTGGACCAAAGGCCTCTCCTCCCATTGATGCCAGACAGTGCCATCCTCTGCTACATATGCAACTGGAGCCATGGGTCTCTCCACGAGTGCTCATTGGTTGATGTTTTAGTCCCTGGGAGCTCTGGAGGGTCTGGTTGGTTGTTAATGTTCTTCCCATGGGGTTGCAAAACCTTTCATCTCCTTCTTTACCTCCTTTATTGGGGTCCCTGTGCTCAGTCCGATGGTTAGCTGCAAGCATCCTCATCTGTATCAGTATGGCTTTGGCAGAGCCTTGTTTGTTTTTAAAGACAGGATCTTTTATAGTCCAGGCTGGCCTTGAACTCTTGATCTTCCTGTTTGACCTCTCAGCTGCTAGGTTAGAAGTGTTTACTGCCATACCTGGCTTCATCTGTATGAACCTTTTGGGGTGCCAATACCATTTTGGAAGGTTGCTATGGTTACGACTGTACCACCATTGAACTTTAGCGGAGACCATTTTGGATTCATCTTTTTTACTTCCACAGTGGAAACTACAGTGTCTGGAACATAACAGATAGTAAATAAATACCTGTGTTATTTATTCAGTTGTTCATTCAACAATGTCTCTGACACTGGGGAGATGTATCTGCGGTGATAGAGACTGGGAGGGAAAAGTTAGTTCAAGGCTTATGAGACCTCTTTAATTTGGAGCTTGATGTGGTTTGGAGGATCAGATAGGAGATGGTGTTTGAACTTAAGCCTGAAATAAGTAGAAGTCTTTAGGAGAAATGGGGAAGCTGAAGGGAAGAGTGTGCAGGAGAAGGATCAGTTTATTTGTGTGTGTGCAAGATAGCCTTGTAGCAAGAGACAGTGTGATTAACTTTTGCACAACATAAAGAAAGCTAGTGTTAAAAGATTAAATTAAAAACAAAAAAAAACAAAAAAAAACTAGTGTTAGAGTGCACTGGAGATGTTAGTTCCCACAGAGCTGCGGGAATTGTTTAACTTTTAACTCAAGGAACTGTAATATATTTACTTTTAGATACCACTGGCCACATCTAACCTACCTATCCTCTTGCTCTTGAATGGATAGTTAATGTCCCTTGTGAGTGTGTAATTCTAGCATCCAGTCTGGTCCTGACTGATTCCTGCCCCCTTGTTCTTCGAGGCTAGTTGTCAGAGGAAAATCTTACTAACAATTACTGGTATCCTGTTACTATTGTTATGTGATAGCCAAGTCCTGCTGCTCCCTTGTTTCAGGTTTATTGATTGCAAAGGACTTGTTCCAGCAGAATCTTGGGGTTTACTGTACACTGGGGGAGGCACACAGTAACTGAACTACAAATTCATGTTTGCTTACTGAGGTACTGAATGCGCATGATCCTTATTCCCTGATGCTCTTCCTGACAGCCAGCAGGTTGTTTGGAGCAGGAATGAAGGAGCACCTCATGGGTTACTCTTGAGTTGTAGAATGCAAGACTTGTAGAGATTTGAAACAATCACAGTCATAGTCCTCTCAGACTCTACTGTCCTTTATCCTCCCGAGGACTTCCAAGTAGCCTGCCACCATGTGACCATTTCTCTGAGCTGAAAAGAGAGAGCAGCTCTGTGAACCAGGCTGGCCTCACACTCAGAGAGCTGCACCCCAAACCCCAAGTGTTGGGATTAAAGGCAGGTGCCAGCACTGCCTGGCTGGCTTGGTTGTTCTTTGTATCACAGTTTTATTCTTTTGAACACTTGTCTTATTTTTCTGATTCCTTGCCATTCCCCACTCTGTTGTGTTTAATTCAGTTAAACTATGTTTTTGAACACCTACACTGGGCAAGGCCTTTTTAATAGGAGCTAATATAAAAATAAACCATATTTAGATTGGCCTCTTGGAACCTTATTTTAAATTTTAATTTAATTTGTTCTTGAGGCAAGAATTTGCCCAGTTTTGCCTCAAACTTCCAAGACTCAAACAATCCGCCTACCTTAGTGTCCTGGGTTGCTGGAGCTATGGATAAGCACTACGGTGCCTAAGTCTGTAAACTTCTTAAGAGTATATTTGGAGAGACACATACCTAAGGAACTGCATATAAGATATTAACAAGGCTAGCAGTGGTGTTTGACAGCTTTTCTCAGGAGCTACCTTTGATGGTGATATTAAGTTACCTGTAAGATGGGCTGAAGAGATGGCTTAGCCAGTAAGGGCACGTACTGCTGTGCTTGAGGGCCTGAGTGAGTTTGATTCCCAGAACCACATATAGGACCAACTATCTTCTGACTTCCACTCACACATGTATAGTTTGCATATGTTCTTGTAGTCAGCCATGTACACAAGTAAATAAATGTGAACAATTTTTTGAAATCTGTAATATTTCAGTTACTGGCTCAGGAAGAGAATGCAGAGGCAGTGTCTAAGCAGATGTCTAGGGGCAAAACTTGCATAAATAAATAAATGCTTCTTTCAGACTGAAGCTGGGAGGAACCATGGGGAGGAGTTGGAGCACAGGCCAGGAGGTGAGGGCTGCCAGGCTAGGTGAGGACGTAGATGTGCTTGGGTGAATGGAGCGTCATTGTAGTCCCACGAGTTTCCCCAAACCCGTTTACTCCAGAGGACTGCGCATCAGGGTGGAGTGTGGCATCCAGGTGCTTTTAGCACCCTCTTCCTGATTTGCTATTAGTTGGTTTAATAACAAAGATCTGACAGTTTCTGGGATTTTATTTTTTAACCAAGAACAGTGCTTCTGTGCGTTGCCTCTCAAAACATTTGTTCCTTCTTTTGTTTCTCTTTATCTATATCTTTGTGGATAAAAGCAATCATTTTCTCTACTAGGCCTTGTGTCCCGAAACCGCCCTGAGGAGGAGGGCCAGTATTGGCTGAGTATGGGCAGAACTTTCCATAAGGTGACACTCAAGGACAAGATGATCACTGTCACTCGTTACCTTCCCAAGTGAGTCCTTGCAAGTTTACAGCCTTAGTGACCATCTTGAATTTTGCCTATACAGTAAATTATGTGTATAAAACAAGATGTGTATAAGAAATAGAATAAGCCCCTAGAATTTTGGCTTTTCCTTAAATAACTTTAAGTTTATAGTTTACAACTGATTCAGTTTATAAAGTAGAGCATGATTCACATCAGGCATATTCAAAATCAAAGATGAGTGTAAGGAAAGAATGATATGTTTAAGAAGATCTGAGAAATGTCCGTGATAGTCTCCTCGGATGAACTGATTTCTGTATTTGGGGACTGAGCCCAGGATAGTACCAAGTACAGCAAAACAGAAAAGGGTGGTGGCGGTGGCGGCAGTGGTGGCAGTATGTACAGATTGCTTTTAAGTATCCAGGCATATCTTTGTTTTTCAGGTACCCTTATGAATCTGCCCAGATCCATTACACCTACAGCCTCTGCCCTTCCCACTCTGACTCAGAGTTTGTCTCTTGTTGGGTGGAATTCTGCCATGAACGGCTAGAAGAATACAAGTGGAATTACTTAGATCAGTATATTTGTTCTGCTGGCTCTGAAGATTTCAGGTTAGAGAACGGCTTTAACTTCCCATTTCCTGCTGCTTTGAATATGTGCATCTTTTAACACATTTGTCCTTTTGTCTCATGCATACCTGCATGTGTTTTAAACTCTGCGTGGCTAATGGTAACAGTTATATAGCAGTATGAATCTACTCAATGCTATTGACATACACACTTAAAATGGGCTAAGGTGATAAATTTCATCATGTATATTTTATTGCAGTTGGAAGGAGAGACTCAATTACTATGTGGCTTTTGGTGCAAGTGTCAGCATAGAGTATGAGCTAAGTGGAGGAATTTAGGCCCTTAGAGATTGTAGGATGTGCCTGAGGCCACCTAGCTACAGCTATGATTCAGCATCGTTTTATATAAATTAATAGTCTGTGTGTGTGTGTTCACATGTGCGTGTATACAGATCTATACATTTTTAGCAAACATAAAGACTTATCATACCATGTGCTTTTAGCATTTTATTCTCTGCTGTCTAGCCTTGAGGTTGTGGTTGTCTCATATATAATGCTTTATCTTTTCTATATGCTTTGCAATTGATGGTGGACAGTTGCTTCACTGGGGATGGTTGCACAGAGGCATTGTCATGGCTCTGGGGTTAAAACAGAAGCCACCTTGGGGTCTTCCTTATGATTTTGTTTCTAATGTCTTAAGCAAAGCCACTTGGGGCAGCAAAGAAGGACCAGCTCACCCCAGCTTCAGAGAGCTCTCTGGGAGGACTTTTATCATCCTCTCTTTCTCACCACCACTCTGTTACCCTTGACTATAGCTTAATTGAGTCTCTGAAGTTCTGGAGAACCCGATTTCTACTACTGCCAGCCTGTGTCACTGCCACCAAGCGCATCACAGAAGGAGAGGTGCATTGTGACATCTATGGGGACAAACCCCGTGCAGACGAAGATGAGTGGCAGCTTCTAGATGGCTTTATTCGCTTTGTAGAGGGCTTAAATCGCATCCGTCGGCGCCACCGCTCAGACCGCATGATTCGGGTAAGGGTTCTCAGAGCTCCTGGTTGCTGCACCTAACCTGGTGCAGGCTATTGTATTCCTTCATCAGCCAGGCGACTTATCCCATGACTACCAACACGTGTCTGAAGTTCCAGTCAGGATGCTCCTACCTGTTGTAGGATGAAAGAGAGGAGATCAGGGCAGCGGTGACTGGACTCTGCTCTGTGACCCGCTGTCCCTTCTAGCTGAGGACAGAGCACCTGTCATGTAATCCCCAAGTGGGACCCAGGATCAGGCACTGCAGCACTGAGTTGCAGAGTAAAAGCTCTTGAGGTTAACAGCAGCAGACCTTCCTTTAGAAAGTGTCTGTCACTCTCATTTCAGTCACACTGCCACATGGAGAAACTAAGACTTATGAGGGCTCAGGATAGACTTGAGGCCACCCAGGTGACAATAACATGCAGATGTATGATTCAGCAATCTTTTGTTTAGATTAAAATATAGTACAATTGACTTTGTGTTGGGGAGGGGGGGTGTCTGTGAGTGCACTTGTGTATGTGAGTGCAAAATACAGGAATTCATGTTACCAAACACCACAGTCAAAAGAAATGGTCCTCAGAGGTAGACCACCTGCCTGACATTTGACAGACTGAGTTTGGCCCCAGGACTCAAAGGAAAAGCAAAAGAGATTCATGCTGCCCTTTACGGTCATATCCTTCCTATCTCTATCCCCTAGCAACCACTAGTCTGTCCAAATGTTTTTAAAATGCTCTCACAGAATATAAAACCATTTGAGGCTTGCTTCTTTACAGCATTATGCTTTGGGATTCATTCTGGTTTGTATAGTAGTGGTTCATTGCTTTTACTCTGGTGATCATGGTCCTTCGCCAACCCTATTTTTAACCTCAGGCTCTATTTCCCACTTCAGCTACCATGTACACTCAAGATCACTTGTGCATGGAAACATTTAGAACATTTGTGTGAAAAGAGCTGACTTGAGTTTGAATTCCAGCTCCACTGGGATTTGAACTTACTTGGTTAAGCCAGCTTTCTCTGAGCCCAAGTTCCTCCTGTAGTGCACTAGACACAGAGAACCTGTGTTCCTCCCTCTGCCGGATTGATTAGGTTCCTAGTGTGAACTAAGATCGGGGACTCTCAGAGCCAGCTGGGCTAACGAACTGTCTCCTTCCATGCTTTAGAAAGGGACGGCCATGAAAGGCTTGCAAATGACCGGGCCCATCTCTGCACACACTCTCGAGTCAACAGGCCCCCCAGTCGGGAAGAAAGGAACCTCAGCTCTGTCTGCCCTGCTGGAGATGGAGGCTAGTCAGAAGTAAGTGCCTGGTTAAAGAGAGACTTCTCTCCAGGGACCCAGTTGGCTTTTAGGCACTTCAGTGCCTCAGTCGTCTGACCGAGGTGAAATATAATTTCCATCTGTAGTTAAGACAGTATTACGGGGCTAGAGAGGAGTCTCGGCAGTTAAGAGGAGTAGCTGCCTTGCTTTAGTTCTCGGCTCCCAGCTGTTTGCAACTGCAGTTCCAAGAGTTCCACTACCTTCTGTGGCCTCTGGACACTGCACACACATGGTATTCAGACTTACATGTAAGCAAACAGGCATTCACATGAAATAAAACTAAGTGGCTTATTTTGTTTAAGGATGACATTTACATGACCAGAATGTGAAGCTAGTACCTGGTGAGTGTCAAATAACAAAATAGGCCTGCAGTTAAAAACTTGAAGTCTGGGGGTTTTTTCAAACTATAGACACATTTAATTTGGACCACAAAACATTTTTTTCTTCTTATAGTTTGTAAGGGTATCATGTATGTGTCTCTGCATTGCCCATACCCATGCACATGTTATGGAGACCACAGGAGGATGCTGCGGGTCCTTCTCTGTCACCCTCTACCTTGTTTTCTTGAGACAAGGCCTCTCACTAAAGCTAGAGTTTAACCTATTGGCTGGGCCAGCTGGCCAGCGAGCTCTCAGAATCTGTCTCCCCTCCTCCACAGGCCTGAGATTACAGGCATGCCTGTCTATAACTGGCTTTTATGTAGATGCTGGGGATTGAAACTCAAGTCTTTATGCTTGATGGGCAAGCACTCTTTTTTTTTTTTTTTTTTTTCCTTTTTTTCTTTTTTTAATCAATGGTTTGCCTGCATATGTCTTTGCACCCTGTGGGTACCTGATGCCTACAGAGCCAGCAGATAGACTTAAGGCTGATGGTAACTTAACCAGGGTCATCTGTAAGTGTGACACATGCTCTTAACTACCTAGCCATCGCCCCAGCCCTATCTATTGTTAATCTTGTTATTATCTTGATTTTTGTTTTAAGATAAGTCTGGCAATGCAGCCTAGGTTAGCTTAAAATTTTTGTTGTAGTTTTCTATTGTCTCAACCTCACGGTATACCCTCCTTAGCCTCCTGGGTGCTGGGATTAGTAGGCATGTGCCACCATGCTTGTCTTAATTAGGGATGGGATCTTGCTATGTTGTCCAAGATGTCCTCAAACTCACTCAAGTGATCGTCCTACCCTAACTTCCTGAGTCTCTGGGACTGCAAGTACATGCCAGAGACATCATATCTCCCTGAAGTTATGAGGAGTTACAGGTGAGCTGCCTCACATGGGTGCTTGGAACTGAACTGTGGTTCTCTGTAAGAACAGTGTGCACTTACAACCACTGAGCAATCTTTCTAGCCTGTGCAGCCAGGGATGACTTTGAACTCCTGATCTTTGTGCCTCTACCTCCCACATGCTGGAGTTACACGTGTGTGCCGCTGTACATAGCTCTCCCTGAAGCAACCCGTCCTGCACCTTCAGTCATGCACTTGACTGTGTGTCCCTGTATAAATAGCAAATGCTACAGTTGACAGTACATCAGTTGATCAATCCCTGGCTTTGTGAAGAGGATATTGAGAGCATCACAGGAACTGAGATATAAGATGGCCGTGCAGACTCAGCAAAAAGAGGAAGCATTATTGCATGTGTGCAGATGAGTCCTGTCTCCTCTCAGCCCCCAAGGTAGATTTGGTTCCCCTGTCTGCTTACCTGCTTCTTAGACCCTATCAGTCAGATTACCTGACAGTTTTCTACTGAGGATAGAGGATTTCAGTCTGCTGGTTTCATAGTAGATATGTTATGTAATTTTATGAAGTTATAAAAGGTGGGATGCTGAAGGGCTCTTTGGACAGATGTTATGCAGGTGGGTTAGGGGAGACCCCGTCCACCCTTGTATGGCTCCATGTTGTATTTAGTAAGAACTTTCACACATTGGCTTCAGAGAGTGAAGTTGATTGGGCAAGAGAACATGAGGTATGGGTAGAAATTCACCGGAGACAGTGTGGGGAGCTGGACACCAGGCCATCCTTACACGGTCTCTTGGGGGGGATTCACTTAGCACACATTTGGCTTTGTTACAATGAAAAGTTTCAACCAGATGAAAAAATGTGGACTGAATAGTATAGTAAGTCCCTCTCTAGTCATCTGTTTCAGTGACCATCTGTTCTTGGCCACTCGTGTTTGATTTATAGTCTATGGATGTTTATATTGCCTTTTATTTTATTTCTCAAATCCAAGTTATCACACTCTTATCTGTAATATTTCAAAGTGTATCTCTGAAAAATTGTCTTCTTTAAAAAAAGAAAATACTAAACAAGGATGGCAAAATGATTAAGCAGGTAAAAGTATTTGCCATCAAGACTTGGGTTTCATTCCTGGGACCCACATTGTGGAATTGAGAATTGACCCATGAAAGTTGTCCTCTGACTTCAACTCTTGTACGGTGGCATGTGTGCTCCCCAGCAAAAAAAAAAAAAAAAAAAAAAAAAATATATATATATATATATATATATATCTTTAAAAAAAAAACCCTAGGGGCTGAAGAGATGGCAGTGGTTAATGCTCTTCCAGAGGTCCTGAGTTCAATTCCCAGCAACCACATGGTGGCTCATAACCATCTGTAATGAGATCTGATGCCCTCTTCTGGTGTCTGAGGACAGCTACAGTGTACTTGTACACATAAAATAAATCTTTTTTTTTTTTAAAGGTGGCTCCCAGATTAAAAGAAAAACAAAACCCTAATCATAATATTATAATTTATTATAAAATTGTAATTCCTTAATATTATAAAATATGTTTTCAATGTCTGGCAGAAATGTGTCTCTCAGTTAGGGATATTATTGCTGTGGTTAAAACACCTCAATCAAAAGCAACTTGGGGAGAAGATTTATTTGGCTTATGCTTCCACGTCGCTGTTCATCATTAAAGTAAGTCAGGACAGCAAATCCAGAAGGACAAGAACTTCCGCAGAGGTCAGGAGGGGTGCTGCTTACTGACTTGCTTCTCGTGGCTGTTCAACCTGATTTCTTATAGAATCCAGGACTACCAGCCCAGGGATGGCTCCACTCATAGTGGGCTGGGCCCATCCCAAAATCATTGATTAAGAACATACACTGTAGGCTTATCTACAGCCTAAGCATACACAGGTATTTTCTCAGTGGAGGTTACCTCTCAGATGACTCAGACCTGTGTCAAGTTGGCATCAAACTATCCTGTACAATGTGTTTTCAGGGATGAGTCCCACAGAACGGCTTGGTGGGTGGGTAGGAGGTCAGGTTTGGGTGGAAGGAAAGGAATACAAAATGGCAAACAAAAACAGAGTACCTGCAGGCCTGCAGATGGAGAGAGGAAAGAGGCAAGATGAGTCCTCCTGAGAGCACTGGGCTCTTGTTGGGATGAACAGGAAAGGCCTCAGGATTCTGCCAGCAGGTTCTCCCTGGCTGCAGAAAAGAATGAGAAACATACGTTTCTGGGAGTGGTGTGAAAATGGAGGTAAAAATATCTATCTTACTTTAATTTGTCAGTGAGTCACAGCTTAGCATGCTCCAATGAGCCTCTTTCTGCTCAGACTGGGAAAAGCAAGCCATCTTGTACTTGTAGCGTTCCCCAGGGTGGATTGTGAGGCTTTCAGCTAACCCCATAACAAGAACCAGGTCAGAGACTTGAGGCATTTCCTTGCCCCAGATGACTGCTCCTGGTTGATGTGCTAGGTTTTGGGGAGGCTGAAATTAGGTTAAAGGAGCCAGACCTTTATATAGTGTTTACTTAACACAGTGCTTTTTGTTTTCTCTTTTGGTTTTTCAAGACAGGGTTTCTCTATATAGCCTTAGCTGTCCTGAAACTCACTATGTAGACCAGGGTGGCCTCATAGAGAACTCGTAGAGATCTTCTTGCCTCTGACTCCTGAGACCCAGGATTAAAGTGGTGCATTACCACTGCCCAGCTTGTTTGCTTTTATTCTGCTGCTGCTAAAATAAGCAGATTCAGTTGTATTTGTTGTGAAAACCAGCGTTACAGGAACATGAGAAAGGGTTTTCTTTTTATAGACTTGCCGTCTTACTGTAACTATTTCCTCTAGTTCCCTGCCAGTCTTTATCCATAGGCACATTCCCTCAATCAGGCTCTTGTGGAGACAGCTCTATGCTGACTAACAGCAGTGTGGTAGCCTGGGCAGCAGATAGTGGTCTGAATCCTTTTCTGCTTTTATGGAATGAGGATCACCAATGCACACAAACAGATGTTCTCCTTCCATTCAGAATGGCTCCATGCTGAAAGCAGTCCGACAGTGTGCTAGTGCTTCATCTACCTATATGTATGTAAAAGATGTTTACCTTCTTGTGCCTTGTGTTTAGTGTAAGCTGACTTCTTCCTGCCAATCACCAATGGTGCAGGCTTTGTGTAGGACTGGCTGCTTTCCCCCTTCATCAGAATACATTGTGCCCTGTCCATGTTCTCACATCTACATGTATTCACTGTAGCAGGTTCTGAGCTCTTGGACAGGAACAGTCTCGCCAGGCATAAATGCCCTCCTGGTGTGGCGTCAGCACCTAGAAGGCAGTTTAGTCCATGTGGATGGTTGTGTGCACATAAGGCACCAGACGCTTTTTGCCATTGCTGTCCCAGTCATGGCCCATTGTCACAGCCATCAAGACATGCCAAATAAACTCAAGAGTATGTGTTTGTGGATGTAACTCAGAAGAAAACTGAATGTAGAATATGCTGCAGTGTGATAGAGAAATACACTTTGATACGGGTGGACAAAAGCGAAAAGCAAGTGCGTCTTTTGCTTCCTCTATAAAGTATACCTCAGAATAACCAAGTAGTTGCAGTTTATTTTTCCTTCCAAAATATTCTTGCTGATAAATAACAAAAAGAATACTAGAATACCACTGCATATAGTCACTAAAGAATTAAAAGGACTGGTACACATCTCATGGAGTAGGAATCCTTGCCCCCCAGTTGAACCCTCATTCAACTAGACTTTTAGGTCTAGCTTATAGTTCTCAGGAAGTACAGGGAGGAAAGCATGGATGATGAAGGGATGGACTCAGCACATCTGGATTGTGTACATCACAGATGAGCTGCAAAGTTAGGATGAGAAGAGTTCAGACCTTAAAAGAGATGTAAGAGATTACTCAACTGCAAGCACAGGCCTTCATAGAATCTCATTTTAGACACACTACTATTTTTGAGATAGTTGGGGAAATATTTGGTTTTGGTTTTGTTCCTTTAAAGGTTATTTTCTCTTAGAGATACTGCTGTGATACAGATAAAATGGTATGTGAATGATCTATTTCTAGGTAATTAGTGTGAGTAGACAGGGAAATAGAGGAAACAAAGTTGTTTTCTAGTATATAATTTTAATGTCAGAACATGCAGGGCTAACTATAAGTTATCCACTGCGTTTATTTATATTTGATTATCTCACAGCCAGGTAACACAAGTGGTAGAGCGCTTGCTGTAGTGGACATGAGAACAGGGGAGTGATCTCTTCACCCACCCACACAGAGTCAGAATGAGAAATGTTACAAATTAGGTTGCCAGGGAAACAGACCAAGATATGATGTAAGCTGTTTATTAAAGAGAACTCTTAGGTTCAACACCTGGGGGAAGGAGTGGAAAGGAAGATTTGGGCATTGCACTATCACATACCCAGTGACAGCCTCAGGTACTATGTGAGCACTGGAACTAGACAGGACAGCTTCCAGAGGTAAGCCGGGTTTTGACAACACAGCATTTATTGACTATGGTTATTCATGGGAGGGGCATGAGCTTAAACCAACATGTTCTGCAGTTGGAGCTGTCCCTGACACTTATATAATGTGCCCAGCTGCTGAAAATAACAGGCTAAGAATTTGGCTGTGAAGTATCCATTTCAGCAATATAATGGGTCCTCTTTGTGGGTGATGTATTTGTAGATTCCCTCATCCACTGATCTGAAATTGAGTATGAGGCTGGCAAGGTGACTCAGTGGGTAAAGGCTCTTGCTGCCAAGCCTGATGACCTGCAGCCCCCAGAACCAACATGGTAGGAGAGAACCAACTCCTGTAGATTGTTCTCTAACTTTGAACATGAGCCACACCCACCCCAATAAATAAATATAGAATTCTTTTCTTTTAAATAAAGTCTGTACTAAATGTATAGATTTTTTTTTCTGATCCTCTAAACAGTGCTATGTAATATTTATATTATATAGGATATCACAAGTAATGTAATATAAAGATGATTTAAAGTATATGGAAGATTTAAAAACAAAAAAAAAAAAAAAAACAAAACAAAACAAACAAACAAAAAAAACCAGCCCAGTCATGGTAGCACATGCCTGTAATTCCCATACTATAAAGGTAAAAGCAGGACATTTAGGAGCTTTGGATCATCTTTAGCTACATAGAAAGTTGGAAGCTAGCCTGAGCTGCATGAAACCCTGTCTCAAAAAAATGAAGGAGCTTGAGAGATGGCTTGGTAGTTAAGAGCACTAGCTGTTCTTGCAGAGGACCCGGTTTTCTGGGAATTAGTGTATCCACAAGGGGATGCGAGTCACCTTACTAAATGGAAGACATTCTCTTCATATTATGACAGTGGTAAAATTGTATGAGTCTTTTCAAACTTACCAATTAATAGAATGAGATCTGAAAACAGCATACAGGAGTTTACAGTTAATTTTCAGGGGAACAGGGTATTGGGGACTGAGTACATGGTCTTGCACGTACTCAGTAGGACTTTTACTACTGAACTGTATCTCTAGCCCTTGCTTTTTGTTTTTGATATGTATCTTAGGCTGGAACTGAACTTGTGATCCTCCTGGCTCAGCCTCCCCAGTGCTCGGATTATAGGTTTGTGCTACCATGATCAGGTTTTTTTATAACCTTCATATACTTTAAACCATTTTTATATTGCTTACAATATGCTGCATTAGGTTAATTATAGTTGGGATAATATTGGAAACCAAACATGTAGCTATGCATTAATCTACATTAGAACTGAGATATCATAAGAAAATCTTATTTCTCTTACTTTGTGACTTAGGGAAGAAGGGAATATAATTATGTCAGGAAAATTAACATAAATCCCTTAAAAGTATACAGAACTAACACATAGCCCTCTAGTTAGTAGATATTGTGTGTTACTGCAGTACTGATTTTTAGAATGTGTTTTGTTGGACGAGTGAGGTTTTACTCTGTTACCTAGACTGTCCTGAAACTCCCTAGTCTGAAGTGATCATCTTGGTCAGCCTTTCCTTAATATGTATCGGTGTTTTATCTACATGCATGTCTGTGTTACCACATGTGTGTCTGGTGTTTGAGGAGGCCTGGAGAAAGCTCCAGATCCTCTGAAACTTACACCATGTGGGAGCTGGGAATTAAACCCAGGTCTTTTTGACAAATAGCTATTGCCTTAATCACTGAGCCATCTCTACCCCCAACTAAAGTTTTAGTATAAAAAACAGTTTTTAAAACCATGGGTTTTGTTATTAAATATTCATTCATACATGTATCATCATACCTTGTATGTACTTGTCTGTCTTCCCCTTGCCCCATTCTGCTTTCTCCCCTCATTTTGCTCTTTCTGCTTTTATACCATTACCATATGTATATATATGCATGTGCATGTGTGCACATGCGCACACACATAATATTACATCTATACATACATGTATATATTAAATATAGATTCTACATATTAGTGGAAGCATAATATTTGATATTTCTTAGAATGCTTTTTTTTCTGGTCTTTTTAAGACAGGGTCTCTCTATTATACAGCTCTGGCTGTTCTGAAACTCTATGTAGACTAGGCTATCCTCAAAGTCACAGAAATCCACCTGGAATTAAAAGTGTGTGTCACCACACCTTGCTTCTTGGAATGCTTTGTATTATTTATTACATTTACTGGGATGGTACCGCACACATGGTAGCATGTGTGGGAGGTCAGAGGACAACTTAAAGATGTTAGTTCTTTCCTTCCACTATGCAAATTCAGTGGTCCAACTCAGGTTGGTAGACTTGGTAGCAAGCACCTTTACCCACTGAGCCATCTCACCAGTCCTAGAATTCTCATTAACTGGGCCATCTTATGATATAGGTGCAGGCTGTTTATGGCAGTTTAATTGCCTGGGAGAGAAACCCTATTCTGGAGTGGGGAGCCATTTAACGGTGTTAAGGGTGCCAGGTAGGGCCTGAAGGAAAAGCCAGGCAGAAGGAAGCAGGTTTCAAAGATGGAAACAGTAGTACTGTCTTCGTGGAAACTAACTTAGATTCTCCAATCTCTCAGCAAACTGCAGTCATTATTTTCCTTCCTTCAGGAGCCTAGGAGAACAGCAGACGGCTGTGCACGGAAAAAGCTCCACTCAGCCAGCCGAGAACAGCAGTGTTGCCATGACTCCCACCTATGTGGACAGCCCACGCAAGGTAATGGTGGCTCACCAACAGGGGATTGTTGTTGCTCTCCAGAGCCATAAACACTGGATCAACTGTGCTGACACTGACAAATTCTCTCTCAAACTCTCTTTAGATTCTGTTATCCTTCATCAGGGAACCTTCTTGTTGATGGTAATGAGTGGATTTCTATTCAGGGGCAGCATGTAAATCACAGATCTGACTTGTGCTTTGCCATTTGCCATGTGGATTTTCTTCAGTGTCAACATTCACTCTTCTGGAAGGAAAAGGGAAATTCCTGAAGCACCATGCGTACAAGCCTATTCTTTTTTGATATTGGAATTCTTAGTCCTTCTTTTTGGTTTGGTTGAAGGCTCCTGAGAAATACTTAGAAAGAAAAATGCAAATAAAACTTGCCCAGAAACTGCAACAGAATGGCAGACAACCTTAGGTCAGACTTGTGTCTAAGAAGTTTAGATGCATTATTTTGTGTGGAGAGTGAACTGATTCTGTGATCTCTTATCTAACTTTTACTACAGGGAGATAAAAGAGAGCCCGGGCATTTATTTTTCATAATTTTGGCTATATCATATATCTAACTTACTATTAATTAATTTTACTCATATTCTAAGTTTTTCATGTCATTTTTCAAGTTTTTTTTTTTCTTTTTTTGAGGTTCAGGGATTCAGCCAAGTTCTTTTACATGCTGGGCAAATAGTCTACAAATGAGCTAAACTCTTTCCTAAAAATATATGTCGAAAGTAACTTTGTGCTGGGGGTGTGGCTTAGAGGTACAACACTCAGTTTAGTTTAGTTTAGAGGCCTTGGGTTTGATTCCCAATACTACATACAAACCGAAAGCTTGTTTAAAATGTAAATCATTTCTCATCTTCAAGGTAAATTTTAGCTGGGTGTGGTAGGCATGCCTTTAATCCCAGCACTCAGGAAGCAGAGGCAGGCAGATCTCTATGAGTTGGAGGCTAGCCTGGTCTACAGAGCAAATTCCAGGTCAGGACCACATAGAGAGAATCTGGGGCAAGAGCAGATATTACCAATTCTATAGAATTTAATCTACGGTATGTAAAATTCTAAATGATGCTAATGAATTTCTTTATGGCAGTTATTTGACTATAGATCTGATTAATTACCTTTATATACACTATTAGAATTATACTCTAGGAATTAAAACTATGAGAGAAATATCAACCAAAACTGTAAGCAACAGTTTTCTGGAGGCTGTGGAATAGATCAGCAACTCTTTGTGGATTTTTCAGGCTTCGTGGCAACATAAAGGCACTACATAAGTGACCTTCTGAAGTCATAAAAGCTGTTGTTTGCTCATAGCCTGTGGAGACCAGGCGAGTGATCAGATCTACTCTTCAAGTGGTGATTTACTAACCCTGCTCAAAGGGAATAGCTTCAGGTCCCAAGGCCAAAACCAAACAAAAAGCAAACCTTGATCTCATTTCTATGACATAGGCTTCCATATTCCCAGTGCCTCAGCTGTGTGTTGAGGGATGTACTAATGCCTACCAGCCCTTTTCTGACCTCTGTACATAGGTCATTTCTGAGGGTTAAAGATGGAGCCAAAGACAAGATGGGGAAGTAGAGAAATTATAGGAAGGTTGAAATGCACTCGAGATCACAAATTAGGCTCATCTGACTTCTGAAAGCACAAATGCCATGCAATGCCCTGCTGGCATGCCTGGAAACAGCACCTCTTACAGTGTCTGTGATGCATCTGTGTCTTCAGTCACGCCCTCGCAGGGTGTGCAGTGGAGTCTGCAGTGGTTGTTAGGAGACGCTGGCATGATGATAGAAGAAAGGAGCACCGGTTGTCTCCACTGTTTTACTTCTAGAACTGAAGGCCACTCCTGCGCTGAGTGACAGCCATGTGAGCAAAGCAAAGGCTTCGAAGGATCAGAAGATCATTGAAATTCCTATTTGTCATTTTTCCTTCAAAAAAAAAATGGTCATTTAAACCCAGCCCTGAGTGGAGAGGGGTTGATTGCTTCAGGAAGCCTGTTGCATTAGTGCTTATGTGTCTGACTTCATGTCTTAGTCTCTTGATTTCGTTACCCAGGCAGTAAAGGAGCAGATACTGCTGCCTCTAACCACCCTACGCATAGATCACACAGGACTTTTTCCTCTGTTGATCATCTGCTGCCACATTGAGTAACTAACAGGCAGAAGAAATCTTAGGTTCCAGTGTCTCTCTCCTAGAGACAGAAGGATAAGATGTCACTGCTGCTTTGTCCCACTGTTCCAAACACTGCTCTGGGGCTGTCCCTCCCTCTTCCTCGAAGTGGTCTGAAGGAAGTCAAAAGCATTCAAGCCAGAGGTGCACACAAGGAGTGTGGCTGTGCCTTCCAGCTCTGGTGCTTTCGCCCACGTGGATGATATTTTGCTGACTGAGATGTGGTTTCTTGCTCGTGCTTTGCATTTGGATATTGTCTTTCTGGGCCAATCCTGCTCCCTGTTTTACCCCCGCACCATTCCCCCACGTCCTGGTTTTTCTTCTTTCCTCCTTGTTTTCATTTGTTTATTTACTTATTTTTCATCCCCCTCTCCTATTCTCATACACAACCCACTTCTTGGCACCCTTGCACCTGCTGCTGCTGCTGTCGCTTCCTCCTCCTCTGACTTCAGGACGGGGCCTTCTTTATGGAGTTTGTCCGCAGCCCACGCACAGCATCATCTGCCTTCTACCCTCAGGTTAGTCCAAACTCCAGCCTGTGCATGCCCATCCTGTTGGCAGAAGGCTCAGGCTGGCCTTCTGTTTTTCTCTAAGCAGATAAAATTGGACTGAATCTAAATTTGAGGGGCAGCTGAGGTTAGATTTGTCTCTAAGGTATCTTGATGCTCACAGCAACAAAAGAGAATGGGAGAGATTCGTGTATGAGGACAGTCCACCATACCAGTGCCAGACCAAATACCTCTCATTGCTGCCTGTGTGGTTCACCCAGTTGCCATGAATCTCCTTGTCGCCACATTGCAGCATCTGCCCTTTTAAATCTTATAAGCATCATGAAGTGTGCATATTTAAGGACTGAACACTTATTTTTCTCCTCTTCATACAGCCAAGATAAATTTAAAACAGTATGGCAGGAAGTAGTGGGGAACAGAAACACCATCTTTTATAAATAGGCATGAGCTATATCATAGGCTAATGGTATGTGGCCCTGAGCCACTCACTTGCTTTCTGGCCTTCATTTATTTTTCAAATGAAAGTTTTGGATGAAGTCATTGAGGGCTTTCCAGACCTTAACATTTTTTACTTACCACATGCCTAGCACACTATCTCATTTCACCTTAGAACAGAACCTAGCAGTTAAGTAAAAGTGTTATTCCAGTTTTACAAGTGGAGAAATAAAGGACAAAGATACCTACAGAGAACTGAGATTTAAACCCATGACCCACAAGGCTCTACTCAAAACCCACCCTGTAATTAGCATTAGTAATTACTGTTTTGACTACTCTTTGAAGGCAAATAGGGCTCCATGCTCTGTATGGAGGCTTCTGAGTATTATATGAAATTGACTGAGCTGTAGAGAACTAGTCACAGAGATTCAAAAGAATGAACAGGGTTTATGTAAAGTGGGTCCAGCTAAGGAGCATGGGACTTGTAAGGCTCAGTGGGAGAAGTTATGGAGTCCTTATTTAGTGAAAGTCAGAAAAGCAGCTCACTGAGCTACCACTTTGTAAACATAACCTTTGTAGCAGCTATAAAGGTGGACAAGTTTCTCCAGCTAGAAATAGTACATGGAGGTCAGTTTCATAGAGGAATTAGTGATTCCACTCTATCCCTTTGAATGAAAGATGTTTATGTATCCTGGTCTTGTAAAATCTTATCTTAAGAGGAAATAGTAAATTAATAGTGGTTTAAAATGGGGTCATTTTGAGTATTAGAAACAAATGTAATAAACAAATTATAAGGGAATGAAATCATAACAAGCACATTTCTGTTTATAGTGCAACTAAGCTTTTTGTTAGTCATTAGAAACAAGAGAAAATATGTTTAGAAATGAACAACACACTTCCAATCGTGCATATGTGAGTGAACAGCATGTTGCTAAACAGATGATCACCATCAGTCACCACCAGTCATGATTAGAATTAGTATAATTGGCCATCTACATCCATTCATAATCAACATAGATCAAAAATACTGTGGAGGAAAAATTATGTCTATTCTGAACATGTACAGACTTTTCCTGTAGCTTATTCTCCAAACAGTATAATGCAACAGTTGCTCTCATAGCTGTTGGATACATTAGGTATTATAAGTCAGTTAGAGATGATTTAAATTCATGCAAGTGTGTCCAAGCTGCACCTTGTTGGCTGCATGTGCTACAGGACAGCTGTGAGTACATCCCAATACAAAAATCAGAAATTTGAAACATTAGCAGATTTCTTTAACTTTTAAAAAAGCTGTGTTTTGTTTTGTAACTGGACTGTGTGATTCTAGTGTTTGACTTTTTAGGTGACCATGCTGTATCGAAATGTCAGAAGGTTGAGCATGTGAATATATACAGGATGGTTAGCATAGATTATATACAAATACTGTGTTGCTTATTTTATGTGATTTGATCTTTCATGAAGGGGAGGACCAGTGGCTGTGATCTAAAATATACTATATTCATATATGAAATTACCAAAGAGGACTAAGCAAATATGCATTAAATTGACATAATTCTTCTGGTATATTTTTTGTCACCCTTTGGTGTAAAGATGCCATTACCTCCAAGAAATAAAATTCTGTAGATAAGGAAATAAATTCTAAAACATAATTAGTTCTAAAGCATAGTACATACTAAAGCACCTTGGCATAGTACCAAAGCTGAGATTTGAAGGTAGCCTTCTTACTCCACTGTATGTTAGAAAATTCATGTCAAATGGTTTTGTATATTTTATAATAACAAAAATAAAAGGAACGAAAGTATGCAATTTAATTGTGTGCAGAAAGATTGCTTAAGGACTTTGGTAAGAGTCGAACTTTTAACTTATCCATCTTTTTTGTTGTTGGTTATGAGATTGGGCTGCTTTATAAAAATCTGCCTGCTCTAGAATTTGCTCTGTAGACCAGGCTGCTTTGAACTCAAAGAGATCTGTTTGCCTCTGCCTCTGAGTACTGGGATTAAAGGTTTAAGCCTCCACTCCTAGCTTTATTTACACATAATTTTACAGCCATTCACCCTCCCCTTCACCCTAAATCTTCCTCACAACTTCACTTGGGAGTCTTTCAAGGGAGGAGAGGTGTACTGAGATAGGGTTTCACTCTAGCCCTGGCTGTTCTGGAACTTGCTCTGGCTCTGTAGACCGGGCTGACCTCAAACTCAGAGATCTGCCTGCCTCTGTCTCCAGAGTGCTGGGATTAAAGGTGTGGGCCACCACTGCCCAGCCCTTTCTTGTGTAATAACCCACTAAGTGTAACTAGTGCTTCCTTCTTTCCTACATAAAAATGTGCCTATGAGGGAAATCCAAGGGGGAAAAACAATATAGGGTAAGACCCTGTAAAGCAGCTAGAATTCAGAGCTAATTTCAGCTCTAAGCTTCCTATACCCAAAGTATGAGAAACATCTTCCTAAGATTCAGAGTGATCTGACAATAGCATTTTCAGAAAAACATAACTTTTTCTGTTGTTAAGATCTGAGCAAATTGTGTGTCCATGAAAAACAGGATGTGTGTCATACAGAGGAGAAATCAGACATTCATGGGCAAACATGGCCCACCATTTTGCTCTTGTAAATAAAATTTCATGGGACAGACACTCATAGTCACACACACACACACACACACACACACACACACACACCACCACCACCACCACCACCACCACCACCACCACCACCTCTTGCCTGTTTTGAGATATTGTCTCATGTAGCCCATCCAGCCTGTCTTGGAACTGACCATGTAGCCAAGGATGGTATTAAGCTATTTATCCTCTGCCTCTGCCTCTTGAGTGATGGGATTATGTGTGTTTACCACCACACCCAGCTCTTCTTACTTTGCTTTCTTAGGTTGGTTGGTTGGTTTTGGTTTTTCACTCAAGAATGGTTGCTTCAATATTCTTCAATATTTTTTTTAAGAATTTATTTTATGTATGAGTACACTGTTGCTGTCTTCAGACACACCAGAAGAGGGCATCAGATCCCATTACAAACGGTTGTGAGCCACCATGTGGTTGCTGGGATTTGAACTCAGGACCTCTGGAAGAACAGCCAGTGCTCTTAACCACTGAGCCATCTCTCCAGCCCTTTTTTAGTATTCCTTATAAAGAGTTGGATAATTGCAACAGAGATGTAGCACATAAAACCCAACATGCTTAGTATCTGAAAGATGTTGGTTTGTTCCAAAACCTCAGTGGTTGTGCACAGGTGATGACTGATGACTGCAGCTGCCTCTTGCTCTACTTCTCTGGGTGTTGATGGTACCCATTGAAGCCTGTGTGGTTGGCTTTTTTGTTTGTTTTGTTTTGTTTTGTTTTTCTTAAGTCATTAAACCTTGCTGTGGGAAAGCACAGTGGTTCTGTTAGAGCCAGGGGAATTTTTTATCTCATGGGACAGTTGATAATATCCAGAAACATTTTTAACACATCTGTGGGTTGTATTACTGGCATCTAATGTGTGGGCTGGGGCAGTGCACAGGTTACCCTGTGGCAAAGATTCACTGGATCCCAGGTGGCAGTAGTGCTGAGATGACAAGCCCTGTTTGAGAAGTAGATATTTACATCATGTAACAACATGTCTGATGAGAGGAATCTCTGTCTGGAGGATTTATTCAAGAACTGTAACTTGGGGTTTTTGTTGCTTTTTAAAAGTTCTCTGAAAGGCTTAGTTATTCTGCGTAACTATTTGGTCTGGGATGCAACCATTAGTGATGCTGCAGGGATTTAGGTGAGAAGGGCATAGTTCTGCACTTTAGGATCCTTAAATGAAATGAGACAAGCAGGCTCCAACTGCCATGTAGAAGCCATTGTGGGACTAATCAGGAAACCTTACGGTAACTATCGGGTCTTGACCCCTTTGGGGGTCAAACAACCCTTTTGGGGGGGCTCACATATCAGATATCCTGCCTATCAGATATTTACACTGCAATTCATAACAGTAGCAAAGTTACAGTCATGAAGTAGCAATGAAAATAATCTTGTGATTGGGGGTCACCACAACATGTAGAACTGTATTAAAGGAGAACCTTCTTCTGCATGAGGAGAACCATGAAGACCTGTTGAGGTGGGTTTTTAGCCAGTGAGATACGGAGCCACAGGACAACAGAACTTAGTACTGTACAGCGAAAGCTATTAGACTGAAAAGGCAGACTTGGTGAGCAGCTGTCGTTGTGTGGAGATCACAAGTCAGACATGTTCTCTGTGTTCACAGTGTGGTGGCTCACAGAGCAAGATTTCAGGGTGACTGGGTTGGAGTTGGCTTTTAGAAAGATGCAAGCAGATGTTAATGGCTCGTAGGTGGTTCTCAGGAGACAGGCTGTAGCTGTAGGCCAGTTCCCATCCTGCTCCAGCCTTCCCAGATGGAGAGAAAGTGGCCTATGGCATGTGAATCTCCCAAGGGGAGGCCAGAGGACTAGACCTTTCTTAAGATGAAGCTAGAGGAGAAAACTTAGAGATGCCTCTGAGGTTTGAACTGTCAGAAAGTTGAAGGAACCACTGACAGGTACCGGAAAGGCTTGGGGTGGAGATGCCTCCTGGGATGCCAAGCCATTATTTGTCTTCTCCAAATTTCTTTTTCTTCTTCTCTGTCTCCTAAGATCCTGACTTTTTTTTTTTTTTTTTAAGATAGGGTCTCACTATGTAATTCTGGCTGACCTGGAACTCTCTACGTAGACCAGGCTGGCCTCAAACTCACAGAGATCCTCCTGTACAACTTTGCCCAGCCTTCTGTGTTCTTTTTATAGGCAGTGTCCTTCAGTCTTGTGGTTTGAGTCTGGTACTGAAGTGACGACTGGTTGTAGGGTTACTGTGATTGACTAGCTTCTGTCTGACTTGGTTTAGAGGAAGTGAGGATTTAATTTCTCTGACAAGGTAGTATACTCTGGACTGGGTGTGGTCTCTAGACGCTCGGCTTTTCCACCAGGGACCAGTGGGGACTGAGATGGGAGGAATGGGAAAGATCCTATGTGTAAGTGGCTGTACTGTAGTGCATGAATATGTATAAAATGTCTGTTGACGGAATAAACCAGAATAGCCTATTTACTCTTTCCTTGTGGTTAATTTTGGATCCATGTACTAACTTTTCACCCTTCTGCAGGCATCTGTGGACCAAACAGCTCCTCTGGTGTTAGACAGCACCATTTTAGGAGTCAGCACATGCCAGTCCACGGATAGAGGCAATAACCAGACCTTTGGGAACTCCCAGAACATAGAACAGGCCTTTTCCTCTACAAACTCTGGTGACTGCAGGTGAGCTACAGAATAACCAAACTGTTATTCTCGTTGGGTAGAGGAAAGTTTAACCAAAGGTGTAGCAGTTGGGAGTCCAAAGCTCTGCGCCATGTTCTAACTGCTGCAAGTCATATGGAACCATGAAGGAATCAGTACTCATAGCCAAGTGGTAGAGTGTTCTCTAGGCGGTGTCGAAAGTATCAGACATCTTGTCAGTTCTGATCATAATGCCTTACACAAGTGCAAGTGGGTCAGGAAATGCACTAGCAGTGAATCAGTCACACATGGTGTGTAAGTGAGGCCTTTCCTGTTCCTAAGAATCCAGAGAAAGGTAAGTGTCCAAGCTTTTTTTTAGACAGTTTCTCTAGTTCTGGCTGTCCTGGAACTCACTCTGAGGATCAGGCTGGCCTCAGACTCAAAGAGATCCACATTGTATATGCCACAATGTCCCAGTTGATGGGATGGTGTGGTGTGTAAAGACACTTGCCTTGTAAACCTGCTGGCTTAAATGGAACCCTCGAACCTATGCAAAGGGAGAAGGAAAGAACCAACTCCACAGAATTGTCAGTTTTGAGAAATGTTTTTCTTCTTTCTTGGCTGTGTTTGCTTTATGGCAGTTCTACTCAGTCTGTTCTTACTGTGCCATTGTCCTAACTGAACAGATCTTGGCTCTATGATCCAAGAAACTTGACTTTACAGCCCTCTCTCTGAGGGTAGCCGCTGCTCTCGGATACTCATGAGCTGGTCCCTGTTGGCAGGCACTGCATTTCCTTATGTCATAAATGCTGCACTGATTTTGCCTCTGCTTCATCTACCACTGAGTGTTCACTTTGGCTAGTAGAAGAGATGCTTGTTCAGGCCCAACTTTTCTCCCCTGACTTCTCTCAGGCCCAACTCCTCAACACACCCAGGTATGGAGGAGATTAGAGGGCTGCAGAGTGTGCATGCGGAGAGTATATCCTACTTTTGGAAGAAAGGAACTTCAGTAGGCTAGAGGTGTGTCCTACTTAGGGTTTCATTGCTGTGAAGATACCATGACCACAGCAACTCTTATGAAGAACAACATTTAATGGAGACTAGCTTACAGTTCAAAGTTTAGTCTGTTATCATTATGGCCAGAAGCATGGCAATACAGGGGTGGACACGGTGCTGGAGAAGGAGCTAAGAGTTCTATATCCATCAGGAAGAAACAGTGAGCCATTAGGCCTTGCTTGAGCTTCCAAGACCTCAAAGCCTACCACCAGTGACTCAGTTTCTCCAACAAAGCCACACCTACTTTAACAAGGCCACACCTCCTAGTAGTTCTACTCTTATGAGCCTAGAAGGCCATTTCTTTTCAAACCACAGGTAAGACCAGAAATAATGTAGTAGGCAAAAGCAAAACCCATGACTGAAAATTATAGTGCACATTCCATTCCATGATTAGGAACTTAGCAAAGGATACAGCTGCGTTTGGAAAGGCTGAGTTGTCTGCCTTTGAAGGTGTTTGTGACTATAAGGCTGTCTCTTGACTACACACTTGAACTCAAACTCAGGGTTAAAAGGACATTTTCTTCAAAGGTTTCTGAAGGCCTTTTCTAACCCTGAGATCCTGGTTTTAGGATTCTATTGTATAGCTGGGGATTAATCAAAAGGCTGGGATTCTGAAATACTGCATTGAGTCCCAAAATACCCTGCAACTCCTCCGCCCCCTGCAAATACATACTCAGAAGATTAGAATAGGAGACTGGGAAAAGTTTAAGGAATTTCCAATAGCTGCTAAGTATTAATCTCTTTTCTTTCAGATTGTCCCCTTCCCCCATCTCTGTAATAGGTCTTTCCAAATAGCCTAAATTGATCTCAAATTTATGATCCTCCCAACTCAATTTCCTGAGTGCGGGGATTACAGGCTTGTGCCACCACAGCAACTTTAAGCATGTTTGAATCACTGTCATACCTTCCAGGCAGAACTTGGCAGCAAGTGGTAGAAAGATCAGGACTTTGGAATGTGACTCACTTGTATGCAAATCTGGATTCTGATGCTTCCCACCTCTTGGACCTTCATCAGTTAATTTAGCTAGTTTAACTTGCTTGAGCACTGGCTACCATGTTAGGCACCATGTGTGTCAGTCTTGTACCTTGGTTTACATGATAGCCCTGTACCACCCTGAAAGACATGAATAACGCTGCCCCCTTTTTCAGATAAAAAAAATAAAAGACCAAGATAATTTAGGGACCTCATAGCTGCTTAGTGATAATACCAAGGTTCTGTCTGTTAGCTCTCACCTGAAATTATCACACAGTGCTCTTTGTTTGGTCAAGGTTAAGTAACATGTGAGATGCCATCAAACAAAACCAGAGCAGTCTAAGTTTTCTGGGAAACATAATTGTTAATGGAGCTAGAGATGTGTCTCAGTGCACAAGAGCTGCCATTCTCTTCAAAGGACGTGAACCCCAGCACCCAGACTCACAGCTGCCTGTAACTCCAGCTTCAGCGAATCCAAAGCCTTCCTCTGACTTCCATAGGCGAGCATAAATAAAAGAATAAAAATGAAAGAACAAAGTGATTGAAGAGGGAGGTGCTTTGTAAGGGTGCTATGTTTAGATACATCACTTTGTCCTTTTAAAATGTCTCAGGTCCTGGGTTCAGTCCACAGCACTGAAACTCAAGCCCATTCATGGCAGGTGTGTCATCTTTTTCTGTTCTGTTACAGCTCTCAGCAGCACATAGCAAGCTCTCTGACATCGTCCTCTACCCTGGTGGAGATTCTGGAAGCCATGAAGCATCCCTCGTAAGTGACAGCACATTTATAAAGCAAGGGCAGAAGGTACCTGAAGGAAGGCTTGCTGTGGTGGTGTGGGTGGGTAGAGTTATGCCTATTCTACTGCCTACCAGTGTGAGACACAGGCAAGTCACCTGATCTCATTCATACAACGAGAGTTTTGTTTTATCTTAGACAGGGTTTCTTTGTGTAACTCACAGAGATCTGCCTGCTTCTGCCCCCCCCATGCTGTGATTAAAGGTGTGCTCCACCACCACCCAGCTACAATGAATTTTTTAAAATCTCATTTACTTATCTATTTGTGGGGAGCTAGAGGGCATGCACATGTGTGGGTGCTGGTATGCTGCAGTTACATATGGCAGTCAGAAGACAACCTGCAGGAAGAAGTTGATCCTCTCCCTCCAGATGTGCCTATCAGAAACTGACTTTTAAGTTGTCAGGTTTGCTGACAGGCACCCTCATGTACTGAGCGTCTTGCTAGTCCTCACCTTGAGTTTTTACACACATGGTTACTGCAATTAAATTAATTAAATTCTCATGTGAAGTACTAGTGTAATGCTGTTTTCTCTAAATTCCCCTTCTCTCAGTTTTCTGTCTTGCCATGGGATTTCTCTCTGTCTAAGGAGTTACATATGGAACCTTTCCTTGGAGCCCTTATTTGCCATCTTTTCTTTTTCCTTATGGCCACTGGGCGCACGTTCCCTGCTCACTCGTTGGAATCCAGGACAGGAGTCCAGCTGCTGTCTGAACAGAAGGGCCTTTCACCATGCTGCTTTATCAGTGCAGAGGTTGTACATTGGCTGATGAACAATGTGGAGGGGGTCCAGACGCAGGCAATGGGCATCGACATCATGCAGGTGAGACAGCAAGACTGGGTTTGTCTGCTCAGGTCCATGTGATCATGGTCTGTCACAGAAGGAGTCACCCATTCCAGTAAGGAGATTTGCAATCTGAGGTGAGGATCTGTTTTTAACAAACGTGAGGCCTCTCTGGAGTTGATGAGAGAATGGGTCTTCCTTTGACTACACTTTGAAAACCTTAGGGTTGGAGGTGATAGCACATGTCCTCAACAGCACTGAGGAAGTGAAGGCAGGAAGATCATAAGTTCATAAGTTAGAAGCCATCCTATTCTACGTAGTGAGACCTTGTCTTAGAAATATGTTAAACAGGTATGCGTGTTTGTGTGTGCGTGCACATGTGCTTTGACTTTAAAGTTTGCCAGAATGTATTATCTGAACTGAAATATTCTGGACAAAGTCTTGTTCTTGTTCTTCAGATAAATATCTGTCAAAGATTTTTCAGGGACTGGTCCCCAGCCCCAAACCCAGTTTTACCTGGATAATGCCTGTGTATCCAATTCCCAAGGCTGAATTCCAGGCTCTGTCTCAGAGGCATCTTCACAGAGTAGTACAGAGGCACCAGACTGAGGAATGTCTTCATCTCCTGTGCCTTGTGCCTAGACAGCGCCGACTTGAAGTGCTCATTTCCATATCGCCAAGACTTGCGTGTTGCTTGGCACATAGTAGGCACTCAGGAGATAAATATTCCCAAGGTCAACTCACTGTTGCGTGAACAGAGCAGAAGACTGAGTAAGGTCAGGTCGACTGGGCTGGTTCACACTTTTACTCAGCAGAAGACTAAGGTCAGGTCGACTGGGCTGGTTCACACTCTTACTCAGCAGAAGACTAAGGTCAGGTCGACTGGGCTGGTTCACACTCTTACTCAGCAGAAGACTAAGGTCAGGTCGACTGGGCTGGTTCACACTCTTACTCAGCAGAAGACTAAGGTCAGGTCGACTGGGCTGGTTCACACTCTTACTCAGCAGAAGACTAAGGTCAGGTCGATTGGGCTGGTTCACACTTTTACTCAGCAGAAGACTAAGGTCAGGTCGACTGGGCTGGTTCACACTCTTACTCAGCAGAAGATTAAGGTCAGGTCGACTGGGCTGGTTCACACTTTTACTCAGACGAAGACTAAGGTCAGGTCGACTGGGCTGGTTCACACTCTTACTCATACTGAGCTGTGCAGCATGGTGTTGAACAGCTGGTTTTTCAACACTGCTTTTCACTGCTTAGTAAATTTAGTAAGTAATTTGAATAAGAATACTGTTCTCTTGTTTTCTTTGGCTATCTTGACATGCATAGATTTTCCCTGATAAGCTCCTATCTCCTTCAGTGTATTACTTCCTTATTGATAAAATGACTTGCTGTTATAGCAACTTAAGGGAAATGGCTGGAGGTGCTCTTACCTATGTAGATAAATGTCAAAAGCTTGATATCAGGAAAAACAAGTTGATAAAAGAATCCAAGTCCTATACCTTTATTTAAATCTACAATACTATAAAACCTCATTCTCATGTCCCTAAATGTCTACATAAAACTTTTTAAAAATATATACATGAAACATTCAGATATACACGCAGCATAAACAGATAAATCTTGGGGCTGAAGGAGATGGCTCATTGGTTAAGAGTACTTATTGCTTATCCAGAAGACCAGAGTTTGGTTCCCATATCAGGTGGCTTGCAACCACCTGTAAATCCAGCTCCAGAGAATCTAATACATAAAATATAAATAAATCTTTAAATAAAACAAAAATGTTCAGTTTAAAAAACATGCTTGAGAATATTATTTGTATTAGTTACTTTTCTATGGCTATGAACAAGGCAACTTAATAAAATCAAGTGATAAGTTGGGCTTAGTTCTAGGTTAAAGTTCATGATGGCCGAGTGAAGGCCTGGTGGCAGAACAACTGAGAGCTCCGCTCAAACAAAGCTGGAGGCAGAGCGCATATTGGTGATGAATCTTCTGAGACGCCAAACCCCTCCTCCACAAAGCCACACCTCCTAATTCTTCCCAAACAGTTCTACCAACTGGGGCCCAAGTATTCAAACATATGAGCCCATGGGCCATTCTCATTCAAACCACCACATTTTTTGTTTATTTCTGGGAGAAAAAGGATGGGAGTTAAACAAATCTATAGTTTTATTGTTATGTGTGTCCTTTTTTTCTTTTCTTTTCTTTTTTTTTGTTTTGTTTTGTGTATGTGTGCACTAATAATCTGCATATATTGCCAGCAGAGGTCAGATTAGATTAGTGTACTAGATTCCCTCTGAGGGTGGTGCTGAGCCAGCATGTGGGTTCTGAGAATTGAACTGGGGTCCTCTGGAAGACCAGCAAGTACTCCTAACCACTGAGCCAACTCTCTAGCCCTATGTTGTATATATTTTTAATTTATTATTATTTTTTTAATTTTATGTGTTTGAGTATTTTGGTTGCATATGTGTTTATGTACCACATGCAAGCCTGGTACCAGAGAAGACCAGAAGATGGCATTGGATCCCCTGGAACTGGAGTTATAGACAGTTGTTAGTTACCATGTGGTTAGTAAAAATTAAACCCTGATTCACTGGAAGAGAAGCCTGTGCTTTTAACCATTGAGACATCTCTCCAGCCCCTATTTTGTTCTGTTCTTTTCTGTTCTATTCTGCTTTTGAGACAGTGCTGTCCTGGAACTCAGAGACTGACCTGCATCCGTCTCCTTAGTTAAAGACATTCTGTGCCGGAGTTAAAGGCATTCGCCAACATGCCAGATGATTTTCTTTTTTAAATAGTAAGAGTTGATGTCACTGTCATAATGCTCCCTTATCTCAATTATTTCCTAAACTTTCAGTTAAGCATGGTAAACTGACTCAAAAATACTTACTGGAACATTCCAGAAATAATGTTTTAAATCATGTTTATTATAACATGTATATGTGATACATAGTATAGCTCCATTATATTATTAGTTGTCATTAGTATCTTACTATGCCTAATTTATAAATTAAAAATGCATGTATAGGGAAAACTATACTATACTAATCATTTTTTGATATCTGAGGATAGGTTCCAAATTTACTATTGGTATCAAAATCTACAAATGCTCAAATTCCTTATTTTTACAATAGGCCATATAGGCCCTCTCATAAATTTATTAGACATCATTTCTAGGTTATTTAAATCCAAATAAAATGTAAATGCTTTGCTAAAGGAATGGTAATGGAAGAATTATCTGTGTGTGGTTAGTGCAAATGAGTTTTCTCTCTTTTTTTTTTTACACATTTTTAAAAATTTTTATTGATATATACTTATTGTACATGGTAGTAGGTCACAGTAAGACATTTTCATACACAGGGCAGTAGTGGTGTGTGCCTTAATCCTAGTACTAAGAGTCAGGGGCAGGTGGATCTCTATGAGTTTGAAGACAGCCAAGGCTACGCAGAAACACAGTCTTAAGTAAGTGAAAAGAAAAAACAATCCGTTTCCATGGAAGCATATCGAATACATTATGCATATCTCCATCCGAGCCGCTGCTCTCCTCTTGCTCACTTACCTCTCCTCTCAGTCACCTTTGTTTCCCTAGGACACACACACGATTTTACATACTATCTGAAATGTTGGAACATACGAAGCATTTCTTTTGTGATTGGCTTAATTGATGTAACTATCTCCTGTTGTGTCAATATAAGTTTATCTTTATTATGGATGAAAAACAATTCCATTGTGTATGTGTACCACATTTATGAACTTCTCTGTTGACGGACACTTCAGTTGGTCAAACACACCTTCTGTGAATGGAGCTGCAGTAATTGTTGATGTACAAGCATCTCCCGATCTTTTGAGGACCCTCTATATTGATTTCCACAGTGGCTGGAGTAGTTGACATTCTTAACAGCAGTGTACAGCATCTTTTGCTCTCACTGTGTTCAGTTTTTGTTACTTGCTTTTATTGTATTTTATCAGTATGTGTGTGTGTGTACCACATGTTTGTAGAGGCTAGAAGAAGGCTTCATATTACCTAAAATTGGTGTTGCAGCTGGTTGTGTGCAACCATGTGGGTGCTGGGAATCAAATCCAGGTCTTCTATAAGAGCAGCTAGTAGCAGCTCTTAACCACTGAGCCATCTCTCTCCAGAACCATTTCCTGTTTTTATTTATTCTTGTGAGTTTTTTTTTCCTTAATATTTATTTTAATTGGTGTGTGTCTGTCTGCCTGTATCTGTCTGTCTGTAGGCACATGTATGCAGGCACTCACAGAAGCCTGTCTGTCTGCCGGTCTCTGTAGGCAGACATATATAGTTACTCAAAGAGACCAGGAAACAGTGTCAGATAACTTGGAAGTATAGTTACAGGCGATGTAAGTAGCAAGCCACCTGACAAGGGTCTTCTGCAAGGACTCTTAACCACTGAGCCTTCTCTTCAACCTGTTACCTCCTACCTCTGCCTTCCCAAACAATGGGACTACAGGGATGTGCACCACACCTAGTCATGTTGACTGCTCTTCTGACAGGTAGAATCTATATGTAGTTTGTTTGTTTAATATAAGATACTTTATTTGTATGGGTGTTTTCCTTACATGTATGTCTGTATACCACATGTGCACCTGGTGTTTAAAGGCCAGAAGAGGATGTCAGATCCTATGCAACTATAGTTACAGACCGTTGTGAGTTGCCATATAGCTTCTGGGAATTGAATCCCAGTTCTCTGACAAACCAGCTGTTAATTACTCTTTACCATTGAGCCATCCCTCTATCCCCTCTCATGTAGTGTGTATTTCTCTAAACATTTTTGACATTTTGGCTGTTTTGTATTTCATCTTTTGATAACTCTGTTCATTTCAATAGTTCATTTACTGATGTGGTTGTTTGATTTTTGGTTATTCCTTTATCTTTTATTTTTGCTTCTTTTCAAATTTTAGACGTGTTCTCTGTCAGATGTGTAACTAGCAGAGGTTTTCTTTGTCTGCAGGCTGTCTCTCCACTAGCTGTTCCTTTGCTGTGCAAAAGCTTTTTAGATTAGTTTGTAGTTTCATGAAGTCCTGTTTGTCAGTTATTACATTATTTCCTGAGCCTTATTTAGGAAGTCCTTGTCTATGCCTAGATCTTAAGTGTTTTCCCTGCCTTTTTCTCTAAGAGTTTCAGAGTTCCAAGCCTTGCATTAAGGGTCTTTACTCAGTGGGATTTTTGTACAGTTGATTTTTGTACAGGGATCTAGGTTCATTCTTCTGCAGTGGTGATACAAGTTTCCCAGTCCTGTCTGTTGACCACTGGACTGTCTTCAGTGAGTATTTTTTGCTGTCTTTGCAAAAAGTCAAGTGATTGTGGCTCCTCACCACGTGTCACTGATTTGTGTGATTGGTGTGTGTGTGTGTGTGTGTGTGTGTGTGTGTGTGTGTGTGTGTGCGAGCGCGCGAGTGCCAGTGAAGTACTGAAGTATAACCTGGTGTCAGATATGGTGGTCCCTCCAGCATTATTCCTTATGCTCAAAATTACATTTGCTGTCTATGCATCCATACAAACTTTAAGATATTTTTCCTATTTCTGTGAAGAACAACATTAGAACTTAATGGGGATTGCACTGAATCTGTAGACTGCTTTTGGTTAGATAGGCACTTTTCATATTAATCCTTCTCATCCATGAGCACAAGATTAAAATCCATAAAAAGAATTTGGTGACATCTTTTCTCTTTCTGTTTTGTGGAGTAGTTTCAGGACCACTGGTATTAGTTCTTTAAGTTCTGTTAGATTGTCAGTGAACCTTGATGACCTTGAAGCCCTCGTACGCCTGCCTCCACCTCCCCAGCAGGATTATAGGGGTGTGCATCACAACTAATTCTCCTTTGGGGATCTTGGGAGACACTCCCTAGAGAGGAACATACTGCCTAGCAGAGTGTTAAATTGACTGAAGTTAGATGGTTATCTACTTGGATGGTTTCTGTATGTTCAAAATGTTTGAAGTTCAGACATTTTATAACTTAGAACAGGTTCAGCTTCACATAGCATGTTGTTTGATGGGGATCTGAGGTGTAAACTCAGTTCTCCAGTCGCTCAACTAACTTGACTTCAGTGTACAAGCAAGGGCTGCCTCTTTGAGATATCTGCTGCAGGTATTTCAAGTTTTTGTTGTCTTTCCTAGAAAATGCTGGAAGAGCAGCTCATAACACATGCATCTGGCGAAGCATGGCGGACCTTCATCTATGGTTTCTATTTCTACAAGATAGTAATGGACAAAGAACCCGAACGAGGTCAGAACCAAATCACATGCAGTTGCCACCTTTCCCATCACAGTGCATCTTGAGCTGTGTGTGGCTTTGTATTTTGAGTTGACACTCTGTTAACTTCTTTCAGCATTCGTATGTATTTTAAGCATAAGTGAATAACAATGCAGATTCTTCAAAAAAGATTTATTTAGCTGTTTTTGTGAATGAAGGAGAGAGAGAGAGAGAGAATGTGTTTTCACCCCATGTATTTGCAAGTACCAGCAGATACCAGACACCAATAGATGATGTTCAATCCCTGGAGCCAGAGCTGCAGGCAGTTAGTTATGAGTCACTGTGTAGATGGTAGGAATTGAACATGGGTCCTCCACAAGAGCAGCCAGTACTTTTAACCACTGAGCCATCCCTCTGGCCCCTTCCCGTATATTCCTTAAATCACCCTCAAATATTTATAATAACTAATAATATAGTACTGTTGTATTGTACTGCATTGTTCAAGAAACAAGAGGACTTTCCATGTATGTGATTGAGTCTGTAGATCACAGCTCATGAGTCCAGGGGCTGAACTGCCTGTTAATTTGGGTTCTGAGATGGAACCCAAGGCCTATTAACATGAGGCAAACACTCTGCTTTTTAGCAGTATTGTAGCCCTCTCCCCATTTTTAAATGAAGAAAGGGACTTCTCCAATGGGGAACAATTTCTAGCATGAATACATCTAGCCTGCATAGCTCTGGGGGCACCAAGGACTCAGACCAGCCTCCATAGCATATGGATTCAGATACATGGGGACTGGCAGGAACTGACTGCTTCTGGTAAGTCACTTTTCACCTCTGGGTCCACACCTGATATGATGTAGCTGGTGCCATTGACAGTACACTCTTGTCAAGATAGTGTCTATCTTCTGTCTTCTAATAGAAAAAGAAAACAAACCCACAACAGTTTATATCCTGGTTATTAAGAAACTGATAAGATTTTAAAATTAAACCAAAGCTTACATAAAATAAAATTAGCCTACATAACAAAAGCCATTCGCTGTATTGAACAGCCACCACGTCTTCTTTGTTAGCTGACATTGCGAACTCCTCCATTTCCAGTCACTCTCTGCATAAGCACTCATAGCGTGTAGAGTCATAATAATGCGTAGGCTTTTACACTGGCTCCTTCACTTAGCACAGTGTTGTCAAGGTCTGTCTGTACTGTAGCATGTATCAAAAAAGGAACATTGTGATGAGGGACCCTTTCCTTCCCCCTGCGTTTTCCCAGTGGCTGTGCAGCAGCCCTCTGCCCCCTGGCACACAGCAGGAGTGGATGACTTTGCCAGCTTCCAACGAAAGTGGTTTGAGGTGGCCTTTGTGGCAGAAGAGCTTGTGCACTCTGAGATTCCTGCCTTCCTCCTGCCCTGGCTACCTAGCCGGCCAGCCTCTTATGCAAGCAGGCACAGCTCCTTTAGCCGAAGTTTTGGAGGACGGAGCCAGGCAGCTGCGCTGTTAGGTAAGTTGTCTTTGGAGTCTGGGAATAGCAGGTACTGGGAAAGGGTGGTTGCCAGCCCTCTAGCACATAGAGGCCCTACTTAGAACCACAAGAAAATTGCGTGTTTGTTTGTTTGCTTGTTTTCAAGAGAGTCTCACTGTGTGGTTCTGGCTGGCCTGCAGTGAGCAAAGATCCACTTTCCTCTACTGGATATAAAGCAAAGGTTCTCAGCCTGTGGGTCATAGCCCTTTAGAGGTCAATTGGCTTTTTCAGAGGGGTTGCCCAAGACCACTGGAAAACACAGATATTTACACTGTTATTCATGACTAGCAAAATTAGTTATGAGGTAGCAATGAACATAATTTATAATTTGGGGTTACCACACTATAAGGAACTACCTGTAGTAAAGGGTCATAGGATTAGGAAGGTTGAGAACCATTGGTTAAAAGCATGTGCCATCTTGCCAAACAAAAAAATATTTTTTTTCTATGTATGGCTGGATATAGTGAGTTCACCTTTTCATCCTAGCACTTGGGAGGCAGAAACTAGAGAATCTCTGAGTTCAAGGACAGCCAGGAATACATAGAGAGACCCTGTCTCAAAACATCAAAAAAAAAAAAAAAAAAAAAGAAACATAATTTCTTCTGGCCAGATGAAATTATTAGCACATATCCACAATCATAGCACTTGGGAGACAGAAGCAGAGCAGGGATTGTGAATTTGAAGCCAGCCTAGACTGCATAATGAGGCCCTGTCTCAAAAACCTAACCAATTTATTTGCTAAATAAATAATGTATAACTTCAACACTTGAATTTTTTCTCAGAAAAAAAAAAAAAGACAAAACCCGAGATGATTTACAGAAGAGAAATACCAGAATTTTCACTAATGCCTATGATTTGGTTGGGTTTTTGTTTGTTTTATTGTTGTTTGGGGATGACTTTTTGTTTGTTTGCTTGTTCCTTTTTTAAAATTTCTGATGCTGATTTGGAGGTAGCAGCAGAAAGCTGTTTGAAATGCCTATATTGATGCATGGACCCTTGGCTTTGCCTGTGGTGGCTCCCACTTCCCCATTCTTACTTAGGTCACTGAGCTGGGTTTGCTACAGAAGCATCCGAGTCTGGAAGATACGGTACCTGCCAGAGTTAGTTTTTTGTGACAGTCTGTTAGATCTTGGAATCAGGAGATACTGTTTTACATCCCTCTATCCAAACTTTTCCCAAAGCATCCCTGGTGAATGTAGATGGAACTGGCTGGGTTCTTTCTTTTCTTAATTTCTTTCAACCTGTTGAGACTTGCTCCACTGTGAGGCAGCTCTGGCTGTGAGGGCTGAGCTTCAGTGTTCCTTTTCCTCTGGTGATGTTGGTCTAGGTCATTAGTAACACCCTAGAATGCTGAGATTGTTTCTCCTCTGGCCTTGTGCGTATTGATTAGATTTCCCATGTAGGTAGCTGCAGTTTTGTCCATACTGAAAGCCTGCTAGAAGCATTTGCATTGTCAAATCTTACCCTGGAAGTACAAAGCCAGTGCTAGAGTGTTTACTACTTGGCTGACTAGTACATTTCCTTGTGTGGCCCCTACACTCACCTATTCTGCACTTAACAGACCTGATCATAGAAGAGACATGTTGGAAGTCACTGCTGGTGTTGATATCTTTCTTGCCTTTGATTTTGTGACAGGCTTTCTGATCTGGAGGAATATATTCCTAGTGTGCTAGCCCAGAGAACACAGCTTTCTTTGGTGTGGAATATTGAGTAAATTGCTCCAGAGAGTGTCATAAAGCAGGAACATGAAGCCCAGACAGAGTCTAGTTTTAATGAATATTTTAGTATCAGAGTGAACAAGTAGGTACCAAATGTGCTCAAAAAGCCACAGATAGACCTCACTTTGAGCATTAGTGAAGCTTGTGTCATAAACTAGAAGGATAATGGGACAGAGAATAGAGGAGACACAAAGTGGCCAGAGGAGAAAGCAAGTGAGGGAGCTTTCTAGACCTTTCTGAGCCATGTGCTTCTTGGCTGGGCTGCCATATCAGTTTGCAGAGAAGGAATTAAACGAGGAGACATGACGTGTGGTTTTTAGAGACACGAGCCTGTGGCTAGAATTGCAGAAGCTTGGCTCTTTCAGCTCCAAATCAAGAACTTTGCCCATTCTACAAGCTCCAGTATTGGAAGTGTCAGCTTTCTGGAGTGTCAGTCACTACCCTAGCTAATGTAGCAGCTCTTTAAACTAAATTTGCTGATACAGGAGCCACTCACAGCTTCTACCTGCAGAACCCAGACCAAGCTGGCTCTTTCAGATAAAGAAAAACCTTGAGGAGTAGAGATAGAGAACAAATCCTGATTTATAGGAAACTTACGTATTCTGTGTGTGGTTATCGTCCATGGAGGCCAGAGCCCTAATGTACATGCTTTCCTACGTGGTTTCATTTCCTGGGGAAGTATTGTAGAACCTAATAAAACCAGGAAAGTAATACTTCCTCGTTACTAGTCTGGGCTGGTTGGATGTTTATTTTGTTAGTTTGGTTAGTTGGTTTGTTTTCTTTTTTTTCTGTTTATGGGTCACTGAATTTTGAAGCTCTTATATACAGCCTGGTTGAGTTTGAGTTTGTGGTAATGGTTAAGATAGCATCCCTCTCTCATAAAAGAAAGGAATGGATTGGCTAAAGAGTCAAACTACAGCATAATTAGCTAAATCTAGCTTATGATTTTTTTTTATAACTGGCCCTCCTCGTTTTAGATTTACAAGGACTTGTGTGCATGTGCACACATAGAGGCCACAAGATGACACTGGGTGTCCTGTATCATTGTTTGCCTTCGCAGTTCTTTGAGGGAGGGTTACACGTGTGGGACACCTGACTTGCTGTGCGGGCACTAGGGCCTGAACTCTGGACCTCACTGATTGTGCAACAAGCACTCTTAAGTGATAAGCTATTTCTCCAGCCCCCAGATGTTGTTTTTTGAGACAGGGTATGACTATATAGCAACAGTGTTCTTTAACGTATATTCCTCCTGTCTCGGCCTCTGGACGCTAGTATTATAGATTTAAGATACCATGTGTGGCTATAATTTCTTTTTATAGAATTTTAGCTCTCCAGCACAGTTGAGCAAAGAATTCCCATAGGCCCCATGCTCCTCTCACACTAAGTCCTCCATTGTCAACCCCCACCAGATGACATTTGTTCAGATCCATGAACCTACGTGTGTGCACTTTCTTCACTCCAAATCCATAATTTTCATTAGGGGTTTACTCTTGGTATTGGACATTCTGTGGGTTTGTATACATTTACAGTGCTGTATTTTCTATCATAGCAACAAATAGAGTCACTTACTCTAAAATTTCTTCTGTTTTTATAAGGTTTTATTGAAACGTAGCTGAACCCATTCTCTTATGTAGTGTCTATGGGGCTTTTGTCCTACAGTAGTATAGCTTCTTACAGACAGCTCAGAATGCCTAAAATATTTATCATCTAACAGCAAGCAGAATGAGTTTTTTTCTAGACCCCTGGGCTGTTGAGCCTCTGTTGGGCACTTGTGCAATTTCATACTCACGGTGCTTATTGTTTACTCTTCCCCATTACTACACGCCTGTACCTCTCTCTATGTGTCCCCACGCCCCACTGTGTGCTGACACAGCTGCCACTGTCCCAGAGCAGAGGACTGTCACCCTGGATGTTGATGTGAACAACCGAACAGACCGGCTGGAGTGGTGCAGTTGTTACTACCACGGAAACTTCTCTCTCAATGCAGCCTTTGAGATCAAGCTACACTGGATGGCAGTGACTGCCACAGTACTGTTCGAGATGGTGAGATCACTACCTTAACTTTAAGACAAGGGGGTACTTTGTAGAGGATCCTTCACATAACCTGTTGACCTGCTGGGATAGCCTTAAAACATTAAACAGAAAAGTTCAGAGTATAGACTAGTGCTTCCTCACCTTGGCATTACTGACATGGGACCAGATAATTATCTCTTGTGAATGACTGCCTGCCCATTGTAGTTTGTTGAACAGCATTCTGCCCTCTATCTATTAAATGCCAGTAGCACACCCCTAGCTGTGCTAGCCAAAACTTGGGATCACTGGTCCAGAGGGAAAAGCAAATCTCCATCTCTCCTGTGTGTCCTGGGACTTCCATCTAAAAGGAGTCATCACTATCACCATGCTTACAACACTCCCAGGGAGAGTCTGTGTATCTACAAAACAGGGATGGTAGGCTGGCCCTGGTTGTTCACACCTAAAAACTCAGCAAAAGAGTCACCACAAGTTCAAGGCCACTTAGCTCCGCAGTAAGTTCCAGATCTGTCTAGATTACAGAGGGAGAATGCACTTATGTTCCCATGATGGATATTGTTTACATTTTGTTTTTTTCTGTTACCTGTATATCTTCCATACCAACACAAATCAATCTGCCTTGTTTTTTGTTTGTTGGATTTTTTTTTTTTTTTTGCCTTATTGTTTTTAATGGCTACAGAATATTCTAGTATTTATTCCACTTTACCTCACCAATCCGTAGTTGGTTAATATCACTGGCTTTAACTTACTATTCCTCAAACAAGGGTAAGTTTGTCTTCTAGGGGCATATGGCAGTATCTGCAGATAAATTTTTGCCCTCTCCAGGGGAAGATTGGACAGCAACCAGAGTTGTCAGTGTTAATGAGCAAGTCCCTCTAAAAAGTGCCTACAGTGTCACAAGTGCCAGGGTTAGGAAGCCTTGCTAGATGGCCTTCCTGGCTTTTCTTGCTCCTGCTGCTCTATCTTGACCTGCCTGTGGGTCCTGTGCTATGAAGCTAGCCCAAACCACTGCCCAAACCACCTCACAGTCACAGCCACTGCACAGTCATAGCCACAGCCACCACTGCACAGCCACAGTCATAGCCACAGGCACATCACCATGAAAGAAGCAAGTTCTTATAAAAAGTTCTCCTTAGCCAGGGTGTGAGCATCCTCTCAGAACCTTCCTTAGCCATCACTACATTCCATTCCTCCTTTTATGCACAAAAAAATATATTTTCATGCATCACGTAAGTCCCACTGTCCTCTAACACCAGCCCAAGCATTTCACCACAGAGCTAAGGGCAGGTAGGAAGTAACAAGAGTCATTTAGTGGATGGAGTGCTGAGAAGTAAGGGCAGCACAGGACAGAGTTGTCATGAGTCGTAAGCTGAACGAGCGGTGTTGACACATACCTTTAATCCCAGCATTTGGAAGATGGAGGCAGGCAGATCTCTCTGAATTTGAGGGCTTTCTAGTCTACATAGTGAATACCAGGACAGCCAGGATAACACAGAGAAAGTCTTGGGGCATACCTGTAGTTTGTAAGCTTAATTTTGTCTTATAAAACATGGAGTCTTGGGAGTATTTTGCTAGGTGTCTATTAGGCATAGACTTTTTTGTATGTGTTAGTATCTTCAAGGACTCCTCCCTTAGAAAGGTACTTATCCAAAGAGCATCCATAAGAACCAAGTAAGGGGACAGAGTGTCTAGGGAGATGACTGGCTCAGTAGATAAAGTTCTTAATTGTACAAGATTGAGGATGCTCAGATCCCAGCACCTACATGAAAGCAAGACATAATGGCAGGTGCCTATAACACTAGAGTTGGGGTGGCACAGTCCGGTGGGGCTCAGGGGCTCAGGGGCCAGCCAGCTTAACCAAAATGACAAGCCTCAGAATATGTGCTTGGTGTCAAGCCAGGCAACCTGGGCCCTACATGGTGATAAGAGAATTGACTTGACTGTCACAAGTCCTTCCCTCCCCCTCCTCTCTTGAATAATAAGATGGGAGCTCTGGGGAGACGGCTTGGTGGATAAAGCACAAGCACGAGGACCTGAGTGTGATGACGGGCGTGGCAGCACCTGTCTATATCCCAGCGTAGGCACAGAATCCCCAGGAGGTAGCCTGGCATATGCAGCCACACATGCATTGTGATGTGTGCACCAGCACTCACACACATACAAACACACTTGGATCATGTACACACAAAATATGGTAGACAGTGGTGAGAAAACACCTAGCCTTGACCTTGACATGTCTTATGTGCACACACCAAAGGTCCAGGTCTAGAAGGATACCTTCTGCTAGTCATGGTGGCATATACCTGTAATCCCAGATGTGAAGTAAAAGCAGAAGGTTCCAAATCCTAGACCAGTATGAGCTACATTGCTCAAAAACAGGAAAGAAAGACAAGAGCAGGTGCTCATCTTGCTCAGTTCACCTTATGAAGGACACCAGCTCTTCCCCAGTAGGTTGACACTGGGATGATTGCATCTCAAAACAGCATGCCCACAGCACTCACGGACACCTGTTGCAGACAGGCAGAGAAAGGAGTGTTATTTTTACGAAGGAGTGTAGTGACTATATTTTAAAAGTTCAGCTTTCACATCCATTCATGTAAAACCAGGGAAAGTAGCTAATTCATTTACCACTGCATTTTGGTTTGGTTTGGGGTGTGCTGTTGTTTGTTCTTATTGTTATCTAACATTATGTGGGTGGTCGTGGTCTATATATGGAGGTCAGGGGACAGGTTGAGGAAGTTGGTTCTCTCCCTCCATTATGTGGGTTCCAGGGAGATAAAATGTAGGTTGTCAGTGTTAATGGCAAGTGCCTTTGCCAAACATTGAGCTGTCTCACCAGGCAACTAGTTTGGGGGTTTGTTTGTTTTTAAGTATCCATCCGTTTTATGTTTCTTAGAACATTACATAGTCAACAAGGGACTGTGTTGTTGGAGTTACAGGAGGATAGCTTGGGAGTTCCCCACAGTGTGTTCTGTGTGTGAAAGCTGGGCATTTTGTCTAGAATCCACCACACTCACCTCCAGTACACATCAGCCAGAGTGGTTATTTTCCTATTTCACACAACAAAGCTAGAAGCATTCAGCCTTTGTCCTGGTTTCAGCTTTCTCTTCAGTTCCTTGCAAAAGAAACTGAAGGTCAGAAGCTTGTGCCTTAAAGAGGAGCTGTGTGCTCACCTCAGTTTTTTCTAGCAGTCACAGGGAAGCACACTTTTCCTGACCAAGACGGTTGGAGCCAGAGGACATGAGTAAGTGAACATGGCGATCAGCATGTATGCCACCGCTGCCAGGCCTGCTCTGTGGAGTCAGAGGTATTTTCTCTGATCTAAAAGAACCCAGAGATGATGCTGTTTTGTATTTTCTTTCAGGTCCAAGGGTGGCATCGAAAAGCTACCTCCTGTGGCTTCTTGTTAGTCCCAGTTCTGGAGGGTCCTTTTGCACTGCCCAGTTACCTGTACGGCGACCCCCTGAGGGCCCAGCTTTTCATCCCGCTCAACCTCAGCTGCTTGCTCAAGGAGGGCAGCGAGCACCTGTTCGATAGTAAGAGCTGCTTCCCTCTGTAGGGTCTGTCTCACTGACAAAAGCACCTTCAAAAAAAAGTCCCCTTTCAGAAGCACCCTCTCCCATGTTCTCTCATAAGTGGAATCTAGATGGAAAATGAACAGAGACATTAACAAGAAACAAAAAGCAGAAGGAGGTATTGACTACTCAGAAAGAGAAAAAAGGACAAGTGGGCGGTGGGATGAGAGAGGGGGAGGAGGAAGATGCTTCTGTGAACTTTCCTAATGAAGCCCATCACTGTTCAATGAACATATGCCTAAAGAAACAACAAAACTGCAGGTTGTTTGAGAAAGTTATTCTACAAGGGGCAAAATAATCTGAGTTGTCCTGGATTTTCTTTTTTAATTTTTAAAATATCATTTTATTTGCATGAGTGTTTTGCTTACTTTTCTGTCTGCACCACACAGGTACTAGTACCCACAGAAATCAAAGAGGAAGTTAGACCTCCTGGAACTGAAGTTTTGGATGGTTGTGAGCCACCACTGGGGCGCTGGAAACTAAACTTAGGTCCTCTGCAAGAGCAGGCAGGTCTCTAAACCACTGAGCTGCCTCTCTAGCCCTTGTGCTGGATTTTATTAGTAATTGGGTAATATGGGATAGATCACTTCATGCTTCTGAGCTTTCAGTTTCTCTTACATGGATTGGAAAAAGCAACTTTGCCAGCTCCACAAGGCCAGTGTGAAGCAAGCAGTCGTAGGAGAGGGGATTGTGCGCTGTCCATCTCTACGCCATTGCTGTGTCCTGTGTGCTTCCAGCCACCTGATTTGCCTGCAGTGCTTGCTTTAATTTGAAGAGAGCCTTACATATGCTTGTCCATGCAATAAGGCCCTAGAAAGGCCATCAAAAGCAAAACAGGAAGCAGTGTTCTGTTGTGCAAAGTTGCAGCAGGCTCCCTGCGTGAGTCTCCAGTGCTATACCTCAAGGACTCAGATTAGAGCTGTACCTTCTGTGAGAAAAGGTCTGTCACAGCAGACCACCCCAGCTCGCCTTTTACTCACACTGTCTCCCCATCTACAACTCCCACTGCTATCAGCAAGCACACGTGCAGATGAATTCATAAATAGCTCCTAAAAAGCCTTCCTTGAGTTCAAGATGACATTTTCAAAAGCAGGAAGCTGGCATTGTTGCTAATGTATCAGGAGCTGATAGCAAGATTATAAATGTGAAAGACACGGCTCTAATGTAAGAGAAATATTTTCTTCCCACGTCCTTGTAAGTTTGTGTTACTCTAAATGGCAGAGGGTGAGGAGGGCTTACCAGAGGGCAGGCTAATCTAGAGATCTGTGATTTCATGACAAGCTGCCCTGCTAATTCCAGCAGTCTGTACTCTGCTTACAACCCAGTGGACATTCTGGTACCTGAGCTCTGCAGAGTTCTTCTGCATTGGAGGCCAGAGATTCAGAGCTGCCCAGGGCTGAGAGAGGACCCGAACTGTGAATGATGATGTTCTTCCCAGAGGGTTAGGCCAGGCAGTGCTGTTAATCTCTTGAGGGGCTACAGTTATCTTACAACATCCACAGATGCCTTCCTCATTGCAACAGGATTGCTAGCAAGCATTGTAGTTGATGGTTTTCCTGCCAGTTCTGACCTGGTCTTCTAAACCATCAACCTCAGTTGGTTACCGTGGTTACAGGGAACTGTCCTAATTTAAAGGAATAAGGACCCAAATCTAAAATTCAACTTTCTAGATAGGTGTCTTTTTTTCTTGTTTTCTCTACTTCTTGTAACGAGTCTACAACTTAAAATCTGAAACAAATGTGGTTGGTATATGTGTGTATATATGTGAGTGTGTGTTTGTATATTTGGGCGTGTCTGTGTGGGTGTGTCTGGGGTTGTATGTGCCTTGTATATATGACATTGTTGTGTTTGTGGGCATGTGTCTGTGTATGAGTGGATGTGGGGACTGTGTCTCCCATCTATTTTAAAGAAAGTTCTAATTATGGGCAGAGTAAGAAAGCCACTCCATCCCTAGTTCTTGGGTTGTCTCTACTATTGTTGCCAGGACCCTCAAAACCTCTGTCCATCCAGCTCTGCTTCCCGTTGCTATGTAACAGTGTTCAGCCTTCCATCCTTCCAGCTCTGCTTTCTGTTGCTATGTAACAGTGCTTGGCCTTCCCACCTGCTTTCTGCTTTGGTCCTCAGCAGCTGCCCTATGGAAGAGGGTGGCTGGAGCAATTTAGTTGGTGAGGGAGGAGCAAACTCTCCTGCACTGCTCGCCTCCTCTTCAAAGCTGATGAGTTCTCAAGAATCCCTTTTGTATTTATCTGCTTCAATTTCTTTACCCCTAAAGTGGAGCTTTGTCTTTCTTTACAAGGAAATGGAAGGTTAGTGATGTTAGACACAGGGTGGGGTAGAGGAGTTATTTTCAGAAGCACCTAATGTATACTTTAGTTTTGTGTTTTAATATACTTTCAGATCAGGTCTCATGGTACACACCTGTAAGTAAGTAGGAGGGTCAGGGATTCAAAGCCAGGTGGCTACTTAGACGGTGAGGCTAGCCTGGGCTGTGTGAAACCCTGTGTCAGAAACAAATGATAAACAAAAAATGACTGATCTGTTCAGCTTGAAAAGTAAAACATTAGCATAAGCCTCATTGAATTCTGAAGGTCACATTAGCTCCTGAGGACTCCACCTTTCTAGACTGTAGAGGAACTTGGAGAGGAATTATGGGGTACAAAGTCTCATTTCTGTAACTGGGTGGGGACTAAGATCCACGAGACAAGAATTGTCAAGAGCAATGAAGAGAACATTGAGTCTGTTACAGACCTTGTGATCACGGCTCAGCGTTTATTCCTTGTTCCTTTCAGGCTTTGAACCAGAGACATATTGGGATCGAATGCACCTTTTCCAGGAAGCCATTGCACACAGGTTTGTCCATTAGCAAGAAGGAACAATGACCAAATCAGGATTTTTCTCCAATAGCAGTTACTCAAGTGAAACCCAGTTCATTGTGTTTCGGAGGAACAGGGTCTGTCCTTCTAGAGCAGTGGCTCGTCACCTTCCTGCAGCTGTTTCCCTTCAACATAGTTCCTCATGTCCCCAGCCATAAAATTGTTCTGTTGCTACTTCACAACTATGTTACTGTTATGAATCCTAATGTAAATATCTGATATGCAGCCCCTGTGAAAGGGGTAGACCTCCAAGGGTATGAGAACCGTTGCTCTTGTGACAAACTCGCTGCTTACCTCCACTCAGACACAGGAAAGTGCTGCCCTGCAGTCTGTGGCTGTTGTCTCTCGGGCCTCCTTGCTTTGCTCTTTATGAGTAGGCTACAAAGCACCAGTTATGCTCTGGAGGACACAGGTGAAGGAAAGCATAAAGCCTCCTCTATGTTTTAGAAAGACAATGGATGCTTTAAAAAGGATGGATGAAAGTAGGTATTTCTTGGCACAGGACTTGTGCCCTGGGTAAGCTTTTCCTGGGCTCCTCTGAGTCACTGCCATCTTCACCGGTACAGCAGACCACATTGTTTCCAAGCGTCATTCAGCTGGTGTCCACTTGCTACTTATTCCTATGGTGAAACAAAGCCTCCTCTTACTGTTTCAATTACCTTCTGCTTGAAGCACCTTTGTATTGTCCTGTTGTCTTACATCTTCAATCCTAACACCTGCACCCTGAGTATTCCCCCAATACCCACCATTTATTCACAAGGTCACTGGTCTCTAATGTCTCCCACCCAAGCTGGCTTTTCCCTGCCTTACACCGTACTCTAAGATCTGAACGGTATGTATGTGTTCAGCGGCTGCCGTGGTGACTTGTTTCCTACTACTGCTAAAGGGAATTAGGTCTGAGCGGAAGTGAAGGAGGGAAGGAGCACAGTCCTTGCTCTTGGAAGCAGACTTGTCTGCTCCACCTCCACTCACACTGCCTAGAGACAGTAGAAGTCCATGGCACGCCTTACAGTGTAGTCTTCCTTTTCTAGCCCCTCTGGGGCTTGCTGGGCTCAGCAGGTAAATCCACAAGAACAGTACTCAGTAAGATGCAAAAGTACAGCTGCTGGACCTCTCCTTACCAGCCACCATACATTTTGACTAGGTATCTCCTAGATTTGACCTTCATTTGCCAAATCTGCTTTTTTTTTCCTTCACAGTATCCTGTCCTCTAATCCTCCTCGACTCAGGTCCTGGGTTTTTTTCTCTAAACTGCTGCCCTTTACTCTCAGCCTCTTTTCTAGTATCTGATTTCCATACGTGTCTTTAAAAGCTGTCTTATCCCATATGTGACTGCAGGAGACTCTGCTGTATGTTACCCATTGCCTAAGCCCCGCCTCCTCTGCCTCTCATTGTCTCCCTCTGCCAGGGACTCCCAGGTCCCTCTATTTTGAATTCCTCCCTCTCTGTCTCTCTGTCTCTCTCTCTTTCTCTGTCTGTCTCTCTGTCTCTCTGTCTCTCTCTCTCTCTCTCTCTCTCTCTGTGTGTGTGTGTTTGTCTGTCTCTCTGTCTCTCTCAGGGGCTTACTGTGTAGTTCAGGATGGCTTCAGTCTCCTGTGTCTGGCTCTCAAGTGTTGAGATTGCAGGATACTCCAGCGTAACATGCTTTAAATTGCACTTTCAATCTAGAGTGCTTTGTAGGCCCCTAGGAGGGTAGAAGCTTAATTTTCCATCAGTAGTGCCAGCAAGGTGCCTTCTCCAGAGTAGTTGTTCTGCTCATAGATCTGTGTGTAGTGCTAGGGGGTGGAGCCCAGAGCCTTGTGGGTGCTGGGTAAGCAGTCCTCCACTGGGCTGCATCCCTGGTCCTGCCTGTGGTTTTGCATGGAGTGGAATTCCAAGTGGAGATGTGACGTTGAAGTGATGATCTACCCAAAGGTCCATCTCAGAAAAAGCTAGAAAAGCTCCCATCACACACACTCACTCACACACACACACACACACACACACACACCCCGCAGTTCCCTCTGTGGTGGCCTCTAGTTCCCCCTCCTCCTAAATAATCTGGATAACTGGAGTGAGATTAGTACATCTTTTCTAAGGTGGATGCCCCTTGCCTTGTTGCAATTCTGGGTTGCCCCAAGTGGAAAATGAAGCATCCATGCATCATTGGGTTGAAATGTAGGTTTTCTGAGGTTTTTGTTTTGTTTTGGAGGGTGGGGGTTGGAGGTTTGTTTGATTTCCTTTTGCTTTTGTTGATTGTTTTCGGTTGGGGGGGCTCACTATATAACCCTGGCTGGCCTGGAACTCATTTTTGTAAACTATGCTGGCCTTGAGATCTGCCTGTCTGGGGTTAAAGTGCTGGGATTGAAGGCATGAACCACTATGCCTGGCTAAATTGTGTTTTTAAAAAAATAAACATCTTGGGGCTAGAGAAATGGCTCAGCAACAGAGAGTGATTACTGCTCCTTGTAGAGGACTCAGATTTGGTTCTGAGCACCCACACTGGGAACACACAGCTCACAACTACCTATAGCTCCAGCTCCAGAAGATCCAGCACGCTCTTCTAGCCTCTCAGGGCACTTGTAGTTCTGTTTACATACAAGCAAGTACACATGCATGCATACATACATACATATATACACACACATAATATTTTTAAACAAATCAAATTAAAGGTCTTAGACTGGGCATGCAGGTCAGTTAGTAGAGTGTTCATCTAGCATGCAGCAAGCACTACTGGTGCACACCTGTGACCTAGCACTCCAGAGCTAGAGGTGGGAAGTCATGGTGAAAAGTTAGCCTCAGCTGAAGCATGAATTCGAGGGCTGCCTGGGATACCTAACCCTGTCTCAAAAGTAAATAATAAATAATAAAAAGGGTCTTTCCTTGTGACCTAAAGGAGAAATGAGACAAGAAGCCTCTGGTCCAGCTGATTATACTAAGTAATCAGTTTCCTTGGTTGGAAAGTAAGGAAGAAACCCGGAAGTGTCCTGTAGATGCTATCCATTGAGTTTGCGTGCTTGATGTGCATGTCGGGCACATCAGCCTAGAGCTGGCAGCTTGGAGGATACAGCGCAGCACTTCCCCGGTGAGCTCAGTCCAGGAGAGAAGATACTTTTTACCTCCTACATCGATGCCTTCATTATGTAAACTCAGACACAGAGGGCAGAATCTGGGCACATCTGTTAGCACGTCCTTTACAGCTCTTAGCAGGTGGGGCTGGAATAAATGTGCTCTATGGGAATAGAAAAACCAGGAATAGAACAGGCTATAGATAAGAAGTGGAACAGGACAAGTCACAGATGAGAAATGGTTTCTGCTCATTTCCCATTTCTAGAGCACAGCACAGCAAAGAGCCTTGGATTGCTCCGCACCTTTAAGGAAAGAGTTTTAATTAAGATACCTCATTCCATTTTCAGTGAGGGCCTTTATTGAGAACCTTCTCAGTGTCAGCATAACAGGAGTCAGGTGTGAGAAGGAAACATAAGACAAAATGGGGGTTGGTGAGCGGCCTGTCAGAATAGACTCCACAAGAGGCAGAGTGAAGGTTAAGTGGGGACCACAGAGAGGAGGCCGTGTGGGTACGGGGGGTGCTAAGTGGGAATGGAGTCTGGAGAGAGAGCTACAGCCACTGCAGGGCGGAGTAAGCCATGAGCAGGAGAACTGGCAGCCTCCTGCAAGGCAGGTGTTGAGAACTACCAAGGACAAAAATACTTAGCCTGCATGCTCTACACCAGAGACCTTCCCACATTCCAGCATCTTGGCCTGTCAGAGTTTAGCTGCACACCACTTTGTTTCTCTGGCTGATGAGACCATGTGTCCGTGTGTCTGTTCTTACCATAGGTTTGGATTTGTGCAGGATAAATATTCTGCCTCTGCTTTTAACTTCCCTGCTGAGAACAAGCCACAGTATATCCATGTCACAGGTGAGGAACTGTGAATGTGGGTGGGTGCAGGAGTCCCTGCCGGAGCCTGCAAGGCAGGGCCCCCAGGGTCAGCTCCACTCAAACTTGGTCTCTCCCTTCAGGAACAGTGTTTCTTCAGCTGCCGTACTCCAAACGCAAGTTTTCTGGGCAACAGCGGCGGCGGCGGAACTCTACCAGCTCCACCAACCAAAACATGTTCTGTGAGGAGCGGGTTGGATACAACTGGGCCTACAACACCATGCTGACCAAGACATGGCGCTCTAGTGCCACAGGGGATGAGAAGTTTGCTGATCGGCTGCTGAAGGACTTCACAGATTTCTGCATCAACCGTGACAACCGGCTGGTCACATTCTGGACAAACTGCCTGGAGAGGATGCATGCCAGTGCTCCATGAAGCCAGGCTGCCTGCTTAGAGGCTGCGGGTGTGCTGGAGCTGGCCTTCCAGCTAGGCTCTGGGCATCAGGCATCAAGCTGCTCCTGTCAGTGAGTGGGGCCACTGCTGAGACTTCTCCTCTGCACAAGTATGAGTGAGGAGAAAGACGAAGCAGCTGCTGCCGCTACCACCACCCAGATCTCACCATCATGTGCCCGAGGCAGGGGGAGGCACAGATTGTCTGTGGGAGGGAGTCAGTGTCTGGGAATGGGGTAGGCAGCTTCCATTAGGGTCCTTTTTCTTCACCAGCAGTGGGCTATTTGGAACAGAACCTCCTGCTTTCTGCCCAAGAATGTGTGTGTGTAAGATAATTCTGTGACATAGTGTACCATTGGCTCACACCAGCTGTACATATGTGTACATAGCAGAAGCAAATAAAGCCCCCCACACAGTGTCTGTTTCTAGCCTTGATCCTAGCAGCAGTCCCACCATGGCTGGAAGCCAGGCCAGTCAGGTCACCTTAGGTGGCCAGAGGGCTTCAGGACACATCAGTCTGGAGTCTGGCCATGGGCTGACTTAATAGGTTTCTTTTTTAAAGTCCTTGGGCAGGAACAAGGAAGGAATCCTGGACAGGACTACTGAGCAGACAGTCCAGTCCAGCAAGAAGCTCTAGGCTTGTGCTGTCAGATAAATGCCTCGTTAAGAGGATGAGCCAGCTCAGGAGAGCACACATTGTGGCATTTCTGACATGTCCAAGGAAAGCTTTTGGCTCTAGACTGCAGACCAAGAAGACCTGGTAGTCATAGCTACTGCTTCCTCATGCACTAGAGCTAATCACACACTGCAGCTTTCACATCCCTTTACCTTTCCTGGGCCCTGTGTCCAACTCCAGGTCCAGCCTTCCATGTCTTTTTCTTATCTTTAGAATAACTTGTCTCTGGTTCATCCTACTGTACTTTCCTGGGAAACTGGGAAAGTCTCACTTTGGGGCTGGAAAGATGACTCAGTTAAGAGCACTTAACTGATCTTACAAAGACCTAAGTTCAGTGCCAGCACCTGTGAGATCACTCACAACCATCCATAATGAGAGTTCCAGGGGACCCCACACCCTCTGTTGACTTCCTTTGGCATCAGGCACACATGTGGTAAACATATGTATGTATGTATGTATGTATGTATGTATCCACATACAAGGAAATTTTCATACACATAAAATAAATCTTAAAAACAAATAGGCAGGGCTGGAATGATGGCTCAGCAGTTAAGAGTACTAACTATTCTTCCCAAGGAACTGAGTTCAAGTCCCAGCAACCACATGGTGGCTCACAACCATCTGTAATGAGATCCGATGCCCTCTTCTGGTGTGTCTGAAGATCACTACAGTGTACTCATACATGAAATAAATAAGTCTTCTAAAATAAGCAAGCAGGCAGCTCCACTTCATTTAGACTTGCCACTCAGAATTCCCTTGACTACCTGGACTCCAGAAACCTTAGGTATGGTGCTGGAGATGCGTATCAGAGCCAACGTAATAGGCACCAGGCCCTGGACTCAATTCACAGCATTACAAAGGTAAAACGATGAAGCATTGTCTTGCCTGGTGGGCTTTTTCACAGCTGCCTTGGCAGTAGTGCATTCCCTCAAACCAGACTCTTAACCAGCTCAAATCTGCATATACTGTTCCAAGCTGTGCTCATCTGAAACTTCTAACCCCAGCTATTAAGTCCTGTATGTAAAGTTTTTTTAAGATTGTGTGTGTGTGTGTGTGTGTGTGTGTGTGTACTTGCTTGTGTGGATGTGTACTTGGTGCCCTCTGAGGTCAAAAGGGAGCATCAGATCCCCCTGGAACTAGAGTCTAGATGGCTGTGAGCCACCATGTAGGTGCTGAGAAGTGAACCTGGGTTCTCCAGGAGCTGCAAGTGCTCCTACTGGCTGAGCCACATCCCCAGCTCCTACATGTAAAGCTGTTGAGAAAGTAACGTGTTAACGTGTGAAAGAGTGATTCATGGAAAGCAAGCCTAAAATTAAAAAAAAAAAAAAAAAAAAAAAAAAAAAAAAAAAAACCTTAGCATTTTCCCCCCACTTTTTCTTCTGGTGATCATTGCTCCTCCTGTCAGTTGGCTTGTCAGTGGGAGCTGTCCAGAGTAGCTGGGGGATTGAGGCGGGTACAGCTGGACTTTGTGAAGTGTACCTGTAACTGCAGCACTCGAGAGACTTGGGGAAAGGGAAGAAGGTTGCTGTGAATTTGAGGCCACTCCAGGATACATACTGTCCCAAACAAATAAGCACACACAAACAGAAAAGACAGTTTTGTTTGAAAGATCTTACTATTGAGAAGACAGTAAATCTCTTGAGTTTGCAATTTCCCAGATGGGCATGTTCAGGGTTCCATGCCAGCCTTCTCTGTGATAGTGTTGGTCACAGCAGCTGTCAGCCAGGCCAGGCCATGTGATCTCATGTGTCCTGTTATCCATCCTGCGAGTTTTGTCATTTCAGAGGTAATTTGGAAGACGGAGAATGATCTGGCAGAAGATCTGCTGATGAATTGGAATACTAGGTCACTTGCCTATTCTATCAGCCGGTCCTGAGACGCTCCTGACCTGAGCTCCAGATCCTGCAGTCTAGTATTCCAGGTTCCAAATCAGTGCCCTCCTCTGTCAGCACCTAGTTAGCCAGCCAGACAACCTGCCCCTGCAACTTGGCCACCTCCCTCCATCCCCGGTGCCCAACTGCAGAGCCTTGCCTTGGGAACTACAGTCTGAAACGCCTCTCCACTAAGATCTCATGTAGTAGCTTAACCCTGAGCCTGGCATGATGACACAGGACTCTAATCCCAGTACTAGGGAGGCAGAGACTAATGACTTACGGACCTCTGCGAGTTCAAGATCAACCTGATCAACAAACTGAGTCCCAGGACAAAAGAGCACACGAACTGTGTAAGTCTCTGGATTCCATCCCCAGATCTGACATATATATTTAAAAACAAACTCAGCATTAAAAGGAATGAGGGGCCAGCAGGACAGCTCAATAAATAAAGGTGATGTAAGTTCAGTTCCCCAGACCCATATGGTGGAAAGAACCCCAGAAAGCTCTCTGATGTCCACATCCATGCTGTGGTACTCATGAATCCACATATATGTATATGTGCACAAATAAATTTAATAGGCATTTTAAAAATAAGATATATCAAGGTCTATGAGAGTTCACTAAAGTGGATAGAAAATAGCAGGAGATAAGCAGTATACAAGCCAGTTCTTTACAGTCACCTACTTCCTGAGTGCTTTCTGTGAGCTGGACTGATCATGCTTGATACATGCATGAAAAGGGGTGAAAGGAAGGCCTCTGGAGGTGGAGGGAGGCCACATGGCTGAAAGGAATCCAGGCTGGGCTGTTTGTGAGATAGCATGACCTGATCATGCATTGCCAACCCTTTCACCTTGAACTGCACATTTCATATATGGTGCGGCCCTGCAGACACAGGTATCCTATAACAAGGCCATAGCTTCCCACACAGAATCCCTGATGGAGTAGACAGTGACTTTCCCGAGCCCCCAGGACCCTATTTTCCCCCCAGGCCTGCAGCTGCTGGATTCAGCCTGCAGGAGCTTCAGGCAGCTTCCTAGCCTTAAAATTATAGCCATACACTTATCCTAAACATAGCATAGAGTGATCTTCAAGTCTAGCTTTTGCCTTCAGATTTGACCTCCATCTGGCAGCAGCAGATCATCTGTTTCTGATGAGTTAGCTAATATTTCTTCCAAGAAGAGGATCTTGACCACTGAGAGCAAGATGTGGAGAGCATCTGTGAGATTCCTTGCAACCCCTTTTTCCTCTGAGCCCCAGGATTCTCCTGTGACCTCACTTGGCTGCAAGAAACCATGGCGACTGTGAGACTGCAGACTCTTCCCTTCTATAACTATGCTGTCTGTAGAGTTAACCCTCAACCTTCAGCTCCCCAGGAGCCTGTGGCAGTTGCCACTAGAACTTCAGTTCTTAGCACTGTGCTTTTGAATTATACAAAACTGCTGATCCAAGCTCATTTCCTCCCATCCAATATCTCTCAAATGTCTCCAAAGAGAAAAAAATCATTATTTTTAAACCCACGGCATCCCAGGAAAAAGATTTCCTAACACCTTTTGATGTTTGTCCAACCCTATTGGTTCCTGTTCTATGCTTTACCCCTCCTGGCAGTCTAGAAGTGTATAATAAGGTGCTATCTTCAAAAGGCAGTCTCTCTTCGAGGCAAAATGTCCTGACCCTTTCCAGATTATGTGTCCTTGGTCTCCAAGTACAGACAAAAGAAACAAAGTAGCAGAAGTCCTGCTACAGGCAGACCAGAAAGATGAAGTGAACCAGGCACAGGGGAGGGAAGCCATGGTCCCATCTATTCAGAGGCTGAGGCAGAAGAATGAGTTTGAGCCCAAGAATTCAAGGCCAGCATGGGCTACATATCTGGGACTGTCTCAGAAAGGGAGTGAGGGAGAAGGAAGAGGAAAAATAACCAAGTATTTTGATCTGATTTAAAAAACAAAACAGTCAACATAGATGGACCTCCCCCAGTAGAAGAGAAACCTGTTCCCTTCTAGACGTGATGAGCTGAGTCCTTTCTTAATGGCAGCCCTAACCCCAAGTCCTCATAGTGATCACTCTTGCTAGGTTGCTGGACCAGGGTGACTGAGACCACTGTGGCCACACAGCAAGTTACAGGGAGAGCCAGTAGACTCCTTGGTGGTGATCATTGCTCACATGCTAAGGCCTGGCTCTTGTGCTTTTCTCACACATCCCTTGTTCTTGGTGTTTATCTCTTCAGAGCTAGTGGAGGGCAAAGAACACATCTTTTCCATCCATGTATCCTCCACTGGAAGCTCACCTCACAAATTAGGAGCTCTTTTACGGTTGGCTGGACTCACTCATTCGGCCAACACTGGGAAGCTGGGGCACTGTAGAAGAGGTCTGTCTGCACTGGGTAAAGTGCCACAGACAGGAGGGGACTTGATTGTGCACAGGGGGTGGGGGGGAAATGAGACATGGACATTTGGGAAATGTAAGAGTTCTCAGAACGAAACTCTCCTAGTAGGAAGGGGGGGATCTAGATTGCTAGAACACTTGCACCAGATTAGTGAACTAAAGACTGAAATCAGAAAAGCTGCGTGTGTGTGTGTGTGTGTGTGTGTGTGTGTGTGTGTGTGAGAGAGAGAGAGAGAGAGAGAGAGAGAGAGAGAGAGAGAGAACCCTGGACCAACCTATCTGTGGGGTTACACTACATGGGGCTTCACTGTCTCTCAGGCTTTGCTGTTTCTAGCCTCAATCTTGACCCTGATTGAACAATCTCAGCCACACTCTGGGGCAATGGCTAGGACAGGCTTCAGTTACCTTTTTCCTGACCCTCTCCTTTTTTTTTTTTTTTTTAGGCCAGAAACTGTTCCCAGGTTGTTTTGTTTCCTCATGGTGTGATCCTGTACCAGCCTTCCCTCCCCTTACCCCATCCGTCTGATCTGCATCTGTTTCCATGGTAACAAAATGGGAATAATCAAATATTCACTATATCACTCAGGGAGAATTGGTTTGAGGGCCTAGGAGACAAGGGCTCTGAGAATTGAGCCTTTATACAGACTGTTGTTTTATTTTATTGAATTGGGGTCCTTCAGGCCCAGGATAGCTTCAAACTCATATCCTCTTGCTCTGCCTCTAGAGTACTGAAATTCCAGGCATGTGGCACCACACCCTGCTCAGATCACTGCCATTCTCCCTAATGTTCCCTCCAGCTACCAGAACAATCCTGAGCAGTCTGTTCACCATGGGAACCATGAAATCTGGGGCTGGGATGATGCCTCTCTGGAGGTCATAGCGAGGACCCTTGCATTTAGCTTTGTATAGCTGTCTGAGTGACCCAGAGTGCTTGGAATATCTTTTTATAATGTCGAGGATCGAACCCACGGCCTTGCACATGTTAAGCAAGCACCCTGCTACCAAGTTACACCCCTGTCCCAAACCAGGTGCTGTGCATGTGCCTTCCTTGGAAGCCAAATGTTCCACTTTGAATGTATCTGGCAAGGGCATAAAGAACCTCAAATGCCACCAACCAGCTTGAACCTTGGGAAAGGACAAAGAAGAGAAAAAGACAAAAAGAAAAAGAAAGAAAGCAGAAGAAAGAGAACAGCAAGAGCTGCCTGTATGTATCGAACCCAGATAAGTGCATGCCCCAGTCCTGCTAGAACCAGAGGACAACACTAGGGGGCTAGCTGGGTGATAGAACCATAGGAGAAACTGAGTCTCCAGCAAATGAAAGGTATTGCCTGAGGAAATTGGGCACACACATGGCAGAGAAGAGCACTCCAGGATTCACCTGCCTAGAGAGAATGAGAGACAGGCAAAGGAGAAGGAAAAGCCCTGGGAAGCTTTCATGGCCAGCAGCCTTGGGGGGGGGAAGCAAGGTGGGGATGCTGGGCCTTTTGCACTGTGGTCAGGGCCTAGTCACCAGTCCCTCCTATTCTTGGGTACCACACAGACTGCTGTGGGTGTTTGGAGCTGAAAGGACAGGGGAGCTCCTGCATGACTTGATGCGCAGGATGTGTCTCACCTCAAAGCAGAAGTGAAAGAGGAACCCATCTTAGGAGACAAGAGGCGAGCCTGTTCACCCCTCAGTATCTTCTGCAGGAAGGCAGCAGCCACTGGGAGCCAGCCTGGTGAGATGACAAGAAGCCAGCTTGGTGGCTGGGGGCTGGATATGTGCATCCCTCCATACATATTAGGGGCCCTTTAAGCCTTCACCCCAATAACTAAATGTTTAAACCAGTTTTTTATGGTTGAGACTCTGAGAGGCCTGACTCAATTCAAGCCCCTGTCCCCCAGCAGAATCAAAGCCAACTTCTCTCTGCAGAGAGGGATCTATGTATCGTTTACTGGCTCACTCACAGTCCACACATTTGCGGGCCCTCCTCTCATCAACACATGCGTCTTAACCGCTGTCCGTACGTAGTACACTCCTAGAAGAATCCATGTGGGTTTCTTCTCGATTCCCGGCATAACTGAGAGAGGAGCTTTCATGGCGTCCAGTCATTGACGTCTTCACATGAAAGAGAAAGGTAGTCTCGAATTCTTCACAGCAATGGCGGAGCAGCCCTGCCCTCAGCTTTAGAAGGGTCGTTGATGTGCAAACACTGAGTCAAACCTGGCACAAGATTCTGCTGGCAGCTTGGGACACTGATGCCACTGGGAACCCTGGAGGTATGTGTTCTGTCCTGTAGGAATCCTGCCATGATTGTGCACACGTTTTCCACTGCCATGGGGGCCTCTCCTACTTTCTCTCCTGGGACCTTTGAAGACCAGACCCAGGAAGCTTACTGGGAACCCTGTTAGTGGTGACTGACCGTAGGGCTGACCACCAGTCTCTGGGAGGGCACCTAATGTCACCCAGCCTCCCACTGCCTTCTGCAGCAGCAAGGGGACACAGAACTCATTGGTGACCCCCAGGCAGAAATGCACTTCTGTGAACATCCCAGGGAGGCAACCTCTGATCTCTAGTCTATAGAGGAGCTGAAGGGATTGAAAGTGAAGAACAGTCAGAACTGTAAAGGCTGTGATTAAGGAGGTATTTCAGGGCCAATGGACTCCGCTGATCTTCAGGTGAGCAAGCACACTCTGTGCTGATCCAGGCATTCCCAGCTGAAGCCTGATATGTTCACACAGTTACTGAAACTGGGCTGTGGCTCCCACAGAAAAGGCCACTAAAGGGATAGGAGCACTTAGCAGTCTCAAGGTGTTCTTTCGCAGGCAAAGGCAAAAGGGGGAAGATTGGCAGAAAATAAGCCTCAGCTTCTGTGCGTGTATATACAATGTGCATGTATACAACACAGCATTTTGTAGATACAGGAGGGGAGAACATTAGACAACAACAAAATACACAGGAATTGTTTTTATAGTCGTGAATTATAAGTGAGGAAAGTGTCCCCAAGGCCTAAGAGGCCATGAGGTTGGATGGGACCTCAAGCTATGCTGGGGCTGAGGGCTGTCTTCTGGACATCTCCCTGGAAACCTGGCGGCTGGCAGGGTTGAAGAAGAGCAGAGATGCTGGGAGCTGACACGTTGTGGCTGTGAAGATTCTGAGACCCTGAGGCAGAAAGCTTAGTGGCTCCAAGTGAGAAGAAGAGGTGAGGGCCAGAGGAGGAGGAAGAGAGACCCCATCACCAGGGACCATCAAGTGACACACAGTTGTGCGTTTTTAAGAGAAGGGGGGTGGGTGGACTCAGGCAATCCTCTTCTGTCCTCTTGCCAATAGGGATTTATTCAATCTCTTTGATGGACTACTAGAAAGTTGTGTTGGGTAAAGGCCAAGAGGGGAAGTACCTAGCCTGGGGTAGCCATGTTAAAGGAACCTAATAGCAAAACCTTTAGTTTATGGTGGATGGGACATAGGCTGAGAGTTTAGCAGCCTCTCCAAAGGCTGCTGATAATGTGCCTGCCTTTCTCTGGAGGTATATTCTAGGAGATACAGAGACCAGGCTACCCGTGGGCTTAGATACCTTGCTGTAACTTGCCGTGTGCTGAGCACTTCTCTCATGTCATGTGCTGCTCCAAGTCAGTGCAGGCTGAAAAGGGCTTAAAGCTGTGGCACGGTCCACCTTAGAAGGTGATGGGTGGACCCTTTTCCCTTCTTCCAGGATACTTCTCTCTCTATGCCTCGGGCTTTAATTCATGACCTATTCAGTCGGTGCCGACTCCTCACTCAGGGACAGCCACATGCTGTGCAGATTGCGCAGTCCTGAGGTCTGACCAGCAGCAAGAGCACATTACTCTGTAAGCAGAGAGCCACCTTGGCCTTCCCCTCCTGATTCAGGGAGGCAGTCTCCACAAAGCAAAAGCTCACATCCCTAGATCATAGGTATTCCTGGAGGGAGCTGTGCAGGACACTGCTTGTTACCCTGGTTAGCTCTAGCTCAAGTGGTGTGTGTGTGTGTGTGTGTGTGTGTGTGTGTGTGTGTGTTGATGATGGCAGTGATGGTGGTAGTGGTAGTGATGGTAGTGATGATGGTGATGGTGGTGGTGGTGGTGCTGATGGTGGTGATGGTGGTGGTGGTAGTGATGGTGATGGTGGTGGTGGTGCTGATGGTGGTGATGGTGGTGGTGGTGCTGCTGATGGTGTTGGTGGTGGTGGTGGTGGATTTTGGGCTTCACTTGTTGGTGGTGGCCCTGAGCTTTGGTCTATTTCTTTGGCAAGTGGCTGTGGGGGGTGACAGTCAGTCCTCAGAAGCATTGCAGAATAACCTTGCTGATCATTGTTTATCGAGGGAAAACCAAGGGTCCCGGGTAGGGAACCAGCTTGTCTGAGGTTGGGGTTGGGCCAGGCTGGGTCTCTGTGGCCACCTACCTCTTTCTTTCTCGTACCCTGACTATACTCCTTGAACCTGCACGGTCCTCACATTGTGGGTCCCAGCTTCCACCCCACCTACCTCCCATGCTCAGTTGCTTCCCTGGCCTTCACTAGAGATCCTGGAGGAACGGCAGCAAACTCATATGTGTTACAGCACAACTCTTGATTTAGCTGTGCACCCCGCCCCCAGCTCCCCTGAAGCCTGCTCCTCCCACAGTCTTCCCCGATTTAGTAACCGTCCCATTATCTACCCAGTTATTCAGGCAGAAAGCCTTGGAATTATCCTACATTTCCCTTTCCCTCAACCCCCTCATCTGATCCATTAGCAAAAACATATTGTAATCGACCTTCCCTCCCATCTCAACCAAACGGGTCCTTCTGCATTTGCTGTATTGCAGAGGCATGCATCTGGAACCCCAGCATTCCTACAGCAAGATGGTGGCAGGTGGAGGCCATTGGTCTGGAGTACACAGTGCAACGGAAACTAGAAGAGGACTCCCCTCAACTAGGCAGAGGGCAAGCACCAGCCTCAGACCTCCACTCGCATGCGGTGACCTATTCTCTCACACACCAATGACAAACAAAGATTTTAAAAAGAGCCTGGCTTACAAGTGAACTCTAGGTCAGTGTCTCTAAAGGGATAGCACCATCCTAGCCTGTAAATTCTTTAAGAAGCAATCTCTTGGACTGGGACCATAGCTTGGCAGTAGAGAGCACTTGCCTGGTGTGTGTGAGGCCCTGAGCTCAATCTCTTCACACCAAAGCCCAAACAAACCACCCAGGGACTGAGACTTTTTAAGTCCTTCTTTATTTTGGTAAGTTTTACCCTCTCGGTGCTTCAGTTTTGTTAACTATTACTTGGGGACAATAGCAGTGCCTACCTCATAGAGGTGAGATGAAGATTAAGGAGTGGATAAATTAAAATTAAAAAAAACTGGGCGGTGGTGGTGCCTGCCTTTAATCCCAGCACTTGGGAGGCAGAGGCAGGCAGATCTCCGAGTTCGAGGCCAGCTTGGTCTACAGAACAAGTTCCAGGACTGGCAGAGCTTCACCAACACACTGGATGAGGTGCTTGGTGATGTTGATTCTCTGCTCTGCTGCTCCGGCTGGCTTTGTACTTTATTCTCTTTCCCGGGTCTTCTGAGGGCTGGGATTCCAGGTGTGAACCATCACACCCAACTCTGTTACGATTTGAAACCATTAACCATTACCTTTGCCATCCGTTTAACTTCCATTCTAAACTTTTTTTGTTGTTTTAGATTTATTATTTCATGGCATGAATGTTTTGTCTGTGCGCCACATGCATACCTGGTGCCTTCGGAGGTCAGAAGAGGGCATCAGATCCTCCAGAACTAGAGTTGCAGAAGGTCATGAGTCACCATGTGGGTGTTGGAGATTGGATCCAGGTCCCCTGCAAGAATAACAGCATGGTCTCTCAATCACTGAACCATCTCTCCTGCCCCTAGTTTTTCTTAAAGAGGCAACTATTTTTTTCCTTTCTTTGAGAAATAAAAATGCATGTATTTGATCACTTTTCATGGACTATACCCTAATCTGCTTACAGTACCAGGGTCTTTAAGTACACCATGGGTCTCCTCCTTAGCTCCATAGTGAATGTCTTTCCCATGTGGCCCATCCCTCTGCAGTCACCCTGGTCTCATGACAGCTCTGTGTGCAATTCAGGCTTTGTCATTCTTCCTTCCTTCTCAGCCCGATCATTATCCCTTAACCAGTGACTCGGGGATGTCTTCTCATGTCATACGTTTCTACTCTTATTGCTATGACAGAAGCAACAAGGAAGTGTTTCTCCAGCTCCCAGTCTGAGGTAAAATCTGTCATGGCAGGGATATTATGACAGCAGGACCTGGAGGCAGCTGGTCACCTTGCATCCGCAGTCAGGAAGCTGAGGGCAAAGAAGGCAGCCGCTCAGCTCACTTCCCCCTCTCTATCCAATCTGAGATCCCAGTCCATGGAGTGGCACAACCTACATACAGCGTGGGGTCTTCCTGGCTCAGTCAACCTAAATCAGAACATCCCTCATCCACACCCCCACAGGCTTGTCTCTTGAGTGGTTCTGGATCCATTTTAACCGTCATTCAAGGTGTGATCTGAGCTCGGCTGTGGCACAGATCCCCGACTTGAATTGAGCGTGCCTCTTGCAGACTGAGCTCAGTGAGAACAGAGGCCAGCTCATTCTTTCCCTTCTCTGACATGGAATGTTGCACTGTGGTAATAGCAGATAATGAATCAATAAGCCAATGAGTGGACTGGTGGGAAAGACCAAGGTCAAAAGTCCAAGGGAATGATGTGTTGTCCTTGCAGGAGTAATGAGACTTTCTCATAGGGATCCCAGTCATGAGACTGGAGTAGCTATCCTGGTTTCTGATGGTTCTCGGGTGCTCATGGGCATCCATAGCATTACAAAAGGAGAGAGACTTTGCCCCTTAGAGCAGAGATCAAGGCTGGACACGAAGCTCCAGTGTGACAGAGAAGTCTGTCTAGCCTCCTCTCTGTGTGCCAGACACATTTGCTTTTCCTTCCTTCTTAAATCAGGGGAGGGGTGAGCCCTCCTGACACTGGAGCACTGTGTTCTGGTTTTTCTGGCTGATGACACATTCTTTACTGGGTTAGAGCAGAGGTTCTGTAGACCTGGGCCAGTCTCCGACAGAGTCCACACTGGGACACGAAGAAACGAGAACCGGGACAACATGGGGGCTTTTTATAAAGCTAAATTAATTCTGAGGTTGTCTGTCCTACATTTTTCTGTGTCAGGCTGCCCTTTCTTTTATGAAACCAGGGTGACAGGAATTGATGGTTTTATGTCCTTGCTTGTCACAATCACCTATTTAATTCTCCTTTGAAATTTGCTGGCTGAGGAAAGAGGCTGAGCTGGGATGAGAACACGGGTTTGCTAGCTTCCGTATACCCAACACCCTTGGTTCTGCAGGCCCCTGGATTCTACACAAGGGAGATGCAGGACCTGACTGTAATTGATTGACAGATGGCTGTACAGAGGAACCTACTTGCTCTTGTTGTAAACACGGAAGACAGTCTAGACCGGAATGTTTCTATTGCTATCAGCTGAACATGGTGGCTCTAATCCCTGCCCTGATGAGGCTGAACTAGGTGGAACTCTGAGCTCCAGGCCAGCCTGGTCTACACTGTCTTAAAAGAAACAAACAGATAGACAGACAAGAGCAAAACAAAAACTTTCAAAAAAAAAATCAACCGATTGATATTAAGTTTCTTGCAGGTAAGTAGTCAGCAATTGAATGGGCTTTCCCAGGGCTGCCAGTGCTCACTGTGCAGAAAAGTGGGGCCTGCTTACCAGCCTTGGTCTCAGATTCAGACATACCTGCATCTTAACACAAGTCTCACTACTTATTACGTATGTGACCTAGAGCAAATGAATTTTCCGCTACTTGAAATGGGAAATAGAAAGCCGGGTGGTGGTAGCACACACCTGTATTCTCAGCACTCAGGAGGAAGAGGCAGGTGGATTTCGATGAGTTTGAGCCCAGCCTGGTCTACAAAGTGAGTTCTAGGACAGCCAGGGCTATACAGAAAACCCTGTCTCAAAAAACAAAATAATAATAATATCATACAATGGTATATTGTGACATTATTATTATTATTTATTATTATTATTATTATTATTATTATTATTATTATTATTATTATTACAAATACAATAAAATAAGAAGTAGAGACTAGAAAAATGGTCCAGCAATTAAGAGCACTGGCTGCTCTTCTTGAGGACTTGGGTTTGTATCCCAGCACCCCCATGGCAGCTCACAACTGTTTATTACTCCAGTACCAGGGGATCTGAAGCCCACTTCTAGCCTCCTCAGGAATCCAGCATGTACATTGTACACAAATACAGATGCAGGCAAAGCACCCATATGCATAAAAAATAACTACCTAATATTTTAGGGAGCCATGGTTCAGGAAACCCATCAGAGGGCAAACTGAAGGCTTGGGGAACCTTAAGGAAGTAAGCATTGGACAGGGCTGAAGGGCAAGGAGGATTCGCTGGAGTAATGTTGGCTGTGGACAGCATTCTAGGCAGTGAGAAGGACAGTGTGCAGTAGGGTGACGCTGGGGAAGCAGGACTGGGGAAGAAACGCATCTCGGGCATGCTAAGTATTTTTACATCCACTCTTAAAGGTTCTAGCTGGGCTTGGCAGCTCACACCTTTAGTGTCAGCACTCAGGAAGCCCAGGCAGGCAGATCTCTGAGTTCCAGGACACCCAGGGAGGGCTACACAGAGAAACCCTGTCTCAAAAAGCAAAGCGAAATAAAAAAGGAGAAGTTCTAAGTAAGCAGCAGAGAGCATGATCAGACTTGCAGTTTTAAGGTTCTTCTGGTTATGGAGGACGGCAGTTGTGGGTTGGATGGGCAAGCATAAGAGGCTGAGGCTAGAGGCAAACCCGTGTGTAGTTGTTCAAGAAATACATAATGGGGCCCTGGGCTGGTGAAGTTGGGGAGAAGACAAGCACATAGTCTCGAGGACCATTTAGCAGATAAAATGGTCATGACTGAGCAATGTATTCCAGGAAGGATGAGTGTGAGAGAGTTGCCTAGGATGACACCCAGGTTTCCAGATAGAACTGTTGCCAGGCAACCAAGTGAAAGCCAGAAGGGAGTAGGGAAAGCCTGTGACACGATTTCCCTTGCAGTTGTTATTAAATCCATGTTTGCAAAATGGAAGGTGTGAGGATGTATGGCTCCCTGGTTGCTAACCAAGGAAGAAAGGCCGCCTTACAAAGGATGCATGATGCAGGCAAACAGGAGCTAAGCTTGGGTCATGACTTGACATTCAGAGAGCTCGATGGCTTTAAGAGGCAGCTTCATCACCACTCTGGGCATGAGCTCTAGGATGAGGAGCCAACTTAGCCTGGAAACTTACAGACGCAGAAGACTCTCCAGCCTTGTTTGTGTCCACTGGCTCCTTGGGAAACGTTTCCTAGGCTCCTTTCGACTTGAGCATATAGGTGAAAAGCATTAAGTCCAGAACATGACCACAGGAGCTCATTTGCTCTCTCTGCTGATCTTACAAAGTGAGATGATAGCTGGATCAGACCCTTGTCTCTGTCCTGCTCCCCCGCCCGCGGGAGGAGACGGCAAGCAGTTTGCTCAAAGCCTCAAAGCTGAAGGGCAAATGAGTGACCTTTTGGAGTGAGTCTCATGTTCCTTTTCTTACTTGGGGCTTGGATCTTTGTGCTGCCCACAGAGCCTCTTCCTAGGGTAGATGGGGCCAGGTAGAACTATGGGGACATGCTAATGTCAGAGACGGTAGTGGTGCCGAGCATATGGGGTGAAGGGAAATGAGAAGGTGAAGGGATGTCCAAGGATTGTCCTGCTAAGCTGGAGTCAGTTCTTACTCTTGGGCAATGTTGTGTGTCCCCGCTATACTCCCGAACGCCTTCCTGAAATGCAAGATGAAGTTTATGGAAGTTATAGAAAGAGGGGCAGGTGGATGCTGAAAACCCGGTCTTCCTTTCCCCGCCTCTGCAAATGAGACATGAAAACGCGGTTTGAACCTGCTGCCGAGGTTTCCATGGTGGCTGCACTCTGCCGCCCTTCCCATTGGCTAAGATGGCCTGCTCTGGCTTTAACAGAGGCTCAGATATGGGTCTCTTTCCTGATTGGCCAGCTTGTGCTGCAGCGCCATAGCAACAGAGACAGAGGGACCAGTCTCCTCAGAGACTTGAGTCACCATTTACCTGAGGTGGGCTAAGATCCATGGAGCTGCTTGTAGAGGGAGGAGGGGGAATCGGGTAACTCCTGATCGAGTTCACAGCCAAGTGTTGGACTTTCCACATTGCTCAGGGCTTTGGGGGCTGGTGAACTTCTCAGATTGTCTATTTTGTATTTTGCAGCATCTGAGTATCCTTCCTTTTTTTCTTTCTTTCTTTTTTTCTTTTTTCTGGGGCGTTTATGCTCTGTAGGAGAAAAAACAAATCTCTGGCAGTGCCAGAAGTTAACTCATTTGCCCAAATTCACATAAACCACAAGCCAGGATTTGAGCTTATATTGTATTGTCTGACGGGCTTGCAGGGGGTCTTTCGTTTCTTTTGTTTGTTTGTCTGTTTGTTTGTTTTTTAGTTTCTTTAAAAACTAACCCCTTTTTTGTTGTCAAACCCCAAATGCTTTTCAAAATACTCTTCCATCTAAAATATCCAATCTTGACAGCCCTAGGAGTTATATAAGCCAGGGTTGAGTGGCTTTTTTTACACACAAAGGCACCAGAATTCAGAGGAGCCAGGTGACTTGTTCTGTGTCACATAGTGCTGTTGTTGGACTGTTTACTCCTCTGAACCCTTGTCAAGACTACATACCTAAATAGTTTCCTTCTCCACCCTGGGATCTCCAGGAAGCTGACAGCCAGGATCTTCTACCCAATAGAATTAGGCAGCCTGAGCTGGGTTTAGTGACTCATACCTGTGACCCCAGTACTCAGGAAGCTGAGGCAGGAGAATTACCATGTGTTTGAAGCCAGTCGGGGCTACAAAATGAATTCTAGACCAACCTGGACTACAGACTACCCTGTCTCTAAATAAATAAAGCAAAAAGTATAATTAAGCACTCTGGAGCAAGGAGTTTCACTCAGTCTTAGAGCATATGCCTACTACATATGGGTTCCTGGGTTTGCTCCCCCGCATAACTTTTTGAGACCTGGCTTCTCTGTGTGGTCCTGACTGACCTGAAATTCATCCTGTAGATCAAGCTAGTCTCGAACTTATGGATACACCTGTATTGATGTTTGGAGACATAGCCAGGGCAACAGGTAGAAAAGTAGATTAGGGGTTACCATAGTGTGAGTCTCATTCACTTGTGAGCTAGGCTTACAAATGGGATGACTCTAAACTGGTTCAACTTCACACCTGTCTTTGCCTGGGATTAAAAGCACAAGTCATCACTGGGCACATCTTATTTTTAAAAAGACAGGATCAAGTACCTCGACCTAGGGTCCTATACCATAACCTTAGTCCCTCCTGGTCAACTCCTACATGGGGCTCTTGTCCCCTGCAAACCTGCTCTGTCCTGCTCTCATATATGAGCAGGTGAAGAAATAGTCCTAATCATCCTTGCAGTAGTTTAACTATGTATATATGAAGCTATGCATGCCTGACCTCACTGAATGCTCATCTACAAATTCAGAGCTTTATGGTTTGCATGGTCCTAGCTACAGGAGCCTGGAAGATTAAGCAGCAAGCCCAAGGTCACAGAGCCTTAAGATTTATTTTATGAGTGTGTTCTATGTGTACTGTGTGTTCTTGCTGCCCTCAGAGGCCAGAGAGGGTATCAGATTCACTAGAAATGGAGTTACATTTGGTTCTGAGCCTCTGTGAATGTGTGTGTGTGTGTGTGTGTGTGTGTGTGTGTGTGTGTGTGTGTGTGTGCTGGGAACTGAGCCTCCAGTCTTCTGCAAGAACAGTAAGTGCTCTTAACTGCTGAACCATCTGTCCAACCCTCAAACACTCTTAAACCAGGATTTCAGAACCAAGGGCACCAGCCCCGGGCCATGGTATTGCTTTCCCTGCATCCACAGAAAGCAGAGAGTGGTTCTGTGTGTGCTCCCAGAGCGGAGTCTCCTCTTCTTAAGCGTGTCCTTTTCTCTCACGGAAGCTGCAGTTATGGATCGGTTTCTGGCCCAGGAAAATGCAGTCTGAGGGCTGACTTTGTATAAAGGAGTCTGAAGTAGTTATTCCTCATTCGAGCCACTCAACATTCCTGACAGAAGGGCATGGGCAGTGGAGGTGGAGGGAAGAGGCCCCAGTGCTTTCTTTATTCAAATTTAAGCTGAAAGTAAACATTCTGGAAGTTTTCTTTCTTTCTCAGCTAGCTCGTGCTTCCTGAAGTTCTTGCCTTGGAAACGAGACACACCTTCCTGCCCTTCCCAGGGCGTCGGTTCTGAAGATAACCAGGTGAAAAGCTCCCGCCTGATGCTTCCTTCACTCCAAGTGCCACATTAGCAAGGAGCAGGCATGCAGTTACTCTTCAACTACAGCTAGAGGCAGCTTTCCTGCCCCAGACACCAAGACGACCTTCAGGACATGTGGGGGAGACTGTGATGGGCCTGCTTCAATGAACACTGCAGCCTCATGGAAGAGATGGGCAGAAAGCTCAAGTGTGGCTGCATCAGACTCTTAGATGGTGATGAAAGGCTTGGATGGAGCAGGATAAAGGGACGTTGTAGACTAGTGATGGGCGGGGCTTGCAGGGAGGATGGCCAGGAAAGGTTCCTTTGAAGAGGTGGCAACTGAACTTGTATATGGGTGACAAGCATTTGTATCAGCTCTCTCTGACTGTGTGATAAGAGCTTTTAAGCTTTACGCCTGGGTGGACTTCTGTTTCCTTCTCCTGGTTACGCTTGCAGATACATTCTGCTGCAAGTGCAGGAAGCCAGAGACATTCCAAATTCAAAGACCCTGAAGTAGGATGGAATCTGTTGACCTGAGTCATGAACAGCTCATGTCTCTGCTTCCCCGTTCCTAGTTTGTGAAGTAGGAACAGAGGCCTCCCTGCTTCCTTAGTAGGCACCCAGAATAGAGAGGCTTCTAAGGCACAGGGGATTTTAAAGGGGGAGGGGCTCTCTGACTCCTTTTAAGGCCTTTGATTTTGGTTGCTGGCAACAAAACAACACTGCTCAGCACCCAGGTAGGGGAGTCTGGGGGTGGGGCGGAAGGCCTGGCTGCCCTGGATAGTGACTGAGAAGAGAACAGCCAGAAAAATTACCCAGCCCAGGCCTGGAAGGGAGGAGAGTCCAGCTCGGCCAGGGAAGGAGGCTTATCGTTTGGGCTGAAGGAAGGGAAGCTGTTGACAGGCAATGTGCCAGGGACTACTTGTCAACTTCCTACTTTTTACTACAGAAACACACTGCTTAGGGTATCACGGGGAAGTGCCTGGGCTGGCAAACCTCAGGGTCTTCCAGGAGGAAGCAGGGATGATGCATCAGAGGCCTAGAGGATGAGTCAGGCCAAGCACCAGAGGCGGTAGGAGAAACAGGAGCTAGCAAGAGGGTCACCATGGAAGGGACGATGTCTTCCAAGAGGCCGGAGGGAAGAAGAATTTGGGATTTTCGAGTTGTCTATAGCAAGAGTCCAAAGGAAGGGTGTGATGAGCTTGGTGCTGGCCCGAGGCCCGGGACCTCTTCTCTGAAGACACTAGACACTGGATTGCCAGGCTTAGCAAATACAGGCTGTACTGTAAAATTGTCAGGTGAATAACAGTGTTTTTCAGTATGTGTGTGCACACAATTATTCCGGTCATTCCCGCACTGACCTTCATCTCCTGCATTGTCTTTAGTGTCCCTCCGTCCCTGTGTAGGAACACGGGATGGCTTTAATTATTGAGATGGTGTGGTCAGACTTTAGGAAGCTTCCTGGATGTGTGGGAAAATATACTAGAAGCAGACCAGGAGGAGGTGGGTGGGCAGGTGAAGTTTCCTACTATTGTCCTAGCCCTGGAATGGAATGCCCTTGTGTCTTGTGAATTCATCTGCCTTTCCCACCAGGTGGATAACTGTGAATAAACCTCTCAGCTAAAAAAGTCCTGAGGGACTGCTGATCTGGTCAGCCCCAGTTCTGCATGGTCCCATCTGAATGAACTACATGGCTTCCTTGACCCTCACAATCCTCATCTATTAAACAGAGGAGCCAGGTGACGTGTGTGTGTGTGTGTGTGTGTGTGTATGTGTGTGTGAGTGAGTGTGTGTATGTGTGTGTGAGTGAGTGTGTGTATGTGTGTGTGAGTGTGTGTATGTGTGTGTGAGAGTGTGTGTGAGTGTGAGTATGTGTGTGTGAGTGAGTGTGTGTGTATGTGTGTGTGAGTGTGTGTGTGTATGTGTGAGTGTGTGTGTATGTGTGTGTGTGAGTGTGTGTGAGTGTGTGTGTGTATGTGTGAGTGTGTGAGTGTGTGTGTGTGAGTGAGTGTGTATGTGTCCACACCTCTCCTGGTATGGGATCATGATTTGGCTCCAAGCTCCCTGTTCTGTTGCTCTTCCCCTGACCACTGAACCCATGAAGGGCTCTTCACATCTTTCTTGGAAAAAGAGGCTCCACATTTGTGGAGGGTCTACTATGTGCAAGCAAATCCTCGGCGTTCCTTGCCCCAACTACAGCAGCATTCCTAAATGTATTTGCTCCAACTCCTTAGATAGCAAAGGGAGGCTTTGATCACATAGCTATGCAGGGTGGCCTGCCTGGCGCCAGCATTCAACCCTCCCACTGTCTCCAGGAAACTCCCCCTGGAGCCCCTAATCCCCCATTTATTTAGGATTTGGGCTCAGTCAGCAGTCTTGTTGTCCCACTGCGGGGCCACATGCTGCCAAGGCTCTTTCAGAGTTAAGCCGGGGACTAAAGAAGGCTGGCGCAGAGCTCATCCACCAGTCTGGATGGCTTAGGGAGCCCTTTCCCATTAGTGCCCCTTCCCATGGCTCCACAGAGCCCAGACGTAGACCCTCCCACTTCTTCTTGCCTGCATCTCTGCTGCAGTAAGGCCACATTAAATATTAATGGGGCAGCTCCTGGCACCACAGTGACGTCAATTACCGCTTGGTGAGGGCTGCAGGCTGCCTTCCCAAGGTGAAGCGGTGACCGGAATTCAGAGAGCTTCAGTGACGTCCCAGGGGGGACTGGCTGTCAGGACTCGGAGAGGATACTGCTAATGTAAGGCATGGCAGGAGTCCAAAGCTTTTTCTGCTGCCTCTCCCATAGCATTCTGCACGGGCATGATGAAGTCGGTCATCTGGCCAGGGGCTGCTGAGCACCTGCTACTGGCCCAGCACAGCACTATGCTCTAATAGCCTAACAAGGGCTTCACATCATGGAGAGCCCCTTGTGGTAGAGAAAAGAGAGAAAGCTGTAGGACAGGACCAATTAAACATTTTTACAATGGGAACTAGTTTATGCTGAAACCTGAAGAAGGAAGGCTCTGGGTTAGGTAAGAGAGGAGGAGGGATGAGGCAGAGGGAACCTGACTGGAGTACACAGCCTCCTTCTAACCCTCTGTAGCCAGTTATCTATGAGTTGGATTTTCGCCTCTTCTGTTGCGGAAGATGTCAGAAGCTGCTGCTAAGCGACAGCACAGCCTTAAACACACCCAGTGAGGTAGGAAGAGAGAGCACGGGGCAGCTGCCAGGAAAACAGCTTCAGGGCCAGACCTGTTTACCCAGGTCTGTCACAGCACTCCAGAGGCTGAGGCAGGAGGATCAGCTTCGGCTACTCAGTAAAATCCTATCTCAAAAACAACAGCTATCACACCTGAGGGAAAAAGGAGCCTGGCCTCTGGATAATCTCTTCACCTTCCCAGGAATTCTTACCCCCTTTATCTGAGCAGAGAAACAGGCTCAGCATAGGTGACCTGGGATAACCAGGGCCACACTGGAGAGTCACTGGACACATGACTTCTGGCTTTTGCACCCATCAGCCACTGGCAACCCTGGTAAAGATTGTTAGGGTAAACCTGACAATAATAAACAAAAAGCCTCAACAGTAGGAATAGTGAAAAGTCGAGAAGACAGAATTTTTGGTATGGCTGCATTGGGAAGAGGAATGAATACTGAGGTCTAGTGACACCCCTACACCCCAGTCTAGTCCTTGAGACCCTGACAGGAGGTTTAGGTTTAAGCAGAGGGTAAGAGGTATATATGCTTTAGTGAGCAGTCCTGGTCAAGCTGTTCAGTCATCTGTGTCTGGGCTCCAGTCTCTTCTGGATGGTGGTCTGAGGAGCTGAGAATGGTGTGTGAGCTCATCCTGAAGACAAACTCTTCCCCTGGCTGATAGCAGGCATTTCCAGGCTCCAGCCTTTCCCTTTTTCTGAGAGACTCTCCTGAGAATCCTGAGTAAAGTCTAATTTCTTGAGGGCCATTTTTTTTTTAATAGTTTGAGAGCCAAAGGGAGAGGCTACCAGGGTCTCTCTTTAGGACATCTTTTTAAAAGTTATTATTGTGCTGGAGAGATGGCTCAGTGGTTAAGAGCACTGACTGCTCTTTCAGAGGTCCTGAGTTCAAATCCCAGCAACCACATGGTGGCTCACAACCATCTTTAATGAGATCTGATGCCCTCTTCTGGTGTCTCTGAGTACAGCTACAGTGTACTCATATATAATAAATAATAAATAAATCTTTTTTACAAAAAGAATTAAAAATTATTTTATGTGCATTGGTATTTTGCCTACATGTATATCTTTGTGACATCAGGTCCCCTAGAACTGGAGTTACAGTCAGGTGTGAGCTGCCATGTGGATGCTGGGAATTGGACATGGGTCCTCTGGAAAAGGAACCAGCGCTCTTAACCACTGAGCCATCTATCCAGCCCCTCTTTAGAATATGTTAACTTTGAGGCTGAAGAGATGGCTCAGTGGCCCTTCAGAGAACCGAAGTATGTTCCCTAGCACCCACATCATGGAAGCTCAGAACTACCTGCAGCTCTAGCTTTGGGGGATCTGATGCCGCTGACCTCTTTAGGCATCTGTATTCCTGTGTATGTGTGTGCACAAACACACACACACACACATAAACTTGAAAATAAAACTTTTTTCCCAGAGAGTTTCTTAACCTGGTGTGCTGGCACACACTTTTAACCCCAGCTCTTGAGAGACAGAGGCAGGTGGATCTCTATGAGTTTGACACCGGCCTGGTCTACAAGCCAGCCAGGAGACATGCACAGGCAGCGTAGTGAGACCCCGTCTCAACAAACAAAACCCAAAACAAGACAAAAGGATGAGGAACAAGTTTGGAAGGGGCAAAATGGGATAGGAAGAAGGCTGCGAAGTTACAGGTGGGGTTTGGGGTGGAGTGCTCTTGGGAGTAAGTTAGCAAGCTGAACTGCCTTTAGTATCTTTGGTTTTGTTTTCTCTATGTAGCGCTCCCTGCCCGTCCCGGAACTCACTGTAAACCAGGCTATCCTCCAACTCAGAGATCTGCCTGTGTCTGCCTCCTGAGTGCTGGGATTAAAGGCACACACTACCAAGCCCCGCTTTTGGGGAGGGGCAGGAGAGGGACGTCAGTATCTTTTTTTATGGCCATGCTTTTGTGAGTTCAAGGCTGCTCCCAGACCTTTCTGGCCCAGCTGTTTCACAGCGCCTCAGGTTGAGATGATCCTCCGGCGTCCATATTTGAAGGCATTGTCGGTGTCCAGTAGGAGGTGCCCACTCCTTCCCCCAGTGATACCCTCGTTCCTCCTGGCCTCAGCCCAGGTCTAGCAGGGACAGCGCCATCACAGCATGCCCATTTCCCATGAGAGCAGGCTCAAGCTCTGAGACGTACAGGGACTTGTCTAGGTTTCCTCAGCTGTGGGGAAAAGCTGAGGTTGAGGAGGCGAGGTCCAGGAGCTCTCCTGTAGTTTTAAAGTCGCCGAAGCAGGCAGGTTCAGCCTGAGAGCACTCTTCCGGCCCTCACTCCCTCCGAGCTCCGTTAGTCTGTTCTCTTTCTCCACTCTCTCTCTGACCTTCCACGCAGCTGCCAATCAGTCATTAGCTGTCAGTGGGGTGTGTGTGACTGGCAGTGACCCCGGCCTCTTGCAAAGAGGGCCGCAGTGTGGGTTTTTGTGACAAAGGTAGAAAAGGTAGGACTGCATTCAATTCTGCATGCATAGAGCAATCCCTGAGTCCAGGACTCCCAACCCAGCATCCAAAGGCTCTGAGGACAGATGAAAGCCCAAGCCGCACACTCAGTGAAATGGCAACTTCCTAAAGGTGTAAGAGGCAGAGGCTTGATATGACAAGGAACCTGAATTCTATGGTCACCAAGATGGTAGTTCAAAAGCTAACTCCCCTAACTGTAGGTAAGCAGGTGTCTCTCTGAACCTCAGTTTCTCTATCTGTTCAATGGATATAAGAGAAATAGATCAGATGCTCTGTTTAGTATAACACAATGCCTGCTAGTTGGTCAGTTGGCCAGTAACATCAACCTTATTGATACTACTTTATGCAGAGAGCAGATACTAGAGTCATGCTGGAAACAGGCAGAAATTGAAAGGCATTTGTTTCTTGTTTTGGTTTTTTGTAAAAGTATCTGCCACACTAGCTTGATGGCCTGAGTCTGAATCCTGGAACTCACAGCAAAAGGAGAGAATTTATGTCACTTCAATACACATATGCATAATTTAAGAAAGCAAAGGAGGAAGAGCTTAAAAAAATAAAAAAGGACAGATCTCACAATGTAGCACAGGTTAGGTCTCATCCCACAATGTAGCACAGGCTAGCCCCAAATTTGTCTTGTTTGTGTCTGTTACTACAGGTCTCTGCTACCATGCCTGTTATTTCTTGAAAAGATTTGTTTTGCTAATTTTAAATTATATGTAGGTATATATGTCTGTAAGTGGGTATGTGCCCTTGATTGATTGAATTCAGGTATCTAAGAAGGCATCGGGACCTGGAGTTAATGATGATTGTGAGCTACCTGATGGTGGGGCTGGGAACTGGCTTAGGTCCTCTCCAAGTGATGCTCTTAGCCACTGAGCCATCTTCCCAGCTTCCCACAGAGTAGCTCCTCTTGGAGAAAGAGTAGGTAGCCTCTTTGAAGGTAGGATTTGCTGGATACATATATCACAGGGCATGCCTTTAAACCTTACATTTGGGTGGCAAAGGCAGGAGGATTACAAGTTTGAAAGTTTGAGGTCAGCCTGGGCTATGTAAGAAGAACTTGTCTACAAAAAAAAAAAAAAAAAAAAAAAAAAAAAAAAAAAAAAAAGGAGCAGTACTAGGGGAACAGAAAGGCTGGAGGGATGGATAAGGACATTTTAGTAGAAATTTGTGGGCAGAGTCTGGGAACATGGTGTGCCCAAGATGTCCAGGGAGTGAGTAATGAGTTTAAAAGTGGCTCAGGCTCATGCTGTAGAGAGCTAGGTGGAAACTCTGATATCTTTCAGTAGAAAGATTCTTCCCCTATGCCCTGTGCTGCAGAGCAACCTCCCACCTCAGCCTGGGGCTCAGCCTTCTCCGATGGCCTTGGCCCTCTCAGATTGCTTTGTTTCCTGAGCCAGGGCCAGTCCACTGCCGTCGTCTGGAAGAAGCCAGGAGGCTGCAACAATCTGTTTGCCTCCTACTAACATCCTGGGAAGGAAAAGATGTTTTTTTAGCACAGTTGCCTGGCAGAGAACCTTGGCAAAGACTAGTGACCCTCTCCTTTACTTCCTGTCTAAGGGACCACATAGGGAAGTGCTCAGAGACCCTCAGAAGGTCAAGGGCAACGGTGCAGACAGTGGTGAAGATGCTTCTGGAACCAAGTTTCTGTACTGCGCTGAAGCTGGCGAGTCACGCACTTGCCTGGCCTCCTTCCCCCTCACTTTTAGAACGGGAAGAACACTGACCTCAACTTAATTAAATAGGAGTGTACTGGCAAGCTGCTGCCTCATGGCCAGCTAAGGAATAGAATTTGTTTCCTTGTCTCTTCAATAAGGTCTCAGCCATTATTTATTTATTTATTTATTTAGAGACAGGGTCTCCTGTATGTAGCTCTGGTTATCCTATAGATCAGTTTCTGCTCCAACTCAGAGACTCACCTGCCTCTTCCTTAAGAGCCCAGAGATAAAAAGTGAGCTCAGCCAAGCCCAGCTGGTACTGGGAATTAAGCCTCTCGAGTCTTTCACATGCTTGGGAGGTGTTCTACCATTAAATTGCTATGTCAGCCCAATGCCTGTCTTTAGGAGCAGCCCTGGCTTTATCTCTTGCCATGTTATTAGATTTTTCCAATGGTCCCCCAGACTTTCAGAGCTAGAGAATTTGAGGTTGGGCCCCAAAGAACAGAGCCATTCACCAGTAAGGTCTCTATGTCACAGATAGGAAATCCTGAGTGTCAAAGACAACACAGCAGCCTCCTCAGACCTGCCCCTAGCTCTTTTCCCAGCTGGACCCAGTCTGTCCAGCCCACACCGCAGAAACCACACAGAAGCTGGAGGTGATGGTCACCTAGCAACTTCCAATGAAAGGATCTCTAGAAGGTTCTGGCCAAGAAACAAATTTGATGGTTGTGGCAACACCGGCCTTTAGTCCCAATGCTCGTGTGCAAAAAGGAACCTGTCTCAAAAGGTTAAAATAAAAAGAAACACAGGCTCAGGCTGGACATGATTGCACAGATCTGTAATCTCAGCCAGTACACAGAAGGCTGAGCCAGGAAAATCAGGAATTTGAGGCCAGCCTAGGCTACATAGTGAGTCTGAGGTTAGCCCAGGTTACTAACATAGCAAAGGTCTTGTGCAGAACTGAAGCAAATGCCCTTCCTCCCTCCTCCCAGAGCCCAGCACCCAGCAGAGCCTGAGGGAGACCGGGTAGGGGTTGGGATGGGTAGTGAACTGGTTCTGAATGCAGCACAGTTGAAAACAGCAGCTCACAGACTGTGGCTACCAGGAACAGCTTAGCACAGCTAAATGCCAACAGCTGTCCTGGGTGCTACATGGCTTCTCTGAGTCAGGCTTGGGTAGGGGAAGGCATTGAGGGTACTGAGAGACAATCTCTGAGGGTAAGTCACTGCCCTGCTGCCCAGGAGAAGGGAAGGGATTGATTAGCTTGGGCTGTTGATGCTGCTACTGACAGTTGTAATTACCATTGGCTGAGAAATCAGAAAAGTCACTTTGGCAGCAAGCTGACCACATTGGGGTGTGGCAAGGAGTCCTACTTTGGTGACATGGCAACGGTTAACTGTGCCAACCGTGACTGTCACCTCTTTGGAACAATGCCAGGTCTCTTCTGTAATGTGTCCTTTGGTGTCCAGACATCTCAGAGTTCAGAGTTGTACCAGAGTATCTGATGTTGGGAGGGGAGGACCAAAAGAACCAGGCCATACCTTTTTCTGTTCACTGGACTCTAGTTGGAAGGTTCTGGTGATGCTTTGGGAATCCAATCGTGTTGAGAAGCAGTCACTAGCACTGTGCTCAAAATGGGGGACAACAGGGGACCACAGAGCCAGGACTGACCTGAGATACTTGGTGGAGCCAACCGTGGTGTCACATGCTTGTGATCTCAGTACTTGGGCGCTGAGGCAGGGTGACATCAAAACCCAGTTTTTTGTTGTTGTTTATGGTTTTGTTTTGTGTTTTGAGACAGAGTTTCTCTGTGTAGCCCTGGCTGTCCTGGAACTAGCTCTATAGACCAGGTTGTCCTCAGACTCAAAGATCTGTCTGTCTCTACCTCCTAAATGCTAGGATTAAAGGGGTGCTCTAGCATCACTCAGCCCAAATATTGCTATTTCTAAAACAGAGCTTGTCTCTCAACACTATTGCTCAGAGTAGCTGTCCCCATCCATTTTCTAGCTGGTATTAGTCCATGTATGGAGAAGGAGCCCTCATGGCCTCCACATATCCCATTAGGGTCTTCCTCTGAAGCATGCTTTGTTGAGAAGGAAACTGTGGACACATGCTTTTCAGGGGAGTATGTCCAACCTGCAGCGATGTCAAAATCAAGTATCCACAATACACAGTTCCACTTCATTCTCACTGTCAGCCAATCTCAGGCCAGTGATGCCAGAAATGCTTAAGGGTTGTAGGCCTTCTAAGAGTAGGATGCAACCTCCGCCGACTCCAGTGCTATACCCTCCCCAACTGGCACTCCATCTTTACCAAAGGCTAACTGTCCACTAATTAGACTCTGATGGCTAGCCATGAAGCCCGAGAAATCTGCTTGCCTCTAGCTCCTCAGCACTGGGATTCAAGCATGCTCCACCACACCGGCTTGATTCTTACCACTGGATGATGGGGACCAACCCCCGGCGTGTGCAGGTGCTCTCCGGACCTGAAGCTGTCTCCAGTTCACTGAGATATTTACTGTGCACCTGTTACATGCTCAGGACTGCAGTAACCCCAGAAAAGGTGCACCTGGCTCAGGCCAGGTTTGAAAATGGAGGCTTGCTGGGACTGGTGTCACGTGCCCACAACACCAGCACTCCTGCGGGGGTGTAGGAGAATCACGAGTTTGAGGCCAGCCTGGACTACATGTGAGACCTTTCAATATATAAACAACAATAAACTTTCAGTTAAATGAAGACATGGCAGCCATGGCTGGGGTTTGAGCGTCTAGAAGATCTCCCTCTGTGAAGTTTCACCATATTTGAAGTCACTTTTACTGATACAAATCAAGGTTAACAAACCAGGCCAATATTTCCCCTAACAAATAACTTAAAGAGTGTGACAGTGACAGGTGACACAGTGGTGGCTCACATCTTTGACCCTAGCACTCAGGAGGCAGAGGTAAGGGGATCTCTGTGGGTTCGGAGCCAGCCTGGTCTACAGAGGACATCTGGGGCTACACAGAGAAACCATGTCTAGAAAAAAAACAAAAAAACAAAAAGTGTGACAGCCTAGGTGTGATGGTGCATGCCTTTTAACCCTAGCAGTTGGGAGGCAGAGGCAAGTGAATCTCTGTGATTTAAAGACCAGCCTGGGCTAGATAGTGTGAGAGTGTCTTAAAAAAATTTAAAAGGTCACGTAAAGCTTAGTTTTTAAGATACCCCATGATCCCCTTTAAGGTGACTTGGTTCCCCACCCCTGGGTCTGTATTCTCATCTCTTTCAGGTTCAGCCAACTTCTTTTGTGTTCAGATCTCCTCAGAGGCAGACTCGCACCTCTTCTGGGGTTATTGCTGTGTTGAGCATGTACCAGGTGCTCAGAGCTCCCTGTAGGGAAAGTGCCTTCTGCACACGACTCAGTGGTAAGAAGCCAGGTGTGGTGGAACATGCCCGAACTTCTGTGAAGAGGAATCGAAGGCTGGTGAATTCCTGGGGCTCTAAGGCCGGACACCATAGCCTAACTGGTGAGTTCCAGGGCAAGTGAGAGATCTGTATAAAACCAAACCAAACCACATGAAAACAAGGAGCTAGTGAGATGGCTCAGACAGGGAAGGAAAGGAAGGCTCTTGTAGTTAAGCCAGATGGCCTGAATTCCTCTCTAGGACTCACAGGGTAGAGAGATAGGTCCTACAAGTCATCCTCTGACCTCTGCACACTCACCCCTCACACTCCTCATCCCTGCTGCCCTCTACCCAAGTGTATGTAATTCTTTAAAAAGTTTAAAACTTTCTATGTATATGTATTTTTTAAAATGGCTGCTGAGGAGACTTCAACATGAGTGCACACACTCTGAACCTGAGACCCCTTCTGTGCTACAGTGGGCATCATGGTTTTTCTTATGTATGTGCATGTTTTTTTCAGACAGGGTTTCTCGTCCTCTAACAGCCCTGTGTGTGTTTTTTTCAGACAGGGCTTCTCTCTGTATATCCCCAAGTGGTCTAGAACTCAGAGATCTGCCTGCCTGTGTCTTTGTTTCGTGGCTACTGAGATTAAAGAAAGGCATGCTCCACCATGCCAGGCCGTTTTGTTGTTGTTTTAACTGGAAATTTTCTAGCTTGAGGCCCAGCCCAGGGACCCTTAGCACTGAATGACAGGATCGGTAGAGGCTTAGTTGACCCACAGAAATCCAATAAGATATTGAAATCAGACTTTGGTCCCTCCACATACAGGATATGTGACCTTGCCTATATGTTTTGCTCCTTCTTCCACCGAGGCTCCACCTCAGGCCCTCACTCATTTCCAGGCCAGCTCTCTGCCTCTGACCTCTAATCATTAATTCCCTAAAGAGATTTGAATCAGGCTAAGTCGACCCGGCTGGTTGCCAACCTTTGGTTTCCCAGGATCGTAGATTGCACTTCTGCTATGAAGAATGGAGGACCTGCTGTGCCCTTCGTAGAGTGGGTTGTATGAAATCGGTTAGTGTTAGTCAAGGCCCAACAGTGGGCCAGCTCCCCGTAGGTTTGTCTTGAACGCTACTCGACTCTGCCAAGCTACCTATCCCTTCCCGTGCGAGCCAGAGCTGGCCCAAGGTCACTTATAAGGATGGCAGCGCTACACTGCATTATGGTGGATTCTAGTGTGTCTGTCCCAAAGAGCAGGACCCACACCACGCCGCTGCCAGAGCTGACCGAAGCGCTGGGTGTGGCCACACCGAGCAAGGCAGCGCCTCCGCTTCTCCATACACGGTTATCTGCTTCTCAAGCCCGAGCTCTAACATGGGTTCTGTGGCGCTTTCCTGGCCTGGGCTGCGGCAACGCCTGCCCGTGGTACCACCATCGCCGCGCCCCAGCCGCTCCCCACCCTCCAACGCTGCGGCGGTAAAATGCAGCACTCCTAAGGCGCCTGCGCAGCTCTCCAGCGCGGCCCTAGCCGCTGCTATTTATAGTAGGTGACGTCACCTTGAAAAAGACCGTTAGGGCTGGGCCGCCCCGCCCCCCTCCGTGGCTCTCGGCGGGCCGCTCCGAGTGCGCAGGCGCAGTCGCGTCCTCCCCTCCCGCCCGCGGCGCCCCCTATCCTCTCTCGGCGGCTCCGCGGCGCTCGGCACAGCGCGTGCAGCCAGCCAGCGAGAAGGCGCGAGCGGCGGCGCAGCTAGCAAGCCTCCCGCCAGCCGGCGAGCCAGTGCGCGTGCGCGGCGGCGGCCTCGGCGGCGACCGGGAAGCGGACGGGCGGGCGAGCGAGCGGCAGGCGGTGCGGGCGTGCTAGGCGAGGCCGAGTCGGGAGCGACATGGGGGACCGAGAGCAGCTGCTGCAGCGGGCGCGACTGGCGGAGCAGGCGGAACGCTACGACGACATGGCCTCCGCCATGAAGGCGGTGAGCACGCCGGGAGCGGGGCGGCCGGGGGCTGCGGGGCGGGGCGGGCCCGGGCCTGGGTGGCGGCTCTCTCCCTGCGCACCGCCACCTTTTGGGCGCGGCGGCCGCCGGACTCTCGGTTTCCTGAGGCCTGGCCGGGGCGGGGTCTCCCCAGGCGGCCTCTAAAAGGCTGGCGGGCGGGGGTCGCCGCGTCCTAGCGCAGATCCCTGGTGGGGGAGGGGCTACCCGAGGAAAGGAGGAAGTCGGCGTTCCTGCTTCTAGACCCTTCTGCCGGACCTGGGGCGAAACGCGCTTTCCTTCCACCATTCACCCATTTGTAATAAAGACTCATCCGCGAGTGGAGACCCGTCTCCTGGTTTTCTATGCTACGACCTGTTTGCTTTGCTTGTCTGAAGTTGGTCCCCCCCCCATTTCCCGCACCCCGGGTCTGGCTTTGTGTAGGAAGACCCCTTTCCAGCAGTCATAGGCGTGAAGGAGGGTGTGGGTCCTATCATACATCCCAACGGTCAGTGCTGCGTGCCTTCCTGGAGATGATGTGAAAATGAAGCGAACCTGGGTGCCTTTGCATTCCCGATACCCTCATAGATGGATCCTGCAGCTTGATTTCCGGTAAAGGAGACATGCCCAGCCACACCCTAGCGAGTATCTTAGGTTAGAGCCTACCTGCCTATCAGAGACTTTTGAGTTCTCTTACCACATCACTATAGACGACTCTTCACATCGTCCTGGTTTGTTTGTTTGTTTGTTTGTTTTCTAAAAGATTATTTCTTGTCAAGGTCACACGCAGAAGGCAGAATTACAACTGTGGCTACTAGCTCTTAAGACTAAGGAGAAAATTTCCTTGGACTCCTCCTAAATACATGAACATTTTTGAGGGTGAGACTCAGAAACCTGAATTTTAGCAGTCCTTGGGCAGTTTTTAGCTAAGTAGATCATATGTCATATAGCTGGTCTTTCTTTGAAAGGAGTTTTTTAAACCCAGATACTCCATACAAATTTAATTTGGAAATTTTATTTTATACTACATGAAATAGAAAATTGAGGCCAACATTTAGGATTTTCCAGGTAAGAACGATAATCAAGTTATCTTTTCTGCAGTGTCCTGGTATACACTCAGCAAAATGTCTCTGGAACCCAGCAACATCACAGGTCATTTGGTGATTCTGATTTCAGCATTATGGTATGCTGTTCTGGTTAGATAGCAAGTATTCATGCATACCAAGGAGCGTTCTAGGTCTGGGGTCTGAACTTATTGTGGATTCTTTAAGAAAATGGATTTAAAATACAGCTTTGGAAACAATATTGACATTACTACTGTGCACCCTGAAAGCCACCTCTATCCACACACCAAGTCACTACTAAATGGTTCTAGGACTATGCAAGTTGAGGCCTCTCCCTGAACAGCTGGGTGAAGAGGCCTTTGCTCAATATGTGAGTGAGATTTGAAGACTGCAGTTTAGGGAGGCCCTTTGGAAATGAAGATGATATAAAGGAAAGGGGGAATGGCCATCAGATATCTGGGGCTATCAACTATCCTGAGGTGGAAAGCAAGGAAAGACTAGAGAGATATTACAAGAAAAAAAACAATTTCAGCAGGGGGAAAAAGGCTCTCTGTGGTTCTAAATGGCCTTGAATGTTCTGCAATTTCCTGCTTGTATCCACAGATGTTCTCTGGGGGCATCAAGGTAAAGGTAACATTTTGCAAAAGCTAATAGACCTTTGTGTTTGAAATTTATAATCTGTCTAAAATGAATAATGGGTTGGAAAAGACACCAAACACTGAGAATTTAATATTTGTACCATCAAATTCATGGTAAGACATTCCCTCAAATTAGCTATTAAAAAGGAGTGTTTTCTATCAAAATTCGTGTTTGTCCCACCTGTGTTAGTGGGATGTACTTTTATCTCATTTTGCCTTGTTGTAGTTTGTAGATGAAATTCTTTAAATGTTAATGAGCCATCCATTAATAAGCCTTAATTAAAGCGTTAGGGAAGAGTGAATTCTAGTAAGCTTATTGTTTTTTAAAATTTCCCCTTTTAGATAGGGTTTTGTGTATACCGGGCTGGCCTCAAACCTAGTAAATAGGTGGGGTTGGCCTTGAACTCCAGATGATCCTGCCTTTACCTGTCAAATGTTGGAATCTCTAGAGTGCACGCCTGCTTAGCTTCCCTCTGGCTTTGTTTCAGGCAGTTGAAAGGCAGGTAAGTACACAGTTGTAGAGAGTGGAACTGGATGTTGGCTTGATGGAACATCCAAGGCCACTGCTCTGACCTTGAAAGTTTTCCTGGCTTCAGGATCTCTGAAGTATAAAACTAGGAATGCTTGTGTTTCTAACAGGTCATATTGTCTTTAATCTTCAAGGTTTTTCTTAATGTAAATGGTTTAATTCTTGTTGCCTATAATGATGTTTCTTAATCCAGCAGTGTCACCTGGAGGACAACAGTGGTAAACCTTAAGAATTTTGGCTGGACTTGGAGCTCGGGTGGTAGAGCAGTTTGCCTAGTATGTTGAGGGCCCCAGTTTTATTCCCCAGCAACACCTCAGTACATTAGAAATAGTGGTGTTCCTTCAGATGAATTGAAACTCATAATACGAAAAGTCAGCAAATGTTTCTGAACAGAAGCTCAAATAAAAAAAACCTTGAAGCTCTTCCTGATCTCATACCTAGCCAGGTTGGTGGAATTTAATGTAGACTCTTAAGTAAGCTTATTAAGTGGGATGAAAATGTTAGTGTAGAAGGACTGTGAGATATCAGGAAAAAGGAACCTAGGCTTCCCGTGACTATTGATAGGTAGAGAGGTGGAAGCAATTCAGTCATATCTTCTATTCCTGAATAAATTATATCAAAACATAGGTGGTAGTTGTGAAATTATAAAGTGAAAGCACAGTGTTGTGCAGTCTTACAGGCTCACTGATTTCAAACCCAGGATCCTCTTGCCAGTGCCTCCTGAGGGCTTGGCTTATAGGCTGTGCCGTCACACCCAGCTGCTGTAATCCTTTAGCGTTGGCAGAGCTTAAGAGGAATGTTGGATTTGATGAATATGAAGTTCAGGAAGCAAAACTGCATTAAGGAAACATGAGTTAGACAAGAAGAGGCAAAAGGCCCTAACAGAGGTAAAGGGCTCTAATTGCCAACAGCTGGGACATGGTGAGAAATGGGAGAAGCAGGTGCTGTGTAAAAAGTGAAAGACCTGAGGAAGGCAGAATCCTGTGCATTTTTTAAGATGTAACAAAAACTGACAATATGGCATTTTTTTAAGGCTGATTCTTATGTCCCTCCATATGGCTTAAATTTCCTAAGTGGACCAAAGTGGTCTCTGCTTCTTGAGTACTGGGATTAAAGGTGTGGGCCACCACATATGCTA